>NC_137957.1:42737039-43330341 GCF_963924665.1 Micromys minutus | reverse complement strand
AGAAGAGCTGTACTCCGTTGACAGACATTATGGAAATCTGGGAATTAAAACCCCCATTGAGTACCAGGATGTTAGACATTCTAATCAACAATATTAATATCCTTCCTGCCTATTGCAGAGAACCCACTTGTTACCTTCTGAAGATGAAACCTTGTAAATAATAATGATAAAGTAATAGTAAAATGATAGAAAAGTAAAATAATAGAAAAAACTCTTTTAACAGTAAAAAACCTGTTAGAGTTTTGTTTGTTTGTTTGTTTGTTTTAATTACAGGACTAGAGAGGTGCTTCAGCAGTTAGAAATACTTAATGTCCTGGCAGAGGACCAGGGTTCCACTCCAGCACCCCCAACAATGCTCACAACCAGCCATAACTCTAGTTTCAGGTGCTCCCACACTCTGTTCTGACCTCCATGGGCCCCGGGGATGTTTGTGCGTATACATTCATGCAGGTAAAGCAGTCACACACATAAAATCAAACAAATCTTTTAAAAATTCCAGGAATGTTTCACAAGCACTCTTCTTTCTACTGTGAACCCCAATGCAGTGAGAAGCGCTCCTCTTCATTAGCTTCTTGGTTAGCAGTATGTGCTTGGTTTCTTCCTACTGTCTTCAGCAAATAACTTTCTGGTTAGTTCTTTCCTATTCTTCTAATGTACACTTGAATCCTAACTCTAGTGGCCTCTGAAGTCCCCATAGATTTTCTGTCTTTGTTCCCCCCTCCTGTTTTCTGTTTTTTTTTTTTTTTTTCATTTAAAATAATAAATTATTTTTTTGCATTGTTTGGATATTTTATGTATTTACATTTCAAATGTATCCCATTTCCTGGTTCTCCCCCTCCCATCTCCTCTCCCCCTGCTTCTGTGCTCTCCCTCCCACCCACTTCCTACCTCACCACCACCTTGACATTCCCCTACACTGGGGAAATGAGCCTTCACAGGACCAAGGGCTTCTCCTATTGATGCCAGACAATACCATCCTCTGCTACATATGTGTCTGGAGCCATGGGTCCCTTAATGGAGCATTGGAACTTGACCTTTTCTTCATTTTTTGGCTATTAAGCCTAACACTGGTCTTAACTGTCCTTAAATTGAGTTGGTGAAACTTGCTTGTATCTAAAACTAATCAGAGAAGAAACTTTGGAACCCCGTATCAGAGTTCACTTCGCTGCTGTTACCTTCTTACTTCAGAACACATTCGGGGACCATATGTAAACATCATCTATCCACAAAGTGGGACGCATAGCTCACCTAACACTGTGAAGAGTCAGGGCTTCAGTGAGGATGACTGATCTTACCCCGAGTTTATTTTGCTCAGGTGAATCTCTGAGTATCTGGGTGACATGGGAGTCTCCGAGAAGGCTGTTAAGACTGAGGTCCAGTGTCATTCTCAATCTATCACAATGCCACCTTTCTCTCTCCTGACTGTGTATGGGCTCAGCACTGGGGGCTATAGAAACACTGTCTGGGGTCTTCCAGTCAGAGAACAGCAGTGCTGATACACCAGCATGAAAGGACTGTCCCACACCACCCAGTTGGCATCTCAGTACACATCAGGAAGTTGTTTATGATGTGTAACACCCAAACTGTCTCCTCCTGCCCACCCTCCTCCTTTCCTCTCCGTGTATGTGCTTCAATCTGTCATTGACTCTGGCTGCCTTTTCCTCTGCCATAGTGCCAAGAGCTGTTTCTGCTGCTGCAAAGGCTGTCTTCCAACAGTTTCCTCTCGGTGCAAGCCTGGATGGCCGTCTTTCAGGGCCTCCACCTCTCAAGGCTCTCTCTTCAGACATGCCAGACTTCTTTGGCAGCTGTCACCCCTGTACCTGCCTTACTGACCCTGTCTCAACTGCCCCTGGGAAATGCCCAGATGTGCTCCACGAAAAACAAACAAACAAACACAAGAACCCCCACCTCACCCCCCAAAAGACAAAACCCTAAGTAAAGGAGATTGATAGACAACAGGACCCCTGAGAACCCAGGGCAGGTGCCAAGTTGCAAAGAAATAAAGAAACAATAGACTCTTGAGTGGAACTAAAAATAATGAGTGTGTTTTAACGTCCCCCTACCCCACTCCTGCATCTGATTCATCTCTGCGGCACCAGAAAAAGAGGTAGTGCCTTCTAATCATGAATGCCTTGTGTTTTGACTACAAGGCTTCTATCACAGCTACAAGGAACCAACAATAACAGTGTATGTGAAGGAGGTAATACTGATGGAAAAGCTATGCTCTCCAGATTGGAGCCAGACTCTCTGACAACCTTTGTCTCAGTGCAAGAGGAAGGAGGAGGAGGCTGGGGCTCAAATACGTGGCCCCTCAGCTCTGTTTCTCATTCTCTCTCTTAGAGTTTCTACCTCATCCAGGCCCAAGTCCAAGACTCAGTAGTGATTAGCAGTCTGGTAATCCTGGATGTTTGGTCCCTATTCATTCCCAAAGCAGACCTGGCAGGAAGGAATCCCTAGTTTTCATTATTTCAGGAGAGCACTGGTATCTAATTCCTAACCTACCATGAACTCAGCGTGGCAGGAACTTCCTGCCTGACAGTCATTAGTGAGGAAAAATAACAAAAATGGCCTTCGCTATCGAACCAGGAAAGGAAGGCCAATTTAAGGGCAGGAAGACAAGGGACACGGGAAGGAACTGTGTTTGATTGAAAGTGTGATACTAACCTCTCTGACCCTGTGTCCAGCCCACACCCAGCTCATGCCTTGCAAGTCGTTTTGATGTAAACTGGATATGGAAGTGCAATAGCTTTAACTAGTAGATTATTTGAGAGAAACCAAAGGCAGCAATAGGCAAAGGTGAACATATCTGGAATCATGCTATTAGATCTGACTCAAGAATCCAACCAAGTCAGGGTGGTTTACACAACATAAACCGTAGCTATACTCTCAAGAGAATGGTTATTATTTACCTAACTGCAGTCTTGTCTATTGTGAAAACCTGTTCCAAACAGACACTCCTTTGGGGAGGGGGAGAAGGGGTGCGTTGTAAACAGGGTGTGGGGAAGATAATCTTTGCCCTAATCACTATGTTAATCAGCATGACCCAATAATAAAGATAGACTATATGTATGTAGTTCACTTCATCCCAGGCATTAGGCAGAGAGCTACTTAATACTCTCAGAATTTCTAGGAGATGGTTCTGGTATAGCAAGTTTACTGATGAAGATCAGAGTCTTAGATTTGGCCATGCAGTTGAGTAAGAGGCAGCATCTAAATGGTCTGACTCCATACCCTGGGCTTTAACCTGTCTTCCCCCTGCCTCCATCACTGGTGTGACAGGCATTACTGAAAGAGCCCAGATTCAGTCATGTGTTACGAATGGAAGAAATACTAGTTTAATGGTAGCTAACTCCCATCAAGAGCTCCATTGAAATAGTTCCAACAGAAAAATGACCTCTTGGTATTTGATTACCTTTCACCTTAGACATTGATAAACCAAACTGTTCCCTTAGGACAACAGTTCTGTGCAGTAAAGCACTTCTCTTGCCAAAGTATAATTGTGTTGGCTCTATCTATCTCCTTCAGACCTTGGAATAAGCCCCAAACTAGTAAATTCTGCTGTCCTGGCAAGATGTTAATCCTCCAGGGCATTGTATCGAGCAAAAGTAATACACCACATTGCTTCCCACTCTGTCAGCCCATTTCTCTAAAGAGTCTTAAAGCAGTAATGTTTCTGCTTTGAATCTCAGTTGTTCTTGCCCCCAAGTATTGTACCTTAACTCTCTGACCTTTGAGACAAAGGGTACACAATCAGAGAGAGAGAGAGAGAGATTTAAGAAATATATTCCTGATGCTTTATTTCACCTGTTTTAGAGCCAGAGATACATAAACATTGACATGATTAGGTAACAAGGAGACTTTGGTCTTTGGCATTATAGGGATTTAGTAGATGGGAGAAGGTTGCTGAGCGGTGGGGTGGAGTGGGTAATAGAGGGTCATGATTCCTAGAAAAGATGACCTCATCCAACTGAGAAGTAATGGAACTAGCAAAAACTGCCCATTAAAAATTAACATAGGTCAAAAGTGAAATCGATGCCTAAATGTGATAGGTTGTCGGGACTGTTTCTGACACATAGTTCACAGAAAAGAGAACAGTTTCTCAGTGTACACTTTTACAGATGCCAAAGGTCAAGCTTCAGAAAGATCCTTCCACAGACATGCAGGACTGAACATAGGAATTCAGAGCAGGCTCAACCAGACATTATTTGTAAAATGCAGGTTTTAAACCTTCAAATAATCCTAATTTGAAAAACTTTAATATTGCTTATGATTTACTTTGTTCTCTAATATGGGTGAGTATCTAAGTACAAACCCGCTTTATCATAAATAGCTAATGATAGGTTCAGAAATAAATTCTTTCTTCTACATTTTTAAGCATACAGCCATGCATACCTTATTAATTTTTTAAAATTAAATAACACTTCTAAAAAGTTTTTAAAGGATAAAATATTGACTCTCAAAGACATTAAGTGTAAGTACTATGGTACAGGAAATATTCAAGCATGCAGTGTTTTACCATAGTTTTCCTTATATTAAGAATTATGAAATATGTCAGTTTTCCAAATAAAGCTGTCAGAGGAAGAAAGGTTGGAAAGCAACTTCCATTTATGTGAATGAAAATTAAAATATTTCCAGGAGTTGTAGCTTAAATCTACAGTCCCAGGACTCAGAGGGTCAGAGCTCTTGTGTTCAAGGTTAAGGGCAGTCTGAGCTATGTCACAAAACCCTGTCTCCAAGAAACAAAAGGAGGAAGGATGGAAAGGAAAGAGGGAGGCCAGGAGGAAGGAAGGGACTGGGGGGGGGAGGAAGGGAGGGGTGGATGAAGGAAGAACATTAAAATGCTAAAATTTAGGCTAGGGGATTAGGTCAGTGGTACATTGTGTGATTAGTATGTATCCAGTTCACAGGACAATAAAAGAAATTTTACTGGACAGCTGTAAGATTGCTTCTTATATAATTTTCAGAACTTTCCTACTAATACGTTATGCAAACACATGTCAGCTAAACTCGTTTCCATTACATTAGGTTCCCATAGACCAGTACTGACTTAAGAAGAGTTAGTCTGTATTGTCAGTGAATCTAGATATTGGCAAAATTAATAATAAAAATAATAACTTATATAAGAAAATAAAGGTCCTGGCTCCTACAGATCCTAACAGTGATATTTGGTTGTGTAATCATTCTTCAGCTAATAAAAGTTAAGGTCAGATTGTATATTATCTAACAATATCATTTATATTTTCTAACAGATACATCACTGAGAAATTTCTAGAAATAGTCCCCAAACCCCAACTTGAATTTTCTTCCCTCTTCAGCTTGTTTTTAATTTTAAAAATTAAATTTAATTTCAAAAAAGAAAGACTCCACTTTGGTACCTCTTCCTAATAATGGTTTTAGAGAATTGTTATATTTGTTATAACTCAGAAAGGGATAATTACATATCTTCTAAACTAGGTATGTTCCTAATTTGAAAATGTTTGCATTTATCATTTTTTTAAATGTTGATGTACCAAATCAGTATTTTTCTCCTTCTAAGGACAGTTAAAAACAAAATGCTTTCTCAATAACCAGAAGGGGAAATTTCACAGAGAATCAAGGTAAAGTATTGTGTCTCAAGTACATTTCCAGAAACTGATGAGAAACACAGATGTGTGTAGGGTAGTAGACACAGTTTTACTCCTGATTAATGTCCACAACTCTGCTCTTAGAAACGATGGTCCCGGTTAAATCTCAGAAGTACATAATTCTCCTCAGAGAAGGAGGGGAGTGAGTTGCTTGTATCTCTGACAAAATGTGATACTCAGCTGATTGGTGTGGTTTTGATGATACCACAGTTCTGCCTAAAAGCCTTGTAACTAGCAAGTTTACCCTGAAGATTCCTGAATTACTCCACTGACTATGCATTATTTAAAGGGAAGTGCTACTATTAGAGAGGCCATATGTTTAACCATTGGAAGTCTCTTTGTTGGCCCAAGTTATGACTAAAACATTATGTCTATTCATAGTGCATTCAAAAATCTAAGTTAAGTGGTAGCCAGCTTGTCTGGAAAGCAGCCTTTGACCTACATGCTAAACAACTTCTGAACCAAAACTACTGACAAAACAAATATATTATTATACATTTCCCTTATTTCCCTTTGTTTATTTTTTTATTCACTTTACATCCTGGTCATGGTCCCCTTCCCTCCTCTCCTCAAGTCCCACTCTTACAAGCCCTTCTCTCCACTGCCCCTTGCCCTTCTCCTTAGAGAAGGGGACATCCCGCTTGGGGACCTGCCCACCCTGGGAAATCAAGTTGCAACAGGACTAAGTGTGGCCTCTCCCACTGAGGCCTGATCATGCAACTTAACTAGGGGAAGGGACTCAAAGGCAGGCAACAGAGTCGAAGACACCCCTGCTCCAATTGTTTGAGGACCCAGAGGCACAATCTGCTGCTATACGTTTCCAATGTTAAGTCTTTGTCAGCAAACATCTGTGAGTGTTACCCAGCGAAACTGTTAAGTCTATAGACAAGGTTAGAGCATCCTCAGATTGTGTCTCATTGTTGAAGTTACCATCCCAGTCACCTGTCTTCTACTGTCGCATTGGCTAAAGATAGTAAGTGATTTGGGATGCTCCAGAGAACTGAAATGATAATCAATTTCCATCTTCTAAGTTTAAACATATTTAAAGTTCTTGAAGACAACATGTCTCCCAAATAGGCTGAATGTGTAGCCAAGATTTTCTATACAAACTCTGGCATAGAAAAGACCATGGAAGCTGTCTACTTTCCAATACAGGATTCTGCTCCTTCAGCCACCCACAGGTCTTTGTACTGCCTTTACTTAACTGCTCTCTGCAGAGGAGACTTCCTTATATTTCTTTACCTTATTTTTTGGGCAACAAAATGTTTAAAATCTTTCACACTAAGACAATTTTATTTTCTGTTTTCCCGATCATTCTGGTTGAACCAATCAGAAGAAAATATGCAACAGGAGATTTTAAATGCAATGATGTAACAGTTCATTGCAAAAATCAGCAAATGACTAAATTTTTCTGTAATTCAGATGTCATTGAGATACTTACTCATCTGTATCAAAAATGTGCTGGGGAGATTTTCTTGATTACCCAGCTAATAAACTGTATTACACTAGTCTTTCTATTTTAGACCACAACAGTAAATACTTTTATTAGGGTTCTTAAAAAAAAAAAAGACTTATAGCAGGTTGTTGAGAAAAACCTCAGACTTTGACCCACAACAGTGGTTCCTCCATTACTGAGAGGTGGCTGTTAAAAACCAAACCTACAGGAGACTTTAAAGGATGGATTAAGCTTTAAGCAGCAATAGGTAAATATTTGCTATATTCATAAATGTTGAATAAAGTACAAGTCCATTGTAGTCATTATGAATTGTCAAAGACAAGTATCCCTTTAGAATTGTGGTAGCTAGAATGAATATAACTAGTTGTCATAGTCATGGGAAAATCCACACATGTATATTACTACTCCAATAGCGTGTTTTAAAAAAAGATTCAGATGTGAGAGAAGATGAAACTTCTTAATCGAACATTTTATAAAAGTTTTTAAACTTTCTGCTTAAACTCCATCAGTCTGTGGCCTGGAAAGGACAGAAGGAATTACACCGACCCTGAGCTCTGCTGAGGGTCACAGCAAACACTGCACTAAGCATGCGGGCTGTTCTTCGCTGTGGTGATGATTACTGTCCATTTCACCTTCTGACATGGTCTCATGGCTATTGAGAGTCACCAGGAAGGCTCATGTAATGCAAGGAAATGTTTTTGATTATCCTAAGATAATGGCTGGTGTCTCCATTTTGGAGCAAGCAAAGCTCACAGAAGTAAGGTTAAATGAGAAGCGCTTGAAATGAAAGTCCTAAATAGGTCCTAGAACCCCCACCCATCCACCCATCTCTCTCCATTTCTAATCCATAAGCCTGGGTTGTGAAACAGTTGTATGTGAACTGGCCAAGTCTGGAAGTTTTGGGAAGAACACCTACAACCGTAACCCCAAACATCAAATAACTATTCCATAATCAACAACTGATTGGTTAAGAAAACAGTTTCTTAAGAAATCGGGCCCTTTAAGAAATGAGTACTATAAACAAAGGACAGTCATCACATGAAGGTTACTGTTGTGATAGGTGTAGCAGAAGAGATAGGCTTCTCTCCTTTGCCACGACCTCCAAAGAGAACCCAAATGGATCTTCTAGTCTTAATTTTTAGCCAGTTAGAAAACTATGCAGAAGTCCTTCGTGGATTACGAGAGCCATGTGCATCCATTTATGTCTTTCCTCTAATTTATAGTCCCAGGAAAAGATTATTAAAGAAAAAAGGGCAGGAAAAGAAAAAACATTGTTTACATTGCCCAGGGGACTAGCCAGTTTGAACTTGCCAGGGCCTGGCTGGCAAACAAAAGCCCCGAGTCCAATTCTATGTAAGTCTTTCTTCCAATGGCCAGTAAAAGTGTTGCTGAGACTCCTTTGGGACCAGCTGCCTGGTCCCTCCCAAAGCCCACAATCATGAGGAGCCCACAGGGTGGGTCAGCTCTGAGGGGTGGGGGAGAGGGAGAGGATTCTTCTCAGTGAGACCACAAATGAACTCTTAGTAAGTTACTACCTCCAGCTGCCCTGAAAATAAACCTCCGTTGTGTGAGGAACCAGCAACAAGGCTCCTGTGCCAAGCATCAGGAAAACATTTGGGTTCTTAGAAGACTCCATGAACAGTTGGCCTCTCCAGCAATGAGGCAGCCAAGCGAGTGTGAACACGGGCTATTGCTGTGGTCCTAGTCTCCCCAGTGAGGAAGTTGAAAATCTAGATGAAGACTTTGATTTTCAGATCCGAATTCTTAAGTATCTATGTTATTAGATGTCTTCATTTAATGCCATGCCTTCTTGGGTTGGGAATTAAGACTAAGCATTTATCAGGTTGTTAATTGAACTCTTGTGGTACATGACTCCTTCTTAAAAGCCTACATGTCATCCCACCTCCCAAAAGATGTGAAATAGATGAGAACAGACCAAACTTTTATGCCCCTATGCTAAGACAACACAGCTTCACATTTTGTGTGAATCAAATCAAATATTATTCATACAGAACTGCATCAAATCCAGTAAAAGTGTGGTCAAAATGAAGATCAAATCTACTAGGCCAATGAAAATGTCTAATTGATGTGCAAATATAAAAGTAGGTTTGATATCTGGGTTTCACTGCCATATAGCTTCACTTGTCTTACTCCAACAGTTTCTTCTGTCGGAAACAGAAACGGTTGCTCCAGGCTTTCTGGGGCAACTGGGTAAGCCCCTTCCCCACTAATATTTTAATCAGTTCTGAATTTCCAGACTTCTGCCAATGGCCAAGAGCAAGCATGGGTGTTTTGTAGATCATTTAAGACCTTGGGAAAGATCCTTAGGAAAAACAAATATGTAGTTAAGATCTTTTCTGTAGCAGGTAATATACATTACTTTATTTAATACATCATGTCATTCTATCCTCAGTTCTGACAAGAAATATGTCATTACCTATCATACAATTAGACTGAGACCTACAGAGGTTACTCTGAATTTCTGGGGTTATTCATCAGTATTTTCTGGGCTCCGCAATGTCCTTGGGCTTAACAGAAGGTAGATCATAGTTTGAATCCCAACTCCACTGATTACTTCAAACCCTGAGTCTCAGTTTCCCCATCAATAAAAGATATATGTTTGACTTCAAACTTTACTTATGAGCAATTTAATTTACAAGAGAAATAGTTGATAAGAGAGCAGCTGAGCTGTCCTATGCATAAACTTGTAGGCATCTACTAAACTGATTGAGAAGATGTAGTTTCCCAGCCCCATGCATCAAAGAGTGCTCTTGCTCACTTCAGCTGATTATTAAACAGTATGAATGCATTCCAAAATGGCATACTGCACCCTCCTAATATTGAAATACCTTGTCAATTTAACAATAAAACAATATGTTTACAACATTTTTAAGAAACTTGAGCTGTGATTTTGTTTTAACTAGAACTGTTAAAAGAATCTTAACTAAGACAAAAAAAAAAAAGAAGGGTGATAGGACCAGACACAGGATCCTGGAATATATGCTGAAAACACAGGGAGACCTATTACAAATAAAGTGCACAGCAAATAAAGTCTTACTCATGAGTATGCTAGAACTCAGGAACATGCGGGAATCTAGAAGAACGTACTGGGTCAAGCACATTGGAGATACTTCCAGAAAGGGATAAGGGAGACCATGTTGGAGAAGTATGTAGACTTGATGTGGAGAGAAGAAAGGTGTCTTGGGCTGGATGAATGTCTGTGAACATAGGCAGTTCTAACACCAGGCCACTCTGATTTGTGCAGACAAGCCCACAGGCTATGGTTCCAGCATTCGAAGAGCACCCCAGACAGGCATTGTGGATGAGTGTTGCTTCCGGAGCTGTGATCTGAGGAGGCTGGAGATGTACTGTGCTCCGCTGAAGTCTACAAAATCAGCCCGCTCTATCCGTGCCCAGCGCCACACTGACATGCCCAAGACTCAGAAGGTAAGCGTGTGTGGGTGAAATGCAATCATTCTTGAGTGCTCTGTTATATGTGGTGCCGGGGAAAGGGAGGCAAATGGAAATTCTGTCCTCTGTCTCCTAGGTGACAGGCCAAAGAGTTCCAATCTTAGCAGTACGATGGCTTATGGGTCCACCTTTCCAATCACTCTCTGAATTATCTTTTCCACTTTTTCTGGACAATCTGGTACTTGGAAGATGGTGGAAAGCCTGGACTAGACTGTGAAAACTCAAGTTGCCCAATGAGGCCAATTAGCCAAATAGGATATCAAGTCTTAGCTATCAATAAGATTGTGATAATGACAGAATGTACTGCTTACATGGTGTCAGAATGTGGTAAGTTGATATACTTTCAGACCTAGACCATGCACAAGTAGAATGCTTGTGCCAGGTGACTGTCAGACAAGGAGTAACATTTATCATAATTGTATCTAATAGCAAAATTTGCAAGTCCTGGAATTCTCCAATGGTCCAAACACAGACTCATTACTGGAACCTATTTGAAATTCACAGCAGCTATTATAAATTAAAGAAAAATATACTGAAAACGGACATACTGTTTAGCTGTACTTTGATGTTTCTAATGATCAAAACACAAGGCATCCTTTGTCTGAGCATATACTATAAAGCAACTTCAGGAAGATGGTCTGTGCCATCAGAAACATAAAACATCTGACACATATTGGCCACTTGATACACTTGTGAATGAATAATTGAACAGATACGTTAGAGTCTAAGTAGAATCATAGTCCTTAAATAGAAATAAAGAGAATATAAAATAGAAAGAAAAAGAGAAAGGAAGGAAGATAAAGAAGTAAAAGCTGTCTCTTAGGTGTTTTGAGACATTTTTTTTAAAGTAAATACGTAGATTCTATCATTTAAACAACACTAACATGGTGCAGAAAGCATAAGATAAGAGACTCAGACATTCACACTGACACCTTTGCTGCTTCCTGATCATATGCCAAAGTCAAGGCTGTAAGAGGACCACGGGGTCTTAGTAGAGACATCACCCCAGTGAGTCACCTCAAAGGATTTGAGGGAACTGTTTAGGGCTCGATGTAGACAGAACACAGGGGCACAGAGTCAGAGAGGATATCAGTGTGTACATTAGGAGAAAAGGAATGTTCCTTCTTTCTAGTCGAAGTGGGTATGAGAGATGAGGTTCAGAGCCCTGGCATGTCAGCTCTGGTGTCTGAGGTGTAGACTCCTCTCCAGCAGCAAAGCTGGTCCCTGTTTCCTATGGAGCCCAGGCATTCTGGGCAGAGTCAAAGACCATCTTCAGCTCCAGAGCCACCCGTTCTCAATGCAATTATTTTTGTGATGTTTGCAGTCCCAGCCCCTATCGACAAACAAGAAAACGAAGCTGCAAAGGAGAAGGAAAGGTGAGCCAAAGACACACCCAGGAGGGGAACAGAAGGAGGGAATGGAGGCCACTCAGAAAATCAGAGGTCACAGAGAAAGGAGACTGAGCTAGAAACTGTGAACAAGCAAGTGAAGAGGGACGTGCGGGGACAGGGATGAAGGAGGAGCAGACAGCGACCCAGAAAAGCCACAGAGGAGGGGAAGCAAGGCAGTTCTCACTGAGCTAGATAATGTGATGGAAGAAGGACCTCCCCTGGGACATGGCACTTACACATGGAGAAAATGGCACAGGGAAGTGTAACATCTCAGAATGTGACAAGTGACAAGGATGGGGAGCATCAACAACAACAAAAATTAAAAATGCGCTGAGACACGCACTTCCCCTCTTAAAAAATATAAATCAGAGTAAAAGAAACTATGCAAATAAAGATCACAACTTCAGCCTGCATTCCAGATTTTATACAAATCTGTTATAGAAGAATTGCCCATGTCAATATATGTTCAGAGTTAAATATTAATCCTAAATTCGCAGCAACACTCTATTGTGTCATTTAAGTTCCCAGATTTCTGTCCTGAATTTCATCGGTGGTTCTGCTTCTTGGTCAAGTCCAGGGTATAGGCCAAAGAGCATCGAGTATTTACAAAAAGGCCTGTGGGGTAACTTTTAAAAGATCACTGAACTTTTATTTTGTACTGTGGTATCAAACACAAAGATGTATTAGTTCACCGTGGCTGCCATAAGAAAGCAGCACAGACCAAATGGCTTAACCCACAGACACACTTTTTCCCTCATAGTTCTAGAGAATGGAGGTCCTCACTCAAGGTATCAGTCCCTTGGAGGTCTCTGCCTCTGTCCTTACAATCTTCCCTCTGTAGATGTCTAGATGTTGTGTCTTCATCAGGATATCAGTGAGACTGGATTGGGATTCACCCTAATGGCCTCATTTTAATTTGATGCCCTCAATGAAGACTCTGTATCTAAGTGCACTCTTTTTTTTTTTTTTTTTTTTTTTGAGGTACTAGGACTTGGAACCTTAAACATGAATTTTGGAGTAGAGGGGTAGCAGTTATCCCATGGTGAACATATCTGATATCAAACTATATCAGTTAGTTATCCCTCTCTCCCTGTCTCACACACACACACACACACACACACACATACATACACACACACACACAGCTAAATGCTGAGATCTCAAACCCCTGAGATTCTTCATTAGAAAGCCCTTAGAACCATGCAGTTAGTAATGGTAAAGGCCTTGGAAGCCACTGGATTCTGCCTCTTTGTTTTAAAGATTGGGATACTGAGATCTGCATGTAGGTGAGATCTATACTTGGCTTCTAAGTTTTTTTTGAGGCACCAACAACTCTCAAGTGAACCAAGTACAAAGTGGGGGCACAAAATTGAATATGGAGAGTCCCTCCCTCCTGATTTAATATTTGTCTACCAGAAGAAAGGTTGTAAGTCCTATCAAGAGTGATGAATTTTCTGGAGTAGGTAATGATCAACTTACAAAAGGTAGAGTCTCAGTGTCTCAGTGACCTTTGCTGTTACTTCCCTTGATTTAATAACTGCAAGCAAGATCATCATAGAGCAGAAAACAAAACCTCAAGATTCTTTGAATTGTGAATTCCCAGACCAAGAGAGTATAGAAGACAGAAGAACACTGCCATGCTAAAGATGACACTTAGGGACTATAAAATGACCAAAATCCACAAGTGAGATGTTTCATCTATATAACCTACTTTGAAGAAAACCTGGTATAAAAAAAAAGTATTTTTTCCTTCCTGTTCCTGATATTTTTTTCTACTCCAGGATCATGTTTTCTCTGTGGCTCACTAAAACTCTTGGGTGTCCTCAATATTACAAAGGTGTTCAGAGCTCAAGATAGTATTGAAGATTCAATTAGAAGTCTGTGTCAAAAAATCCCAATGAAGTCTCCTTCTGTTACTATTGCAAAAAATATACTTAGATTATCAGGAGGGGCTGTGTTCTATTAAGTCAGCGCACTGTAGGGCCAGACTCAGGCAAAAGCTGTCACTAATGCCACCATCACCTGAGCCTTCAGACACAGACAGCTTTTGAAAAAACCACAGTTCAAAAAACAAAAGAATTCAGAATTTATGTCTTATGGAAAGAACCAGTCAACCATATCTAATTATAAACTCTATCCAAGGAAAAGTTAAAGCAATAGGACTTTCTAGTTAAAACAAAGTAGGTTTTAACCATTTTAAAGCAATCCTTAGCATGCCTACATGGCATTGCCATGTAATATGAAAACATAACCATTGCATTGTTCTTCCATCAGGCATGTTTCTTTACCTAGGATTAGTGAAGCAGACATAAAATAACTCAGAAAAGGCAAAGGAGCTTGGCTGACACCGCACATATTTGAAATTTAGCTCAACATTTAAATTGTTCAAAGACTTGATGTGACAGTTTTTGGTTGACTAAATACTTCACAGTGAATGTGTTTTTCCTAGTCAGTGTTTTCTTGAAGTCAGGAGTATAACACCTTCTTTATAATCCCCACATTTAAGCTTCTAGTGTTTCTGTTGAGGAAAACTGATAATCTTGTTTAAAACTGACTAAAATATGTAAGAATCACAATTCTGAGACAAAATTCATTGAGGACCTATGACTGTAGATGTTGAAAAGAGGCATAATATTTACAAGTTGGAGAGGGATAGTTTCATGGAGAACACAGAACTCTGCCAGACTGCCTTGGAGCTGGTCAGAGCTCTTGGTCTAGCTGTATACTCATGGGCAAACTGTCTTGCTCACCTACATCTCAGTCCCCTCATCTCTCAAATATGCCAACAACTGAATCTACACCATACTGTTGTGAGCACATAATCAAAAGTGTATATAGGCATATCTGTATTTGCACATATAAATAGATATGTATGTTTATTATAAATACATATATATTACTCAAAAGAATGCTTTTACATACTATAAGCACTATTGAACTACTCCAGAGTATTACTGTACTTCTGGAAATTGGAGCAACAGAAAAGTCTTCTAAAGTAGAAGTGTCTCATATTGCCAATAATTTCAATTCAACTTTTGGCAGTGGTTCCAGTGGTATAAATATGCTCCATCATAAAACTGAAAAGAACCTAGTACTCTAAGATTTCTCTCGACCTAGACAATACCTATTTTATTTTAAGGTCATGTATTAGTCAGGGTTTCTATTCCTGCATAAAACATCATGACCAAAAAGCAAGTTGGGAAGGGAAGTGCTTATTCAGGTTACACTTCCGCATTGCTGTTCATCACCAAAGGAAGTCAGAACAGGAACTCACACAGGGCAGGAGCATGGAGGCAGGAGCTGATGCAGAGGCCATGGAGGGATGCTGCTCACTGGCTTGCTTCTCCTGCTCATCTTGCTTGCTTTCTTATAGAACCCAGGACTACCAGCCCAGGGATGGCACCACCCATAATGGGTTGGGCCCTCCCCCCTTGATTGGTCACTAGTTGAGAAAATGCCCTGTAGCTGGAGACTTCATGGAGGCATTTACTCAACTGAAGCTCCTATCTCCTTGATAACTCCAGCTTCTGTCAAGTTGACACACAAAACCAGCCAGTACAACTGATCCCTTGTCAACTTGACACACAAACACATCACTATTAGGCCTCAGCCCTTGCTTTCCCATTCATTCCCAAGATCTAAACAACTTTAAAAAGGCCTATAGTCTTTACATATTAGAATTTCCCTCCCTTTAAAATATTTAGTATCTTTTAAAATTCAAAGTCTTTTTACAATTCAACATTTCTTAACCATGGAAAGTAAATAAAATACTTTTACTTCTAGAGGGAAAAATATCAGCACGCAGTCACAATCAAAAGCAAAATCAAACTCTATCCATCTGGGATCCACTCACCATCTTCTGGGCTCCTCGAAGGGCTTGGGTCACTTCCCCAGCTCTGCCCTTTGTAGCACACTCCTTGTCCTCTTAGGCTCCAGCTGCCTGTACTGCACTGCTGCTGCTCCTCTTGGTGATCATCTCGTGGTACTGGCATTTCTAAAACTCTGCTGTCTTCTGCAGCAACGGGACTGCACCTTCACAAATAGCCTCTCATAGGCTCTTTTCATGGTGCTAAGCCCCAACTTCTCTGTATGACCACTTAAGTCCTGGGCCTTCAACTGTCATTGAGGCTGCACCTTCACCAATGGCCTCTCCTGGCCTCTCACAGTGCCAAATATCAGCTGCTACCCCTTCATGTTTCAAAACCAGTACCACCTGGGTGACTCTTATACATAACCAACCCTGGATGCCTTTAAAACACAGATCCTCTGTGCTCTCCGTTAACACTTCCCAGAAGATTTCACCTTAGTAATGCTGGTCTCTTCTTAATCACTGCTAGTTTCTTAGCTTGAGCCAACCAGCATCACTCATTCCAGTAATGCAAAGGTTTTGCTTTAGTAGTTCTGGTATCTTGTTAATCACAACTGATTCTTTAGCCTCAGCTAACCAAAACCACAGAATCTTCACAATCCAAACAGCAATGTCCCTGATAAGAGTTTGTAAACTTCCCTCTGAAACTTCACAAGCCAGACCTTCATCATTTGCACTGTTCTCAACATTATCTTCCAAGCTTCTAAAGAATACCCCACAGAGCTCTTTACACCCAACGGCTCTTCTAGCCCAAAATTCCGAAGTCCTTCCATGGCCCTCCCCAAAACATGGTCAGGTTATTACAGGAATATCTCACTCTGTTGGCACCAATTTCTGTCTTAGTAAGGGTCTGTAATCCTGCACAAAACATCATGACCAAAAAGCAAGTTGGGGAGGAAAGGGTTTATTCAGCTTACACTTCCACATTGCTGTTCATCACCAAAGGAAGTCAGAACAGGAACTCACACAGGGCAGGAACATGGAGGCAGGAGCTGATGCAGAGGCCATGGAGGGTGATGTTTACTGGCTTACTTCCCCTGTTTTGCTCAGCTTGCTTTCTTATAGAACCTAGGACCACCAGCCTAGGGATGGCACCACCCATAATGGGCTGGGCCCTCCCCCCTTGATTGATTACTAATTAAGGAAATGCCTTATAGCTGGATCTCATGGAGGCATTTTCTCAACTGAGGCTGCTTTCTCTGTGATAAGTCCAGTTTGTGTCAAGATGACACAAAACCAGCCAGTACAGGCCACACAATGAACTTTTCAGAAAACCATCATTTTCTTTTTCTCAACCAGTTAAAATCAAATGTAATATGTGTTTTCATTCCGTGGTGCCTGTGGAAATTTTAATTGTAGCATGAATTCTAGAGCTTGCTAGTTTTAAGTCAAACTGTCAAAATAAATAGAAACGTGGGATATTTCCAGGCTCACAGAGTTTGCAGGACACTTTTATTCCTAGGGTAGCTGACCTAGTGCTTTTCATTGGCATTTAATCTTTCAATTGTCTCTTTAAAACAAGCCAACCTCATATAGCTTTGAATGTGTATTGTTAAGATATAAGGGGTGGTAAAAGAGACAAAGAAAATCTCCCAAAGAGTATCTCTTCTGCTAGCATCTCCTGCCCACCTGCCTCCAAGCAACAGTGGAAAGAAAATGAGGCTTTCTAAGGTAATATAGCTGGTAAGTGCTCAAGTCCATAAGAATCTGTAAGGTGGGCAAAAGGCTAGTCTATTTATTTGCCTGGTAGGAGAGAATCAAACTTTTTGAAATATGTAATAGATAATTTAAAGTTTACTCTTCAACCAGAATGAAGCTGACAGCCTATAATTAAAGTTGGTGCTTTGAAAGCAATGAACAAATTAACAGGTTTTGACCAAACAAAATCCCCTTGAGTAAGTTTTAGAATGTCCACTATAGACTTTACCTTAAAGGTTACCTAGGAACTGAAAGGCCAGTAATTAGTTCCCTTAATCCAAGCAAGAGAAGGCACCCTGACATTAGTTAGAGAAGATTCTTCAGGAGCCACCAAACATACAACAATGAAGTCAGTTTCTCTCCCAGGGGCCTGATTGAAATCAGAATTCTTCTAGGCAGCCCACATATTTGGGAACCCATCTCTAACAAGATTTCTCAACACCATTGGGTCTCATCCAGCAACCAAAATATATAATTTAGAAATGTCAACTTGGGTTTATTCTCCAGAAGACAGAACTGAATGTAGCAACGGCTGAAGAACAAATGTGAGGTAGGGCAGAACAGATCTGTGAATCCATACCTGATGTACAGCACCTCTAAGAAAGTTCTCAGCATAACAGGCACGCAGAAACAACTCGGTAGCCTACTGGATGAGTCACAAGAACTCTTCCCATCTTTACTAACCATTATGATTATAGTTTTAGAAAGCATAGGTCAGGAGATTTTTAAAAACAGAGGGTTGCTCATTAGAAATGATAATATTATATGTACTTGCAGCTGGTTTTAATTCTAAATACCTTTGGTAGGAATTTGGAATCTGTAATCCACTACAATAAACAGTCTTGTGAGAAGAGAGTGTGTATGTTCAAATGAACACAAGTGTGCACATATGTCTATGATGCATGTGTTTATGTAGCTTTGTTTGACCCAGTAGGGTTTGTGGGCAAATAACTTTCCGAAATCATGGGTAACTACCAGAGCACTTTCTTTCAGTGGATGTAAATTCCTTTGTAAACATCACTTGTCATCCACAAAAATCTCAAGATTCTTTTGTCTTCTGGGAAATAAAGAGAATGTTTAGGGATGGGAAGAACGAAATTGGTCTTGTTTTTGTAGCATCTTTTAGAGAACCAGGGGCTTCAATTTTCAGCTAATGTACAATCTATAGATCTCTTGTTTCTGCGGATCTCAGTAATTTCCCATAGAATGGCATTGAAACTTAAGACACTTGGTCCACAGATGATGGGTCCATGCATCCAGTCTTTGTTCCTTCCAACAACCTGTCAGAGATTGGGATTATTGTCCTTAACTCCCCTAGGCTTCTGTTTCCTCTTTCCCCTTTCCTTTAAAACATTTTAAATTATGTCTATTTATTCTGGAGGAGGCCATGGAGTATGTGTGGTGGTTGGAAAACAACTTCACACAGACGGTTCTCTCTTTCTACCATGACATTTCTGGGGATCAGACTCAGGTTGTTAGACTTAGAAGCAATTTCTTTTACATGTTAAGCCATCTCACCAGGCCCCCACATTTTCTTATCCATACGTCTCTAATGTCTTCTCCTCACTCCAGAATATCCACTTTCACCCCATAACAGTCTAAGCATGCTAGCAAATAGTCTTCTCTTTGTCAAAATGGCTCCAAAGTTCCCAGAGAAAGACCAACACATTTAAAATTTTTCTTTAAATCAAAAGTTAAACTGGCTGAATGGCCCTGACTTCCAAGCAAGAGTTCATATGCCAAAAGTTTTTACAAAATTCTGTGTAAAGTCTAGGAGCATTCACACGGGGCTTTCAGTCTGGCCAACATCAAGAGGTTAAGTAATCAAAGACCAACCAGCCCTGCCATCTGTGAAAATATGATGGGCTCTTTTCACAGCAGTAGGGAACAATGATGGCAGGACAAACAAAATTCAGATAATTAGGAGCAAGAGTGTTGCAGGTTGGGGCTTGGGAAAGATTCCTAAGCATTTGACAACTGTGCTCGTTGGAATGGGTGATGTTGATGTCATAACGAGCATGTTTAAAAGTCTATGGAGCTTTGCAAAACAAGAGAAACCAAAAGCCTGTGTATGAAGCAGTGTCTGCATGGTGTCAGGACTGTTCTGATGCCAGCATTGGTTGTTCTGGTCACTGTCTGATATCTGTTTGTCTCTGTGACTGATATTCGTATTCTTCAACAGAATAGGACACTAGGAGTCAAGGTGCTTGGAGCACAACAAAATGATTCTAAATCTTTCAAACTGGATGAACTACCCTTGTAGCCTGTTCTGTCTTGGAAAACCACTGACTGGCAGTCCCCACGTTTGCTTTTATATGTCGAGGGCTCCCATGGACATCAAACAGATGCAAATCACTTCAACCTGTCACCATGTTATTTCCTTCCTTCTAAAAGTTCAGGGGAGTCTTCCAAGCTTCCAAAGTTTTTCTTGACTCAGTGAGAAGGAAAATTCAGAATGCAGAGTTTGAATGTTCTGCTCAGATTTGTCACACACTCAAAGGAGTGGAAGCAGACAATCCTCTTTCTTACTCACCCTGTGAACTCATCAGCAATGTGTTGAACTGACACAAAAAGACATTTCAGGGCCTCAGGTCTCTCAAGACACTGGGATGGATACAAATACACACACACACACACACACACACACACACACACATTCAATGTTAGCCTAAGCCATCTGTCAGTTAGAAGAATGGCACTGAGAAAGCATGAGAAAAAAAGAACATAAAAACTGTTCCTCAAGTAAGACCTACAAACATAAGTCATATTAGCAGAATCTGCTATTGCACTTTTGAAATGTCGCATTTGAACCCTTGCAGCAATTCCAAAATCAACTACCTCAGGGAAAGATAGTATGGCTTAGGCGAATTTGTCACCACCACCACCACCACCATTCTTGTTATTTTTATCATTGTTATTATTGCTATTGAATTCATCACAAAAATACCTAAGCAATTTGTCCACAAAACCCAGTCTAAACAACCTTGAAACTGCAGGGTTTTATGACATCCTTCCAGACTGTGAAAGACAATATAAATATTTTCTGTTGCCTAGCCAAAAAAAAATTCTTCTGTTAAAAACTGGATAGTAAAAATAGCTACTAGTTATTCAACATTTACCATGTGGCACGGGCTTTAGTGAGACATTTCGTTTAATCATCATAAGCCTATGTGGGAAATGCTATCATTTTCCCTACTGTAGAGATAAGAAAATAAACTGAGAAAGACTAAATGTCTTATCAAGATCTTGCTGTCCTTTGGCCAAGTCAGGATACACACCCAAGATGGATCCCAACATGTGAATCAGGCACGCCACGATTTCTTTCCCTTCTTAGTTAACATAGGTGGTGCCACTGCCAGCAGTGTAAGTTCTGAGACAGGAGAGGGTTATGTAAAATTTTGCTTTTCGAACACAAGTGGCCATTACAATGCTTGCTATCAACCTAAACTCTACCCCATTGTTTCTGCAGAAAATTTCAATCAATATAAACAAGAAGCCACATCTGCTATTGGTGTTTGTTTCTCAAATACCCTGTTGAGGGAGTATACAGAGGTAAAAGAAATATGCCCCCCTGGTCTCAGGGAGCTTCCCTTTAAGTGGGGAGATAAACATGTTCAGAATTTACTCTAAAACATGTCAGTATTCTAACAAAGGTAAGACAACACACAAGTCAGACTAGAATGGTGTTGCTAAGAGCCAAGCTCACAGCATGGGTCTGAGCCAACTGTCTCTGCTAGCCAGCCTCCTTGCACACAGTGGTAGCCATCATCTTATGCTAAATAAGTGTATTAAAGTTAGAACAGCCAAGCAAACGGCTTGGTGACATCAGTGCTTTTATCCCCACTCTTTCAAATTATAGAAATTATAGAAGAGGTAAGAACAAATCAATACTGTCCAAAGTCATGTAACTCTTGTGACGTAGGGTATCTGCAATCAAAATGAAACATGTGAGTTCATGGCTTCTAGGATGACAAGCAAGACTTTATTAGAAGATATACCTATGTCAAAGAAAATGGGAAGTTTGGTAGTTTGGGAAAACCATCGATTCCAAGAGAAGAAGGGTAGAAATAAATTCAGGTAGGACTGTCTAAAACTAATACCAGGTGTTAAGGGCAATGTAACAACCATCAGGGGAATCTTTAAAACAATGTTGGCCACTGGAGATGTATATTTTCCAAGATTGAGTCCAGTCTTGATATTCCCACTACACTCAGACACAGCTTAGGTGAATCTGCCTAGAACAATCCAAAATGTTCAAAGGAAAAAGTCACAGGGATAGAGAGGAGGGAATAGCAATTCCCATCACATTAAAAGAGGAAGAAGGTCGTATCTAAGACAGCAGACAGATGCTAAGCAAACTAACATCGTGTATACCTGTTCCTCACTCCTAAAGAGTCACCCATACACAACAAGAGAATGGGTCTCTAAAACTGCCTTTGGTTTAAAATTCCCATCCTATTGTATAGAGTAGATCTCATCACCTTCATCTTGGCTACCAAAGGATAAAGGCCAACCAGACTGTCCTAGAATTTGAACTTGGGATTGCATGAAGTCAAAAGATGTCAACGTTGATACCAAGACATCAAAATCATACTCCACAGTGCTGTGTGTTCCCCAAGTCAATGAGAAATAAAGAACTACAGTATATCCTTTTCAACAAGTGAAGAGTTGCTGTCAGGGCCACTTGTCAATCATCCACTGTTCTTTCTTCTTCTATTTGCCATTCTGTGGAGAAGGTCAATGCTGAGTTAGTACTTTGTGCTATAAATAATCTGCTAAAATTCTGTGACAGACATTATTTCCCCAGCATTTTTAGAGGATGCTAGGCCCTTCACAGACCGTGCTCTACAATACTTAACTTGTTTGCAGTGGGTAGAAGGCGGAAACACAGTCTATTGAAACTATCAAGGCTTCCTTCCTGAAGTTTAAAAAGGGTGTCAGCTTTCTTTTATATTCTGCCCCCTGGGCAAACTCCCACCCCCCAAAATAGGCATGGTGAAAAAAAATCAGAAATAATAATATCCAAGGAGATAGCTCTTGCTAACTGGAAATGCTACATTTCCAGAACTCTATAAACAACCATGCAAATGTGGCCTAGCTGACATTGGGGTCAGGAAGGCTACCCACTCTGTTGGCTTAGAGTCCTCTACCCCTGCCCCAGGCATCAAGAAACCAGCAGAGGTAGTGCACTGCTGATGATAACATGAGCCACCGCTGTTAGAAAGAGATCTTTTAGACCCTGGGTGTGTTTTGCTTACCTCTTTGGAGCGGTAGGTAAGAGAGTAACCCACAGGTCACCCCAGAATCAGAAGGCACTTCCACAAATCTAAACCAGAAGCCCAGCTTAACTGCAAGGAATAATAAAGTTTTTTAAGTCTTCCAGTCTTTAAGATTCCTTAAAGGTTAAATGGTCATGATGCCAATGCCCATTCTGAGGAATACTACGGGATAAATGAGAACGTGTATGCAGAGAACGTGTATGACGTAACCCTTAGCACACAATGGCTGCTTCCAGCAGTGATTACTGTCTTTTGAGTCTAGCAATCACCTTAGAGGAATCTAACAGTTCCTCTGCGCCTTAGGCTCATCACTAAATCTTAGCAAGCCTCAGCCTGGAAGTAGAGAGAACACAGATAAGGTCACCTTGCCAAAATGGACAGTGAGGAGCGCCTGAGAGAATCCACTGTAAAACCTCAGCAGGTGTCAAACACCTGCTTGTGTTTATGATGTCACCTCTAGTGACATTTATCGTTAGTAAATGTCACCCTCAAAGGGTCTGTGGGTAAACTTTTCAAAGTGTGAGAGTTAAGGAAGAGAGTAAACGACCCCTGTTGCAAATTAATTCCTTCCCCAGCTCATTTCTTAATAAGCTGGTTAGCCCTTCTTTCAAAAGGGCCAGTTTCTTCTGTCAACCCCAGAGAGCTGAAAAACTGACATTTTTCTTTTTAAATAATCTTACCTTCTCTGGTGTCGACTGAAAATAATATTTACTCACTACTGCTTTCCTTTCAAAAAAATCTGTCCAGTTGCACACTAGAAGCAGTTTCAGCTGTTTTGTTTGTCTTGGACAAGCTGCTGAAGTAAAAAAAAAAAAAAAAGTTGTTGCTTGGCTGCGTGTGGAACTGTTTCATAACCGTTCAAGAAGTGCGTTGAAGGTGGGCGCCAGCTCCGAGGAAGGCTGCTCCTAGGGGCCTCCACTTGTAGCCTATTGTCTAGGGTAGCCGGCATAATTGCATTAAGACAATGAGCAAAGCAACAGATGCAGCTGAGAGCAAGTCCCTGAGTGCTTTTGTCCCTCACTATCACTGTCTGCAACAAAGAAGTCACATGTGAGAGACTGGGAAGCGAGCCAAGTGCAAACCAGACTATACAGCTGGTTTTAAATGGGTTCTCTGAGTGCCTGGGAAGCATGCTACCTAGAGCAGTGGTAGGTAAGCTTTGTCCGCTCTCCCTCCCCCCCTCCGTCGTTCTCCCTCCCTCCCTTCCTCTCTCTCTCCTTTCCTCTCCCACCCCCCTTCTGCTGGATGCTGAGACAGTCCCATGAGATCACCACTAGGAGACCCTTCTCAACCTCATCCTGCCTGCCTTCTGCTTTCCGAGAAAAAGAAAAAGAAAGACCCAGAAGATAAAGATCTGTAAGGTGACCAATCTCATCTCATCTCCCCGCTTTGCCTGCCGTACAACCCTCGTGTGTTCAAAACCTAAAGTACAGAAGATGCCCAAACGTGATCTTTGACAAATTTGTAGCTCCGTTTGAGAAACGGGATGCCACAGATCACGGGAGTTCCTTCACTCTGACCTGCTCATTCCTGAGCTGGTTTGCTGAGCTGTGCGCAGTCCTGACTCGCCTTTGTTTCTAAGCTAGTGCGCGTGTTAAATAGGAAAGAAAATATTCAAATTTACATTAGTAGACTTCTCTATGTGTTCCTTCAGGGTGCAGTTTTCTAGAATAGTGCTGTCCTCACCCATATTTCAAGCACGTGGTGAGATAATCAAGTGGGCTCAGGTTTCAAATGGTTTGGGAACTGTAATGACCCCATTCTCCCACCACAGGTCTCTTCCTTTCATTTCTCTAGGAACAAAAACAACAACAAAAAAAGATTATAAGAAGCAGAATAAGGAGCAAAGCTCACCCATAGCTTAGTGTCTAATTCTTCACCCAGCAACAGATGTGTGTTAAGTGAACTTCATTAAGAGCTGTTTGCCTTAAAGGGAAGGGCTCGGGATTTGTAATTGGCATTTCAAGGTGCTTTGCTCAAAGCCCCCTCCTACTGCCCTGCTTCTTTTACAATGACCAGGAACCTGCTGCTTTAAAGAGTATTTCTATATAACACCACATTTCTTTTGTTCTCTCAAAATGGTAATGACCATTGACTCACACAGGGACAGTTTCCTCTTATGAAGGACCCAGAGGCAGAACGCATGTTCCCGTAGTGCTGATTAACTTGTATTAGAAAGCTCTCCGTATGCCTAAGAGTCTTGGTTGGTTTGTATTGGTTCGTATTGGTTTGTCTTGTGAGTATTCATCCGTATTAGATTTTCTCGCCCTCCGAAAGTCTCTAAAGTCTCTGAGTTCCTAACAGTATTGAGACTGGGTGGCTAGGCAGTCCCTTAGGTAGGAGAGAAGTTTGGCAATTCTGAATGCCACTGTGAGAATGACTGGTCCGGACAGAAACATGTCCCAGTGATAAAAGCTACTGTGACTTATGAAGTGTCATTCTGTGCCTATAACTGTCTACTGCATCCTCCTACAGAACAGCCTTTGACTAGAGGTAAAGTACCTGCAACATCCCAAACTAGACTCAGAGCTTTAACACTCATGAAGCAGTTGAGTCTCTGCTCTCGTAGACTCAAAGAAGTTGGTGTTTGGGCCTTAGAAAGGTTACTTTCCATTTAATGTGACCATGATAAGGGGAGGGCGATAGCTCAGTCAGTGGAGAACTTATCATTAAAAGCTTGAGAACCTGAGTTCAGAATCCTCAGCACTCTATAAAGAACCGGCAGCCAGGCATTAATGCCTAGAGAGTAGGGGTGGGAACAGGCAGATGCCCTGAGCTTACTCTTCAACATTCCAGCCATGTTCAATGAAAAAAAAAAAAAAAACCTGTTTAAAGAAAGAAAATTCAGCTCCACGGGTATAGTCACATATACACCTATGTGCACACACACAACACATATACACACATACATACATAAATACAAAGTCAACATGAGAAAGAGGGGAGATGAATAATAACATGTGATGCTCTTGATGGTTATGCCTCTGGTCCAGAAAAGGGCCTTCATGAATGCCAAATCCTCGCTCTTATAACATAAATACTCTTGTTCCACTTTATGGGTGAGGAAACAGTTACCTGAGCAAGTTCATATAGTGGGAAGCAGAAAAGGGTTAAGGGGCTGAGCTCAGGTCAAACTGTTGTGATTTTTACCTGATTCCCCAATTTTCTGCTTCAAGGATGCTGCCTGTCTCCATAAGGGGTGGGGAAAAAACACAATTTAAAGTATCATTTCCTTTTTACAAAACAATAGTGTAACAAGACAACGGAGGTAACCAACAGAGGTAAAGCTTTGATGGGTTCATGGTGTTGTTGAGTTGGATTGGGTTGGGGTGGGCTAGGTGGGTTGGGTTTGGTTTTACTCACTGGGATATATGTATTTCCAGTCAGAAAGTTAGATTTCTCAGTATCTCCTTCTTGTGAGTGAATCTGGGATACAGGCAGATAGAAAGCCTAGCAAGTAATTATAATTATAAATTATAAGTTTGGTGAATTGTTGACTAAAGACCTGTCCATCTGTAAAGAATTCAACACTCCAAACCCTCTTTAGCTAGGTTGGTGAGTCATAAGACACTAAAGGCTGAGGGCCAGTATTAGAAATGGCTGGCACAGTGCCTAGAAAGAATCAGTATTGGTCTCCTGCAGCACAAGAACAAAGGGGAAGGGGGCTATGAGTTCCAAGAGTTTATTGTATATCTTGTAAAGAAGTAAGAGAGAGCTCGAAGCTAGTATCATAAAGAAGTAATAAATCTGTGAAGGGACCGAAGGACTACTCTGTTTGGTCATTGCATATGTGGATCAAGTTAATTATATAACACGCATTGGCTAAAAAATGCTAGGGATACGTGAATTGCATAAAGACATGATA
This sequence comes from Micromys minutus, assembly GCF_963924665.1. NCBI lineage: Eukaryota > Metazoa > Chordata > Mammalia > Rodentia > Muridae > Micromys > Micromys minutus. The sequence goes on along the minus strand of NC_137957.1, from coordinate 43,303,689 downwards.
GATATGTAAAGCCACAACAACTGAATGGCCCCTTATCTTTCTTATTTGCAGGAAGTACAATTGAAGAACACAAGTAGAGGAAATGCAGGAAACAAGACCTACAGGATGTAGGAAGAGCCTCCCAAGGAGCAGAAAACACCACTGCCCTGTCACCGGAGGATCCTTTGCTGCTTGAGCAACCTACAAACATCGGAACACCTACCAAATAACAATAATAAGTTCAATGCCATTTCAAAGATGGGCATTTCCCCCAATGAAATATACAACTAAACATTCCAACATTGTCTTTAGGAGTGTTTGTTAAAAAAAAAAAAAGCTTTGCACCTTGCAAAAGTAGATTGCTGTTGATCCTTTATCAATAACATTCTATAGAGAAAAAAATTATATACATATAATTACATCTCCTAGTCCCTGCCTCTTAAGAGCCGAAAATGCATGGGTGTTGTAGAGATTCGGTTGCACTAAATTCCTCTCTGAATTTTGGCTGCTAAAGCCGTTCATTTAGCAACTGTTAATAGGTGGTTTGTGAATGGTTCTCCACGTCTTCCCATATAGCTCAAACTGCTTGTTTTACAGAGTCTAATAATCTTGTCTAGTTCCATTAGTCCTTCCCTTTCTTAACATCTGTATTTGTTGAATTTGGCCGCCTCAAAAGCAATAGCAAATAAGTAGTCAAGTGGCCAGCAAGTTTTAACACACCTGATTCCATCTGTGACATTTGTACCAAATATAAGTTGGATGCATTTATTTTAGACACAAAGCTTTATTTTTTTTCGACATCGTGTTTCAAGGAAAAAAAAAATAGAATAACAGTAGTTACAACTTTGAGGCCAATCATTTTTAGGTGTGTGTTTGAAGCATAGAACGTCTCTTAAACTCTCAATGGTTCCTTCAAATGATAAGTTAGTATGTAATCTAAGTAGCAGTTTCTCTCTCTCTTTTTTTTTTTAATTTTTTCCATATAGAGCACTATGTAAATTTAACATATCAATAATACAGGAAATATCAAACAGTATGTAAAATTCTGTTGTTGTTGTTTTTTAGTACAATGGTGCTATTTTGTAGTTTGTTATATGAAAGAATCTAGTCAACACAGTAAACGGAGAAAGCAAAGCAGATACAGTGAAAGGCTGGAGCCTACGCTGACAAAATTAGAAAGGGAACTGAAAAAGAAAATCCATCCTCTTGGGGGATGCAAAGGCCTCCCCAGTTCTGCCTTCCAAGAGGAATTTAAGATACAGAGTCCATTAAGTCACTTGTCAAGCACAGAGAGGAAGCTATAAAGTGGGAAAGCAAGAAGCTTGGGAGCCCTGGTTTCTTTTTATCACTGAAGAAATAAGTGTTTGCAACCTTGGTCACACAAACTCAACACTGTGTGACCTCAGTCAAGTCACTCCACCTCTCGGTGCCTCAGTTTTCCTCATCTGCAAAATGGGGGCAATATGTCATCTACCTACCTCAAAGGGGTGGTATGAAGATTAAAAAGTAGACCTTCAGATTTTTGTTCTGGGTTTCCAGGAGGGTGCAACATCAGAACCCTTGACTTGCTGGGATGCAAGGAATTCTGTAAATAACCCATTGACAAGGTAGTTTCAAGGATCGTTCATCTGTCACTGGGATGCCACCACAATATCCAAGTTCTTACTGTAGAAGATATGCAACAAAGCAGTGACAGCTAGTGACTCGGTCTCTCCAACATGTCACAAAGTAAGAGACATTTGATTTTACTTCAGCATTTGAGTTTATGACTATAAAGACAAGTGAAAAGAAAGAAAAGAGAAAGAATATCCTTGCCAGCTAAAGAGTGATTAATTATTCCATTTATCCACTCTGATGAATGCTTCCAGTTACTTAGTAACCAGAGATAACTCTAATGTTATCAGTGAGACTCTACTCAGTTTGCCAAACACAATTCTCCTTAACATATGAAAAAAAAGGCCCTGGCATTCTTAAATTTTGAAATAGTTTCTATTTCAATCACAAGTTGCTGTAGTGGATGTAGTCGTGCCCTTGCTTATAAACGCATGTATTTTTTTTCCTATTTTATGAAAATATGCTGGCAAGAATTGCTACTTGAGAGGCAAAACTTTTCCTTCTCAAGCCTGAGGTTCTCCCTAGTGTCTGCTTAGAAGGAAGAATCCAGCTTCCTGAAAATGTGTTGGATGCATTCAACTGGGCATTGATAACCAAAGACATCTAGAAAATGTTCTTTGTTAATGGAGTGAGATTGTCTCCCTCTTCAAAAAACAACTCAACATTCACATCTTATTATCTGCAGCCTCGATTCTCTTTTGCAAGCTTCCTTAATAGTCTTATAAAAGGTATAAGGAAATACAGAACAGACACCTTTAGCTTTTCTTCTACCAGGTTGCCTCTAGAATCTCTGGTGAAATTCAGTAGTAGGTGCTGTTGATTGGGCTTCAAAACATCAGGCACACTGACCATGCCCTGGTTACTGTAGAGATGTAAGTGGAATAAAGACCAGTTTTTCTGTCAACCTGCTTTCCCAGAAGAGTGCAGGGAAAAGCTGGGCCCTCTCACACCTTGGGTAGCACTTCTGACTTCTAGTTCTTTTTCATAGTCTGTACCTTTTCAACTTGGTAATTCAGACTAGAACAACACATAGGTGGCCTTCTCCAGATCTGTGGGCTTCCTGCCATGGTTTGATTTGGTGACTCCAAGTGTCTATCAAATATATTTTCTTCACTTAATTCCATGCCTAGTCAGAGATTCTCTCGATGAGGAAAGCTTAAGTCTGCAATCCTTTATCCAATACCTATTTCTCTCCAAGTGTATCAGAAATCAAGTAAGAAAAATGAATTGGACTAATTGTACTAAAGTATCATTGGACTTTTAAATAAATGAACATTGTGAGACAACTCTACATAAACTCTGAAAGCCAGCCAATCAGCACACGATGAATCAAGATGACTAAGAGCAATAGGAAGGGACATTTAAAATTTTACAACTTGAAATTGAGTGAGCTTTGCTGTGGAGGTAAATTGTTTTAGTGTCTAGAAATGAAGCAACCTTGATAAATTTACAAAAGGCAGGTAGGAAGGAGTCTTCACTTGATAGGATTATTGCTAGTTTACTTAAAAAGTACTCGCTATCCACCTAAGTCAAATGTTGTTCATTTTCTCCAAAGAACCCAACATGTGCATTTGTGTACACATGCACTTGTGCACACACACACACACACACACACACACACACACACCTATTCACCCTAAGATTAAGACGAAATCATTTCCTTAAAAATCCTATCTTTTAAAAAAGCAACCATGCCCCTTGAGACTCCTTCTCCTTCTTTGAATGCCACTGTCAAATGTGGTCTGACTGTGTAGATAGGACCATCTCCTACTCCACGGCTCCAGGGTTTCTGTTATGGTTTGTGCATTTGGGAGGATGTGCAGAAGACAGGATGCAGCATGTTTTGCTTTCCCCTTTACTGTTTGGCCAGCTACGCCAATGTGGTGCTATTGTTTCTTTAAGAAAGTACTTGACTAAAAAAAAAAAAAAAGAAAAAAGAAAAAAAAGAAAGCATAGACATATTTTTTTAAAGTATGAACACAGCAGTTCTATAGTAGATGGCTTCTGAGATAGCATTAGATCTAGCCACCACCCTAGCCACCACCTTTCAACTTTGTGTCACTCACAAGTAGAATATTGTTCACTAAGTTGTGAGTTTGGGGGGTTCAGAGACAAGAGGATGGAAAAGTTCTAAAGTTAGAAGGCTCAATTATTTCATTGGCTCACAAATTAAACAAAATTAGCAATACTTTACTCAATCTGAAATGTTGGTCAATAACTTCAGGCAAATGGCAGAAGAAAATAATTAAGTTACTTCTTGCTTTGGTTGTTGATTGTTTGCTTTCCTGTTAACTTTTGGTTTTGGTGTGGGTGGATGAGTATATATGTGTAAGTATGTATGTACAAGTGTGTGTGTGTGTGTGTGTGTGTGTGTGTGTGTATGTGTGTGTGTGTGTGTGTGTGTGTGTTCCACTCAAAAACAAATACTCAGAAAGTGGAGAAAGAAAAGCAAAGATTTTAAGAACATTTTACCTAGTACTAGAAACAGCTCTGCCACATCCTCTGGGGAAGGCACTAATTTCTGGTTTGTAGAGGTTGCTCTTCCATCGGAGAACTCAAAGAGTGATCAGTCTTCTAGAGTAGTGGATCTCATTGGGATATTAGAAAGTATTTCCTAATGAATTAGGCTTATATACTAACAAAGAAAGGGAAGGTTTTATGAGAAACTGTTAAGGAAGATGGCTAACAATCCGTGAAGATTTTTTTCTATTCTGTTGTTGTTGTTGTTGTTGGGTTTGGTTTTGATTTTTACTTTATACAATCTTTATGAATGAAAATCTTAATACTCAGAAAAACATGGTCTTTTTTTTTTTCTCTTTCATAACAGAATGAAAGATGATAAACTCAGACACTTTACAGGCTGGCTAGAAAAGGTGCAGTTTGACTTTTTGAATCAGACCATTTTAAATGTTCCTTTCTATTTTTAATCATAAAAGATTGTCTTAGTTTATTAGCACAGGCCCTGTTTGGCACTTCTCAAATGGATGAGCATTTTTATTCAAGGCGTGGGGTTTCCCCTGTTTGCTGGTGAATGATATTAAGGAATTATTTACTTCAAAATACAGTAGAAGTGTGAGTCTCTGTTCCCACTCCCCACAAAGATCATTAAGTCCTGAATCTGAAAGGGGAAAAACACTAAGGGAATTTTTTTTTTGGTTGCTTGTTTTTTATTTCAACACTAGTGCTTAATCGCATAGTATTCAGATTTGCTTCTTGCTATTGTGATATTCTCTAAGACTTTCCTGTTAGGTATTAGAAATTGATACATAGATACCCTTTTTTATGTGGTTTCTGTTTAAAATAAAAGAGATAAGACTGTCTGAAGCTTAATTGCATAAGGTACATGATAAAGATATCACTTTAACTAACAAGCCATGTCTGGTACAACCCTTTCTTCCTTATCCTTTAAGGAAAACTTTCCCAGATAAGACTGAGATCCCCCCCCCCCGGGACTTTTGAAACCTTCTTTGCTCCTCCTATTCAGTTATGTTGGTGGTAATTTTTCCCAGGGTCTGCCTTGGAATCTTTTAGAGGCTGGCCAGACCAAATCTGACAAGTAAAGTGCTATCTTTTAAAACACACATTTCACATGTCCCCTCTTAATGAATGATTACACTTATGTTGAACATGTTTTATTTTTCTCTCCACATATTATTTTGTCATTGATAGGGGTTCTTAAGGAGAAAAATTCATTAACAAAAAGTGAGAAAGCATACACAAAAAAAAGTCTAAATGTTACTGCCCAATTGAAATATGAGCTAAAATGGAAATACTTTCTCCTACTTAAAATCCAGACTGAATCACCTTCAAAATGACCTTTCACAATCTTTCCAATTTGCCTTTGTTTAAACTGTCTAGGTCTAAAAACAAGCATTATTCATTTTCTCTTGCCCAAAGTGGTCTTGTGTAAAGTAGGAGAATGAAAAGAAACTGCTAAAAATCCGTTCCAGCCACAGGCTGACCCTACTCACTATCTCACAGCAAAGTCTCCTGTTGATCTAGCGCCTAATCTCCGTTTGTTTGAAAATTCACATTGTACCTTCTGCTAAACACCCACAGGAGGCTCAGAAACCTCAGTCTGTCCATTCATATCTCACGTCTGTGTCTCTGTATCATTAAACCTTCCAAACATCATGCAGCATATATTCAGTTTACATGAAAGCTCCAAATAGTGTATCAGACGTGATATCTTTTTGTTAAAGATTTGAGCTATGGGAATTTGGATTTCAACTTTCATTTTGCTTCATTTATTTTTATCACATTTAAGGTGATGATTAACTTACAGATATTGAATTAATTTCCTTACTGAAACCTGAAAGTAATATTTGGTCATTCATTGTATGTGTTTTGCACACACATGCACACACACAAATCTTCTATCAAATTCGTCCTGATTGTATTTGAAGTGGTTATTCAATTCATTTATGGCACAGCAATATCAGTCCTAATGACTCCTAAAAAATGTAACTAATGGAATCATTATCTTACATATACTGTTTAGTAAGCATATTTTGAAAATGTATGGCTAGAGTGTCATAATAAAATGGTATATCTTTCTTTAGTAATTACATTAAAATTAATCATGTTTGATTAACTGGTTCCTTTGATGTAGTGTGTCATTTCTTAACACGTCTACTGCTATGAAGTTTTTTATTAATGATGATGACTGCAACTCATAAGCACAAAAACACTCAGAATAAAAGTAATCATTTAACATAGAGATATTTTATAGAACTTACAGATTAAATGATTCAGAGAATATATGACACATATGGATTGTATAATATGTGCATGAAATGAGCTGGGTAGATGAGACAAACACCGTTGACTCTGACCCAAAAGCGAGTTATAACTAACCCATGATGCAAGCATTTAAGAAAATATCTTCATACCAACAGATCTAAATATATCCTATATGGAACATATACAAATAATACTGGATGTACCCCCATAAAAAAGATCTTGTAAGACTCATGATTTCTCAGCATTGAGGTGTTTCAAAAAAGATCTGTGTACCACATTATCACACTCACACAGAATCAGTACTGTGTACTGAATCCATGCCACGTTATCACACTCACACAGAATCAGTACTGTGTACTTAGTTCATACCACAGTATCACGCTCATGCACTTAGTTCATACCACAGTATCACGCTCATGCAAGTATTAGTAGAAAGAAAAGTTAGAGTACAGAAATGTCCCTCCTGTTTAAAGGAGTCTGACTCGATTTCTCTTTTTGTAAACCTGCCATTAAGACTCTGGAAAGTTACCCAAATGGAAATAGGAGTCATGAGGTTGGTCCTTGAATTTAAAGAAGTAAGACAGATTTTCTTTTTTTCATATTGATCCACATACTATTTGTAGGTGATCTCACCTTCATTCCCAGTCTTTGTTCTTTAAAATTGCCATGGATTTTCCACTAATATTCTGCAGGCCTTCCAAATTCCTGATAGATTTTGTCTCCTGTGGCCGTAGTCTTCTACATAGTTCTTTTCCTTTCTCTACCTAGGATGATACTTTTCTTCTCCAACCATAGCTATCTAACCTCGTTATTCCTTCTTCCAAAATGTCCTGTAAATGATGAAATGAGAGGTTATTAGGCACATGTTAGAACAGGGTTTTCATTTTGACACCATTCATCATTATTAATTCAAACCCACCAAGGGATTTCTGACTGCTCACAGGCCTCACTGTAAGACCACATCCAATTCTGAAACTCTCCCAGGCACTACACAACTTTCTATCAAACCATTCATAACTTGTAAGAAAATTCTATCTGTTCCAGTAAGCAACCTTCCCTCACAGCTCTGCTGATGTATGATCAGACTAACTTACATTTTCTTTTATTGTTGACTATGTCCAAAGCTTTTTCCTCCCAAAGAGCCAAGGAACAATTGAGAGATCTACAAGATCATCTAGGCCAAATGGTTAGTTTTTAAAAAAAGTAGTATTTCTTACTATTTAATGAGTATCAGTGATAACTACCTCTGACTATAACAATAATAATGGCTAATAATCATAAGCTCTTACTGTGATCTACCTATTCTGCCTCATTTATCCTTGAGAAAAGCATCAAGCCCCATTATGAACGCTAAAGACTAGGAATGGAGGTTCAAGCACACTGATACACTAAAAGTCAAAGGCAGGCAAAGGAGACCTTAATACAGTCTGAAGACACAATATTCTGCATACTTACCACACATTTATTCTATATTCAATCTAGTTGCAAAGACACAGCAGCACACAAATTGACACTTCTTATTCAAATTCTGCTTTCCATGTTAGAGGAAGAAATGTAGCTTTGAGTGATAAGCCATACTGGAGTATATAATTAAGATAAATAAACATTTCTGCACAGCAGCCAATGGATTGCCCCTCTGGCACTTGTTTAGACTTCAATGTTAAACCCTGATAATGTGTTCAATGGTGTCTAGAAAATACAAGGTCAAAGAAATCTCAGGAGGTGTCAATGAGCAAAGTTGTCTTAGATGTCTTAGACCCTCATATAGTCCAGGAATAAACAATTCATACACAGAGAAATGTGTAATTTGGTCATGAAGACTCTTACCAGACCTGAAGTAGTAATCCATCTTTTTTTTTCCCCCTTCAACGGTTTGTCTAATTTTGAGGTCTCAATGGCAATGGTTGACAATCAAAGGTTCTGGAGGAATAAAAGATGTCTTTATAGCCTGGAGTTCCATGATGTCAGTAAACCTATACTTCCTTCCTTCCAACTCATTTTAGTCAGGTCACATGAGGGGTTCCAATCTTTTTGAAAAACCTATATTGGCACTCTGAGTTGTTGAATAATATGGGAATTGTCATTGGCATTTATTCGGCAGGGACTAAGACTTCAGACATTTCATAGGAATGATAATCTGTTTATAGTCATCAAAGCCTAGACTACAACTTCAACTTACTATAAATTCAAAGTATTTTTCCATGATTTTAACTTGAGCTGAATACTGCAAAGATCAAATTACCATCTGAGGAAAGAAAGGTAACACTGTCCATTGCTTAGAACTTTACTAAGTTTTATCCACCATTGTGGAAAATAACAGCCGTATTGTCAACACTCTCCGGGTCTCCATTCTGCAGCAGAATAGGGGCCTTTCTATGCTGTGGGGCCCTACAGGACAAGGAGGATCTGGTGAGTCAAGCCTGTAATTACTGTGAGAAAGGAAGAAGAGGAGCCAGATGCAGACATGCCTGAGGACCCCATTTCCTGCCATACCCCCCAAATGGCCAGATAGCAGTATCATTCCTCAAAGGGTCTCCAATTGTGAACTCCCAGATGCTAGGAATTTTCTGCCATATCCCCTCCAAAGGGTGTGACAGCTGTATCCAGATAACTATATCACTCTTTTAGGGGTCTCCAGTTGTGTGAAAGGTCAACACTGACTGCAAATGGAAAGTAGCCAACTCGTGCTGTGTTAATCCTACTTTACAAAAATGTATAAAAGGTGTGCATTGGGGGGGGGGGGGGAACTCAGGGTCATCACTGTCTGGATTACAGGATGTCCCTAGTATACTGGAATTACACCTCATTGCAATGATTCTCTGTAGAAATTCTGTAAGCTGACATTGTTCCACTTCAGAACATTAACATATAAAAAGAGTCATTAATAAAGGGGGTACTGATAAAGCTTCAGTAGACCCCCGGGACTATCAGTTATGACTCAACACATAGTAGAAGATGTGTTGCAGAGCATTTCTTCTCTAAGCAACGATGAGTCTTCAGTGCAGAGATGAGCTGAAAACAGTCTCCTGTTTACAAAGACAAATTCTCCTTGGGATTCAGCAAAGGATAATGGTTGCAACTAATACAACATTTGGTTTCTAAATGTTCTTTCCTTCATCCTGCAATGGGCTGAGATGACTTGGAAAAGAATACAGCAATCCCTAAAAACACACACACAGGTATAAATTGGATTTGAAAGAACTGTAGCTTTGGATTAACAGCAGAATTTACCCTTGGATTTCAAGTAAGATAGGGTATGTTCTTCTTGTTGGTTTAAAAGAAAAGTTGACATTGAGTAACTCTCCTGCCATTTCCTAACTCAGTTTCACTTTTTAAAATTAGTAGCTTCTGTCTACCCTCAGAATCCTCTGAAGAGACAGAGAAGGAAGATTTTTCCTCCAAATAAAAATTTAAGGCTGGGGGCATAGGTTCTAGTCATAACAACTTTTTTATTCAAACGCTGTAAAAAGAACCCAACATTCCATCCCATAAGCATGGAACTCTCTTTACAATCTCAAATCTCTAAAGGGGGTGGAAATCGAGTGAGGTGGGTTTTTCTTTTTTTCAGATATTCAAAGAGAAGACAGGAAGAGAAACAGAGGCACTGTGAGTTTGTGCCTCCCTGCCTTATTTGGCTCAGGACCACTACTTTAGCCATCCTTATGTAACCTAAAATACGTACAATTAGAACTACCCCAGAGTCAAATTTATCTTTATTTCTTTCTGCTTTAAAGGTCATTTGGAAAGAGACTTTCCTACCCTCCTCCCACAACCAAACAGATCAGTCTCTTAGATTATGAGTGCTGAGATGCTCCTACTATATCTCTAGACCCCATGACTGTAGGAAAAGCTTCGGGAAAATAATTTACTACTAATTGTGTTTCAATGCGCTGGTTATTTGTTTGCCCTCAAAACTATTTCTCAACCTTTTTTTAAAAAAAATCTGTTCCCATGCAGAACTATATTTTATAGCCCCTCCCATCTCTGGTTAAGTGTGGCCAAGGAGAAACAGTCACAAAGATGGAGGATGTTAGGAAAGAAATCAACATGGGTTCCCTTGTCTTTTTCAAAATAGCACCTGCTTGAGTAGTTTCAGCTCTTCTCTCCATAGTCTCCGCCTCCCAGAGCAAGAATTGTCTGTCCCTGATGCTAGACATATCTTCCTGTTGCTTTCCCTCTATTTCTCTCTAGGTATGAGCATGGTGACTCTGATGCTTCTGCATCTTGGAGTTGCTACTCTCCTTTCCTTGACTAGTCACTTCTTTACCACCTACATTAAACTCTCTGTTTACCTAAGGCAGTATCTGCTAGCCTCTGGGACCCTAATACAATAAAAGCAGAAACAACATGAAAGGAACAGGAAATGCTCAGAGCAAGCAGATGATGGGGTTCAGGTGTGGCTCTGACACTTTGACCTAGGTGTTTTGGGCAATTAAACCATTTCCATGAGAGACTCGGTTTCCTCTTTTATAAAAGGGGTAATAATGCATGCCTTGTGGCAGCGTGAAGATTAAACATTATCCTCCAGTTGCTCCTACATGTCTAACTGAAGGTTTGCTGATTTGCACGAACTCCTAACAGAGTGAGCAAGGGCTGTTTCTGACACTTTTGCCTTCTTTGGGGACCCTTTTCCTCCTACTGTGTTGCCTCTTGCAGCCTTAATGGGTGCCTGGTTTCATTGCAGTGTCACTGGCCATGTTTAGTTGTTCTACCTGGGAGGCCTGGCCTTTTCTGGAAGGAAACAGGAAGAGAAGTAGATGGGGAGTCAGGAAAGGAAGCTGGGAGGAAAAGAAGAAGGGGAGTTGTGACCGGGATATAATATATGAGAGAACAAACTAATAAAATGTTAAAACATAAAGATAGAAAACAGAGGATGACATGGAATAACAAGAATCACTAATGGGCTAAAAGAAAGATATTTGAATCACTCTGTTTTACTAAACAAGGAATAATTTTAAAACCCATGTCAAAGGTGGACCATAGCAAAGGGCATCTCTTTACATTAAATTCCATATGGGAAGCATAACGCATTGCTTTAGCTAGTCTTCTCTTTGTAATTTCTCTCTGGCTGTGAAATCACTAGGCCAGCTGAGCACTTATAGCTCTTTAGCTCTTGTGTGTGCGGTTCCAGGAAATCGTGTCACTATTTTCTCTTTTAAAACCTATTTTTACTGTTAAGAATGTCATCCCGCCTCCCTCTAACTCCTCCCAGATCCACCCTGGCCTTCGGACTTCCTCTGTCTTCACACTCTATTTCTGTTTGTTTCATTGTTTGTCTGTAATCACCCACCAATTCTAGTTTTGTGCTGCTCATGTGTTTTTGGGTGTGGGGCCAGCACTGCAGCGTGGCTGGCTTACTCGACTAAAGCCACATCCTTAAAGAAAACTGACCCATTACCAGAAACCACCATCAATTTCTCTTCAGCTAGAGGTGGGGGGCTGGTGACCTTCTTGCCCTTTATGCTGGAATGGTGACAAACTTTAGCTTGTGCAGGCAACCACAGCTCCTGTGACTTCAGTTGGGCAGCAGCCCTGCCATGTCCAGATGGCACTGTTTTGCTCCACCCCTCCCCAACCTATGACGCTCCCGATCTTTCCACAGTGGGCCCTGAATTTGTGTGCAGGGCTGATAGAAACATACCATCTCCTGGCTCAGCGCCCCACAGATGCTTTTCTCTTACGCTTTGGCCAGACGTGAGCTTCTCTAACCGCCATCCACTGTGCAGAGAAATTTCTTTTATATGGTCTGAAGCTATGATTACACAGCTACAGATTTAAAGGCAATTTGATTCAGTTAGCCGAATGATGCTAGTGGGCTCACCCCTGAGGTCTGTGAGCTTCCCAACCATGGGTTCCGGCCCAGGTTAACAATACAAGGCACGTGCTTTCTCTTGTGGATCAGGCCTTAACTTTATTCAGAGGTCAGTTGGTTACTCCCATCACATCCATGCCACTATTACACCCACAGGTGCATCTTCATATGCCAATTACTTTTTGTAGCGCACAAGGCCCACAGCTGGGTGCAGTGGCTGATGACTCCCTCCCATCCCCCAGCAGCCTGCATAACAGCTGCCAGTACGTGAAAGCCAGTCAACAGGGAAGACATTTTCTAATCAGTACCAATCTGATGCTTCCATACCCTGTGACCAAAGTGTCATGTGTCTTCAGCAACAAGGTCTTACCGTGGTGTTCTTGTGGGAAAGTAAGACCAATGGTAAAAGTCTGCATTGTTTGGGATGCTCCCGACCAACAACTTGAGAGGAGCTACCTGACACCTGGCACTGGGCTTTTTATTTGGAAACTTAAGGCTTCTAGAAGGGGCATTGTCCCCTGTGTAGGGTAAACCCCAATTAATTAATTATTTCATATAGCTAGCATTATAAACTACTAATAAATTATTTTCCTACCGATTATTTCTTATATATGATTATAAAATCGAGGTTTCCATTACGGGTTTTCAAATATCCTTAGTGTTAGTTACCCCTCCCCTTCTCCTGCCCTCTTCTAGACCCCCCTCCCACCTGCAGGTAAGTCATAGGAACTGGAAAGTGGGAATAATTGTCTCAGACTTCATTATCACTACCCATCTGGTTGTTTTCGAGAGCGAGGAAACTCAAATATGGCGGCATACTCATTTAATCCCAGCATCCAGAAAGAAACTGGATCTCTCTGAGTTTGAAGCTCACCTGACCAGTATAACCCAGTTCCAGGCCAGCCAGGGCTCTCCAGTAATGTCTCTGTCCGCAAAGAGAGGGTATGAGCGGTAAATTAAGTGATTTTCTCACAACAGAACCTTTTCCTTTGGCTTCCTCTTGCCTCTTCTATGCGCATACTGACTTATGACCCCAATTTTTCTAGCGCTAACCAGTGTACCACCTTTTCACCACTAATCTGGTTCTCCTTGGCGACAACAGGGGGAAAGCTAGTAGGCATTCTTGTAGCATACAGCAAACACAGACTTCCAAGTCAGGCATTTTCTTGCAATGTCTACTGTAGCTCTTCCTGTTTCCTCACCCCAGTCTAGGTAGTAGAGCTACAATTCCTCAGTATTATGATCTGTAAGTTCTGTGCTGGTGTCAGGATACCGCCATATACCACCCAAATAATTGTTCCTGTCAGTACAACCAATTTAAAAGAACAATGTATATAAATCAGGTACTTCTTCCTATGCCCAAACATCATTTTTTTTAACCAGTTATATTACATTCATCAGCATGCAACCATAGTTAGTCTGCCTTTTGAATTTAGGCATCTATTCCACAGTATAATATAAAATATTAGTCTTATTTTTAGTTGCTTGTTTAATGGCTATATAGTGGTATTTGGTAGTCTAGTCTATTATTTCTCAGTCTTAGGTGGTGCAATACTCTCTAACATGACAAACTTTAATTCCCAGAAAGAAAAGGCAAAATAGTTTTACGTTCCTCTTAAACTATGAAGAGTTCTTCTTATGCACATATCAAGCTGTATGAAATATTCTTCCAAGTCTTCTTTGAGAGGGTATCACCTATGGGACCCTGCAATGTACCAGTTGGCTGGAAAAGTAATTTGGGAGCCTCTAAGACTGGTTTTTTAATGTGCCATATCCACAGAAACAAGCTCAGACACTATCTCAGCAAGTACTTTGAATGGTATAAAAGGCAGAAATGTTCTGAACACGTCTCTTAGGACTAATTTATAGATATTATTATTTCATTGAAAAGTATGGCATAATTGACGATGATTCCTTTTATGGCCACTGCACAAGCATTTTGGATGTGACTTTGTATTTCTCAGTAAGAGTAGCCAGAGAGCTAAAGCAGCCTGGTAGAGTATGGAAAATATTGTTCGTGAAAGGTTTGCTCACAGTTTTTGGGAGCGCACTCACATTCTGAAGGATTTATTTGTAAATTGGAAAGCTAGCTCTCAAAGTCAAACTAATAATACTCCAGCAAGGGTAAAGAGGCACTTGTGGCAAAGGACCATGCACTCCTGAGTCACCACACTGGACCAGGAAAGGCAGAGGGGAGTGGGGGTACATGTCACAGACCCACATGCATCTGGTTATGATGCTGTCTCTGAAAATGGGATTCCCCCAAGAGCTTGGTGAGAAAGGTGGATTGTGCTTCTCAAAGAGTCAGGCCAGATAAGCCTGTCGGAACCTGTTATTCCAGTGGCTTTAGTGGACTATACATGACCACTCTTACCTTCCCACCAGGTCCTCTCTGGACAATGCTACATACTTCTGAGACAAGTTAGCTTGGATTAGGGGTGAAGTCTGCGAACCATGGAATGATATGCTCCTCTTTATAAAACTAGCTGGACCTTCTGGGGATCAAACCCATGGGATCGTTAGTACTTTACTCCAAACACGCTCAGAACAAATACAAATTTGAAGCCAGAGGAGCATCAAACCACACATAAAAATGTAATCAACAAAGCCACAGGGGAAAAAAACAAAGTATACACATTCTGTATAGGCAAAAAGAACAGAAGGTTTGGAAAGAACCTACATTCTCTGACTCCCTTCCTCATCTCAAGGCTTACTGGAAATTCCCACTTAGACGTCTTCTAACACTTTGTCTTCAATCCATTTTCCTCTCTCAGTGTCTGCCCCAAAGAGCAATTTTCAATTTGGAACTCACAGCCTGTGTGGTACCACCTCTCAGTAACTAGTTCAGAACTTTAAAGTTGTCCTTAACAATGAATTCCACCTTCCAACACACATTAGATTAAACCAGTCCAGTGAGGGAACTGTTGCTCCCATCTATCTCCTAAAACACCCTCTTCATCCAACTCTTGTTGCCTTCTAGACAGTTGCAATAACTGCCTATCAGCTCTGCTCTCTCCAATTCAGTATGATATCAGTCACAAAAGTCCTGCTTAGCACAACTCAAATTCTGTTACTAACCAATGGCTACTATTTTAGCTCAATTTATTTTATTCCCTCAATATATATTCTATCTTAACTCTTCATATGCATCCTGCCTTTACATCTTCCTTTACTCAGCCATTGGTCTCCCTTCCCCTTCCCATGTATTCAAAGGCCAGCCTTTGAAGTAGCCATTTAAAGACAATCCATGCTCCAATTCGGCTATTCTAGGCTACTTCAAAGCCGGTGGATTCTTTTTTTGTTGAATTCCTGGATCTCATATTGCTGTATTATCAAGAGTCTAGCTCTCCATTATCTAACCCTGGATTGCTTCGTTCTATGAAATTCCTCTCTACTGATGACACCATAAATTCATGGAAGGAAAGGATTTGGCTTTTATGTCATAGGCAATTTTGGAGATCTCTTATATAACAGTAATTGTTAAACAATCCCGTATCCTTAGGGAGGTGAGGGGCTCTTCCTAGAACTGTCTTCTGAGTTACATCCTTAGTTGTCTCCAGTCCTGCTTCATGAATCCTTGGGCCCCTCCACAGAGGAAGGGTAGTGGACTCAATCTTCTCGGGATCTCACATGAGAAACTGTAACCTCTTCAAAATAATAGTAATCATGGCCCAGAGAATAAGTCTACAATCGAACAAGAGGATGCTGTTATAAAAATGTGAATTTAATTACGACCATTCATTCATCTCTTAGCTGGGTCCAGGCAGCATAATAAGGAAAGTGAATACCTTCAAACTGTGTGTGCTTTGCATGCACGTGCTCATTGTTTATATGGAGCTACACATGAGGGCACAGACCTGTACAAGCCAGAGTTCAGCCTTGGGTGTCGGACTACGAGAGACATTACCTTGCTTTGTGACGTGGGACTTTCACGGTCTGGTACTTACCAATTAAGCTAGGCTGGGTGTATAGTGAACCCCAGTAATTCATCTGTCTGTCTCCTTAGCATTAACATTGTAAGCACACAC
The DNA here is from genome assembly GCF_963924665.1 of Micromys minutus. NCBI lineage: Eukaryota > Metazoa > Chordata > Mammalia > Rodentia > Muridae > Micromys > Micromys minutus. The sequence goes on along the minus strand of NC_137957.1, from coordinate 43,287,513 downwards.
CAATATACCTGGTTTTATGTCAGCTCTGGGAATCAATTCAAGTCTCCTGCTTGGATATTGAGCACTTCACCAACTGAGCTATCACCCTGACCCAGAACTTTTACAAAATAAACAATTCACCAAATCTGACTAGGGAATATCATCCTATTATCTAAGATTATTTTTCTCTCCATACAAGCTTTGCCAGACTTAATTTCTCCTTTGAAATCCTGTGCCAATCTCCTGTATGGTCACTATCTCCAGCTATAACAACACTGTCCGGTACAGCAGAAATCGCATTCTCAAAATATAGCTGATGCAAACGTGGATGTGTATGATTATAAAACCAGATTTCAAAGACTTGTCAGGAAAAGTGACAATAAAAACCACAATAACAACTACGACAACTGTTGGGGTCCAGCCTGTACACAGGATGGGAGATCTCAACTGGAAGCGGGGATGTCTGGAAAACACATAATAAATAAACAGACTACTTTTTGAGTACAAGCTGACGGGCAATTTTTCCCTCCCTCCCCAGCCCACCCCATCTCTCTTCTCTCTTTTTCTCTCGCTCCTTCACTCACAGCTTGAGGCTGCACACACTCTGCATTCTCCTGCGCACTCTGCATTTCTCCAGCTCCCACACTCATACACATCTCTGTTGGTTCCCCTTTCACTCACACACACTCTTCACACAGACTTCACACATATCTCACACACCACATGCGCTCTCTTTCACTCATGCACACATTCTCCATACACACCTCACATTCTCTCTTCACTCATTCTTCACATGCTCTTCTCATGCTCCCCTCCCCCCTCTCTCTTTCACACACACACACACACACACACACACACACACACACACTCATATATGTTCTCACACTCGCTCACTAGCCTTTCTCTTGCCCCAGTCTCTTATTGTTGCTCCAAAAGCAGGTAGGGAAATAAGACATTGTATAATCATTGCCAAATCAGATTCAAAAGAATAACCACATCTTAATTCTTATTCAAAAGAACTGAGTTACAGTTGTTCCCCAAAGTTTCAAGCTTCACCTATTCTCAGGCCTGTGGCTAAAATAATAATAATTGCAAATTTATCATTATTTAAACTTAAACTTTTGACTTATTATACTTCAGAGCTCAGAGCTCTGAGATCAGCTACTTGCATTTTTATGTGAAGCTCTAGTGATAAATGACATGGGCAAAGCTGCCAGGCCATGGCCAGAGAGAATCAAGTTAACCCTTAACTCAGTAGTTCCTCTAGATTTCTGTTCCTGTATATTACACACAATAACTCTTCTAAGAATACCAGTATTTTGACTTGGTTTTACTAGTATGTAATTTTATGCATTCTATACTTTCTTATCCAGGAACTACTCTCAAATGTTGTGCAAAACTTATTTCATAACTTCAAGAACGTTTTCCTTCCTTGGGGTCCCAATGTTGGCTCTAATTCAAACTTTCTTTGCAAGTCCAGCATTAATCTGGAACTACCATTGTGCAATTATTACAGTGTTTCCAAGATGAGAACGCACAGCTTGTACCAGGGCCATTAGCACTATGTTGTGTCCTTGTGCCTCAATTTCCAATTGTTTAAGAATCATTACATCAAGGAACATCTAATTTCACAGAATCCACCAGAGCAGAAGGAGAAAGAAATAGAAAAGTCAGATATAACAAAATAATTATGCACAACAAGGCCAACCGAAAAGCAGTCACTCACAAACAAAATCTATACAGCCATTGTCCAGGGCTAAGGTTAGGAGAAATGGGGACAACTGTTTTTTTACAAAGAGCTGCTGCGGGGTACTGAGATGTCTCCTTTCTGGCCTACTTTAGGCAGTCTCTTATTTCAGATGATAGGTGCCCTGGAGGGATGTGTCTCCTGCTTCTCCAGGTTCCAGACACCATCCTTTTTTACAAGGAGCTGTTGCAGACTTCTGAGATATCTTCATCCCAGCCTACTGCTGGCAGTCCCTGTCATGGTATGTTGTCCCCAGCAAAAAACAAAGTGGCTTTTTCTGAGAACATATGCATAAATGTCTGTTCACCACAGATAAACAACAGAGACACACCAAAGAAATGGCCCCATTGAAGTCCAGTTTAGTGACCCAATGTGTCCATTGGGATTATTTATTTCGGAACATAGTATACTCAAAAATAGCTGCATTATCAAAAACCCTGCCATAGCAAGGGGTTCATAAAGATGTATCCCTGGAGCAGCCTTCTAGGACCTTTAAGCATTTCAGCTGGTCAGAGATTATCCCTTTTCCACCCATAGTTCCTACTCATTTAACCTTGGCGATAAAGGGATGACTTGGAAGACTTATAAGTTTCAGGAACTTCCTGTGAGTTAGAAGTTATTTACTTCCTTAGCCTTGCACAATTTCTTTACTTTCAACATATTAACAAACATTCCTCCAGTTTGGAATATTTCAATTCAGAGAAAGTTGCTACATAACACAAATTAATACTTTTGTGTATTAGAATGCTATATGTTAGTTATAATAAATTAAATTATATTGTTAAAATGTGTTTCATCTGTCTTTTTTAGTTTTACTTATTTAAAAGTAGCAACTCAAAATTCATTACATGTAGCTTACGTATTTTCTGTTAATATTTATGACTGTAGTTCTGTTTGGGACTTGAAGGCACTTAGGACATGTGACACAACGTACTTGCAGAGGTCAAAGGCCAACATTCAGCTATCAGTTCTCTCCTTCCTCCATGTGAGTTCGGGGACCTGAGCTCAAGTCATCAGGTTTGGCAACAGGTACCTTTAACCATCACCACACACAGTAATCATTATATTTCTGTCAGATATTCGTCACCTAGACTGTCTGCACAGCGTTGTGATATTGAGCATTACAATGTGCCATCATTCTGATTGTCTGGACTGCCATGTGGTAAAACTTAATGTACCCTTTCTCTTCTCAGGGTCACTTTACATGTTGGTTTTCCTACTTCCACCAAAGACTCCTTTTCAATTTTCCAGATTTAGAAAGTCATAAACCTCATAGTTCACCTTTTACCAAGTCTTGGGCAGTTTTTCTCCTTCCTTCTGTTTTCACGACTCTGCTGCCTTAACTAATCTCTAAGAAAGGTTTTACATAGCTTTCCTGCTCCTTTCTCTTTCTTTGTAGCCCCCTTCACATTACCTCCATATCAGTCTTCTTAAGCTACTACAAGAATCAGAGTGATAAACACTCAGAGAAGTCTTTGAAATCCTTACAGGTTATTCCAAGTGAGATATAAAAGGTCACGGGCATTCTGTCTGACCTGTCCTGATTTTTCTATCCCTCACATGCAGAATTGTGTCTAACTGACCCAAAAATAACCCCCTTCCTTGAAAAATGACTTCTAGAAAAGCAAATGGTTTTGTCTACCAAGTAGTTCAGGTTAAAAGTCTGAGTTATTTTTGATCTTTCTCTCTAGATTCAAGTTGAATCCATTAGGAAATCCTATAATCTTTCTCTGTAAAATATGTCTCAAATCTGATTCCCTTTGCAGGTGAATTAGTTAAGACTCTCGGGACATAATCATTCCAGACCTAAGTAAACCCCAAATTCATTGATTAGGGTGTTCCTGATGCAGAGATGGGTATTGGGAAAGAGGAACATTGAAACAGAATTAATCATGGGCTAAGGGTAAAAGGCTAGAATGACGCTACAGTATGCCCAAGGTACCAGAAGCTGCCAAAACTGGACAAAGTCTTCAGAGAGAGGTGGTCCTGCCAACGTCTTGATTTTACATCTCTGGCTTTCAGAAATAATTTGTAAGACAGAAAATTTCTGCTGTTAATCTATTCAGTTTGGGTTACTTTATTATGGCAACTCTAACTAACTTATGTTCTGACCTGTTTCATGTAGTCTTTCTGTCTGCTTGGTTTTTAGAGACATTATCTCATACCATAGACTCAGACTAGCCTCAGACTCATCATGGAGTCGTGATTGCCTGGCCTCAGCTTCCCATACACTGATTTCAAAAACAAGCCATGTCCAGCTTATGAACTGTTCTTAACAGAAGCACTTTGGGTCTCAATTTCTTCATTTATAGAATGTCAAATTTTAAATTCCATCCTAACAGGTAAATATTAGAATGGCCTGCAAAATCAACAACTTCTCTTGGATTCATAATAAAGAGGAAGAAAGAGCCCAAGATAAATCATAGGTAGATACAGACTCACAAACAGAAACTATGGGAGGCGAGGCTTGGATAGCAAACCATGGACTGCAAAGGCCTGAGTACTGGAGACTTGGCACTGACCATTCTGAGAGTTATACTCTGTGGCATCTCTAGGATCAACCTATAATTCTCTAAGATCTACTTCTGGACTCTCTGCAAGGTTCCAACAGAAATATCAGGAAAAATGTCCCTTCCATTTTTAATATGGTGTTCGGTATAGTACCAGGCAGGATACACTAGCAGACTAGAGCCTAATCTGTTAAAAGGCATCACATTCCACAGCCAGTCTACCACTACTAGAGGAAAGAGAGCCTGTGGGGCTGAGATCCCAGGACACAGGCTGACTAAACACTAAACTTCATTGACCCAGCTATCAGCAAAGATTCAAGGAATGCAAAGATGGATTAATGAACAGTTGGGTTGAAGCCTGGAAAAAAAATAGATTAAGATTTTATGATGGGCTTAAGAGTATGATCTAAACAATATAGATATACATAGCAAAACAACCATGATGAGCAATTTCCATATATCAAATAACACCCCAAGTGCTTAATATTTCACATCAGACGATTCTTGACATGACTCTAATGGGATGCCATAATCACCGATTGAATGAGCAGAGTTTAGAATGGTCAAATGGCTTCATTAGAAAATATGGGGGGAAGTCCTCAAATCTTACCTGTAATTCTTGTAAATCAACGTGAAAATACAGATAATCCAGGTAGGAAACTGAGGGAAGATATGAAGGGAGACTTCATGAAAGTGAACCCACACACAACTGCACGGGAAGAAGAGTAGCACTCTCATTTATAAACAGACAAACAGGCACTTAAGCCACCGTGAACTACCACTGAAGCAGAAACCTCTGGTTTCTATGGCAAGTCGGTGATGTCAAAGAACGTTTCACTGAAGCAGACACAGATGCAAGGATGCCTTGCTAAAGCAAACCCGTGAAAGGACACACGATGTGAAGAAGGACCCAAGAGACAGTGGATGGCGCTGGATGGTATCGGTGTGCCCTGCCGTTTCTTGATGGCCGTTTGTCATGACTGCATAGAAAGAAATGTACCATAACACTTCTGGCAGTGTTCTGGCAGCTTCCTCTGCTTCTGCGAACTCGGGCTGAATGGCCAAATGATAGCAGCTGATACAAATCCACATGGAGTTTAGGGGAGAAAGTCCCATGGGAAGACTTGCAATGTTTGGAAGGAGTGTAAATGGGGCTCAAGGGACAATGACAGGGCTTGCATAGCTAGCTTCACAACATTCTGTTGATTGCAAGTCTTTGTCTTTGCTGATCTTCACTTTGTTGAGAGAGGCACGGCAGAGGATATCTGCAGTTAAGAGAGGATACCACAGTATCCCTTCTGGTCCTGGTTGCTCCTACGGACATGAGCCAATTTGGATGAGGCCTGGTTGCTTCTGCTGGGTCTTGTGACCACCGCTGATGCATGTTTGCTATCCTGACTCTACTCAACTGGACTGCTGGTATATATCCTGACAATGCAGATGGGATTTGCTCCTAAGAACTATTTCTAAATAGGTCCACTTCCCTTGCATCCTAATAACCCTTTTTTTCCCATTACCTCTGGTGGGCGGTGGGATAGAAGGAAGGTTAAAGCATCTAAGAACCCTCATTAGAGGTAAAACACTTTTCCATAATACTGGCGATTTTAAGGTATTTTTAACATCAAGAATTGTGGCAGTACAGGAAACGGGTGTTCTCAAAGTCTGCCCGTAGATGTACTCACAGTGAGTACTAGCAAGTGATGAGTAACTACTGAATTTTTTCACAAACACACGCTATGACCCAGCAGATCCACTTCCACTAGGGAAGCTCTCATGCATGTATGCTCAGAGTGAAAAGCAGCATGAGGATGTTTATCACAACATTGTTTTTCCAGATAGAAAACTGTGAAGATCATTAATGTCCCTAGTAGGAGATATTTAACTCGTAGTTAAATACCTGGGAATGACTTTCCCTAGTCTGTGTATGCTGCTGTAAAATAATTATCAATCTATAAATAATGAACATCTGTTTCTCAAAATTCCAGTCTGAGAATTCCAAGATGAAGACAGATGTCAACAGTTTTGCCCTTTTCTTCCAAAATTATGACTTCCTGATGCATCTTTCAAAGGACTCAGAGACAGAAAAAAGGGCAAATATGAATGAACTAAGCCACTTCCTTCCCAGCCTTTAATGCATTGCTCCATTCATAATGATAGAGTTCTCATGAATGAAAGACTTCTAAAAAGGCCCTAACATTATCACCACAGGGGGGATGTCTCAATAACTTAATTTTAGGCAACATTAAGACCCTCAGAATGTTTGTGGCCATAAACAGACTGAAGCCTTTACAAAGAATGAGAAAAACTCAATGAAGCATATAATTGGAATCCCAAACTGTTAAAAGAAAAGCAGGGTATAAAGGAATATCCAAAATAATATAACACATACACAATGGTAAGCAAAATATTTTGTTACTTGTTGAAATGATAAAATCTGGTTGGATGGATGGATGGATGGATGGAAAGATGAATGGATAGGAGATAGATGGGTTTTTTTTAATTAAAGAATTATATAGTTTTTATTTTTATTTTGTATTTTGGTTTTGTTCCATTAATTCTGTACTGGGAGATTATCAGTCAATGAAATAAAAAGTATTAATTTGTTCCAACACATAAATTTTTTAAAAAGTGAATGAATATGTTATCTATGATACATTGTTCCCACTTCCCAGGTACTTCTTTAGTGTACCTGCCTGGTCTTTATCCACTCACTGATGTCATACTAATTCATTATGAGGACAAAAATATGACTGCACATAAGAACCTTATGGCCACACTCAAATGATTTGGAATGTCTGGAAATTGGGGCCATAAAATATCCATTTATCACAACTTTCCTAAGTGATACTTTTCCATTTAATATCTGTCCACATTTGGGATCCCAGTTACCACATGCAAGATATATACTAGCCTCCCGTGGCTTTAGAAACACTTCCACCTAACAGAAAAACATGGTAGCAACTGTTTGTAAACCAGTGAGCTAGTCTCTGGCAAGACAGGCAAGGTTAATTTGTGTGAAGCAAGCAATGGAAAAAAAAAGAAACACATAGACAACAGCTGATCTCACAATAATGGGTGAAGAAAGGCTCCATTCAGTAGTGGTCTCTATCAAGACCTTTGCACATTCTATGTTGAAGGGCTGCCAGGGAGAAGAAAAATCCAAGGCTAAGGAAAAGTTGGGCAAGAGGGAAAGGTAAAAGAAGGACAATATGGACGCTTGGAAAGAGTCACATAAAATACAGAGTCATTTATTGTTTTCTAATCACAACTCTGTTTAATGAGATTTGCAGGGAGGGGCCCCTGGTTGGTATGAAGATGTTTGATTAACTATAGAGAAACCTAGGAGAGATCATTGTAGCCAGATAAACTGCACTAGCCTTCCCTAACTTACCAGTTGTTTCCCTCCTGTTGAATGGAAATAGAAAGATTTAAACTTTCTAAACTCAATGTGAAAATATTTTTTTTCAGACTCTAGAGAGCATGATTAGGTCCATATGAAAGAAACTACTTAACAGCGACTTAACAATCCATCCCTGGAATACAAACTCAAGTGGCCAGACAACGGAATGTTCATCAGCCCAATGACATCCACAGAGTTGTTTTCATGCTTAATCAGGCAAGTCTCGGGCAGCTCTTAACTGTGGAAAGGGTGATACACAAAGGATGCTGCCAATTTCTGGTTATGCACTTTGCTTAGAAGTTGACTTGGGCCGGCTGGAGTTTTGGTACAAAGGGGTTCCTGGTGAGACCAGAATGAAATATGAAGAACTGAAAGAGATGTCACTGCTGTTTGAGTGCCCGGGGTTGTAAAAGGTCAGCAAGGTGACAAACTGACAAATTCTCATGACACCAGTTAATGAGATTTTTTAGATTACAGTTGGAGTCAGCAATTTCCATTACTGTTTCTTGGATAAGGAAATGCTTTTAAATCCTCTATTAAAAGCGTAATAAATGACCGAAAGCGTAAAAATTAAAACCTGCTTCTTTCATTTGTTTTTACCCTTGAAATATAAATTTGGAGTATAATATACTTTAGAATTTTTCTAAAATGCACAGGGAGTCATCTCACTGGAACCATTTCTTGCAAAACTAAAAATTGTCGACTTTCACTTGAAATGAAGGATACCTAAGAAGTAATAGGGTCTTGCTACTGCAGACTTTAGAATCAAACTTTGATTTTTCTATACATATTCATACTGAGAAAAGTGCATGATCCCAGATTCTCCCCCAAATGGGCAACTTCAGAACCTTCAAAGTCCCCAACTTTCATCTTACCAAGTCATGTTTGGCTTCTAGGAAATACCTGGTGGGAGACCAAAGAGAGGAGAAGACCCCATCAAAATCTTACCAAGGCTAATTTATTTGGAGGAAAATATTCACTTTTTTCTTGGCTAAAGGAATTTGGTTTGGCTTTCCACATGACCCAAATTCACCAGATAATTACCAGTTTTCTGTTTCCCTTCATGTCATTTTGGTCTGGCCTTTGAATCCTGGTTGTACCCACAGTCCAAGGAATTAACTGAAAATTTCCCCTGACATTATTAAACCCATATACCATGTAGTTTATGGCCTGTTTAAGGACCCCAGCTTTCCAGCACTAGGAAATGTGCTTTAAAGATTGACACAGGCCCCAAGTCAGGTCAAGGAGAATAGATTTCTGGAATAGGCTACATAAGGTTACAAATAACTTGAGGGCAGATATATGCCTGTATTAAGCACCATTTTCCCCTGTACCAACAGTACTAGCATGCACTAGAAAGAGTTCCATAATTATTTAAAGCATCTAATAATCAAGGAACAGAAAAGCATATTAATAGCCCTTAGAACATTGAAATAATGAATATATAACTCCTATTTTGGTTATTATAAAAGCCTATCAAGTTTTCATCCCTTCAGTCACACACACACATACATACACACATACACACATGTACACACACATGCACAAGCATATGCATATATATACATGCATGTACAGAAGCACAGGCTTATACACATACATTTACACATGCACACACATGTGTGGCTGAGCAGAAGAAGAAGCAACATCTCTAACCAGCAGTTACTCCACTATATATGAGATACTGTTCTAGCAAAGTCCTCCCCACGTGTTAATTCATTTAAGCACTGTGAACCCATGTGGCAGGAATTAATGATCACACCATCTGGAAGATAAGGAAGCCAGGGCTCTGAGCATCTTGAAAATGTCCTCAAAGTTTCCTAGCTAATAAGGGGAGAAAACCAGGTAAAAGATGGTCACCTGGCTCCAGAGACTGTGCCCCTATTGAGTTTGCTCAATGAACTCCTCAGGTAAAACTTAGGTGATGGGAATGGCTGGTACACATAACCCAAGTGCTGGGAGCTTCATTTTTACATCCCAAGGGAACTTCCTGAGACAGGCCCGGTGTTTTATAGTGTTGGCTAGTGACCTTTCATGTTGAAAAGAGAGATCTGACTAGGTAGCTGATGTGGAGCTCAGAAAAATCCAGGGTCTTGTTTCTGCTGAAAAATGTATGGTTTGACATCCAGACAGAGGTTTAGAGAATTCACAACAGAAAGGACTATGAAGAACAGCAAACACGGCCTTCTGTGAGTAGGTGAAGAAGAACACCAACTCCACGTTCAACAGTTCCTCCTCACCTGACTCCCTTATGTCTGTCTTCCTCATCCTAGCCCTCAACCCACCACTTCTCTCCCTCTTGCAACTAGAAGATCACCACCTAGTAGCCTAGAGAGGGAATGCCAAAATCGGGTTCTTGTCTAAGTTGCCTGGTTTTATAGCATGGGTCTAAAATGCTCTCTCAGAAGACCCTGCCCTTTGTTCTCCATGATCTTTTCTTCTCTCCTCAAAATGCCTGCCAATTAAAGGTGAGGTTTTCACATTTCTGCTCCTCTGAGGAGACACTAGAGCCCTTTGTACTAAGTTCGTTTTGCTTTTCTAATCTAATAGTCTCAGCACCTTAAAGCAAAATGGATAGTGTTCACAAAAAGGCTGCACACAGGAGCCAGGACTGCCATTTCCAAGATGGACGCCTCTCTTCCATGCCAGGCAAGGCCACCACTTAGAAGGAAGAAACAACAACAACAAGTTCAGATCACAATCCATCTCACTCTGTTCTCTTTTGCTTGTTTTCTTTAACATTATTGCATCCCACCCAAAACTTCCAGAAACCATCATTCTACATAGACTACTTCGCCCCCAGTGGAAAGGAACCCTGAATTTTGCTTATTGTCCTAGGATGATCATACACTTGCGGAGAACTTGGGCTTGCCACTGCATGGGATGATCTATCCCAGCTGCACAATCTGCAGGACAAACATCCCACACAGTATTTATGAGGCAATTACTGGGGACCATCCATTCTCTGGGATGATGTACCAGATTGCCTGGTGTGACGGGATGAGAATTCTGAGAGCCAGGGTGATTTGTATCCCAATTTTACAGATAAGCTCAGGATTTGAATCACCCAGGTACTGTGTTAAATTCAGTTTCAAACCCATACGTGTTCTTCAGAACTCTGTGTAATCCACAGCTATGTTGTATTGGATTCATTTTCTGCATGGGTGCTGTTTGTGTGTCTAACAGCTAAATCTCATATAAAAGAGATAGATGGGGAAAGTTTAAATGTGAAGGAAATCTATGCATGATTCTAGACAGGGAATGCCTAATAGCTAACCACCAGTCTTGGGGCAGATTCGTAGGGATCTCCTCATCCAAGAAGATCTGGGCAGCAAAAGTGAGGAACAAGCAAATTCTCTTTGGTTGACCAGTCTGGCTTGATTATGATGATGGGACAATTTCTCACTCTGTTAAGATGAGACCAGTGTTGCAAAATCTTAAAAAGAGGCCAAGACAGGGACCACAAGCTTTCTGGCAAAACGTTGATTTGCAGTGGCTTCTCATGCTGAAATGATAAGGCAGGGAACTCCAGCACTGAGGGAGGGAGGGAGGCTAATTGGGAAATACACAATAAGCCATATGCAGACCCTTGTATCCCTGACACAGCAGAATTCTCCCTTTGCTCTGGATGGCAAAGTTGTTTTCCCTATGGGGCATGTGGGAGAGAGATGACGCAGTCTCTGACAGTAAGTGCGAACAGGTGGGGGGAAACAAAGGTCACTTCCAAGAGGCCTGTTAAAATTTTCCCTTTTCAAACTCAGAGGAAATAATAGTCTGGCTGCCCAAGTGAAAACCTATCTGTTGCTATGAGTTCAGTGTGCACCTTGCTTATTCACCCAAAATTCTCAATGAAAACTACAGCTGTTCTGTGTTGTGCTCAGAGGCTCTCCCACAGACGTGGCAAAGGAACAAAGGAAAATAACCCTGGGCTGGTGGTTCCACCTGTGACTGGGTTGAGTCATGGTGGAGGTCAACTGCATTCATACAGATCTAGGATGATGATGATGATGCTTTTCAGTGGCACAGAGCTTTACAGTTCGGGACTCTCTTTAGCATAACTTTTCCACTCGTGCACCGAATTCAATTATGGTGACTTACCTTTCTTGTTATGAACAATGGATACAAAGGACTATTTTTCTGAAATATGAACATGGCTGAGCATTGCAGAAACTTTGAAACACAGTGTTACTTGGTCATTACAATGATGCCAAGATTTTCTGCTCAGCAAATTTCCTCTTCATCGAAGCAACAGTGCCAGATACACACAAACTCTCTCTTCCCATCCTGGGTTAGGCTACAGTCTCTCTTGTTTCCTTATGGACTTCCAGGAATTACGTGGGCATTTCTTGTATAGAACCTTTGTCAGATGTAATCTGTGAATGTCTCCAGCTGTAGGTTGGGTCTTCAATGCATATACTATTCATTTACCTTAGAACTGAAAATTGGTGCTAACCAATCTTCCATCCAACTTGCTCATTCAAAGCTGAAGAAAATGAATCCAGAAAGGAGTCCATGGGGCTTCTGGATTCAGGGCACAACACACTTGAGATTCTTCTGAACAGTAGCTAATACTCTGCACTAATGAATTCTTAGCCTGTAGTCATGCAATCTACACACATCACGGAGGTGAGGGACTTATGTATCCAACAACATGGATGACTCTCCATTGGAAATACATAGCGTGTAGCTGTGTAGTTCATTTATATAAAGGTCAAAGCTAGGCAGCAAACCTATGGAGACAGAAGCTCTATTCCTATCCCTTAGAGAATACAGCAACTGCTAAGAGAGCACTGGGGAATAAATAAAGTTTCCCTCTATGTAACACACTATGGTATTTCTAAAAGATTCATTGTCTTGCTATGTAACTCAGGACCTGCTGGAACCTGAACTTCTGTCTCAGCCTTTCAAATGCTGCAATTATAGGCCTGCACTACCAATCCCAGCCTTAAAATGATGGCTGATTTTCCTAGAGGAACTCAAGAGTTTTCTAGAGAAGTAGAACCATTAGACTGAATATACATCATTCAGAAGATGTTATTTTATTGCTGTACAGGGTATGGACTGGATAATCCAACAATAGCTGTCTACAGGCTAGAGACCCTAAACCTGGTAGAAACTCAGCACTAACCATCTGGTGTGGAGGCCTGGGAGAGTCCCTGGAAAACCAAAAATCCTTGGCCCATGTTGAAAGGGAGAAGAAGCTGCATTCAGAAACCAGTGAAAGGTGGTAGCCTTAGGAAAAACAGCAGCAACATAGATGCTCTGGCCACCAAGGGGCAAAGATGAGCAGAGCAAAGCAGCTCTGTTTTTCTCTGAGACCTCTCTTCACTTACTTATACATTTTAAGAAATGCCCTCAAGGATCCCTCCAGAGGCATGTCTCTTAGTTGACCACAGACCCAATCAAGTTGACCACCAACTAACTGTCACAATTTGTATCCAAAATGTGAGGTAGTTCTACAGACGGATACACAGCAATAAAATATTTCTCTAGTTATACACTTAAAATCTGTGTGTTTCATCATATATGTCAAATACATTAATATAAAACAAAGAAGAACCATGCAAAATAGACGTAATTCTTCTTGACTAATGTGACAGATATTTAGACAAAAAGAATATCTCTGTCTCTCAAATGACTGTTAATCTGAATTATTCTTTCTGGCTGACTTTTTACTATTACACAAACCAAGACGCTGCCAAATCTCTACTACTTTGAATAATCTGGGTTTCTTGAACCAGCTGTGGGATGGGCTCATTGACCTTCAAAATCTCTCCAAACTTCAGATTTTTGAGATTTTTTTTTAAAGATGTCAATATGTATAATCTCTGAGTGGAAGGAAGCCCCAGAGATTGTCTGATTATTGTCTCACATGCTGTAGGGAACTGTAGTGAGCTTGAAAACTGAAAACAACCTGCCCAAGGCTGTGCATATAACATTTTGTACAATCTTCAGACTTCACCTCAAATCCATACAGAAGATAATGCTTAAGTGTCTGCTTTGTCTACTCATTGAGTTGGACACATCCTTGGGTTCCCAGACTCATAAACAGCAGAGATAAAGACATCAGTACGTGGTTATGCAAGAAGACCAGTGAGCTCGTCTCCTACATGCTGATGCAAGGACACCAACAGATAGGGTCTTAAGTCCAAATAGAGAGGACTGAGCAAGGTCAGCAAGGCAGAGTGACGTAACTACAGCACATCTTTTCCATATACAACCACAAGGCTACTAGAGTCTCTTCTTGTCCCAGCATTCCTGGTTCTGGGACTCTACATTTTCACAACAGCAGAAGATAACTTTAATATCTCATCATGCAACCTAAAACTATGTGAGCCAGAACATCTCGATTTTGTAAAATTTCAACATACATTTTGATGAAAATGTTAAAGGTATTGAAAAATTCCCTTTTCGATGAATTAAATCAGCGTGTCAGGCTAATCGGTATAACTTTCTTTGAAAATGACATCAGGTACAGTATGTGATATATAATGTGTATCTGAAATGGTTCACTTGGCTTTGAAAAATATTAGAATATACACAGCCACAGAAAGAAGAGTGACAAGAAAAGGGAGGGTGACAAGATGGATCAGTGCATAAAAGTTTTTTTATAAAACCCAAAAGGGCTAAAGAGAATGAGGGACAGAGAAGACAAAAGCAAAGGGGATAAAAGTTAAGGGCAATTAAGAGGAAGGTAGTAGGATTCTGATCATTGAGGTCTTCATGATGAATTAATAAATGGAGTCTACAGATATACTTTACATGACCTCTGACCTTCCTTCTCCCTTACACCTGTACCCATGATGTAAATGGCACTTACTTGCTTATCCTGAACCACAGCAGTTTCAAAGCCCCAGCCCAGAGTGGTCACCATCCATTGTCCTGTACTTCATAATGCTCCATACTCACCTTCATTATCTAAAACCAAAGTTTGGGGGGATGTAATCCATTCCCCCAAACACCCCAGTGCACTCCACTGTAATCCTCACCAAAACACATTTCCTTCTGTTTCTGAATCTTGTGGATTTGTTGGATTTTATGATACGAAGCTTGAAGACGGAAAAGAAAAATGTGTAATCTCTATGACCAAGAACAACTTTCCTGATGTCTTGCCTTTTGAACCTTGGTCTACCTCAGAGTTTACGCAGGTACATATGAAGTTTATGCAGTGGGTATAGAATAGATTCTAACTGTATCTCTGAAGAAATAAAATAGTGTTGAGAGCAATTACTAGGGTATATCTGAACCCACTTAGTTAAAAGGTACTTGAGTATTCTTGTCTTCAATATAAAAAGTTCACCAGCTGGATTTGGTCTTGTTTCCTGACATGGTTGTGAAAACTAAATAGAAATTAAACTGTCTAGAAGCCACTTTTTTTCCTTATAATCTACATATCAAAACCAAATTTCTACACATACACTCCATGAACTCCTTACATCTCCGGTATCATATATATCAGGTCTCCTGCTTTGCTTCTTACATCTGTTGTTCTCCAAGTTGGATGCAGTAGAAACACCAGAGGAACTTTGAAAATCTACATGCCCAGGCCATGCCACATAACCATCAACTAAGAACACCTCAGGATGAATTTCTTTAAAAAAAAAAAAAAAAAGCTTCATTTATTTATTGAATGAGTACACTGTTGCAGTCTTCAGTCACACCAGAAGAGTTCATTGGATCCCATTACAGATGGTTGTGAGCCACCATGTGGTTGCTGGGAATTGAACTCAGGACCTCTGGAAGAACAGTCAGTGCTCTTAATCACTGAGCCATCTCTCCAGCCCAAGGATGAATTTATTTTGACCCTCCTGGACACTGTAGTATATACAGATAGATAAGCATTGATTTAATTACTTTACGAATTACCAAGATGCTCCATGTTATGGACCTAGGTCAATATGTAACAGATGTACAGCTTGTGACTCCCAACAGCAGAAGAAGGGGTTGTCTCCGACTCTTTTGCCTATCTTTGGATCCCTTACCCTGAACTGGGATGCCTTGACTAGGCTCAACAGGAGAAGATGCATCTAAGTCCTCTTGCAACTTGATAGGCCAAGGGGATTGATAGGCATAGGAAGTCTCCCCTTCTTTGAGGAAAAATGAAGGGAGAATGTAGGGATAGGAGGTAGGAGGGAGGTACTGGGAGGAGAAAAGGGAGAGAAAGCTGTGTAGGTGCATAAAGTAAAGAAATTAATTAATTTTTAAAATCTTAACTTAAAAATTACCAAGATGTGGAGTCTCATTGTGCACACCTTTAATCCCAGCACTCGGGAGGCAGGTCAATCTTTGTAAATTTGAGGCCAGCCAGACCCACAGAGGAAATTCCAGGATAGCCAGAGCTGTGTAGAGAAAACATGTCCCCATCCCCTGTCCCCAACGCCCCCCACCCCACACACACAACAAATAACCTTAGTGTTTATTGTTATTAGAGATTGTCAGATGCCAGTCTTGAGATTCCAAATCACTGTGATGTGGGAATTTGAAGTATTAATTTCCAGGAGTCTCCCCAAGGAATTATCACTGTCATGGTTTGAAGGTCTTTCCCGGAAAACCCCTCTCCCTGTTGCCTCAGAACACCAAGCATTCTGTCTTCTTGGCTTTCCCTAGGCTTTGCTCTTGGTGAAATGTCTGCTCCTCCCCCTAACCTCCAAGAGAACCTCTGATCCCAGCTGTAGACTCCTCTCATTGACTTTTCCTAACCCTTCCTGGGAAAAATTTATCACTCTCCATCTGAGTTTCCATGGTACTCTGTACATGCTTCTGCTAAAGCATTTATCACATCATCATATTATTATTATTTCTTTATACCCTTATTTCTGTCACACCCTTTGAGTGGTATTTTCCCTTTTCATCCAGCCAGCACCTAACACATCACCTGAGACTTAACTCAGTCTAGAAAATATTTACTGAATTAAGTAAAATTGTTTGTGGGACTGGTCATTGTATCAGATATCAGTGTGTGTGGGTATATGTGAGTGTGAGTGTGTGTGTGTGTGTGAGTGTGTGTGTGAGAGAGAGAGAGAGAGAGAGTGTGTGTGTGTGTGTGTGTGTGTGTGTGTGTGTGTTTACTCCAGATGTTGGATGGTCACAATAAAGAATCTACTGCAAAAGAAGATAGTTGGCCAAATGTGACAGTATAGAAAAAATACCCAGACAGGGGCTTAATTCCACCAACCCAGAGTATGTACCAAAGTGATCAAGTTTGACCCGTGAGGAGTCAAAGATGCCCATTGAAAGTTAGAAGTAAATACAAGACCAGGTGAATAACCACAATGGATAATCATAGCACCTGGACATTGATTATTTAAAGTTTAAAAAAAAATAGAACAATGAGCCAAAACCTACCATCACAAATTAGACCTGTTAAAATTCTCAATGAAAGAGACTCAGGTGGTTCTTGTGCTCTCAGGCTTGTAAACTAGCAAAGTCAAATCTGCAACTGTTTACAGTGGGTAGAGCTTTTAGTGTAAAGGGGCCAGTTGCTCTCAGGTTTCTTCACCCAGTGATCTGCCCTGGTTCTGATAAGTTGCTATGCTCATGGGAAATAAGGGAGTTTTGAAATTGTAGGTGACAGTGGCCAAGGTCACTCTCAAATCACAGGAGGCTTGATCTGGCTTTGGAGAACCTTCATCATGAGCTCTATCTTCCTCCCCTACCTTCAAGAAGAAGCCTGGAGCTGAAGCAATGACATAGACAGTGTAGAAATATTGTGAAGATGAGACAAGAACACAAGAGAGGCTGGGGGTGAAGGGTTGCTCTGATAAAGTGAACAGAACACAAGAGAAGGTCGTGGCTAACCCTTTCTAACCTTGCCAACGTAAAGTGTAATTTCAGCCACATTTAAAACTCTGGGAAAGGGAAAGAATTGGAATGTCATTATCTAGAATGTATTAGGTCACAGATTCCTATGTTACTTCTGACAGCACCTGAAGTCTGGGGGAGTCCCCATATCAACCCGAGATAAGATTTCACCACCCTTGAAGTATAGTTAATGTCTGCAGAATCCAAACCAGATTTTTCCACAGAGCAAGACGGCCACTCTCATGTTGTATAGTCCTGAGGTCAACCCCAAAACAGTGTAATGGGAATTTAAGAATGAATAGATGTCAAGACACTGAACTATACTCACATGTAATGACTAACACACATTTCACTCAAAACATCCAAATACGACTCAATTAAAACTCTATTTATTGATTTTTGTTGTATACCCAGTGTGATTCCTATTATTAATTCAGTATTTGAGTACTCTCTCAGAAGGATAAAAGATCACAGGAAACAATCATAAGCTAGCTGGTTGGGACAATCCACCCTGAGCTCTGCAAACAGAATACAATGAGATATGTCAAATCTTCCAAACACGGTTAATCACTGATGGAGAGATGTGTTGGTTGGAGAGAAGAGAATGAAAGGAACTTGCTATCCTGCTGGATTAAAAGACTAACACTATATTTAGAGACCTAAATGTGAAGCGTAAGCTACCAGCTATTAAATATGCTCCAAGTACACACCTCCAAAGCCTGGAAAAACTGGGAATCCCAAGGCCAGTTCAGAAGCAGGCAAATGATTTGAATAGCACAAAGGGAAAAGGAAGTCCCTAAGTCTCCCGAAGGATGGGAGCACCAATCCTATATTGTACATCACTAGAAGCAGCAGTATGAGTAGCATGTCAACTTCTGCTCCTATAGGGGACAGGTCAGAACCACACAAGGTAAAAGCATACTAAATTTAGATAGGCTGCAAATGTAAAGCTTCCATTGCTCCCAGAATGCAGCAGATTTTCAGTACCAAGGTGTGAAAAATACAAATGGAGAACTCTAACTTAAACAACTCAACCTCAGTGCCAGAGTTTTTGTTGGGGTTTCATCATTGATTGATTACTAAGTGGGCAAGCAAAAGCTTTGGAGTATGCTTCAAAAACCAATAAGCAGAAGCAAAAAGGACCTTCATCAGGAAGCTGCTACAAAGCCCTTCCTAAAACATGCATCCTGAGCAATTGAGTATGGCACATAAATATATAATTACAATGTGTCAGTTAAAATTTCTAATAACATCTGAGATGCAGAAATACGTACCACTTGGGAAAATGTTGAGAGAGAGAGGGAGAGGGAGAGAGGGGAGAGGGAGAGTGAGAGAGAAAGGGAGAGAGAAGGGAGTTATAGGGTTAACAGAATAGAGTTCTTCCCTCTTCTCTGACCTCTAAGATGGAATGCTCTAAGTGATAAGCAGGAGCAGGAGGAATGGATAGGAACACTTTCATATTCTGTACCATAAAGATGCACACGTACTTCACATTGTAAAAAGAATCAGTACATACATGTTATTACTAGCTCAGCACTCCTATCACTAATGGTTTGTCTGTTTTGAGTTAACTCCCCCAACCCAGATGTCCCAGAAGAGCAGTACAATGTTGACATCAACACACATTTACATTTCTAGGAGTGTCTGTGCCCAAACATCAACAGAAGGAGGGAAGAGTTACAATGCATAGTGAGGAGAGAGGATAGACACCAAAGCTCTCAAAATGTGGCTGACCACCAGAAGGGGCAGGGGCAGAAGTGCCACAAAGCCCCAACTCTGCAGTGATTGACTGTCTTTGCCTCTCCCAACAATTGAAACCTGCCTGCTAAAGATTAAATGAAAGATATATAGTCATGATGTTTACCTAGTATTTTCTCAGACAGCAGGCTCATGGCATCTACCAATGACTGTTAGCAACGAGCTATGGCGTTTTGGTTGCATAAACTTTCAGGGTGATAGTTCCAGGTTTATACGGTGACTCTGTCATCAGCTGTATTTTGTACTTCCAATGGTTACCAGAGTTTGTGATGAGACCAAGGGCTCTTTCCATCAACCTTTCCTTCACAATATGTTTCTTGATGAGAAGCAAAGATGGATAGGAGGTCATGACAGTACATGGAGCATCTAGAAGACTGACAGGTGATGAATTTGGCAGTACATAGAGGGAAAGAGAGGGATGGGGGAGTGGGGAGGGGAGGAGAAAACTTCAAATCCTACCTGTTTTAGGGTTCAAATCCTGCTTTGTTTCTCCTTCCATAAAGAACATTTAGTTATAAACATTACAAAAACAACTGCTGATTTAAAAAACAGAAACAAAACATGTTGGGAGAAAAATGTCTTTGGGAACCAGAGTCCTGAAATCATGCTTAGATGATAGATATTTGGGAAAGGTGTTCAAAATGACCAGAGCTCCATTGACACTGACAGACATGCCACCACCACTAACATGAGGGGACACTCACTCTTCTGCCCTTGCTTCATTTTTCCAAGTCTGATGGGGCCACTGTTCCCGCTGCACATCCACAGAGTGAATCTGTGTGGTCCCTGATGCTCTGCGTCACCAGCTTGCTCTTATATCTGTGTTTATTTCTCTGACTTAAAGTCTTACATCCGACATCAGGCTGGAAGGATAATATAAACTTCAGAGCACGAACCAAAAGATCATGGAGAAATGGGTGATAAACTAAAAACAAGATTCAGTTTAGTTTTGTTACTGTAAAAGAAGCTAATTTGACCAACTAGTAAGAGGGTAATCCTAACAATGCTGACTGGTGTTTACATGAAGCAAGTCACTGCGCAATGATAAGTATTCTGCATCCTTCTCGGGGTCAAAAGTTCAAAGATGGAAGTAAAAGGAACCCCAGAGCTGAAGGAACGGATGCCCAGTTTCCCGGTGTGTAGCTGGGAGTCTTGTGTCCAACACTAAAGGAAGACAACCTTGACAAGGGGAAGCACCAGAGACTTTGAGGAGAAAAGAAGGATGTTGCCTGTGGCATTTGAAATAGAAAACATTTTATTATAGGGTCTTGGATACAGAGGTAATGAAAACAGCTAAGACAAGGACTCATGATACAGCTCGGACTTCAGCAGGCACAGAAGAGCACACTTCTCCCGTGGATCAGGATGCCAATGGTCAGGTATAACATTACCAAGCACATTTATTAAGTGTCACAGACACACTGTAGGCCATCCAACTCCAAGACCAGCAAGCCAGTCCAGGGGATAAAGGCTTACTACCAAGTCTGGTGACCTGATTTTGAGTCCAAGAACTCACTGGGTGGAAGGAGAGAACTGACTAGAACTGACTCCTGTAAGGTTGTCCTCTGATTTGCACCTTTATCTCTCTCTCTCTCTCTCTCTCTCTCTCTCTCTCTCTCTCTCTCTCTCTCTCTCTCTCTCTCTCTGTCTGTCTCTCTCTCTCTGTCTCTCTGTGTCTCTCCCTCTCTCCACCTCTGTCTCTCTCCTTCTTTCTCTACCTCTCTCTCTCACACACACACACACACACTCACACATACACATGTAGTTAAATAGCTATACAAATCAAATACTTATGAATAATTATGAATAGATTTCTTTTAAAGAAACCCTTTGGTATAGCTTTATCAGCTTGTTAAAGAAGAAAGCAAATCTGCATTTTAATAAGATAGATTTATGTTTATGTTTATATAAGGAGTTCAATACTGGCTGAATTACCTGCTACTATAGGACGCATCTTTACCATGTCTTCAGAATTGCTCCACATTATGCATTTTAAACAGTAAAATTGAGACCACCATTTCATGCAGATATGAAATACAAAAATGTCGGAAGTATGTTTTAGGGCTTCAAAAATTGTGCGAAATTCTGTTTCAGTCTCATGCCAAAATCCATCAGACAATTGCTTATGAAGCTCAAGTCATTAATTCAAACATCGATTGTTAAAATCAAATGTGCTAACTTGATAAAAATTCAAAGATGTGCTAATTTGGTACTTCCATGATGAGGAATAACAGTAGGGAAATACTGAAAGTCTTTGATTCCTGTAGTTCAACCATAAGCACAGGAAGCTTTGAATGTACAGTCAAAAATGCTGCAATTCATAACTTACAGGAGTCTGCAGCAGTGTTGCGGGCAGAGTTCCTGAGCACTGGATAAGACCTGGAGTGCACCTGCAAATGCATGCTGCACCATGATCGCAAGGAGCTGCAGGATGCAACTTGCATGACGCAAATGCTTCTAGAAACACGTCAGCTATATTACGTTTGATTTTTAATTAAATCTTGTCTGCCCTATATTCAAAAAGCTTTTACTGTTGCAAAATGTTTTGAAACCTGCCTCCTCATCCAGTTACACAACTCCATGTCGGTTTATTACCACAGTTAATGCTCTGAGAGAGCTGGGAACACCGAAATGGAACTGACCAATAAGAGCAGAAATTACACTAACAACCACCAAACAGAAGCTGCCAATGCTGGAAGCCCCATTTGAAACCAGACATTCTGAGTCATTGCCCTGTCCTGTCCGCTCTTCAGTCAGTGCCTTCCATTAAGCAAAGCTACCTGAAAACCAGTTGGCAAGTAAACCTGAGAAATAGGATTCCCTGTAATACTGAGGACATGGGCTTTTCCAAAGGACCAGGCGATACAAGAGCCAGCGCTATGAAGTGTGTTGAGTTTGACCCTCCAATTCTCAAGTCTTTAAAACCATTTCCAGTGGCTGGGAGGGCTGTGGAAAAGTAGGAGTTACTCAGCCTCTCCCAGTCCTCCAGGCTAGAAAATGAGTCATCAATTCATGTACAGTGCCTACTGATTATTTTATAGCCTAAGGTTGAATCTGAAGTGGATGCTGTTTCAACTTTGTGGTGACCACATTGGGTTCTGGTATGATGTTGTAGAATGCCAGAGAGGCACCCCAGTGTCCCCTTGTCAGGACTTGCAAGTCCTGAAGACCTACACGTAGGAAGTGCATCCTGTCTGATATCTTCCCAAGCCTGGACTAAAATTTTGTTTTTGCTGTTTGACTTGCATTTAGTGCAACAGGCTAGGACACGTTTACTAGCTCATTTTCACCAATTCTTTTTAGCCATCCCTACGTGGGACCAGTGGAGGGCTTAGTGGCTTAACTCTGAAAGAGCCAGAGTCCAAAGGACCAATCGGAAGCTGGAAGCTGGGAGAGGAATGGTACTCGTCAGTCAACGATGAACAGGACAGTCTGTTAAACATGCCAGCTTGCCAAAGTCAGAGGAAAGCCATTTCTTTTCAGCAAATTCTTTGATAACCTCATACAAAACTTCCTTCTTTTCTACTGGAGCAAGAATCCCCCAGGATGACTGTGGCAATAATGAGATGTGAACTACCCAGCTTGCTAAAGGAAAGGGAACCCTTTATTGGAGGACAGCATATGCCAGATGTAGTCTTGGGCCTTAAAACACACTGTGCCAGTAAGTCATGACACCCCCTTTATTTTTACACTCCTAAAATAAGACAGAGCACAGCACTCCAACTCACAGCAGAGGAAGCCAGACTTTAAACAATTAAGAAAACTTCAGAAAGATGCCTTCTTTACTATGGAGTAATGAATGAGATCTTAGAGGCAACAGTATCCAAGCCTTTCCCAGAATAAAACATTTGTAAAGACTTCTCCAGGAGGAAGGGGAGGAAGGAAAAAGAGGGAATTCTTGGTATCTAGTGATGCAAATCCAAGTCAAGGATCAGAGTCCCTTACAATTGAATCTAGACTGAATCAATGGACATACAAAAAGATTGCAAGGCAGGAAACCAGAGCATAGCTACCATTGTTTTTCCCAACTTCTATGAGTATTGTCTTTGGATTATCAGTGACTCCCTAGTCCCAAACAATGGAGAAGCTGAGGCAAACAACATGTCACCTTTCTGTGAAAACAGCACACAGCCAGATCCCCAGCCCCTGCTTCCTGAGGGCAGTGGTAGGGGTGGGGGTGGAGAAGTGACTGGCCTTCCTTCCTACTCAATTCTCTCATACTTCCTGCCTCTTCCTCTATTCCCGCTAGAATCTGCCCTCTGACAAGGGAGGCACCCGCTCTGGTCTAGGCCCTTTACCCTGATAGGGAGTTTTAGGGGTCTGATTTTCCAGAGTTGACCAGGAATGCCATCTGCTGGTAAACTCAGCTCAGATTCAATACTTTGCAGGACACGAAGCCATAAATTCTATAAAAGAAAATGTTTATTACTAATGTATGGAACAATGCCTGTCACTCTGTCACTATGGCTAGGCCTGTCACTGAAGACTCTATCTGTCTGCTGGTGTCCCCTGGCATCAGCTGACTTACTGACTCTCTGGGCCCCTCTCCATTTAGACAGTTCCGTTTCTGCTTTCTGATCTAAGGTATTAACTTAGAAACACACTTAGGAACAGGTCTTGCTCTCTGGGTCATTAGAGAGGTGGAGTTCTTTTTTGTCACCCTGCTTCTCTTTCCATTCTAGAACCTGGCCCTTTTAAAGGATATTCTTTTTCCTGTCTGTCAACTAAACAAACTGGGCTCCTCCCTAACTTCTGGGGCTTGGGGCTTTATCCCTTATTACATTCTGTATCCTTTCCCCCCTCTCCCCCGCTGAGCTTTTTCCTCTTCCTGCCACTTCCAAACCAAAAACACTCCTGTAAATCAGTACTCAGACTGGTAAACAGAAAAAAGCTAGGGGCATCACAGAATCATTTTTAAGTTAGCTATCATAGACTATTTTAATTCCTTCATAGACTATTTTAATTCCCCTTACACTGGCTTTGTATGTTGAGTGTTACACTTAACCTGTCTTCCAGATGAAGAACTTGAAAGTCAAGCTGAATCACCAAGTTTTTACAGGCAGAAAGCAGAAGAATTGTCTACAAAGAGAAAGGGTGACCAATTTCAAACTGCAGACGAAATGTCTCAGATCAGGAAGGAGATGCATTTAGAGGAGACCTTTTGTTTCCATTTTTCTATATGGATGATACTTATATTAGCCAGACTAATCTGGGTGCTGCTGTGTTTATAAACCATTACCAAAGGGTGGTAGGTTTAGAAGGTTTATGTTTTACTCCTGGAATATTGAGTTGTCGATGAGCTACAACTCAGATTGACAGAACCTCCATCCTCTGGGATGTTGCTGATCATCCACAGGTACTAGTACTAAAAGCTTCCACCTCAATTGTTGACCAGTGTCAACAAATCTGCTCGTATTTATTAGTCAAAGCAAGCAGCATGCCAACACTTTGTGAGTTGTGGGGAAATGTGGAATTACAAGGATTATTTATTAATGTGTTATTTATCATAAAGATCATGTGTAACGAAGTCTGGAAATACAGATAAATGACTCTAATGATTGCTTAGTCCCACGTTCATGAAGTTGCCTTGTGAGTCTTCTCGCTCCCCTAACTCTGTAATTTGCACTTGCTTGTTTGCTTTGATAATAAGTCCTGTTACTTACAACAACCGTTCCTTGAATGCTACCAAAGATACTTCATTTCAAGTATAAACTCCACGGGCAACATCTCATACCATACTAATGAAGTCGATGTTCAACTAAGAAGTGGGAAACGAATACAATATGACACAATATATGCGGAAACTCATAGCATATTTCCTGGTACAAAACAAACACTCAGTAATTGTTAGCTTCCTTAAACATGTCAGACTCCAATTAATCTTTATATGAAAAACACATCCATTGCCATAACTGCCAAAGACTATTGAATTCCAGAAGCGTTTCTGGCTGTAATACTCATTCCTAGACACACAGCATGCTGTAGAACTATTAAAAATCATAATAATAAATGGGCTGGGGAGATGGCTCAGTTGGCAGAGAGCTTGTCATGCAGACACAAGGACCTTAGTCTGCATCTTTATACCTCACATAAAAAAGCCAGACACGGTAGTATTCAACTGTAGCCTCAGATCTGGGAAGGCAGATATAGCAGATCCCAGGGGCTCAGTGGCCTATCAGCCTTTTCTACTTGGTGAGATATAAGTCAGGGAGAGATACTGTTTCACAGAACAAGCTAGACAGCAACTGAGGAGTAAGCAACACTCAAGACTGTCCTCTGGCTTCTGAATGCACCTCATGTACACAATAAACTTTGTCAGAGCGCTACCCATGCGAAGAAAATGTGAGAAGTTAGTTCTCTGTGCCATGGTTATTTTCACACAAGCTCTTACCCATTAACTAGACTTTTTTTTTTTGGATATTTTTGATATGCCTAGTTATCACCATCAACCTTCTGGTACAGTTGTACGTTTGTCCAGAACCCAGGACATAAAGATTTTTGTTGTTTTCTCAGGAAGAAAACAAACCAAAACAAAACCACATGGGCATGCTAGGGTTGTCCTATTAACTTCTAGAAAGACAGAAACAACTATTCAGTGGCAAAATGAAGGAAGCTCCACATTACAGTGGGACAGACTAATCAGACTGCAGATCTTGGAGGAGACCCATGGTATGAGAGCAATTCCCCTTGAGAATCTGGGAAACAAACAAGGGCTGTGTCAGTAGGATTAGCCTGCTCACCCTTTTTCTGATTCAAACCAGGACAAAAAGGAATGCCAGGCTATTAGTCTATGAGGGAAAAGGCAAGGATGTTGTTTATTAATCTCACCTACAATGGAGACGATTTGATAATTGGAGGATTCTCTCTGACTTTACCTTTACCTCCAACTGAACCTTTTCTTCTTTGTTTTCCACTATGAAGAAATGCTTGCTGGTGGAACTTTCTAGATGGATACCCTTGAATGCACTTCCTGATGAAGTGGGAGATGAGCCAGCTGCCAGGACAGATGTTGAAAGCACTGGGAACAAGTAAGGCTGATTGTAATAGCATGTTGCATAGGCTGAAGGAACGTTCCGGTGGTAGAAGACCCAGTACAGTGTATAGGCAGCATCCAGATAAACAAAGCCAAGGCAAATGTGGCTCACAACACTGAGGCTCGCTTGCTAATATGTTACATGTCATTTGAACACTAAAGAATATCTCCTAAAGGAAAGAAAATAGTATCATCGGGAAAAACTAAATGATTTTTGCTCCCAGACTTTATGACTGGCAGTTTAAGTAAGTTGTATAGGTTGTGATTTCGGTCACAGAGACAACTCCCGGGCAAGATATGATTGATTAGCTCCTTAAAGGCACTGGCATCATTTCAAAACTGTAAGGGTTTTTTGGTTGTTTGTTTGTTTGTTTGTTTTTTTCTCTCAGCCTTATTCTGTTAAAACAGAAGATCACAGTATATCACTATCATGTCACTAATGCCTTATTAAGAATCAATGACTACATTGGAATCCTCTTCCAGAGATTTCAGGATCCCATCAAAGCCAGAAGAAAGGTGTTTTGTATCTGAAGGGATTTTTATAGCACATAAGAACTGATTAGTGTTTGATGGTTCAGTCTCTATGGGCCACTATAGGTGCAGGTTGGTTGATTCTGTAATTTTTTTTGTGGTGTCCTTAACCTCTCTGGCTCTTTCATCCTTCCTCCCTTCTTCCACAAGAGTCCTAGAGCTCCATCTAATGTTTGGCTATGAGTCTCTGCATCACATATGCCAAGGTGAGTTGATACCCACAGGAGGTCTTTCCTTCTTTGAGTAGAAAGGGAGGGAGTGGGGCATGGTGAAGGTGGGGAGCTGGGAGGAGAGCATAGAGGAAAAGCTCTGATCAAAATGTAAAGTCAATCAATTACTTAATTAAATAAAAACCAAAGATCTGATTACTTTAAACTTAAAAACCAGAGGTTGGGAGTTGTGTTCCTGAGAATGTTCTACCTCTTGCTGATGACCCAGCTTTATCTCATGTTCTGAATGATTTTGTTTGCCTCAATATTAATTGAGTTATTTAGTTTTGTCTTTTTAAAGCTGGGAAAGTGAAGGAGTAGGAGTAAGGCCAAGAGATGACTGTTTGAGGCCACAGATTAGATCTTGACACTGTCTTCTTTCCATTGTGTAGGACAAACTAGAAAATCACCTGGTGCATGGCAGATGGTAAGTGTATCATCGTGAATAAATACATGAATAAAACTGAAGTTGGAACAAACAAAACAGTCTTTGCTTTGAAGAGATCACATGGTAGATTGTATCCTTATCCTAATCACTTCCATATTGCTCAAAACACATACAAGCAGTACTCTAAGGGCTGCCAAAGCGAGTGAAAAAAAAAAAAAAAAAAAACAGTTGAAAATCAGCAGTATGCTATGTCATCCCCTTTAGTGACATAATAGATTTATTTCCTTATTTTTAATTGTGTTGCGGACCTAATAGTGGGTAGATTTTTAGGCTAATCTTTATTCTTCGATTAAAAATTACATATAGCTGAGCATTATGGCATACATCTTATAATCACAGAACTGAAGGGGCTGGAACAGGAGGACTATGAGGTTAAAATCATCTGGGAGCCACACTGCAAGACTGTTTACACACACACACACACACACACACACACACAGAGAGAGAGAGAGAGAGAAAGAGAGAGAGAGAGAGAGAGAGAGAGAGAGAGAGAGAGACAGAGAAGCAGAGAAACAGAGACAGAGAGAGTCACAAAGACAGACACAGAGACAGAGAAACAGAGAAAGACAGAGATAGAGGGGCAAAGAGACGAGGCAAAGAGTTTTCCTTATGTATGGCACAAAAATATCTAAAATGAGTTTCAACCAAAAAGTTCCTAAGGAACTGCTTGGCCAATTTTGTTCTCTCCCCACATAGCATCTGTAAAAGTAACTTTAAAATGTTCTTACGGAGAAAATGGTAATTAGAGGAGGGTTTTTATTCCAATCACACTGCCACTTCATTTATACAGCACATCTCACACAAAAACAGTATTTTATTAGTAGATGCCTTGCTAGAGCAGGACAACATTGCATACATCTCCTTTGTGTTGGCTTAACTCCTAGTTGAAGATCTTCATTAGCAATGGATGTTACATGTGTACAGTAAGGACTCTGAGCCATTGTCTTAAAGCATAGGGCTTTCCCTGAGTTCTTGACTGAACTTCCACTGTCTACTCTGTTTCCACTTTAATAATATTTGATATTTAGCTCAGATCCACATATCTAAAAATAGTATTGTACCCTCTTATCTTCTTCATGACTGTTACTGGTTCCTAACACACACACACACACACACACACACACACACCTTAACCCAGTAGTTCTTCTCTTCCCTCCATGCACTCAGCCCTTGGCTCCATCTCTCAGCAAATCTTGTTGTTCATAGCTAGCTCAAAAATTCAGCTTATCCTCCATTTCTCCTGGAGTTACTTCCTCCAAAGCACCAGAAATGTCACATCAAAAACTATACTTCAAGAACCTACCCTACAAAACATCAAGTCCACTTCAACTTCTCTCAGTCTTATGTTATCCTGACATTAGCCTATCTCAGACAAACATCACCCAACTCAAAACAGGTTGATTTTAAAATAAACTATTGGGTGTCTTATATAAACACAGGTATTTTGTGAATATGATGACATACAAAATCCCAAAATACAATGCCTACCTCCAAAAAGTTAGCTTAAGTGCCTTGTCATAGTACAATAACAGTTCTTTAACTTCGCAATAAATTAGTTTTTAAGCCTACTGCAGTCTGAAGCTTCTCACCACTGCCCATCATTGCAGAATGTATCACCCTGCAAACTACTTTCCCAAGATAATGGCCCAATATCAAATTTTAAGGTGTGTTTTTAATGAAAGTGGTCCCTTTTGTATAATTGTAATGCTGAAATATCATAAAGCAAAACATCACAAAGAGAGCATCTGCATTCCCCAACCTATACTGGTCCTTCCTCTCCATCACCCATGTGAGCAGCTCTTAGGCCAGTCAAGTTGAAACATAAGATTGACCATAACACCAGTTGAATCAATGAATGGCATTCACAATCATATCTTCTACAGGTCAGGGAGTTCTAAAGTTGATGGGAGATATCACTTATGGAAACACAAGCATTGGGTTAGATGAATGTATCCTTGGGGACAAGGTTACTACTAGTGGCGAGCCTATGTTAACTATTAGCTAAATAGTATGAGTTACGTCATGTCCAGAAATAGACCAAACGTATCTTTGAACAGAGAAGAGATGATCTAAAAGAGTTTATATATATTATCCTGGCCAGCCTTGTAATAGGGCAAACATGGACTGATCCTAGCACTAACCAGCTGTCCTTCTTTACTCTGTCTTTTCAACAAATGCAAAGCTCATTGGAAAAGAAAGCATTGTACCAATTCAAAGCTTTTTTTTTTAATCAAATCCCATAATTATTTTAACTATGAAGCATAGTCTGCACACAGCCGGTGATTAAGCCACAATTAAAACAGTGTCGTGAAGCTAATGACAAATGAGCTAGACAGACTGCTATCTCTTGCTTGGAGTCTGAATATGATTCTATTCTTCAGACATCATTAAAAGCTTCCAACGTATTTTTAAATCTCTGGCTGTCTGAGGATCGGTGGGGTCAGGGAAAAACGAACAGTGACAAAGAATGGGAAGGAATCCTCAATGAAATCTGGGCTGTTCAGCTAAGCCTTTCATCATGAAAAACGAAAGTAAGTAAAAATGCTTCATGGGAATTTTTTTCCCTCTCTTTACAAAAAAACTGTTGAGTTGGAAAGCCAGGTAGTTTGACTGGAGCTTTTTAGAAAGTAGAAAGTCACAGCTGATATTTCTCCCATTTAGACAAAGTTCCTATATGCTCCAACTTGGAAGAGATGAGGGAAAGAAGAACTAATCTAAAGTTTGATGTTAAATTCTCAACTTGTATGCACTTATCCACACAAGGCCAATGCCACCATTTGCACGCATGCATTCCCATGGTATTGACAGGGTTACATATTGTTTTTACTCCCAATGAACAGCAGGACAACACAAAAGCCATAAGGTACACAGCAATAAAGACGATGTTTGCATATAAAAAACTACCCAACAAAAATAGTTACAAGACAATACAAAATGATTTTTCTTTATTTTAGGCAAAGGCTGTCATGGCTAATATATAAATGAAGCCATTCTAAGAGGGCATTCATGAGAATAGAGGTTCAAAATGCACAGAGAGCATCTATTCATGCTATATCAGCTGTTCTTTGGATTTCTTTAAAATCATGGATCTATGGATTGCCATCTAGCTCAGTGTTGGGGTACATGCTCACCACAAATGAGACCCTGGTTTCATGTCCCAACATCATACACACACGCACACACACACACACACAAAGAGAATTGCGGCACTGGAGAAAGACATGCCTTTGAATTTTAACATCATGACTGGCAGAAAAGTATAAGAATTTAAATATCCCTTTGGTATGTCCAGCCTCCATTTCATCTATAATCAGTTCCCATGTGAGTACATTGAGGAGGACAATGGTTATATCCATCCACCAAACCAAATCAGACAAGGAATCTTTTGGAGGTGTCAGTCAAGAAAGTAACTAAGCTATTGGGGGGGTGCTTAGGGTACCATTATATGTTGGATTTTTAGAACTAAAGAGTAACAGATCGAAAACTGATTGATTCCTATTCACCTGGAACATACTTGAGAAGTGGGCACTATTCAGGCATGGTACTAATATTATACACACTTAGTCAAATAAGCAAAACTGTAATTTTTTATAAACGTATGGCTGTGGTTTATGAGGAATGGTAGTCTTTGTGTAAATTTTCTCTATTCCATTTCACTTGGCCATCTACGTTACCTGACCACTGACCAGACTCTTTGGCTCAAAGTCCTTGACTTCCTAAAAGACATGAGCTTCATTCCTTCACATCTTTTCATCCACCAACTTCATTTCCCCCACACGTCAAGCATTGGGCAAAAAGCTATAAAATCAACTCCTGGTATGATATCACTATACCTGGAAACAGGAAGACTTAAACACAAGGAATACCTAAGCCCTAACCTACAAGAAAAGTGAGCATAAGGAACCATACATGTACCAGAGGCTCCATTCCAATCCAGTTCTCAGGGCATTGAGAATAATCTAGTAGCATCAAAATATAATCTATAGATTTCAAACCCAAGAGAAACCAAGCCAAGTCATTCAATGACCCACGAGTTGTCATGATCTCAGGATTCATTTGCTAGTAAGAGACCAATGGTGGGAGGATTTGAAAAACAATACACAACGTAGGCAACCATCTGAGTTGTCTGATCACTGACTGTTTTCACTGAACTGTACTGTGAATTTGTGTGTCTGTCCGTTCATATTTTCTAGATGGCCAATGTCAAAGCCTTGCTCATTCTGAGCAGCATGCTATCTAGTTGTTTCTCTGCTTCCAAAGTTCCAAACTTTGTGCAAACCTACTTTAAGCAACTACAACCATAACTGAGAAAGCTGATTTTCTTAAGAAGCCAATGGAATTGAGTTGCCAAAAGAGTTTCCAGGCGAATATGCCTGGAATTTGGGGTTTTTTGATTTGTGTTTCTACAAACTCTGGGCAAGCTGCCCTACTAAAATTACCATTAAGTTGAATTTATGACCAAGTAACGCTGCAATTCTCTCCTTAAGGACAGATCTTCTCTATCTGTCTGGGCTCGGCCACGATCTATGTGGGAAAACAGTAAATCAGCAGCCCTGCTATTCATTGTTTTATGTGTGTGCCTTGGAGCTGTAGTAGGGGTGCCAAAGCAGTTAAGATATGCTTTATGATCTGTGTCTCAGGAGGACAGAAGAGTCAGCCTGAGGATTTGTCAAAGGATCAGCAAGACAATTGATTACCAGTGTGCTGGCACAATTCTCTGATCGGAATGTCTTTGAAACAGTTTCCAAATGGTGTAGAGATTAGGGGTATTCTTAAGCAGAGATTGAGTTATATGACTTGGGCTGTATTCTCACTTTGCCTTCTACCTGAGAATGTTTGGGTCAAACACTTGACCTTAGTGACCCACCATCTGTCACATAGGTAGAATAATGCCTATGACACAGATGGAACAGCACACAAAACACCACAAAAACACCATACAAAAGTTGGTAAAAATAAAACGCAGTTTAGATTCTCAATCTCAAGTTGAGACACTGTTAACTTGCTGTTGTTGTTGTTGTTTGTTTATTTGCTTTGTGGTACTAGGGTAGACACTGGGCTTCCTGTTTGTCAAGCATACACTCTACCAACAAGCTAAATTCTTAGACTTTCTTTCTTCTTAATGTACAGTCTTGCCAAATTCCCCACTACTGCCCTGAAACAGCTCTGTCTCGGTGCGAATACCCCATTGATCTTCTCTGTGACCTTACTCTGGTTAGATGACCTCTAAGGCTAATTACTAATGTGACTAGTAAGTTGGTACTGCCTGTGAGTTCTTCTCCAGGTAGAACTCTCCACTGGTGCCTTAGGCTTCCTCACAGCATGGAGACTGGCTTATAAGGATGAACATCCTAAGAGACAATTTGTCCGAGCCAGATTCTTAGGATGTAATTCTTGGTCTTACCATATCCACTAACAGTTTCAGAGCCATCTCTTGGAAGCTGCTTCAGCAATGTGCCTGAGATGTTTTATTGATGGACTGTTTTTATTAATCAAATGGTTTATTGACTTCAACTTCAGGATTGTAAAGGAGACTATTCTGTGGTATGTGTGCTCTTAAATTTTGATGTGTTTTCACATAAATAGAAAGGATAGCTTTCTGTTTTTAAGTTAATCTACAAATAATTCTCTGCAGATAGGGACTTTCCCCTGTTATATAGACTGCCCCAAACTCCCAAATAATGAATGGCACACAAGAAGATGTGAACCAACTTGGCTTTACATAGTTATCTGACTCTCTTAGTAAATAAATATTCATTATTATACCACCCAGTAAACCACAGCAAGCTATTGTAATCTACGGTAAGCTGTGGCCACTTCCCTCCTTCATCACTAAGTGAATGGTAATCTCAGACCATGGTCTGCCCAACAGAATACTCTTTAGCAAGCAAGCCTCAAATTCTTTGTATGTATAAACTCTTCCCATGGGCTCTCTGTTCTCTCTGTCTTGTAGGGCACGCCTACACGGTTTACCATAATAGTCTAAGAAAATCCACCAAAGCTTCTAAGTGGACAAAGTAAATGTCTCGATTAAGTAGGGAGGCACTAACAAAGTTCTGCACATCAGGCCTAGACAGTCTGGGCATGTGCTTAAATGGTAAGCTCTGAGGTGGTTCAATCTCTCAACTTCCTTCAAGGACAGCAGCCTGTTTATATTGATCTGCAGTGACAAACATTGTCACAGGATTTTCCCATTTACTTCTTTCTTGTAAAACTCACTCTGTCACCATACCCACCAAGAAAGGGGAAAAGAACCCTGAAGTATTCATATGCATTCATATAAATATTCATAAGTATCATCCACATTTAATACCTCTCTACTTACCTTATCTATTATCTGGGGGCTTGATTTGCACTGTTTCAGATGATGTCTTTCAAAATATCCCCTTGTATTTGTATTAATGCACATGCATATATATATATATATATATATGTGTGTGTGTGTGTGTAAAATTTTAGTATAATACATATTAAAAATTAACCTTCATGAAGTTCATAAGGTAACAGAAGATCATCTTTATTTTTTCCTCTAATAGTATCTCTAAAATTTTTGTAAATAAACTGATAGATGCTCAGAAATCCATCTAGTTTCTCACATAAACACATTGTATTGTGCTACCATAAGACACATTTTCAAAGTAAAGGTTTAGAGACATTAAAAAGAACACACTGTTGTTGGTAAATGAAGAGCTTTTATTCAATCAATAATCTATTGACACAAATAACTCAGAGTTAGCTAGAAAAAGACAGGAATTAATTTTGGAAGAGATGAAACAAAGATTCATACTTCTCATGGAAACCAAGTTGAAATAAACATTGTTTGATGTCTAAGATTTTTTTATAAATTACATTTTATCTTTTTACAAATGTAAGTGTTCCAGGGTGTGTCCACAGCTGCTCCAAGTCTTCAAGCAAGAGCAAGTTGGGAGTATCTCTCTGGTACACATAAAAACTTCTTAAGGTATTTTATATGCATTCAAAAAAATGTTATTTATAATACCTTACTATAAACCCTTTGGTAACCCAAATGCATCATGATGTACCTAAAAGTTGAGGTTTTCTGTTATGGTGGATCTATAAGCCATGGCCAAAAAAAAAAAAAAAAAAAAAAAAGTAGCTTTTTGTTTTTTCTCTTCTCTAGCAAAACTAAGCCAAATAATTTAGACCTGAATCCCAAGGTCCCGATGGAATGTAAAACCATGCTGAAAAGTTTTGATAAGGTTTGAGCAGGTTGAGACCTGGAGACTTGGTGGGCTCACACCTGAGCCTTAGGTGACTCCCAGCTCCCATCCAGACTCCTGACTTGAAATGCGACATGCCATGCTTCTCACATAAAAGAGATGTGGGTCACATAGGCCTGAGACAGAGTTCTCCATGTCTCTAATGAGGTACCTAGAGACCTGAAGAGCTTAGCCAATAAGCTTCCCTCCCAGCCATTTCTCCCTGCAAAAGGTATCTAATCTCGGGCTTACCCTGAGAAGTGGGGTATGGTTTTTACACATCCACTTTCTGCCATGACAATAAACTTTTTAGAACTGTGGACTGTTCCTTTTCACCAAGATCCATAGTTGGGAGCCATGAAAAGGGCCTTCTACAGAGCTGCAGCCTAATCTCCTGTAGAAGGCCTCTCTGTGCTCACAGCCACAGCTGCCACCAAGTCTGCCACCGCCAAATAAGGACAATCTCCTCAGATGGGACAGCTGAGGAGCTCCCTTTGTCCCCCAGCCCAAAAGCCACCCCCCTTTGTTCTCTGCTCTTCCACAACTCCCAGCTGTGCTTGGATGCCCAAGAGTCTGAGAACCCATGACCCCAGCCTCACTGCAGGCCCAGGGACTCCTGAACCAGCTCTGGCTGTCCCATGTATCTGACTGTTCTTTTCCACTGCCAGAGCAGTGCCTCTGTGTTTGCCTGTGGCCCAGCACCTACCCATGTGGGATAACCTCAATCAGACTCCCGTGTTCCACCTCCCCAACCTGCCATCTCCTGCGTTAGGGCCTGCAGCCCTGTAGGTCCCTACTTGTTATAAAATTGTTTGACATTGAGAACATTTCTAAATATCGCAGTATATGACTGTTTTTTAAAAGTCAGATATATGACCTCTGTGGATTTAACTACTCTGTTGTACAAAGGAGACAAAAGAAGCCTGGGGAAGTGTTGTGGCTGTCAAAGTTCCTGAGCTGAGGGGCTGAAGGTGTTCCTGGATATGTGTCAGGATAAGGAGAAATTCTACTCCCTCCCCTTCCTGCATTTCCCTCAGTTTCTGAAGAAACTAGAGCAGAACAGAGTCTGTGTCTATTGTACAACTCTATGAAAATTATTAAAGCAGCCGAATGAGTCCACAAAGACTCTGACTCCCTAAGATCACAGGCAACAGAAGTCAGCAGTACAGCATAGCTGCCTGAGGGAAAACCATGACGGTCCCAGCCTCAGGTCCTTCAGACTAGCCCCCACTACATTTGCTCACCACTGTGCTTTCCTACCCTCTTCTGCTAAGTTCTCTCTGGGCAAGCCTTTGACAGCCTATCTTGGACTTCATTTTCTTGGAGGTAAAGCCATGTTCTCTCATATTAGTTTCACCCAAAAGCTCTAATCACAACTGGAACTAAACTGTTAATGTTGTCACTGACTGTTAATATCTGCATCTCATTTAAGTATTGCGCTACTGGGGAGTAAGAATTATCTCATGTGTTTGGTTATGTTTTCGTTGTCTCAGTTAAAGCTTTATACATGATTTAATGCAGTACTTGAAGTCCTAGCTAGAGAAAGAGGGCGAGATAAACCAATGAGAAAAGGAAGAAGTCAGCCAGTAATGACATTCCCATGGAGTTTTGGTAGCCTCTCACATCCCAGGTCTCTGAGACTTTCTAGAAGTTCCCCTTGCCCCCTCCCCCACAGCTCCCTCACCCCACTGCTGCATAAATTGATTCATTCTTCTGTCTTTTCTGGGTATCCCTCTTGTCTCTCCCCATACCTGATCCTGCTCCTCCTTTTTCACTTCCCCCTCCCCCTCCCACCTAGTTTTCTCCCTACCTTTGCCTCCCATCATTTGGTTCCCCTTCTAAGTGAGTTTCATGTATCACACCTGGGCCTTCCTTCAAGTTAAGCTTCCTGCAGTCTGTGAGTTGTATCATGGGTATTTGAAACATTATGGCCGATATCCACTTATCAGTGAGTACATATCATGCATGTCCTTTTGGGTCTGGGTTACCTCACTCAGGATGTTTTTTGTTGTTGTTGTTTTGTTTTGTTTTTCTAGTTCTATCCATTTGCCTGAAAAATTCATGATGTCCTCATTTTTAATAGCTGAATGGTATTCCATTGTGTAAACGAACATTTTCTGTATTCATTCTTCAGTTTCGAGACGAGGTTGTTTCTAGCTTCTGACTATTATAAATGAGGCTGCTATGAACATGTGGAGCATGTGGTATGGTGGAGCATCTTTTGGGTATGTTCCCAGGAGGGTCTTTAGGTAGAGCTATTTCCAATTTTCTGAATAACTGCCAGATTGATTTCCAGAGTGGTTATACCAGTTTTCAATCCCACCAGCAATGGAGGAGTGTTCCTCTTTCTCCACATCCTCACAAGCATATACTGTTGCTTGAGGTTTTTATCTTAGCCATTCTGATTGGTGTAAGGTAGAATTTCAGGCTCATGTTGATTCGCATTTCGCTAATGATTAAGGAAGGATGCTGAACATTTCTTTAATGCTTCTCAGTGATTCAAGATTCTTCTTTTGAGAATTCTCTGTTTTACTATGTATCCCATTTTTTAATTGGGCTATTTGGAGGGTTATTTAATTGGAGTCTATTTCTTGAGTTCTTTGCATATTTTGAATATTAGCCCTCTATCAGATGTAGGGTTAGTGAAGATCTTTTCCCAATCTGTAGGTTGCTGTTTTGTCCTATTGACAGTGGATGACATTAGCCGAAATGCCCCAAAGTGGGGAGATGGAACCAGAAAAGACCACCTCCAATAGATAGACAGGGCCCCAGTTGAGGCAGGGGGCCTGACTTAGTTAGAGTTTTATTGCTGTGAACAGACACCAGGACCAAGGCAAATCTTATAAATGGCAGCATTTAATTGGGGCTGGCTTACAGGGTCAGAGGTTCAGTCCATGATCATCATGGCGAGAGTATGAGAGCATCCATAAGGATTTGAGAGTTCTACATCTTCATCCAAAGGAGGCCAGGAATAAACTGAGCATCCTCTGGCAGCTAGGAGAAATGTCTCTAAGCCCAGCCCCAGAGTGACTCACTTCCTCCAACAAGGCCACACTTTCTAATCGTACTACTCCCTTGGCTAAGCATATGCAAACCATCACAGGTCCACTCACCCATGTTCAAGATCTATAACCCAGAATTGTTACTGTCTAAAGAAAAAATGAAGGGACAAAAATGGAACAGTGTACCCGGGAGTGCCGAGGGGAACCTTCAGGCCGCTGAACTAGATTCAGAACTGCGGAAGAATTAAAAGGTAAGTTCTGAGAGACATGTCACTCTTTAGTTTTTACGGGGTGCCAAAAGAACATGCCAAAAACTTAGGCATGTCTCTTCTTGGATTTTCACCGGCAGTAGAAGGAGTATTGCTTGCATCTGTGGTAATTGTTATAACATTACTGTTGTGGAAGTTATCTAGATGGAAAGTTAGCAGGCAGCACCTAGAGAGTGGGTCAGAAACAGAACGTGATAAAGAAAAGGACAAGGAAGATAGTCTCCGAGAGACATGTTCAAAACAAGTCAGAACCGGAGAAGTCACGGCGGAAGAACCGCCGGGAAAAGAGAGGACTGCGCCAGAGTCCAATTCTTTGTATCCGCTAAAGGAGCAAATGGCGGAAAAACCGCTGGAAAAAGAGAGGATCTCATCCGGGGAAACAGAGTACAAGTTTCCCGGAGAGAATGCCTTGTATCCGTTAAAGGAACAAAAGCTGAGCTGGCAGAAAAAGGATCACAAACTGAATTTCAATTTGAGGAAATTTTAGAAAAACAAGAGACAAAAGAATGTGAGGCAGAGCGGTTTCAGCCCGGACAGAGGACTCCTGTAACACAACCGGAAGCTCTTAAAGCAGCTGCCGTCTCTGCTCTTCTGCTTTACCCAGAGAGGAAGTGCGAGTTCTTTTGTACTCCGGAGACATGCCATACCATCAGGCAAATGTTTCCCTTGTTTGAGGATGATCACTGCCTCAAACATAAGCAAGTTAAAGAGTTGGCAAAGTCAGTTCAAACTTATAGAATCACTGCTAATTATACAAAAAACCTGGATAGGCTAATGCTACCTGAATTGCCAGTCGCTGGCCTATTTCCCAGCCAAAGGGTAATTTGTTTATTCCAGCCCAACCTAGGTGGTCACCTTTCTGTACAGAAAGAAGAGATTCAGCCCTGTATCCTTGGATTGGCTGTCAATCTCGGGGTATACGTTGGGCAGTTAAGGGCCCTGAAATATATGGGGCAACCAGCTCCCCAGTAGTCTGGGAGCAGGAGAACCACCACGGAGAGCCACTCCAGGTTCCACGGTATTGGACCTCCATGCCACCACCAGAATTGTCCTGACCCCACAAATGGGAGTTCAGCCTATCCCTTCTGACTTTAATGGGCCATTACCGGCTATAATACAATAGGGCTGCTTTTGGGACAGTTATCTGCCACCCTTAAAGATTTGGTAGTACACCCTGGGGTAATTGATCAAAATTATAAAGGCCAACTAAAGATCATGTGCTCCTCCCCTAGGGGTTTGTTTCCCATCTCAATTGCTCATCTTCCCCAATTGTCCTGCCCAATTTGCATCAAACTGGGCGAGAAGGGAAAACAAAGGGAGAAGAGGGAACAAGGCTTCAGTTCTTCAGGAACTGACTTAGCATATCTATTAGTAGATTTAAATACTGGGCCAACCTTAATTTGGAGATGAAAAGAAAACTTTTTAAAGAACTTTTGGACTCTGGGGCAAACAAAAGCATCATATCTACTAGGTGGTGGCCTGCTAAGTGGCCAGTTAATCAATCTTCCCATTTTTTGCAAGGCCTGGGCTATGAAGCCAGTCCTGCTATTAGTTCTAAATTATTAAAATGGAAAGCCCCTGAGGGACAGAAAGGAACTTTTACACCGTATGTCCTTACACTACCTGTTAATCTATGGGGAAGAGACATTTTAACAGAACTAGGTCTTAAACTTATGAACAATTATTCCCTGCCTGCACAAGAGATAATGATTAATATGGGGTATATCTCCAAAAGAGGCATTGACAAATGGATGTCACTCATGTTTCCTCCTTCGGAAAATTAAAATATGTACATGTGTCCATTGATACTTGCTCAGGAGTTATCTTTGCTGCTCCTTTATCAGGAGAAAAGGCTTCTCATGTTATTACTCATTGTCTTAAAGCGTGGAGTGCATGGGGCATTCCTAAAGTGTTAAAAACAGACATTGGTCCTGAATATACCACAGCAAAATTGCTTGAATTTTGCCATCACATGGGAGTTTCACTCCTGACAGGATTGCCTTATAATCCTCAGGGTCAAGGCATCATTGAACGTGCTCATCGAACCCTTAAGGTTTATTTAAACAAACAAAAGGGGGGAATTGGAGAGATACCCCCTACGCCTAAAATGGCCATTTCTACTATACTTCTTACCTTAATTTTTT
Organism: Micromys minutus; assembly: GCF_963924665.1. Classification (NCBI taxonomy): domain Eukaryota; kingdom Metazoa; phylum Chordata; class Mammalia; order Rodentia; family Muridae; genus Micromys; species Micromys minutus. The sequence goes on along the minus strand of NC_137957.1, from coordinate 43,247,462 downwards.
TAAATTTGGATGCTCATGGCCATTCAGCTGCCGAGCGCCATGGACAATGGCCTGTGCCACCTAAAGAGTTAGTAAAATGGAAAGATGTCCTCACTGATAATTGGAAAGGCCCGGATCCTATCTTAATATGATCCAGGGGAGCTAATTTGTGTTTTTCCACAGGAAGAAAAAAGCCCGATTTGGATCCCAGAATGTCTAACACATCGAGTGCTACCCGGTGTTTCCAAAACCAATTCCAGTGGAACATGATGCTAAAGTCTTCCCTAAGTTTTTCACCACCGATATCAACTTGGGTGGGGGTGGGACTCTTTGGAGCAATCCTTTGCTGCGGACTTGCGTTGCTTCTCTGGCTGGCTTGTAAGCTCAAGGCCCAAACAAAAAGAGACAAGGTGGTTATTGCCCAAGCGCTTGTCGCTCTAGAACATAGAGCATCAGCCGATATCTGGTTGTCTATGCTTAAGCAGTAGGTCGCCAGCCAGACAGCTCTTGCACTCCTAGAACTTCGGTTCACTGCACAGGATTAGAGTGTCTGGTTTGAGCAGCCCATGAGGGATGCCGAGCTACGCATCGCACTGAGAGCCCCTTGTCGCGGGGTATCTCTGAGAGATATGTCATTTTTGCATGAGGGTTGCCTGCCCCAGTGTCCCTCCCTCAGAAAAACGGCAGAGTGACAGGTCAAGAGTACTACAGGCTACAAAAAGTCTAGCGGTTACTCCTGTACCTGGTCTTTATACACCTTAATGAGGATTTGACTTCTATCTCCGCCCTCCTAATATGGGTGTCCTACTTTGCTTAAAGAATAAAAGATAGGGGGAGATGTGGGGCGCTGCCTGCACATTCTCCATTACAAGATGGCGCTGACATCCGGCTGGAGTTAGCAGTAAACAAGTCATGTGCGCACATGCTGGGTAACTTTCCACTCCTTGAGCTCTGCCTCTCCCGTGGCATCATAGGGCCTGATGAGTTTCAACTAATCAGGGGGCTCCACGTCCAAGGCGAGGACAGATTCCTATATAAGGGGATGGGCTAGATTGTTTGGGGTGATGACAGCCCTGCTCCTGATGCTTTGGAACCAGAGAGTCAGAGGAGAGGCGAGATGGGCGAGTCTGACGGTGTTTCCAAAACCGATGCCCATCTGCCTTAATGCAAAATTATTTTCTTGTTTGTTTGTCACCATTGTAACCTTTGATGTACTGTACTTGCCCTTAGACACAGAGATAGCAGGGTTATGGGGATTAGAACTCTTGCCTTATCAAGTAATTTTGGCATGCTTTTGCGCAGAGAGACTGTGTTTCTGCTCTAGATGGTGTGCAAACTCCGTACTCAACAATATCGTGACAAAGTGGTCATAGCACAAGCTCTTGCTGCACTCGAAATGGGCACCTCCCCCTCTATTTGGCTTAAAGGTCCAACAAGAGCCTGATGGTTGATCGGCCATGTTTTTATTTAAGAAAGTAGGGGGAGATGTAGGGAGCCGTTTGTGCCACACCCAAACATGGCTCCGGCTTCCCGCCGAGAACTCAGCAAACAGAGCTGTTGCCCAGCCAAGAGACTTAATGCGCATGCGCCACATACGTCATAGCCCGCTCTCGGGGCATACTATTGAGTTACTGGAGGGCGCACCAATCAGGTAGCGACACGAGTCTCCTAGGCATATATAGCAGTGCATTTCTCCCCCACGTGAGGAGAAGAGGAAGATAGTGGAGAGATTGCGGGAGACCCCATGTGGAGGGATGGCGGAGAGGTACCACGTGGAGAGAGACCCGATAGGAGAGATTGCGGGAGATCCTGCGTGGACAGAGACTGGACAGAGAGATCGCACGTGGGGGACTGCGCGTAAGAGGTCACCTAGACAGTAGAACCCGGTAGGGAGTCCTCGGCTCAGAGAGAAGTTTCCTGCTCAAGAAGCCCCCTGCTCAAAGTGCTGTACAATAAAGGTTATCCGCAGAAGAATCTGTTTGTTTGTTGCATGCCTGTTCCTAGCGGCGGGAAGCATGGGCGCCTGACAGAACAGAGACTGAAAGAAAGGCTAGCCAGTGACCAGCCCAACTTACTATTCATCCCCATGTGCACACAACCAAGTCCTGACACTATTACTGAGACCATACTGTATACACAGACAGAGCTTGGCATGGCTGTCCTCTGAGAGGCTCTACCAGAAACTGACTGAGACAAATGCAAATACTCGCTGCCAACCAGTGGATTTTGGTCAGAGGCCCCTATGGAACAGTTAGAGTAAGGACTGAAGGAGTTGAAGGGGATTGTTACCCCATAGGATGAACAACAATGTCAACTAACACAGACCCCTCAGATCTTCCAGACACTAAGCCAAAAACCAAGGTTCATAGGTGGACTGGTTCATGGCCCTAGGCACAGGTGTAACTCAAGACTGCCTTGTCTGGCCTCAGTTGGAGAAGATGTGATTAACCCTGTGGAAACTTGATGCCCCAGGGAAGAGGAATGACGGTGGGAATGAGGTGGAGGTGGGTGTGTGGGTGGGGGAGCACCCTCTCAGACGTAGGAGAGAGGAGGAAGGGGTGAAGAACTCAGAGAGAAGGAACCAGAAAGGGAGGCCTGTAATTTACATTGATTTTGGAAAAAAGAAAGAAAGAAGGAAGAAAGAAGTGAAATTATTCCTATTTGTAGATGGCATGATTCTATACTTAAAATACCCTAAAGATGCTATCACAGATCCTTTCTATTCTTTATATTGTTAATTTAACCTCTCTTATGTTACATTTTGCCCTAATTTTTACTTCTTTCTATTTCCTGTTTTTGAGTCTATCTTCTTGCTTTTGGAGAACCTCAAAGTCCATCAGTCACTTATTTGAGCTCTAGGGCCAGCTCCCCAATATTGTAAGAGGAAGGACATGAGGCTGTAAACTTTCCTCCCAGCACTGCCTGTGCTGAAACCTAAAGGCCCTGAGAAGTTGTATTTTCATTTGGAGTCTTGGGTTTTTAAAAATGTGTTCGTCTCAGGAATAAGTTGTTCAATCGCCACACATTTGTATAGTTTCTCTTTCCACTGATTTCTAGTTTTACTCTTCTATGATTTTATTTTATATATATATATATATATATATATTGGCTTATCTATTTGTGTGTGTTAAACTATATCGACTTATTTACTAAGACTTGCATTATGGACAAAGTATAATCCAATTTAGAGAAATTTCAATGGGCTCCTGATAAAAATGCCTATTTTAAAGCTATTGGGTAAAACTATTTTGCAGAGAGTTACTAAGTCTATTTTGTTTGTGGTAGAGTTTCACCAGCATGCAGAACTCCCAGTACTGCCAGAAGAGAAGTACTGGCAAACGCATAAGCCAGCATGTTCTGAAAAGGACCCCAAAGTCTCAGAAAATGATTGGGAAATGGACAAATGAGATTGAAATCATAATTTAGATGTATAAATTAGGTTTAGAAGTCTTTACAGCAGAAGAAGCAATCAGCAGAATGAAGAGACCCACTCATTCTATAGAGCAGAATTCCTTCATCAACTGAACATCTATCTGATGAGGAACTCACACCTATTTCTATTGTATACAAAGAACTAAAACACAAACCTCAAAGATCGTCCAATCTATAAACAGACAAATTAATCAAAAAGACTGTTCTTAAAGAAAAAGATACAGAACCCGCAAAATGTCTTTCCAGTCTCTTCAGTCTGTCAATGCGACTGTCCAATGCACAGCTGTCATTTTGATAGACTGGCCTTTGTGTCCTCCTCTTTACCCTTACTGTGCGTTTTTAATGTTTTAATTATAATATGTTATAGGAAGTTTCTTTTCTGCTCCTCTCTATTTGGTCTTCTGTAGACTCTTGTATATCGATGGGAAACTCTTATATTTTTTCTTTTATTAAATATGGATTTTTCTGAATCCAGTATATTGTAATTATGGAGGGCCTCTCCACCTCACATCTAGTCCCACCCCCTTTCTGTCTCTCATTAGAGAAAAAAACAGGCGTCTAAGGATTAATAATAATAATAATAATAACAATATCAGAATAAGACAAAACAAATAAACAGGAAATAAAGAACTCAAAAAAAGGCACAAGATACAAATATAAATGCAAAGGCACACTTAAGAATTCCATAAAAGCACAAAGCTAGAAACCATAATATATACACAAAGGACCTGGATTGAAAGAGAGAGAGGAGTGGGAAGGAAGGGTAGGAGGGGGGGAAAGAGGAAGGGGAAGAATTAAAATGATAAAAAGTTTAAAAGAACACAAAAAGCCATGATGTGAAATTATGAGACAAGGAACAACCCCCCCACAAAGATGCCACTGAGTTTGTTTTCTGTTGGCCACCTACTGCTACTACCATTAAGTTTGTTTCCCAGAGAAGTCCCCTTGAAAAAAAGCAGAATGTCATTAGGAATAATTTTACTGTTAGACTCCTTTAGTTGATCAGTAGTATTGGGTTTTCTCCCAGGACCCCGGATTATCTAGTCTTGGTTTTCAGGTGATTGAAGCAGCATCAGGTACAAGTTCCATCTCACAGAGTGGGCCTTAAGTCAAATCAGATACTGGTTGATTAGTCCCACAGACCTGGTGCCACCATTTCACCAGCGTATCTTGGAAACTGGAACTACTGCAGATGGAAAGGTTTGTAACTGGTTTGTTGTTTATGTTTCTCCTTTGGGAGTAGGCAGAGAACATTCTAGTTCCTAGAATGCTAGCAATGGGAAACTCTTTACACAGCTGTTGAACATTTTCTTCCACTTAAAAAAAAAATTCCTTATGCTTTCACTATGGTGCTCCTTTCCATCCTCTATGCCTATAATTCAAATATTAGGTGTTTTCCTGGTATCCCACAGCTCCCCGGTGTTCTATTGTTTCATCAAAATATACTGTTGACCTTGACTGAGTTGGTCCAATTCTTTTCCCTTGTCTTCCAGCCCTAATTCTGTGTTTTATACATGATCCATCCTATTACTGGGGCTTTATATAAAGGGTTTTATTTGACGTAGTCATTTTTTCCATTTCCACCATCATTTCAATCTGGTTTTTCTTCAGTGAGTTTTCTAGTTTCATTTATACTTTCATATCTTGTATTAGCTACTGTATTTTATTCATCTTTTTTGCTTTTGTTTGAACATACTTACATTAATTCTTCGACCTCTTTGGATGGAAATTTTCCAAGTCATTAGTTGCCACATTGGTGACCCATACTATTATACGCAGAAAAATAATCTGTTAAGATTTAAGGAGAAATAAAAAGTTTTCATGGTAAAAAAAAAAAAAGGAAAGATTAAAGGACTACTAAACCAACTCAACAGAAGACACTGGAAATAATAATTTGGTCAAAGGCAAGAAAAAACACATCAAAGAGGTAAAAGAAAATAATCATTTCCAAAATAGTTAACCAAAGAGGTCTAAAGAAACAGCACAAAACAGCTAAATGACAAGAATTAATATACAACTTTTAATAATAACTCTTCCTATTATTGGTCTCAGTTCCTCTATACAGAAACACAGACTAGAGAGCTGAATTTAAAAAGCAAACAAATAAAAAAAAAACCCGAAGATCCATTGTTTTGCTACCTCCAAGAAATATGTTACCAACAATAGATACCAACTCAAGGTCAAAGAGTAACAAGTGGATCTACCTAACAAGATGTACCAACAAAACAGACCACACACAAACTAGACAGAAGACATGAGGGAAATCTTGTCATGCTCTTTATAGAAACAGCCCACCAAAGAAATATTACAATTTTAAACATGAGTACACCAAATATACGTGCATCCAATTTCCTAAAAGAAATATTATTAGATCTAAAAACCACAGCCTGAACCCAAAACAGTGATAGTGACTGACTTTACTATCTGTCTCCCCAGTAGACAGGGTCCTAGTCAGAAGGCCTTTGCCAATGCTCATACTGTTAAGTGTCTTCTTCATTTTGCTCCCCTTAGTTCCAGAGTTTTGTGTCTTGCATTATGGTCTTTGAGCCATTTGGAGTTGATTTTAAACCAGAGTGAGGAATGTGGACCTAGCTTCATTCTTGTACGTGAATATTCAGTTTTCAACATGTATCAAAAATCAGGTGGCTGGAGAGACTTGAACTGATTTCTGGCTACTCTATTCTGCTCCACTGAGCTACAATTTTGTTTTGTGCCAATGATACAAAAAAAGTGAGCCTTTCTCTCACTTTGGGTAGGTTCCACTCAGAAATCAGGGTCAACCATTTACAGTCATACTAAACCTTCCATTGACTCCATAGATTCTTAGTTCATGTCTCACAATTTCAAAGAACCAGAAGGCCAGAATTCTTTAATAGGAAAACAATGGAGGTTCTTTCAGCTGCTCAATATATCTCTTCCAACCATGTTATCCAAAAATGGAAAAATAACCATGGTATAATTCAAGGCCCACAGTCTAACTAATAAATAACAGTGACATTTTAGGTTACACCTATTATGTCAGTGTGGCAGAAGCTATGGCAGGAGGATTATTAGCTCAAAGGCAACCTGGATACACAGACAGTGCAAAGCCAGACAAGAACTACATAGGAAGCAAAAACAATAACAAAAGGAAAACGAAAAGACCAAGCATGTATCTCAGTGGTAGTGCCTATATCTAACCCATGATCAACAGCAGAGCATCAGGCCTTATCCTTCGGGATTTTACAGGTTGCAAAAGATTCAAATTCTGAGTTACAAAAGTAAAAGTGCATTTTGGACCATGTCAGCTGAGGACAAATGAATTCTAGTTGTCTTATTGACAGGCATGTAGGACAGGACTGACAGATTAGCTGCTGATCAGGTTCTGCTGCATGTAGTTGAGTAGAACTCATTATCTAGTTAAGTCCACTTCCTGCTCCCAGGAACAAGAACCACACTTTCTACACAGTTAAGAATGATCAGGAAATGGGAACCACCAAGATGCTGCTATCTCTTAAGCTCTTGGTAGCATTAATTTCGATCTTGCTAGTATGCTGTGTAACCTCTGTCTAACTGTTCTACATAGAAGCAGTTCTATAAACTATTTCTATTTCACCTGATCTATTAAGGCAGCCCTCACTTCAGTAGTCAGAGAACCAATATGGAGAGTCAACCAGCTGCTGTATATGATTTCCAGAAGCAGGAAAGTGAACACAGAATGAGTCCCACCTACACTCAGTAAGTCCCCAGTGTGACTGGTGATCATGAAGGACATGTTAGGTATCATGGAATTAGTGCCAATAGTCCAGTAGTCCTTTATCTTTTTTCTTCTATCTATCTATCTATCTATCTATCTATCTATCTATCTATCTATCTATCTATCTATCTATAGAAAAGAGTTCTTAGTCTGGCATTAAACGTGTGATCATTCCCAGATCCAAATAAACAGGGCACGATGGTTCATGACTTTAATTCCTCCATTTCCTGAGTGTTGGGATTACAGCCATGTATACCATGCCCTGTTTATGTGGATCTGAGGATGAAATTTGGGGCTTTATGCATGCCAGCAAGTACTCTACCAACTGAGCTACATCTAGAACCTTCTCTCTAAGTTTTAGGTATATACCATGTCTCAATGTACAATAACATGTTGAAAGACCAGTAATTATTTTAAAAGTGCTCCCAATCTATAAACTATCTAAAATATTCAATGGGCTGTAGTTCTGTTCTTTTTTTTTAATTGAACAACTTTATTTTTTTTTATAAAAAAAAGACAAACGTACAGATTTTAAAAACATTTTTGCATAACAGTATATGAATACATTTTTTGTCAGTACTTGATTTTTTTAAAGGTTTGATAGTATGCATTAAAATCTTAGTAGTTACAATGAGCATGAAGTACATGTAAAACAAGATGTAACCTGGAAATAGTCAAAGTTTTCTTGGTGTGTAAAGATTAAACACAATGATTTTTCTTTCTTTCTTTCTTCCTTCCTTTCTTTCTTTCTTTCTTTCTTTCTTTTGGGCCTTTGTTTTTCTTGAACTTCACATAGTCTGTAAGTTGTTTCTGGGATGTTCAGAGCTTTCTGGGGTTAGTATTCCATTATCAGTGACTGCATATTATGTCTGTTCTTTTGTAACTAGGTTACCTCACTCAGGATGATATTCTCTAGATGCATCCATTTTCTTAAGAATTTCATAAAGTCATTGATTCTCATAGCTGAGTAGTATTCCATTGTGTAAATATACCACACTTTTTGTATCTATTTATCTACTAAAGGACATCTGGGTTCTTTCCAGCTTCTGGCTATTTTAAATAGGGCTGCTATAAACATTGTGGTGCATGTGTCTTTGTTGTATGTTGGAGTGTCTCTGGGGTATATGCCCAGAAGTGGAATAACTGGGTCTTCAGGTAGCACTATGTCCAATTTTCTGAGGAATCGCCAGACTGATTTCCAGAGTGGTTACACCAGATTACTCCCCCACCTACAGTGGAGAAGTGTTCCTCTTTCTCCAAATCCTTGCCAGCATCTGCTGTCATCTGAATTTTTTATCTTAGCCATTCTGATTGGTGTGAGGTGGAATGTCAGGGTTGTTTTGATTTGCATTTCCCTGATGGCTAAGGATGTTGAACACTTCCTTAGATGCTTCTCGTCCATTTGATATTCCTCAACTGAGAACTTTTTGTTTAGCTCTGTACCCCATTTTTTAATAGGGTTGTTTAAATCTCTGGTGTCTAACTTCTTGAGTTCTTTGTATATCTTGGATATTAGACCTCTGTCAGATGTGGGGTTAGTAAAGATATTTTCACAACCTGTTGGCTGCCGTTTGTTTTCTTGACAGTGTCCTTAGCCTTATAGAAACTTTGCAATCTCATTAAGTCCCATTTGCCGATATTTGACCTTAGAGCACAAGCCATTGGTATTATGTTCAGGAAATTTTCTTCTTTGCCTATGTGTTCTAAGGTTTTCCCTACTTTCTCTTCTATAAGTTTCAGTGTACCTGGTTTAACATGATGATCTTTGATCCACTTACACTTGAGCTTTGTACAAGGAGATAAGAAAGGGTCTATTTTCATTCTTCTGGATGCTGAGTGCCAGTTATACCAACACCATTTGTTGAATAGGCTGTCCTTTTTCCATAGCATGTTTACAGATCCTTTGTCAAAAATCAAGTGACAATATATGTGAGGGCTCATTTCTGGATCTTCTATTCTATTCCATTGATCCACGTGCCTATCTCTCTACCAGTACCATGCAGTTTTTAACAAAATTGCCTAGTAATATAATTTGAGGTCAGGGATGGTGATTCCCACAGATGTTTTCTTGTTGTTGATGATGGATTTCGCTATTCTAGGTCTTTTGCTATTCCAAAATGAAATTGCATATTGCTCTTTACCACTCTATGAAGAATTGGGTTGGAATTTTGATGGAGATTGCATTGAATCTGTAGATTGCTTTTTGTAAGATGGCCATTTTTACAATGTTGATCCTTCCAATCCATGAGCATGGGAGATCTTTCCATTTTCTGAGATCTTCCTGGATTTTCTTCTTTAGAGATTTGAAGTTCTTGTCATACAGGTCCTTCACTTGCTTAGAGTCACACCAAGATATTTCATATTGTTTGTGACTATTGTGAAGGGTATCTTTTCCCTAATTTCCTTCTCAGCATGTTTGTCCTTTGAGTAGAGGAAGGCTACTGATTTGTTTGAGTTAATTTTATATCCAGCCACTTTGCTGAACTTATTTATCAGCTGTAGAAGTTCTCTGGTGGAATTTTTGGGGTCACTTATATACACTAACATGTCATCTGCAAACAGTGATGTTTTTACTTCTTCCTTTTCAATTTGTATCCCTTTGATTTCCTTTGGCTGTCTAATTGCTCCAGCCAGGACTTCCAGTACTATGTTGAATAGGTAGAGGGAGAGTGGGCAGCCTTGTCGAGTCCCTGATTTTAGTGGTATTGCTTAAAGTTTCTCACCGTTAAGTTTGATGTTGGCTATTGGTTTGCTGTATATTGCTTTTATTATGTTTAGGTATGGGCTTTGGATTTCTGTTCTTTCCAAGACTTTTAACATGAAGGGGTGTTGAATTTTGTCAAATGCTTTCTCAGAATCTAGTGAGATGACCATGTCCTTTTTTTCTTTCAGACTCTTGATATGATGGATTATGTTGATGGATTTTTGTATATTAAACCATCCCTATATCCTAGGGATGAAGGCTACTTCATCATGGGGAATGATCGTTTTGATGTTTTTTTGGATTTGGTTTGCAAGGATTTTGTTGAGTATTTTTGCATCAATGTTCATAAGTGAGATTGGTCTGAAGTTCTCTCTCCTTGTAGGGTCTTTGTCTGGTTTAAGAAAAATGGTTATTGTGACCTCGAAAAATGAGTTAAGTAGTGTTCCATCTGATTTTATTTTGTGTAATAGTTTGGAGAGTATTGGTATTAGGTCATCAATAACTGATAGAATTCTGCACTGAACCCATCTGGACCTGGGCTTCTTTTGGTTGGGAGGCTTTGATGACTGCTTCTATTTCTTTACATGTTATGGGATTATTTATATGGTTTACCTGGTCCTAGTTTAACTTTAGTATCTGGTATCTGTCTAGGAATTCATCCATTTCCTTCAGATTTTCCAGCTATGTTGAGTACAGGCTTTTGTATTAGGATCTGATGATTTCTTGAATTTCCTGTTTCAGTTGTTATGTCTCCACTTTCCTTTCCAATTTTGTAAATTTGGATACTCTTTCTTTACCCTCTAGTTTGTCGGGCTAAGGGTTTATCAATCTTGTTAATTTTCTCAAATAACCAACTCTTGTTTTTGTTGATTCTTTGAATGGTCCTTTTTGTTTCTATTTGGTCAATTTCTGCTCTGAGTTTGATTATTTCTTGCTGTTTACTCCTCTTGGGTGTATCTGCTTCCTTTTGTTCTAGAGCTTTTAACTGTGCTGTCAAGTTGCTAGTGTATGCTCTCTCCAGTTTCCTTTTGGAAGCACTCAGAGCTATGAGTTTTCCTCTCAGTGCTACTTTCATTGCATCCCATAGGTTTGGGTATGTTGTGTTTTCATTTTTATTAACTTCTAGAAAATCCTTTATTTTTTACTTTATTTCTTCTTTGACCACTGTATCATTTAATAGAGCATTGTTTAGTTTCCATGTGTATATGGGCTTTTTGTTGTCTTTGTTGTTATTAAAGACCAGCCTTAGGCCATGGTGATCTGATAGGATGCATGGGAGTATTTTAATCTTCTTATATCTATTGAGGCTTTTTCTGTGACCGATTATATGGTCAATTTTGGAGCTGAGAAGAAGGTGTATTCTTTTGTTTTAGGATAAAATGTTCTGTAGATGTCTGTTAATTCCAATTGGTTCATAACCTCTGCTACTTTCACTGCATCCTTATTCAGTTTCAGTTTTCATAATCTGTCCATTTATGAGAGTGAGGTGTTGAGGTCTTCCATTATTATTGTGTGGGGTGCAATGTATTTTTTGAGCTTTAGTAGGGTTTCTTGTATGAATATGGGTGATCTTGTTTTTGGAGCATATATGTTAATGATTGAGAGTTCCTCCTGACAAATTTTCTTTGTATTGAGTAAAAGTGTCCTTCCTTATCTTTTTTGATAACTTTTGGTTGAAAATCTACTTTATTCGATATTAGAATGGCCACTCCAGCTTGCTTCTTGGGGCCGTTTACTTGGAAGGTTTTTTTCCCCAACTTTTTGCTCCGAGATAGTGTCTGTCTTTGTCTCTGAGATGAGTTTCCTGTATGCAGCAAAATGCTGGATTCAGTTTATGTCTGATAGCCTGTGTCTTTTTATTGGGGAATTGATTCCATTTATGTTAACAGATATTAAAAAATAGTGGTTGTTGTTTCCTGCTATTTTTGCTTTTAGAGGTACAATTGTGCCTGTGTGTCTTTCTTCTTTTGGTTTTCTTGCTTAGGTATTTACTTGTTTTTACTAGGAAATAGTTTCCCTCCTTGTTTTGGGTTTTCCACCTATAATTCATTATAGTGCTTGGTTTGTGGGCAGATATTTTGTAAATTTAGTTTTGTCCTGGAATATCTTGGTCTCTCCATCTATGGTGATTGAGAGTATTGCTGGGTATAGCAGCTTGGGCTGACACTTTTGTTCTCTTAGGGTCTGCATGATGTCTGTCCAGGATCTAGTAATAATTAAAAAGTTTCAGTTGCTACTGGTCCTAGAGAGTCTCATTCCTCAGGAGCTCTTACTCCAGGAGCCAATCCAGTGTGGATCAGAGCACAGTCCCCTAGGTGGTTAGTTACTAAGCCTTGCACACACACATCTCATTCTGTGGGCCCTGCACCAGTTCTGCACACTCCTGCTGCCTCTCAGCCATCGCTTTCACACGCTGTCCTCCACAGCCTGGTAAAATCATGACTCAACAATTAATAATCTATCAAACAGATTTATATGTTAAATTCTCAATCCATAATCCCTCCACACAATAAGCTTACAGCCACTTGTCAAAGATATAATCTGCCCACCTAGATAAGAATTGACCTAAAGAAATCCATCCCTAGAAAGTATACATATCTACCCATGGCTACTTAGAGCCACTCGGAAGAGATGGGTCATCCTGTCTTCCATGTTGAATCTCCTGCTTCTCCTTCTCTTCCACCTTACCAAAACTTTGTCCGGCTTTCTACTATCCAATCATGTATCACCTTGACCTAACTAGTGCCAGCCCTCACCTGCATATAGACATCAACCTATATGCTACATGAAAAGGCATCTGAATTTGGAATTAAATGCCTGGAACTTCATCAGAGCCTTCATATTCCTATTCCAATGTACAGAATCCCATCCTTTCCAGTAGATATACTGACTTTAAATGGCAGTATGCATGCTATAGGAACATATAAATTAAGCTTGTAAGGAGAATGTGTGTCTATGCTGACATTCAGCTTATCCATCTCTGTAGCTAAGGGGCATAAGTGTCTTCTTCAGTGTAAATGTAGAAAGTTTCAAGTTGCTTATACTTGCCTTTTCCTTTTTAATTACTGAAGAGTAATCCATAGTAAAGACTATTTTATTCATCAGTTGAAGGGCATCTGGGTTAATTAAGTATGATTATGAACAAAGTTGATGCAAATACTCATGGGCACGTTTTTATGTGGACATCTGCCTTCATTTCTCTTGAGTAAATACCCAAGAGTTGGTATTTCTAAATCCTCCAGTAAATATGTTTAACTACATCAGAAGTTTCAAATTGTTTTGCAGTGTAGCTCACTGTTTGCCTTTCTAGCTGGAATATATGAGAACTGTGGTTGCTATACATATATTCAGCAATGCCTGGAATTGTTGCATTCATTTTACCAATTCTCACAAGTGTAAGGTTGTATGCCACTGTGGATTTACTTTGCATATCCTACTGATTAATGACACTGAAATGTTTTTCCATTACTTATTTTCCATTGGTAAATCTTAGTTTTGTCAGTCTCTCTCCTTCCTGCTTTCTTTCTCCTTCCCTCCTTCCTTCCCAGGGTGTGCATGTGCATAATTTTATAGATATAAAATTAATTTAATTCTTTTGATGAATGACATTTCAGTTGTATAATCACCATTTTATATTTAGCAAAGCTTTGACTCAAATCACTTTTGTCTGTTTTTAAATTGCTTTGAATTATGATTTTTGGCTGTTTTGGAAATTCATGTAAACATCATCTTAGCTATGCCTTATAAATTTTGATATTATATTTTCACTTTTCCATCAACTCAAAATATTTTTTTCTGGAAAAAAAAAGTACTCCTATGTGACCCAAGCTCACCATGGGCATGTGATTCTCCTGTTATGACCTCCCACACCAGGACTACACATGTATACCACCACACAGAACAATTGAAGATATTTTTAATTCATATTTTCTTTTCCATTAATAGGTGGTATCCAGGTATGATGTTTAATTTCCAACTGAATGGAGCTTCAGGTGTCTTTCTTCCATTAATTTCTAGTTTAGTGTTCTGTGGTTAGAGGATATACTTTCCCTGGTTTAATCTTTTGAAATGTATTATTTATGGTGGTTAGAAATATCGTCTATTTTAGCTTTATTCAGAGAGAAGAGGACTCCCTGAAGCCATCGTCAGAAACAAGCTTGTTATTATATATTATAATATAAATAGTATGGGGCTTGGGAAGCAATCCTGAGGTATACTTCCATAAAATTTATCATCTGGGATTTCTCAGCTCTGTCCTCCCATTCATTTTGCTAATATCAGAGAGGAAGAAAAGCTGTTTTGAATTTTCACTCCTTTCTCCTCTCTGCCTCCCTGTGGTACTCACAGAAGTCGTCCCTGAAGTCAGGGTTCCTGACCGTCTATTTACCATATTGAGAAGATGCTGCTCCCACTGGGCCACAATAAGATCACTCTCTGCCCCTTCCCTTGCACAAGCAGTCCTGGCTGCTCCAGTTTCCTCAGCATCCTTACCTGTTTCTTGGGCACAGATCCCTATCTGCCATGTCTCTAGCCAGGGCTTCCTCTCTGTTTTAGCTTCTCATTCATCCAATTTATCTTTTGTATATCTCAGACAATTGATAGGAAGCTTCAAAATAATGATAATGACACACCTGCTCTATTTTGGGTTGTTCTTGACTCTATAGGAGTCTAAAGCAGTGATGTTGCACAGTTTATGTACTTTCTCACTTAACCCCTTCCAGTGGGACCAAGCTCTTAGCTCATTTCCTCTTACCATTCTAGACATAGTGTAGGGTCAGCATTTTTATAGGGCCTTCCTTGGCTTCATAACCATGTATTTAAGTGAGTTATCCTTTTCTACCAACATTTATTATGTTGTTCTGTGACCTATGTGCATCTCTCTCTAGTAGCCTATGATTCCCTCAGCACAGTGTGTTGTCCATCTTTCTAACCCAGACATCTAATACATTCTTAGTACACACAGTCATTGTTTAAAGAATGTATAATCAATGGGTTCTGCAGGGAAGCTAGTTTTCTCTAGGTTATAACTACATACATAATCTAGCTATACTATAGAGTTATGAACACTAATGCACAAATTTTAGATTGTCAGTGTTGGATGCCAGGAGAGGCCTTTTCTAATCCTATTTAGATACACACAAGCATTTTGAGATTGAGAGATTCCTTGGCTCATTCATATTCCCTTAGCTGAACATTCTACTCACTATAAAGCAAATGTCTCAGAATTGTAATCCAAGAATCTCCCATACAACCCTGGGCACTACTGTTCTCTCTGGGTTATGAAGAATTACGGTGAATCAGATGGAATCTTTCTTCCCCCAGCTTCTCTAACCTGCAAACACAAGCAGAGGAGGTAAACTGCATGCCCTGCATCCATTTCTCCTTTCTCACTCATTTTCCATAAAATGACTTTGGAATCTTGGGGTTCCAAACATCATAATAGGCCTGGAAACTAAACACCATAACAAAGATGCTATTTAAAACCATTTTCCAAGGTTATACTCTGGGAGCTTAAGTGTATGTCTCTTCAGCTTGCACCAAACCTACATCAATCTGCTGTTCCCTACTCCATATGGTCTGGCAAGTAACTCCTCCCTTCTCCACAGCAGGGAGTCAACTTCACAGCACAAACAGTGAGTCACAATGACAAGGACCAAATGATGTAATCAGCCCATCACAACTCAGAGCTGGCAGAAATATTGGGATAAGGTGTGGAAATTTGACAGTTCATCTTCTCAGACCTGAGTCACCTTCCTCTGACCCAGTACAGAAGCAGTCAGCTTTTGGTTAGAGTCATTGATTTTCCTTTCACTTTGCTTATTGTCCACAGTGACATCTATGTCATAGAAGATAGAGCTGCAAAAAAAAAGAAAAGAAAAGAAAAAGAAAAGGAAAGAAAAGAAAAGAAAAGAAAAGAAATGAAATGATTCCAGGCTTTCTTATTGCTCACCACTTCCTTTCTACTTGTCATGTTCTAGCCATCTCAAAGTGGTCGGTGACATATTATTTAAAGTTCCTGTATGTGATGTCCATTTTCCCTTCATTGTGACAGTTTGTTCCAAGAAAACTCTCCTAAACCAGAAGATGACTAGAAATTAGTAAAATATAATAATAATTAAATGTACTCCAACTTTAAGGGGCCATAGGAAGATGTTGATAATGTCACAGCCAGGTGTAAAGCTGAATTCAAGGGACTGAAGGAAGAGTGGCAAAGTAGAGGAAAGTCAGCTCAATACTGTCCTCCTAGTCGTCTAAAACATTCAATGCATGTATGTGATTTTATCTGTGCTGATAGACATGATCAACTCTTATTTTATAAACCATGATTCTTTGGCTCAGAGACTGAAATGAGACTAGAGGAGGGTTCCTTTCCACATACACTTACCAATCCTATCTCTCAACACTGTGTCCCACCCAAATATGCAAATGTATCGTTTGCCTCTCCCCTCCCTGAAAAAACTTTTCTCCACAGTTCTGGCTGCTAATTAAGACTTCACATTCCAACTCCTCGTCTAAGTTTTCTCAATTAGTGTGGTTTGCAGGGTTGAACCTTAGCTAAACTCTCATGGACTCTGTTTTTTTCCCTGCTCGTGTGGTGTTGATTTGTTAAGTATCTATAGCTGTTTTCCAACTGTATTTTCTTTTCTTCTGATCAGTCTGCAAGCAGTCCGAGAGCAACATCTAAAATTTTCTAATTTAGATTTCTCTTAGGAAATTTAGAAAAAAACAACCCAGACAAAGTAGAATGAGGCAAAAGATCTGTAAAGCTAACACTGGGTTACTTTTGCGTTGACCAGCTGCTCCTAGGAGTGGAGGCCTACAGTGAAGTATAGCAACGAGACTCCATTGGAGAAAACCAATTTTTCCTTTGTCTATGAGTATAAACTGCACATAGATTCCTGGTTAGTGATGAGAACCAGTGTCTCCTTCCCTTTGTCAGCAGTGGACCCTGGCCTGGCTTGAATCTGTACAGGCTCTGTGAAGGCTGTCACAGGACCTATGAATTCATATGAGCATCAGTCCTGTTATAATAGAAGGTAATCCCAGCTCTTAGAATCTCTGCCTCTTCTTCCACATAGATACATGACCCCTGAGGGGAGGGGTTTGATAAGACATCACATTTAGGATTGAGTACCCCAAAGTCTCTCACTTTCTTTCCAGGTATGAGTACCCATGTTAGTTCCCTTCTTCTTCTTCTTCTTCTTCTTCTTCTTCTTCTTCTTCTTCTTCTTCTTCTTCTTCTTCTTCTTCTTCTTCTTCTTCTTCTTCTTCTTCTTCTTCTTCTTCTTCTTCTTCTTCTTCTTCTTCTTCTCCTTCTCCTTCTCCTTCTCCTTCTCCTCCTCCTCCTCCTCCTCCTCCTCCTCCTTCTCCTTCTCCTTCTCCTTCTCCTTCTCCTTCTCCTTCTCCTTCTCCTTCTTCTCCTTCTCCTTCTCCTTCTCCTTCTCCTTCTCCTTC
The DNA here is from genome assembly GCF_963924665.1 of Micromys minutus. Lineage (NCBI taxonomy): Eukaryota > Metazoa > Chordata > Mammalia > Rodentia > Muridae > Micromys > Micromys minutus. The sequence goes on along the minus strand of NC_137957.1, from coordinate 43,230,156 downwards.
TCCTTCTCCTTCTCCTTCTCCTTCTCCTTCTCCTTCTCCTTCTCCTTCTCCTTCTCCTTCTCCTTCTCCTTCTCCTTCTCCTTCTCCTTCTCCTTCTCCTTCTCCTTCTCCTTCTCCTTCTCCTTCTCCTTCTCCTTCTCCTTCTCCTTCTCCTTCTTCTTCCTTCTTCTTCTTCTTCTTCTTCTTCTTCTTCTTCTTCTTCTTCTTCTTCTTCTTCTTCTTCTTCTTCTTCTTCTTCTTCTTCTTCTTCTTCTTTTATTGGATAGTCTCTGTATTTACATTGATGTTACCCCTTTTTCTCCATTCCCACCCCCTTTCCTTCCCCTTCCCTTCCCCTTTCCTTCCCCTTGCTTTAATGAAGGTACTCCCTCTCTCAACCACCCTCCCCACCTCACCACCTTGGCATTCCCTACTATGGGAAAATGCACCTTCACTGGACCAAAGGCCTCTCTTCCCATTGATGCCAGACAATGCTATCCTCTGCTACATATGCAAGTGGAGCCATGGGTCTCTCCATATGTACTCATTGGTTGGTGTTTTAGTCCCTGGGGTCTCTGGAGGGTTTGGTTGGTTGATCATCCTGAGTGAGGTGACCCAGTCACAAAAGAACACACGTGGTATGCACTCACTGATAAGCATATACTAGCCCCAGAAAGCTCTAAATACCCAAGAAACAATTCACAAACCTTATGGAAGCTCAAAAAGAAGGAAGGCCAGAATGTGGATGCCTCAGTCCTTCTTAGAAGCGAGAACAAAACACTCATGGGAGGAAATACAGGGACAAATAGAGGAGCAGGGATTGAAGAAAAGATCATTCAGAGACTGCCTCACCTGGGGTCTACCCCATATGCAACCACCAAACCCAAGCACTATGCTGATGCTAAGAAGTGCTTGCTGATATGGATGCTCCCACAGAGGCTCTGCCAGAGTCATAAAGATACAGTTGAGGATGCTTACAGCTAACCATCAGACTGAACACAAGGACCCCAATGAAGGCACTAGAGAAAGGACTGAATGAGCTGAAAGGGTTTGCAACCCCATGGGAAGAGCAATAGTTCTCATCTTCTGTAGGAAAAAAAAAATATCTCTGAGGACACCTGGGTGAGGTCTGATTCCTGAGTATCGCAGAATGTAATGAGGAATCATCTTCTCTTTAAGAGTCTTCCATACTGATCACTGAACCAAACAAAATGGCTAGGCTAAGTGGACTAGCTGACACCACACACCGTCAGACTGCTATGGCTTCAATATTTCTTAAAAAGGAGAGAAATTAAGTTGTCTAGAAAGGCATCCAGAGGCAAATGGCACATGCTTTAGGTCTCCCCAAATCCATTAGATGGCCCTATTTTCAGAACACGGAGCTACAGAAAGTAGTATGGTTGGGGAGGAAGTCAGAAACACCCAAAGGCAAAGGAAGGAGAGAATAAACATGGAAAAACCACTGGCCCAGAACTCCCATGGCAGCTCTACCCCTTGGAAAGAAACCATCTATCCTACAGAACTGGGAATCTTCTTTGTCTTTCCGTGCCATGCTCTGTGAATAACTCCTTTAGATAAATGAAAAGAAAACGTTTAATAGACTTATTATATATATTCAATAAATTTCTAAGAAAAGATAGAAACTAGAAATGTTTCAAACTGAAATAATTAAAAAAAATAAGAATGTATGAAACCACTCTGTTCCCAAATGTAGGTACTCAGCATGATGATGGCAGCCTGAACCATACACTGCTGCATCCCCTGAGGAAGAAGCATCTAAATTCCCACCAGAATCCTAAGCTAGGGTCCTGCAGCCACATTCCTCTGTCTCAGTGCAGACCCAATCCAGACCAGGATGAAATTCAGAGTTGGTAGATAACCTAAACACAGAGTTCAGAAGATAACCTTTATATTTTCAAGGATCATTAAATTATTTTTATTATCAAAGAAACTTCTAAGAAAAAAAATGGGACCCAAAATTATACCTTTATCAAGCCACTAATCTTCTTTCTTAAGCAAGCAAAATTTAATTAGTTTATTGACTTTCTTTCTCCTTCAACCTGCCCCCATCTCCCAGCCACAGTCATCTCAATGAATAGTACCAAATAGGTTAGGCAGATCACAATCTAACAGTTGCTCAACTAATTGACATTTTTCTAATATTGTTCATATTCTTATTAATAGCTGCAAATATCATGAAGTCCTTGTGTTCACAGATAAACACTAGAGAAATCAGAAATGTTAAACACACAGGGTTGTGTCCACAACAAAAGAGATGTGTATCTGTTTTCTACCCAGAAAGCTGGTAATTGGTGTAGTTGATATCCTGCTGATCTGCTCTACCTGTAGGGCAGGCAGAAACACCTGAATCCCTCAGACTATTATGTTTATCCTAGACTCTTCCTCCCTAGGCCTCTATCTTGAGCATTGTTTCTAAATCAACAGAATGCATCTTTATGAAAGAAGCCATGGGTAGTTTAAAAAGAGTTGCAATATAAAGATGTCTTAAACTGTGTTGTGCATACAAGATTAAGAGAATCAACATCAGAAAACCCTCTTCCAAAGTGTACCATGCTTAAATACAGCTACTATAAACTGCCCAGTGTCAGACTCTAGAAGTTTGAGCCCACACTGGCTACTGGGCTGTGTTGAACAAGATTCCCTTCTTGCTTCATGTGGATCGTTCCACTGCTGACCATGCTCTCTATAGAGACTCCCCACAAATAACACCCATATTTAAAAGGGTTAATAGTTTGAGAATTGTAGGCCAATGTTTTTATTTTCCCCCTCTGTCCTTTTTTAAAACAATTATAACCTCGCAGAATCCCTTCTAAAACAAGAAAAAACTGGTAGAGAACCCGATGAAACATCAAAAGTCTATACCTTTGGGGGACTCTGAAAAGGTGAGGCAGAGAAAGTGTGATACACGAAGTAAAGCAAATGTCAAAGGCTGTAACCCATTAACTTTTGAGACCCTTTGTCACAACAGCATTACTCGCCCTACCTTGACTGGTATGGGAGGCCACACCAAACCCGGATAAGCAGAGTAATGCTCTCTCCTTTGTCACAAGGAGTCGCTGAGAGGTGACAAATTCTCCATCATTTCTCCCCCCCCCCCCCTACAGATCTGTCAGAGCGCTCAAGCCATCATGGGAAGTTATATGTACGTTTCTGTGTTTAGAACAAAGTGCATCTCATGTTATAGCGTGAGGTCAGGCCTCACCCCAGTCCAGGTAGAAGCAGACAGGAGCATCTGAGAGGAAAGGGAAGTGGTAGCGTTCAAACATGAAGGACAAATGTAGGTGTCAAAGTGGACCAAGTGACTCATCTCTAAAATAAATCACTTACTTAAAAATTTAGCAGTTCTTGCTGTGAGTGCTCTGGTGCTCTGTCAGGTAGACAGTCACTTCATTTCCTGGATGGCAGAAAAGGAGCGTAGAAAGTTCAGGGAACCTGTCCATTTTTACAAGGTGACAACTGAGAAGACAACAGGTCTAGTTCTAGACTCTGTGCTCTTACTCACAATGCAATTACTCAGAAGCTAACAAAATTTCATGTTTACTAGAGACTTCTGGAAATTTCTGAAAATCTCAGGGTCCAGAGGAACTTTTAGAGCCACATCCTACCTGCAGTCCACAGGGACATCATCCAACCTCCACCAACAAAGACCTCAATGTTTCTAAAGACAATTCAATGAACAGACATAATTATAAAAGGTTTCACAGCTCTGCTGAAACAAAATCTGTTGCTGTGTAATACCCATTCATTCATTCATTCATTCATTCATTCATTTTGGTTCTGTACTTTGGCGTGTGAGGTGTGACCTTAAACACTCATTCTCATACCTGTAATTTAAAGAAGATTTCTGTCCACGGTGATAATTCCCTTCTGTGTTGCTCTTGTTATTGCTGTTCTGATTCAACCGTCCCACATGTGTGAGAGTTTTAAGAATCAGCAGTCTCATCTCTGTGCCTTGAACACTCTAATTTGTCCGTGTCGTTTTTTTAAGGTAAGGAGTTTGGAATTAAATGACATATTAAAGCATAGTAAGACAGCAATGCTCTTGACTTTCTCCACTCTGAACTTCTTATAATATCATATGCAATAAAAAGTAAGTCTCTGGATGCACCATATCACATGACTATCTCATTCTGGCTTATTGTTACTTGCTAAACTGCATGTAAGATATACAATGTAGCTTCATGTTTGGAGCAAACATACGCACATTTTAAAGAGATGGCATAAAAATGAACATCTGTGAGCCTCCAGCTCAACTTCAGACACTTAACACCAGAAGAGTTTTAGAACTGTCCTTACACATCTGCCTTCACAGCAAACTCCTGTTCTTGCTGTGACCACTAGTTTGTAGTTTCTGTGTTTCCCATTACAATTTTGCCAACTAAGCACCTCCAGGCAGCAAAGTGTTTCATTTTATTTGTAAAACGATCTTATAAGTCTAGCCACACTGTGTATGTTCCGGTTTCATCAAGCAACGTCACTGAGATTTATTTATCCTTGTAAGCTCATTTCACATGTGAGCATTCGATACAGTCCTCACCACATGTAGGCCAGTCATAAGAGGGAGGTGTCAGTTAGTAGTGATCACAAGCAATAAAAAGAGTTGTTCACTCAAAACTTTCAAGTGGATGAATCCTATCATTCCATACTAAAAATAATCCACACAAAGAAAAGACCTATAGACACTATTATTTAACTAACAAAAAAAGCAAGACTGGTAAATAGCAGGGAACACATTAAAAATCCACTGTTCCCTATGCCTACTCATTTTTTAATAAATAAGAATATGCAGGATATTAAACACAAATGCAAAAGCATAAAGCTATTCATAGACACATCTTTCTGGCCATATCTTGATGGAACCTGCTGCTTGAGATACAGAAAGAACAAGTGTTGTCTGAGACAGGAAACTACAGTGGTGAGCCACTGCAAAGTCTTATTGGCTTGTATGTTAGAGGATGTCTATTGCGGGGCACACTACATGTCAGGTATCTTCCATCAGTTGAGCCTGTAAGATCTCTGCTCCGGCAATCTAGGATAATGAGAACTATGACTTACATCTACTCTATCTCTTTTTGTTTCATAAACTACATTCTGACCACATTTTCCCTTCTCTCTCCTCCTCCCAATCCCTTCCCCATCCACCCTTCCTCCATTTCCTTTTAGAAAAGGGCAGGCATCACAGGGATATCAACCAAACATGGCATATCAAGTTGTAATGAAACTAGGCAGCTCCCCTTGTAGTGAGGCTGGAGGAAGCAACCTACCATGAGTAAAAGGGTTCCAAAAGCAGGCAAAAGAGCCCCCTTCCATAGAAGTCCCACAAGAAGACCAAGCTACACAACCAAAACCTATATGCAGAGGGCCCAGGTCTGACCCCTGCAGGCTCCCAATTTTAAGTTCAGACTCTGTGAGCCCCTATGGGCCCAGGCTAGTTGATTCTATGGATTTTCTTGTGATGTTCTTGTCCCCTCTGCCTGCCACATTCTTGATCAATGGGGAAAATAAAAAGAGAGCTGGAGATGCTCACATGGGCTTTTCTAATCTATATTTCATAAGTAGCATCATATGCACCTTAAATATATACAGTTGGACTTATTTTAAATGAACAAAAGTGACATATCATTTCTATACAAAACTCACTGGTAATAATTAGATAAATGTAATTTTTTTACAGGATCCCAGTTAACCCCTAAGACAGTGAACTGTTGTAGTAAATTTGCCATTGTAATACATCACTGAAGACTGAGGAGAAAAGGCCAGATGGTCATAGGTATCCAGCACCCCAAGCTGTGAACTAAGTAAACCTTTATAAAACATACCCCAAGAAAATGTCCATATATGTAGTCTCCCATTGTACATTACTGCCAAGATGTGTTACATACCAAGGCTTGTAGGATGATGTCCTTATACAACAAGGCTGGTACAGCCTATCATTGGATGAGAAGGAATGGTAGGTAGGGAAAAGCCAAGGAAAGGAGAGGAGGAGGAGAAGGAGATGGAAAGAAAGAGGAATAGAGGAGAGGGAAGGAAAGGGGACTAGAGAGGAGGAGAGCCAGGATAATATAAACCCTTAAAACATGCGGCCCACTTTCTCCAATTAGACATCACTTAATAGTCAACTCAGCTTTGAACTTATAAGTTACAGCCTTCAAATTCAATCACTTCTCAATAGCTCCATCATCTGAAGGTCAATCCTTCAACACATGAGCCATTTGTGGGGTACCATTAACCTCAAAACTGTAATAGTAGGTTACATATCATTTAGTTTTGAAAAACTTTCTTGGGCTCATTGGTCTGGTAAGAGAGTTAGTTATAGGAAACAAGTAATGATGGAGCGGACCATTGTCATAGTTACTGTCTAAATTACCCAGAGAACTTTGAATTCTCATGAAAGGAATAATGATGCTCCTCCTGATCACTGGGGCATCCCCACTATCTATAACATCATTTGCATGATAAATAATGGTTTAAAACAATTAATACTTACCAAGAACTTGTTGAATGCCCACTACTATTTTTTGTGCTTTACTTATGTTAACTAGTTGTATATGATAGCAGTTCATCCAGTTTATATTTGACAGATGAGAAAATCAAAGCACAAGATACTTTCATGATTACCACCGATCATACACTTAAAGATCCAAGACCAAGATTTGAACACAGTCAGACTGGCTGAAGAATGTAATTTTTAACCACTATGCTACATTCTTAAGTGCATATAAGCATCCCACATCCAAAACTACTGTCTTAGATATTTGAGACACAAAAATAAAGGAGAAAGGAATAACATACAAACGTTAGTATAAACTACCAGTGGAGAATTAGATACACAGTGGTTTATTGTTTTAAGACACACAAACAGAAAAAACTAAAACAGACAGGATATCTATATTGGATTTGTTCAGAGCAATATTTTAGTACAAAATAAACCTCCTGAGCTCAGTTTGTCCATAGTTCAATTACACGGCGGCAGTTTGATATATATGTTGAAAATGTAAAAGCAAAACTTCTAAATAATTCTGGGTATTAGGACACTGTCTTTGCTAGGGTAACTATTGCTATGATGAAACGCCATGACCAGAGCAACTAGGGAGGCAAGAGATTTTTTGTTTTTGTTTTTGTTTTTTTTTTTTTTTTTCACCCACAATTCCATATCATCAAAAGCACTGAAAGCAAAAGCTTAAGCAGGGCAAGAACCCGGAGGACAAAGTTGATGCAGAAACCGTGAAGGGGTGCTACTTACTGACTTCTCAGCCTTCTTTCTTATAGAACCCAGAACCATCAGCCTAGGGATGGCCCCACCCACAATGGGCTGAGCTCTCCTTCATCAATCACTAACTAAGAACATGTCTTCTAGCTGGATCTTATGGAGCCATTTTCTCAATTGAAGTTCCTTTCTATCAGATAGCTCTAGCTTATATCAAACTGACATAAGACTAACCAGCCAAAGGCTGGTTCACTGGCAATAGCTTAAGAATGTACATACAGGGCGGGACAAAGGGAAGCGAAGCCGGAGCTGCGGGCGCCTTCTGGCCCGCGGTGTCTCAGATTCATTCTTAAGGAACTGAGAACTTAATCTTCCAAAATGTCAAAAAGACCATCTTATGCCCCACCTCCCACCCCAGCTCCTGAAACACAAATGCCCGGCACACCAGGGTTTGTGGGCTACAATCCATGCAGTCATCTCGCCTACAACAACTACAGGCTGGGAGGGAACCCGGGCACCAACAGCCGGGTCACAGCGTCCTCTGGCATTACAATTCCAAAGCCTCCAAAGCCACCAGATAAGCCGCTGATGCCCTACGTGAGGTACAGCAGAAAGGTCTGGGACCAAGTAAAGTCTTCCAACCCTGACCTGAAGCTGTGGGAGATTGGCAAGATCATTGGTGGCATGTGGCGAGATCTCACTGATGAAGAGAAGCAAGAGTATCTAAACGAATACAAAGCAGAAAAGATCGAGTACAACGAGTCTATGAAGGCCTATCACAATTCCCCTGCATACCTTGCCTACATTAATGCAAAAAGTAGTGCGGAAGCGGCATTAGAGGAGGAAAGTCGACAGAGACAGTCTCGCATGGAGAAAGGAGAGCCTTACATGAGCATTCAGCCTGCCAAGGATCCAGATGATTATGATGATGGCTTTTCAATGAAACATACAGCCACTGCCCGTTTCCAGAGAAACCACCGCCTCATCAGTGAGATCCTCAGTGAGAGTGTGGTACCTGATGTGCGGTGGGTTGTCACAACAGCTAGAATGCAGGTCCTTAAGTGACAGGTCCAGTCTTTAATGGTTCATCAGCGGAAACTAGAAGCTGAGCTTCTTCAGATAGAGGAATGACTCCAGGAAAAGAAGAGGAAGTTCCTGGAAAGCACAGACTCCTTTAACAATGAACTTGAAAGGGTGTGTGGTCTGAAGGTGGAAGTAGACATGGAGAAGATTGCCGCTGAGATCGCACAGGCGGAGGAACAGGCCCGCAGAAGGCAGGAGGAGAGGGAGGAGGAGGCCGCAGAGCAAGCTGAGGGCGGTCAGGGCAGCATCGCCCCCGAGGAAGAGCAAGTCTCGAACAAAGCTGAGGAGAAGGATGAGAACATCCCGATGGAGACAGAGGAGACACACCTTGAAGACACGGCAGAGAGCCAGCAGAATGGTGAAGAAGGCACGTCTACTCCTGAGGACAAGGAGAGTGGGCAGGAGGGGGTTGACAGCATGGAGGTGGAAGGGACAAGTGACAGTATCACCGGCTCAGAGAGCAACAGTGCCACAGTAGAGGAGCCACCCACAGACCCAGTGCCAGAGGACGAGAAAAAGGAGTAATATTGCCTTGTTTTATGTGACCTAAAACTTTTTTAAATGAAAAAAAAAAAGTGTTTAAAAAAAAAAAAAAGAATGTACATACAGGGCCTGTGCTTAAGAACTCAACAGGAGAGATATTATGACTGTCTGGAATGTTTAAATACAGGAGACCAAACTCAGACCCAAACCTAAAAGTATAAGTAAATGACATATAAATATATGAAATAACAAATTTATCAACTAACTGTGGCTTTCTGTTAATGACTTAGGTCTTTACATAAGAATATGTAACATTCTAGCTGGTTCCATCATATTACTGTCCAGTGTAGAGGCATGTTCTAACAAGTTCCATCAAATTGCTATCCAGCGTAGACACATGTTCTAATGAGTTTTACCACATTACTAATCAGTGTACACACACATTCTTGCTAGCTTCATCAAATTACCAGTCAATGTAGACATTGAAGACTAATTCTAACTAGTTCCATTATATTATTGTCCAGTGTAGACATTCAAACCTGTAGACTATTTTTTTAAAAAAACCCTCACATTAATCAACTAAAAGCAATGCTGCTGTTGGGGTAATTAATATGTCAGTCTTCTTTCTAACGTATATTCATACGTGTATGCTAGGCACTTCCATGGTATGAGTGTGGAAACACAAGGTCGATGTTTAGTGTATTCCCTGTCACATTCCACTTTATTCAGTGCGGTAAGGAGTTCTCAGTTGGATGTAGAATTTGATAACATTGTTTTTTTAGCTTGTCAACATAATCCAGGGATTCCTTGTCTCTGCCTTCCACATGATGGGATTGCAAGAGGGCTGTGATATCCTCCAACATTTATGTGGCTGGTAAGTAGTAAGACTAGACCCTGGCCCTTATGCAGCAAGCACTTTATCTACTGAGCCATACCCTCAACCCCAGTGTGTGTCTTTGAATCCAACATTATGGACTGTAATTATTTATTAACCATTCATGTTCTATTGATCAGGGGGATCCTCCCAGATAACCAGTGGCCACTTTCTGCTGATAGTCTAAAAATGTTTCTGGATTTTAAAAATTCCATTTATTTTTATAGAAGGTATAAAATAAATATAAAATAATACTGTTATTTACTTATGCTGATGTTGAAAATGTTAAAATAATAGCCTATAGAGCAATTCTATAATAAATGAAATGTGGCATGCTCAATTTTATTTGAAATTGGGAAGGAGAGATGATTTTATGATTATCAAATAGCAATACACTTATGATATAAAATTTTAGAAGACATATGTAAAAGCTTTTTCTCTGGAAAATATTTAAAGTTTACATTATGTTAAATTCTGGTCTTCCAAACATAGTAAAGCATCTCTAAGAGAGCACAAAAAGATTATAAAAACCTGAAGACCAGGATGTCTACTATGGGATAGTGTCTTCTGTATAAGAGAATTAAACTGTACCAACAAAATCTTAACAAAAGGGTACCCTAAACAAGACCTGCACAATGAAGGAAATCTCTCAAAGTCCCACCCCTAAATGAAGGGCTATGTACAATTAATGGCAGTTAAGATAGGGAGAATCAGTCTTCTCCAGGGACAAGCCTTCTGATGGATGATTCAATCCTAAATGACCAGAAGTAAGCACATTCACACACAAGAAACATACATGGACTCAGTTGGTTTTACACACACACACACACACACACACACACACACACACCAATTATAATAACTAGAGAAGAAAAAAGAGGTCATGAACTTGAGAGGAAGTTGAGAAATCACAAGAGAAAATGGAGGGTACAGAGAATAGGGTGAAAATTATGTACACAGATAAAGGCACTTGCCAAAATGACTAATGACCTAAGTTAATACTTGAGACCTACATGGATGAAGAGAACCAATTTCTACAGACCTCTGACCACAACACTCATTCCATGGCACATGCACCAACCCCAAACACATAATCTAGTAAGTAGATATAATTACATTTTAATTAACAAACAGTAAACATTTACTCCAATCATATTAGGGCAAGAACAATTTGAAACACATGAAAATATGGAATTAAGAATAATTTGAAAGAAGTGGTTAATAATGTGATGAAATATGTGTAGGTTGATGTCAAGGCAATAAACAATTGGACAATAGATAGTTGACAGGTAGAAAGGTTTGGAAAGGAAGAGGAGGAGAAGCAAGAGACTCGAGAGGAGGCAACATGGAAACAGACATTTATGTTTCTCTCAGCGCATCTCTATATGGATAAGGTTGTTATGATTATTTCTAAGGGCTTCTATGGTTCAATTTACCTTATCTAGATGGGCAGTTTATATTTTTGTCAACTGAATGTAAGCTTATTGCATAGAGGAATTGTGGATTGAGAGTTTAACATATAGATCTATTTGATAAATTATTGATTGTAGAGTCATGTTTTTACTGGGCGGTGGAAGACAGTGTGTGAAGGCAATGCACTGAAGCTGTCGTGGACCACCCGGGACAGAAGCAGCCAGGGTAGACAGAGTGAACTCCCTGGGAAGTGAACTTAGTGTATGTGTGGGAGGGGCTATCGGATTGTATGATAGTGTCTAGGTGCCCCACTCTGCCCTGGAGCGGCTACCTCAATGTGAGACCTTGGTAGCAACAGAACAAAACCCTTTAATATTTACTGATACAAAATGTTCTTATTGTGGGCATTATATAATAGAATTAAGATTTAATAAAGAACAATAGCAAGAACTCAGTGTCAGATATCAAACTGAAGTCATGCATATGAGTAGCATTGTATAGGCTGAGCAGACTATTGTGAGGAATATATATGTAAATACATTTACATATGTGCATGTGTTATCAATTAATGAGGATGGAGGCCATGGGTTTTGGAGAGAACCAGAAATGTATGGGAGAGTGTGGAGGGAGGAAGAGGAAGGGAGAAATGATGTAATTATATTATGAGCTTGAAAATAAAAGAAAAAAATAACAATAACAACAACTCATAATTCACATTTTATTGGAAAAGGATAATATTATCTTGAGTCTAATATGCCCCAACTATTTTGCTAAGTGCTTCTTCAGACACACTTTATTCATAAATATAAAGTTTCCGTCTCTCCTACAAAATGTCTGTAACTTCTTAAATAAAAAGTTTACATGCATTCACTAAGTTATCCCATGATAGCTACAATGGGTATAAACATGATATTTTCTTTTTTTTAAACAACTTTATTTTACAAAACAAAGATAAATGTACAGATTTTAAGCATTTTTTGCTTAAAATTATGCATTTTTGTCAGTACTTTTTTTCAAATTTTAACATAATTTTTACATAAAACTATATGAATATACTTTTTAGTCAGTACTTGATTTTTTTCAAGGTTTGATAGTATGCCTTGAAAACTTAATAGTTACAATGAGCATAAAGTACATGTAAAACAAAGTGTAACATGGAAATAGTTAAAGTTTTCTTGTTTTGTAAATATTTTTTTTGTTTTGTTTTGTTTTCTTTATTTCTTGGACTTCATACAGTCTGTGAGTTGTTTCTGGGGGAGTGCAAGCCTCTGGGGTTAGCATCCCACTATCAGTGACTGCATATTATGTCTGTTCATTTGTGACTGGGTTATCTCACTCAGGATGATATTCTCTAGATGAAGCCATTTTCTTAAGAATTTGGTTAAGTCATTGTTTCTGGTGGCTGAGTAGTATTCCATTGTGTATATGTACCACAATTTTTGTATCCATTCATCTTCTGAAGGGCATCTGGGTTCCTTCCAGCTTCTGGCTATTATAGAGCCGCTATGAACATTGTGGTGCTTATATCTTTGTTGTATATTAAAGTGTCTCTGGGGTATATGCCCAGAAGTGGAATAGCTGGGTCTTCAGGTAGTACTATATCCAATTTTCTGAGGTATCGCCAGACTGATTTCCAGAGTGGTTATATTAGCTTGCAACCCCACCAACAGTGGAGAAGTGTTCCTCTTTCTCCGCAGCCTCGCCAGCATCTGCTGTCATCTGAGTTTTGGATCTTGGCCAATCTGACTGGTGTGAGGTGGAATCTCAGGGTTGTTTTGATTTGCATTTCCCTCATGGCTAAGGATGTCTAGCACTTCCTCAGATGTTTCTCGGCCATTCGGTGTTCCTCAACTGAAAACGTTTTGTTTAGCTCTGTACCCCATTTTTTTAATAGGGTTATTTGATTCTCCAGTGTCTAGCTTTTTGAGTTCCTTGTATACCTTGGATATTAGGCCTCTATCTGATGTGGTGTTGGTAAAGATCTTTTTTCATTCTGTTGGTTGCCGTTTTGTTTTCTTGACAATGTTCTTAGCCTTACAGAAATTTTGCAATCTCATTAAGTCCCATTTGTTAATCTTTGACCTTAGAGCTTGAGCCATTGGTGTTTTGTTCAGAAAATTTTCTCCTGTGCCTATGTGTTCTAAGATTTTCCCTACTTTCTCATCTAATAGTTTCAGTGTATCTGGTTTAATGTGGAGATCTTTGATCCACTTACACTTGAGCTTTGTACAAGGAGATAAGAAAGGGTCTATTTTCATTCTTTTGCATGTTGAGTGCCAGTTGGACAAGCACCATTTGTTGAATAGGCTGTCCTTTTTTCATTGAATGTTTACTGCTCCTTTGTCAAAAATCAGGTGACCATATACATGAGGGCTCATTTCTGGATCTTCTATTTTATTCCAATGATCCACATGCCTATTTCTGTATCAGTACCATGCAGCTTTCAGCACAATTGCCTTGTAATATAGCTTAAGGTCAGGGATAGTGATTCCCACAGATGTTTTTTTTTTTTGTTGTTGAGGATGGATTTTGCTATTCTAGGTCTTTTGTTATTCCATATGAAATTGCACATTGATCTTTCCAATTCCATGAAGAACTGGGTTGGAATTTTGATGGGGATTGCATTGAATCTGTAGATTGCTCTTGGTAGCATGGCCATTTTTAAGATGTTGATTTTTCAAATCCATGAGCATGGGAGATCTTTCCATTTTAGTGAGATCCTCCTCAATTTCTTTCTTTAGAGGTTTGAAGTTCTTGTCATACAGGTCCTTCACTTGCTTAGTTAGAGTCACACCAAGGTATTTCATAGTTTTTGTGACGATTGGGAAGGGTACCTTTTCCCGAATTTCTTTCTCCACATGTTTGTCCTTTGAGTATAGGAAGGCTACTGATTTGTTTGAGTTAATTTTGTATCCAGCCACTTTGCTGAACTTGTTTATCAGCTGTAGGAGTTCTCTGGTGGAATTTTTGGGGTCACTCAAATACACTATCATGTCATGGGCAAAGAGTGATGTTTTTATCTCTTCCTTTTCGATTTGTATCCCCTTGATCTCCTTTTGCTGTCTAATTGCTCCAGCCAGGACTTCCAGTACTATGTTGAATAGGTAGGGGGAGAGTGGGCAGCCTTGTCGAGTCCCTGATTTTAGTGGGATTGCTTCAAGTTTCCCACCATTAAGTTTGATGTGGGCTGTTGGTTTGCTGTATATTACTTTTATTATGTTTAAGTATGGACCTTGGATTCCTTTTCTTTCCAGGACTTTTAACATGAAGGGGTGTTGGATTTTGTCAAATGCTTTCTCAGCATCTAGTGAGATGACCATGTGATTTTGATCTTTGAGTTTGTTTATATGGTGGATTACGTTGATGGATTTCCTTATGTTAAACTATCCCTGCATCCCAGGGATGAAGCCTACTTGGTCATGATGAATGATCGTTTTGATGTGTTCTTGGATTCGGTTTGCAAGGATTTTGTTGAGTATTTTTGCATCAATGTTCATAAGTGAGATTGGTCTGAAGTTCTCTTTCCTTGTAGGGTCTTTGTGTGGTTTAGGTACTAGGGTTATTGTAGCCTCAAAAAATGAGTTGGGTAATATTCCATCTGATTCTATCTTTTGGAATACTTTGGAGAGTATTGGTGTTATATCCCCAATAAATGTCTGATAAAATTCTGCACTGAACCCGTCTGGACCTGGGCTTTTTTTGGTTGGGAGGCTTTTGATGACTTCTTCTATTTCTTTAGGTGTTATAGGGCTATTTAGATGGTTTACTTGGTTTTGGTTTAACTTGGGAATTTGTATCTGTCTAAGAATTTGTCCATTTCCTCCAGATTTTCAATTTTGTGGAGTATAAGTTTTTGTAGTAGGATCTGATGATTTCTTGAATTTCCTCAGTTTCAGTTGTTATGTCACCACTTGATTTTCTGATTTTGTTAATTTGGATACTCTCTCTTTGCCCTCTAGTTAGTCTGGCTAGGGGTTTATCAATCTTGTTGATTTTCTCAAAGAACCAACTCTTGGTTTTGTTGATTTTTTCAATGGTTCTTTTTGTTTCTATTTGGTCTATTTCTGCCCTAATTTTGAATATTTCTTACCGTATACCCTTTTTGGGTATATCTGCTTCCTTTTGTGCTAGGGCTTTTAGCTGTCCTGTCAGGTTGCTGATGTAGGCTTTCTCCAGTTTCTTTTTGGAAGCACTTAGGGCTATGAGTTTTCCTCTCAATGCTGCTTTCATTGCATCACATAGGTTAGGGTATGTTGTATTTTCCTTTTCGTTGAATTCTAGAAAATACTTAATTTCTTTCTTTATTTCTTGTTTGACCCTGCTATAGTTTACCAGAGCGTTGTTTAGTTTCCAAGTGTATGTGGGCTTTTTGTTGTCTTTGTTGTTCTTAAAGACCAGCCATAGACCATGGTGATCTGAGAGGATACATGGGAGTATTTCAATCTTCATATATCGATGGAGGCTCGTTCTGTGTCCAATTATGTGGTCAATTTTCGAGAAGGTGCCATGGGGTGGTGAGAAGATGTTGTATTATTTTACTTTGGGATAGTATGTTCTGTATATATCTATTAATTCTAGCTGGTTCAAAGTCTCTGCTAGTTTTGCAGTGTCCTTGTTCAGTTTCTGTTTCCATGATCTGTCCATTGGTGAGAGTGGGATGTTAAAGTCTCCCACTATTATTGTGTGGGGTAAGATGTATTTTTTGAGCTTTAGTAGGGTTTCTTTTATGAATGTGGGTGATTTTTTATTTGGAGCATATATGTTAAGGATTGAGAGTTTGTCCTGACAGATTTTTCTGGTAATGAGGAAAAAGTGTCCTTCCTTATCTTTTTTGATTACTTTTGGTTGGAAATTTACTTTATTCGATATTAGAATAGCCACTCCAGCTTGCTTCTTGGAGCTGCTTGCTTGGAAGATTTTTTCCCACCCTTTTACTGTGAGATAGTGTCTGTCTCTGTCTCTGAGATGAGTTTCCTGTATGCAGCAAAAGGCTGGATTTAGTTTATGTATCCAGTCTGACAGTCTATGTCTCTTTATTGGGGAGTTGAGTCCATTTATGTTAATAGATATCAAGGAATAGTTGTTTCTGTTTCCTGCCATTATTACTTTTTTGTGTTGAGTTGTGTCTGTGTTTTTTTCTTCTTTTAGTTTTCTTGTTTAGGAGTTTTCTTGTTTTTACTAGGCTGTATTTTCCCTCATTGTATTTGGTTTTCCGCCTATAATTCGTTGTAGTGCTGGGTTTGTGGTCATATATTTTGTGAATTTTGATTTGTCTTGAAATATCTTCGTCTCTCCATCGATGGTGATGGATAGTTTTGCTGGGTATAGCAGCTTGGGCTGGCACATGTGCTCTCTTAATGAGTGCATGATGTCTGTCCAGGCTCTTCTAGCTTTCATAGTCTCTGTTGAGAAATCGGGTGTGAGTCTGATTGGCCTGCCTTTATATGTTACCTGACCTTTTCCCTTACTGCTTTTAGTATTCTTTCTTTACTTTGGGCACTTGATGTTTTTACTATTATGTGTCGGGAGGTATTTCTTTTCTGGTCCAACCTATTTGGAGTTCTGAAGGCTTCTTTTATGCTCGTGGTCATCTTATTCTTGAGGGTAGGCAAGTTTTCTTCTATGATTTTGTTGAAGATATTTACTGTGCCTCTTAGTTGATGCTCTTCTTCCTCTTCTATTCCTTTTATCCTTAGGTTCGGTCTTCTCATTGTGTCTTGGATTTCCTGGACTTTTTGGGTTAGGAGCATTTTGTTTTTTGCATCTTCTCTGGCTGTTTTGTCTATGTTTGCAATGTTGTCTTCTGCCCCCGAGATTCTCTCTTCGATCTCTTGTAATCTATTGGAAATGCTTGCTTCTGTGACTCCTGATTTCTTTTTTTGGTGTTCTGACTCTAGGGTTATCTCTTTTAGCATTTTCTTTATTGTGTCAATTTCTGTTTTAATTTCCCTCTTCCATTCCTTTACTTCTTTGGTTCTGTTTTCCTCGAGTTCTTTGAGTGTTTTTCTTGTTTCCTCTTTAAAAGATTCTGAATCTTTTTGCTTTTCCTCCTTTTCTTGTTTAAGTATCTCTATTAGCATCTTGAGGTATGATTTCAGGTCTTTGTCTTCTTTTTCTGGAGTGTTTGGAATTCCGATGTTTGCTGTTATGGGAGAGCTGGCTTCTGGTGTTGCTAGATTGTCTTGGTTTCCTTGGGATATACTCTTTCGCTTTCCTCTTGCCATTTTGTTTTCAGTGATATGTTCTTGCCTTTCTCTTGTATCTGGTCTGTGTCCCTGGATCTCCACTCTTCCATGTGTCAGATGGGCGGAGCCCTGTTCTATGCCTCAGAGTCTTCGGGTGGGAACAGAAGTTCCAACGTTCTGCTCCTGGTCGCTAGCTCAGGCAGGGCAGGGCAGGGCAAGGCAGGGGGTAGACTTTCCGTGTGCACTCCACAGAGATCTCTCTGCTCCCCGGCATCCCAGGTCTCCCACTCACCAGTTGTTCAGCCTTTACGAGCTGCCATTCCGGGTTGCAGATGGGCCGGGTTCCGGTCTGCGTCCTGAAGTCGCTGCCAGGTGGAAACAGAACTTCTAATTTTCTGTTCTTGGTCGCTGGATCAGGCATGGCAGGGCAGGGCAATGCAGGGGGTGCACTTTCCATGTGCACTCTGCAGAGATCTCTCTTCTCCCCGGCATCCCAGGTCTCCCACTCACCAGTTGTTCAGCCTTTACAAGCTGCCGTTCTGGGTAGCAGATGGGCCGGGCTCCCGATATTTTCTAAATACATTAGCTCTAGGAAAATCAAGATGAATTTTTAACATTTAAAATTATAGCAAAGATAAAAAGTCTTCCTAGCAAAGGAAATAGTTGCTGAAAAAAGAAAACAACACAGTCAAGACTAAGAAATAGAAAAAAAAATGTCGAATGTTGCTTGCTGTCTATGGGTGCTAAACCTGAATGAGCTATTTATTCATTAGCATGCTTAGCTGAAAAAGAAGTAATTTTGAGTAGTTACTGTAAAAGGTCAGATGGAAAACAGATTTCCTCTGTGTCACTAGGTTAACAAAATATGATGCTTGCTGGCTCTACACAAAGAAGGCAACTAAGAGAATAGTTGACCCCCTAGCTCATCAGCAACATTAGGAGGTTTTCCTTGGAAAAGAAATGGAGAACCCATTTACGCTATTTTTATGACTTTCCAGACATTTCTGCTTTTGTGCAGTATGGCGCTTAGCTCCTGGTGGGCACTTTTGATGTGTAGTTACTGGCATAGCTGAGTTATGGTTTAGGATTTCAGGAATCCTGTTGGTTTCTGGGTCTCAGAGCAAGCTAAAAGGACAGACTTAGTCACAGAAATGTTACTGTGAGTAGCAGACTCTTTATGCATGCCTATTTTTCAATATATATCCAAGGGAATATAGTATATAAGAATAAATGATGGACACACACACACACACACACACACACACATACATTTGGGCCTTCTCAAGGACAGAAACTGTGTTGAAATTCTTTATAGTGTGAGACAACTAAATGTAAACATATTTTTTTATTGACTGAAAATTCATAGCATTTTAAATGAACTCATTTTTGTAAAGTGACTAGGATGTCACTTAGGTATATTGTCTCAAGTTTTCTCATTTATTCCCGCTTTACATCTTTAATTAGTAAGAAGTAATTGATATTCAGGAGACATCTTATGATCCATGTTCTTAAATTTTCCTTAGAAATGCCTTCATCTTAGCCATTCTGACTGGTGTGAGGTGGAATCTTAGGGTTGTCTTGCTTTGCATTTCCCTGATGACTAAGAACTTTGAGCATTTCTTTAGATGCTTCTCTGCCATTTGATATTCCTCAGTTGAAATTTTTTGTTTAGCTCTGTACCCCATTTTAATAGGGTTATTTGTGTTTCTGGAGTCTAACTTGAGTTCTTTGGATATTAGCTCTCTATCAGATGTAGGATTGGTAAAGATATTTTCCCAATCTATTGGCTGCTGTTTTGTAATATTGACAGTGTCCTTTACCTTACAGAAGCTTTGCAATTTTATGAGGTCTCATTTGTTGATTCTTGATATTTAAGCATAAACCATCGCTGTTCTGTTCAGAAATTTTTTCCCTGTGCCCATGTGTTTGAGACTCTTCCTCACTATCTTTTCTATTCAATTCAGGATATCTGGTTTTATGTGGAGGTCCTTGATCCACATGGACTTAAGCGTTGTACAAGGAGGTAAGAATGGGTCAATTTGCATTCTTCTATATGCTCATTGCCAGTTGGACCAGCACCATTTATTGAAAATGCTGTCTTTTTTTCTACTGGATAGTTTTAGCACTTTAGTCAAAGGTCAAGTGGTTATAAGTGTGAGGGTTCATTTCCTGGTCTTCAATTCTATTCCATTGATCCATCTGCCTGTCTCTGTACCAGTACCATAGATGGAGAGACCAAGATATTCCAGGACAAAACTAAATCTGACCACAAACCCAGCACTACAGCAAATTATAGGTGGAAAACCCAAAACAAGGAGGGAAACTACATCCTATTAAAAACAAGAAAATACCTGAGCAAGAAAACCAAAAGAAGAAAGACACATAGGCACAATTATACCTCTCAAAGCAAAAATAGCAGGAAACAGCAACCACTATTCCTTAATATCTGTTAACATAAATGGACTAAATTCCCCAATAAAAAGACATAGGGTATCAGACTGGATACATAAACAGAATCCAGCATTTTGCTGCATACAGGAAACTCATCTCAGAGACAAAGACAGACAATATCTCAGAGTAAAACGCTGGGGAAAGACCTTCCAAGCAATGACCCCAAGAAGCAAGCTGAAGTGGCCATTCTAATATTGAATAAAGTATATTTCCAACCAAAAGTAATCCAAAAAGATAAGGAATGACACATTTTACTCATTACAAAGAAAATTTGTCAGGAGGAACTCTCAATCCTTAACATATGTGCTCCAAATACAAGAGCACACATATTCATAAAAGTAACCCTACTAAAGCTCAAAAAATACATTGTATCCCACACAATAATAGTAGGAGACCTCAATACCCCACTCTCACCAATGGACAGATCATGAAAGCAGAAACTGAACAAGGACACAGTAAAACTAGTAGAGGTTATGAACCAATTGAAATTAATAGACATCTACAGAACATTTCCTCCTAAAACAAAAGCATACACCTTCTTCTCAGCAACTCACGGCACCTTTTCAAAAATTGACCATATAATTGGTCACAAAACAAGCCTCAATAGATATAAGAAGATTGAACTACTCCCATGCATCCTATCAGATCACCATGGCCTAAGCCTGGTCTTTAATAACAACAAAGACAACAAAAAGCCCATATACACATGGAAACTAAACAATGATCTATTAAACGGTACCATGGTCAAAGAAGAAAGAAAGAAAGAAAGAAAGAAAGAAAGAAAGAAAGAAAGAAAGAAAGAAAGAAAGGATTCTCTAGAAGTTAATGAAAATGAAAACACAACATACCCAAACCTATGGGATGCAATGAAACCAGCACTGAGAGGAAAACTCGTAGCTCTGAGTGATTCCAAAAAAAAAAAAAAAAAAAAAAAACAAAAACAAAAAACTGGAGAGAGCATACACTATCAACTTGACAGTACAGCTGAAAGCTCAACAACAAAAAGAAGATACAAAACTGAGGAAATTCAAGAAATCATCATATCCTACTACAAAAGCCTATACTCAACAAAGGTGGAAAATCTGGAGGAAATGCATGAATCCCTAGACAGATACCAGATACTAAAGTTAAACTAGGACCGGGTAAACCATCTAAATAATCCCATAAAACCTAAAGAAAAAAATGAAGTCATCAAAAGCCTCCCAACCAAAAAAAGCCCAGGTCCAGGCAGGTTCAGTGCAGAATTTTATCAAACATTTATTGATGACCTAATACCAATACTGTCCAAACTATTCCACAAAATAGAGTCAGATGTAACATTACCTAACTCATTTTTCAAGGCAACAATAACCCTCATTCCTAAACCACACTAAGACCCTACAAGGAGAGAGAACTTCAGACCATTCTCATTTATGAACATTGATGCAAAAATACTCAACAAAATCCTTGCAAACCGAATCCAAGAACACATCAAAATGATCATTCCCCATGATCAAGTAGGTTTCATCCTTGGGATGCAGGGATAGTTTAATATACAAAATCCATCAATGTGATCTACCATAAAAACAAACTCAAAGAAAAAAAACCACATGGTCATCTCACTAGATTCTGAGAAAGCATTTGACAAAATTCAACACCCCTTCGTGTTAAAAGTCTTGGAAAGAACATAAATCCAAGGACCATACCTAAACATAATAAAAGCAATATACAGCAAACCAATAGGCAACATAAAACTTAACAGTGCGAAACTTGAAGCAATCTCACTAAAATCAGGGACTCGACAAGGCTGCCCACTCTCCCCCTACCTATTCAACATAGTACTGAAAGTCCTGACTAGAGCAATTAGACAGCAAAAAAAAAAAAAAAAAAAAAAAAAAAAAAAAATCAAAGCGATACAAATTGGAAAGGAAGAAGTCAAACATAAAAACATCACTGTTTGCAGATGACATGACAGTCTACTTAAGTGACCCCAAAAATTCCACCAGAGAACTTCTACAGCTGATAAACAAGTTCAGCAAAGTGGCTGGATATAAAATTAACTCAAACAAATCAGTAGCCTTCCTGTACTCAAAGGACAAACATGGGGAGAAAGAAATTATGGAAAAGATACCCTTCACAATAGTCACAAACAATATAAAATACCTTAGTGTGACTCTAACTAAGAAAGTGAAGGACCTGTATGACAAGAACTTCAAAACTCTAAAGAAGGAAATCCAGGAAGATCTCAGAAAATGGAAAGATCTCCCATGCTCATGGATTGAAAGGATCAACATTGTAAAAATGGCCATCTTACCAAAAGCAGTCTACAGATTCAATGCAATCTCCATCAAAATTTAAACCCAATTCCTCATAGAGTGGGAAAGAGTAATATGCAATTTCATTTTGGAATAACAAAAGACTTGGAATAGCAAAATCCATCATCAACAACAAGAAAACATCTGTGGAAATCACCATCCCTGAACTTAACCTATATTACAAGGCAATTGTGCTAAAAATTGCATGGTACTGGTACAGAAATAGACACGTGGATCAATGGAATAGAATAGAAGATCCAGAAATGAGGCCTCACATATATGATCACTTGATTTTTGACAAAGGGGCCGTAAACATTCAATGGAGAAAGGACAGCCTCTTCCACAAATGGTGTTGGTATAACTGACACTCAGCAAGCAAAAGAATGAAAATAGACCCTTTCTTATCTCCTTGTACAAAGGTCAAGTGCAAGTGGATCAAAGATCTCCACATTAAACTAGGTACACTGAAACTAATAGAAAAGAAAGTAGGGAAAACCTTAGAACACATAGGCACAGGAAAAATTTTCCTGAACAGAACACCAATGGCTCAAGCTCTAATGTCAAATATTGGCAAATGGGACTTAATGAGATTGCAAAGTTTCTCTAAGGCTAAGGACACTGTCAAGAAAACAAAACAGCAACCAACTGATTGTGAAAATATCCTTACCAACCCCATGTCTGATAGAGGCCTAATATCCAAGGTATACAAAGAACTCAAGAAGTTAGACACCAGAGAATCAAACAACCCTATTAAAAAATGGGGTACAGAGCTAAATGAAAAGTTCTTAATTGAGGAATATCGAATGTCTGAGAAGCATCTAATGAAGTGCCATTTAGGGAAATGTAAATCAAAACAACCCTGAGATTCTACCTCACACCAGTCAGAATGGATAAGATCAAACATTCAGATGACAACAGATGCTGGTGAGGATGTGGAGAAAGAGGAACACTTCTCCATTATTGGTGGGGTTGTAAACTCTTACAAGCACTCTGGAAATCAGTCTGGTGATTCCTTAGAAAATTGGACATTGTACTACCTGAAGATCCAGCAATTCCACTTCTGGGCATATACCCCAGAGACTCTCCCACATACAGCAAAGATACATGCACAATTATGTTCGTAGCAGCCCTATTTATAATATCCAGAAGCTGGAAAGAACCCAGATGTCCTTCAGTAGATAAATGGATAAAAACAGTTGTGGTACAGTTACACAATGGAGCACTACTCGGCTATCAGAAACAATGACTTTATGAAATTCCTCAGAAAATGGATGCATCTATAGAATATCATCCTGAGTGAGGTAACTCAGTCACAAAAGAACAGGCAAAATATGTAGTCACTGATAATGGGATACTAACCTCAGAAATCTCTGAACACCCCAGAAAAAACTCACATACTATATAAAGTACAAGAAAAACAAAGACCGGAAAAAAAATGAAAATGAAAAACCATTATGCTTAATTTTTACACACCAAGTAAACTTTGACTATTTCCAGGTTAAATCTTGTTTTATATGTACTTTATGCTCATTGTAATTAGTAAGATTTTTTTAAAATAATTTTATTTTACAAAACAAAGATAAATGTAAAGATTTTAAACATTTTTTTGCTTAAAATTATACATTTTTTGTCAGTACTTTTTTTCAGATTTTAACATAATTTTTATATAAAACTATATGAATATATTTTTTAGTCAGTACTTGATTTTTTTCAAGGTTTGGTTGTATGCCTTGAAAACTTAATAGTGACAATGAGCTAAAGTACATGTAAAACAAAATGTAACATGGAAATAGTAAACGTTTTCTTGTTTTGTAAATATTTTTTTGTTTTGTTTTGTTTTCTTTATTTCATGGACTTCATACAGTCTGTGAGTTGTTTCTGGGGGAGTGCAAGCCTCTGGGGTTAGCATCCCACTATCAGTGACTGCATATTATGTCTGTTCTTTTGTGACTGGGTTATCTCACTCAGGATGATATTCTCTAGATGCAGCCATTTTCTTAAGAATTTGGTTAAGTCATTGTTTCTGGTGGCTGAGTAGTATTCCATTGTGTATATGTACCAAAATTTTTGTAGCCATTCATCTTCTGAAAGACATCTGGAATCCTTCCAGCTTCTGGCTATTATAAATAGAGCCGCTATGAACATTGTGGTGCATATATCTTTGTTGTATATTAAAGTGTCTCTGGGGTATATGCCCAGAAGTGGAATAGCTGGGTCTTCAGGTAGTACTATATCCAATTTTCTGAGGTATCACCAGACAGATTTCCAGAGTGGTTGTATTAGCTTGCAACCCCACCAACAGTGGAGAAGTGTTCCTCTTTCTCCGCAGCCTCGCCAGCATCTGCTGTCATCTGAGTTTTGGATCTTGGCCAATCTGACTGGTGTGAGGTGGAATCTCAGGGTTGTTTTGATTTGCATTTCCCTGATGGCTAAGGATGTCTAGCACTTCCTCAGATGTTTCTCGGCCATTCGGTGTTCCTCAACTGAAAACGTTTTGTTTAGCTCTGTACCCCATTTTTAATAGGGTTATTTGATTCTCTAGTGTCTAGCTTTTTGAGTTACTTGTACAACTTGGATATTAGGCCTCTATCTGATGTGGTGTTGGTAAAGATCTTTTCCCATTCTGTTCGTTGCCGTTTTGTTTTCTTGACAATGTCCTTAGCCTTACAGAAACTTTGCAATCTCATTAAGTTCCATTTGTTAATCTTTGACCTTAGAGCTTGAGCCATTGGTGTTTTGTTCAGGAAATTTTCTCCTGTGCCTGTGTGTTCTAAGGTTTTCCCTACTTTCTCATCTAATAGTTTCAGTGTATCTGGTTTAATGTGGAGATCTTTGATCCACTTACACTTGAGCTTTGTACAAGGAGATAAGAAAGAGTCTTTCTTCATTCTTTTACATGCTGAGTGCCAGTTGGACCAGCATCATTTGTTGAATAGGCTGTCCTATTTCCATTGAATGTTTACTGCTCCTTTGTCAAAACTCAGGTGACCATATACATGAGGGCTCATTTCTGGATCTTCTATTCTATTCCATTGATCCACATGCCTATTTTTGTACCAGTACCATGCAGCTTTCAGCACAATTGCCTTGTAATATAGCTTGAGGTCAGGGATAGTGATTCCCGCAGATGTTTTTTTATTGTTGAGGATGGATTTTACTATTCTAGGTCTTTTGTTATTCTATATGAAATTGCACATTGATCTTTCCAATTCCATGAAGAACTGGGTTGGAATTTTGATGGGGATTGCATTGAATCTGTAGATTGCTTTTGGTAGGATGGCCATATTTAAAATGTTGATTTTTCCAGTCCATGAGCATGGGAGATCTTTCCATTTTCTGAGATCCTCCTCAATTTCTTTCTTTAGAGGTTTGAAGTTCTTGTCATACAGGTCCTTCACTTGCTTAGTTAGAGTCACACCAAGGTATTTCATAGTTTTTGTGACGATTGTGAAGGGTATCTTTTCCCGAATTTCTTTCTCCACATGTTTGTCCTTTGAGTATAGGAAGGCTACTGATTTGTTTGATTAATTTTGTATCCAGCCACTTTGCTGAACTTGTTTATCAGCTGTAGGAGTTCTCTGGTGGAATTTTTGGGGTCACTCAAGTACACTATCATGTCATGGGCAAAGAGTGATGTTTTTATCTCTTCCTTTCCGATTTGTATCCCCTTGATCTCCTTTTGCTGTCTAATTGCTCCAGCCAGGACTTCCAGTACTATGTTGAATAGGTAGGGGGAGAGTGAGCAGCCTTGTCGAGTCCCTGATTTTAGTGGGATTGCTTCAAGTTTCCCGCCATTAAGTTTGATGTGGGCTGTTGGTTTGCTGTATATTACTTTTATTATGTTTAAGTATGGACCTTGGATTCCTGTTCTTTCCAGGACTTTTAACATGAAGGGGTGTTGGATTTTGTCAAATGCTTTCTCAGTGTCTAGTGAAAGGACCATGTGATTTTGATCTTTGAGTTTGTTTATATGGTGGATTACGTTGATGGATTTCCTTATGTTAAACTATCCCTGCATCCCAGGGATGAAGCCTACTTGGTCATGATGAATGATCGTTTTGATGTGTTCTTGGATTCGGTTTGCAAGGATTTTGTTGAGTATTTTTGCATCAATGTTCATAAGTGAGATTGGTCTGAAGTTCTCTTTCCTTGTAGGGTCTTTGTGTGGTTTAGGTACTAGGGTTATTGTAGCCTCAAAAAATGAGTTGGGTAATATTCCATCTGATTCTATCTTTTGGAATACTTTGGAGAGTATTGGTGTTATATCCCCAATAAATGTCTGATAAAATTCTGCACTGAACCCGTCTGGACCTGGGCTTTTTTTGGTTCGGAGGCTTTTGATGACTTCTTCTATTTCCTTAGGTGTTATAGGGTTATTTAGATAGTTTACTTGGTCCTGGTTTAACTTTGGGACCTTGTATCTGTCTAGGAATTCGTCCATTTCCTCCAGATTTTCCAATTTTGTGGAGTATAAGTTTTTGTAGTAGGGCCTGATGATTTCTTGAATTTCCTCAGTTTCAGTTGTTATGTCGCCACTTTCCTTTCTGATTTTGTTAATTTGGATACTCTCTCTTTGCCCTCTAGTTAGTCTGGCTAGGGGTTTATCAATCTTGTTGATTTTCTCAAAGAACCAACTCTTTGTTTTGTTTATTTTTTCAATGGTTCTTTTTGTTTCTATTTGGTCTATTTCTGCCCTAATTTTGATTATTTCTTGCCGTATACTTTTTTTGGGTATATCTGCTTCCTTTTGTTCTAGGTCTTTTAACTGTGCTGTCAGGTTGCTGATATGAGCTCTCTCCAGTTTCTTTTTGGAAGCACTTAGGGCTATGAGTTTTCCTCTCAATACTGCTTTCATTGCATCCCATAGGCTTGGGTATGTTGTGTTTTCGATTTTGTTGAATTCTAGAAAAACCTTAATTTCTTTCTTTATTTCTTCTTTGACCCTGCTATCCTTTTAGAGAGCGTTGTTTAGTTTCCATGTGTATGTGGGCTTTTGGTTGTCTTTTTTGTTGTTAAAGACCAGCCGTAGACCACAGTGATCTGAGAGAATGTATGGGAGTATTTCAATCTTCTTATATCGATGGAGGCTCATTCTGTGTCCAATTATGTGGTCAATTTTCGAGAAGGTGCCATTGGGTGGTGAGAAGAAGGTGTATTCTTTTACTTTGGGATAGTATGTTCTGTATATATCTATTAATTCTAGTTTGTTCAAAGTCTCTGCTAGTTTTGCAGTGTCCTTGTTCAGTTTCTGTTTCCATGATCTGTCCATTGGTGAGAGTGGGGTGTTAAAGTCTCCCACTATTATTGTGTGGGATGAAATGTATTTTTTGAGCTTAGTAGGGTTTCTTTTATGAATATGGGTGATTTTTTATTTGGAGCATATATGTTAAGAATTGAGAGTTCCTCCTGACAGATTTCCCCAGTAATGAGTAAAAAGTGTCCTTCCTTATCTTTTTTGATAACTTTTGCTTGGAAATTTACTTTATTCGATATTAGAATAGCCACTCCAGCTTGCTTCTTGGAGCTGTTTGCTTGGAAGTTTTTTCCCACCCTTTTACTGTGAGATAGTGTCTGTCTCTGTCTCTGAGATGAGTTTACTGTATGCAGCAAATGGCTGGATTTTGTTTATGTATCCAGTCTGATAGTCTATGTCTCTTTATTGGGGAGTTGAGTCCATTTATGTTAATAGATATCAAGGAATAGTTGTTTCTGTTTCCTGCCATTATTACTTTTTTGGGTTGAGTTGTGTCTGTGTTTTTTTCTTCTTTTAGTTTTCTTGTTTAGGAGTTTTCTTGTTTTTACTAAGCTGTATTTTCCCTCATTGTATTGGGTTTTCCACTTATAGTTCGTTGTAGTGCTGGGTTTGTGGTCAGATATTTTGTGAATTTTGATTTGTCTTGAAATATCTTCGTCTCTCCATCGATGGTGATTGATAGTTTTGCTGGGTATAGCAGCTTGGGCTGGCACTTGTGCTCTCTTAAGGAGTGCATGATGTCTGTCCAGGCTCTTCTAGCTTTCATAGTCTCTGTTGAGAAATCAGGTGTGAGTCTGATTGGTCTGCCTTTATATGTTACCTGACCTTTTTCCCTTACTGCTTTTAGTATTCTTTCTTTACTTTGGGCACTTGATGTTTTTACTATTATGTGTCGGGAGGTATTTCTTTTCTGGTCCAACCTATTTGGAGTTCTGAAGGCTTCTTTTATGCTCGTGGTCATCTCATTCTTGAGGGAAGGAAGTTTCCTTCTATGATTTTTTTGAAGATATTTACTGTGCCTCTTAGTTGATACTCCTCTCCCTCTTCTATTCCTATTATCTTTAGGTTCGGTCTTCTCATTGTGTCTTGGATTTCCTGGACATTTTGGGTTAGGAGCATTTTGTTTTTTGCATCTTCTCTGGCTGTTTTGTCTATGTTTGCAATGTTGTCTTCTGCCCCCGAGATTCTCTCTTCGATCTCTTGTAATCTATTGGAAATGCTTGCTTCTGTGACTCCTGATTTCTTTTTTTGGTGTTCTGACTCTAGGGTTATCTCTTTTAGCATTTTCTTTATTGTGTCAATTTCTGTTTTAATTTCCCTCTTCCATTCCTTTATTTCTTTGGTTCTGTTTTCCTCTAGACTTTGAGTTCTTTGAGTGTTTTTCTTGTTTCCTCTTTAAGAGCTTCTGAATCTTTTTGCTTTTCCTCCCTTTCTTGTTTAATTATCTCTATCAGCATCTTGAGGTATGATTTCAGGTCTGTGTCTTCTTTTTCTGGAGTGTTTGGAATTCCGATGTTTGCTGTTATGGGAGAGCTGGGCTCTGGTGTTGCTAGATTGTCTTGGTTCCCTTGGGATATACTCTTTCTCTTTCCTCTTGCCATTTTGTAGTCAGTGATATGTTTTTGCCTTTCCCTTGTATCTGGTCTGTGTCCCTGGTTTTCCACTTGTTCAGGTGTCAGATGCGTCGAGCCCTGTTTTATGCCTCAGAGTCGTCGGGTGTGAGCAGAAGTTCCAATGTTCTGTTTCTGTTTGCTGGGTCAAGCACAGCAGGGCAGGGCAAGGCAGGGGGTGCACTTTCCGTGTGTACTTTACAGAGATCTCTCTGCTCCCCTGCAGCCCAGGTCTCCCACCCACCAGTTGCTCAGCCTCTATGAGCCTCCGTTCCGGGTGGCAGATGGGCCAGGCTCTGCTCTGCGTCCTGAAGTCGCCTCCAGGTGGAAACAGAAGTTCTAATTTTCTGTTACCAATCGCAGTTGCTCAGTCTCTATGAGCCGCCGTTTCGGGTGGCAGATGGGCCAGGCTCTGCTCTGCGTCTGAAAGTTGCCTCCGGGTGGAAACAGAAGTTCTAATTTTCTGTTCCCAATCGCTGGATCGGGCAAGGCAGGGCAGGGCAAGTTAGGGTGTGCACTTTCCATGTGCACTCCGCAGAGATCTCTCTGCTCCCCTGCAGTCTAGGTCTCGCACTCACCAGTTGCTCAGCCTCTATGAGCAGCCGTTCCGGGTGGCAGGTGGGCCAGGCTCTGCTCTGTGTTCGGAAGTCGCCTCCCGGTGGAAACAGAAGTTCTAATTTTTCTAACTAGTAAGATTTTAATGCATACTATCAAACCTTTAAAAAAATCTAGTACTGATAAAAATGTATTCATATACTTTTATGCAAAAATGCTTAAAATCTGTACATTTATCTTTGTTTTTAAAATAAAGTTGTTCAATTAAAAAAAAGTTTTAAAAAAAGAAACGTTTACTGCTTAAGAGCTCAATCCTACTCCACAAAGCACTATCTACAAGTCAGTAACTGGAAATTTTCCTATAGAGGACAGACCTTTGATAATATGTCATATTTATATGTAACTATAATATCAAATTTCTCTAGTCTTTTCATGGATAAAAATGTGTAATAATTATTTTATGATTAGTAGTTTTGAAATGAGTGTTCCCAAATCCTACTCCCAGATAGGTTAATGAGTAGGAAAAGGGGGTTCTGAGGTAAAAATAAAAACACTCACTTATTAAATATGTGCTTGTAAAACTAGTTAAAACTAAGCATTCCAAATTCATGAACTACTCTGACATCTATCTTCACTAGATGATATGATTTTTACAGTTCTTCATAACATTTAATGGTACAAACCAAACAGATTATAAATCTTAATCCTGCAAAAAAATTTAAAGGCACCTCAATGTAGATAATTTGAATACAAAAGTAAGAAATAAGGTATAGGCAAAATTAATTGAAGCTTTTGACAGATCTTACAAAAGCCAACTCCACATGATCGCACTAAGCAAAATCAAAACCTTGAAGAGACTGTCATAATCTCTACTAGTTGCCTTTTTCATTGCTGTGACCAAAAGTCTGAAGCAACTAAAGGGAAAAAGAATTGAATCTCAGTAGGAAGGCCTACTTCGCCGTGGCCAGGAAGGTGGCAGTGAGCTCCCGGTCACTGCAACAGGAACAAGAAGCGGCTAATTACATGACCTCTACAGTCAGAAATCAGAGAGAGAATCTAAGTGCTAATATGCTACTTGGTTTCTCCTTGATGGTGCTGCCAGTATTCATGGCTGTCCTCCCCTTCTCAGCTAAACCTCTTGAGAAACACTGTTATAGACAGGACCATAGGTGTGTTTCTAAGAAACACTACAATCTAGCCATGCGGACAATTAAGATCAAACACATTAGGATACATCTCATATCACTTGTCAAAAATGTGTATCTAAAAATACAAACATTTAGGGGCTAGATTGACTCAGCTGTTGTTAAGAACACTTAATATTCTTCCAGAGGACCAGAGTTCAATTCCCAGCATTTAGCACCCACATAGCATCTTTGACTCAAATTCCTGGTGACCAGATAACTTATTCTGGCCTCCACAGGCACTAGACATGCACGCGATACACATACATACATGCAAGTAAAACATCCATACATGTAAAATAAAAATAAATTCTTTTAAAAAAAATCAACATTTGACTTCTTTGCTTATGGATCAAGGTGTAAGCTCTCAGCCTGGTGCGGTGGCCCATGCCTTTAGTTCCAGCTCTGAGGAGGATGAGGCAGGTAGATCTCTGAGTTTGAAATAGCCTGGTCTACAGAGCAAATTCTAGGACTGCCAGGATTACTACACTAAGAAACCCTGTCTCGAGAAAAAGAATTTTATCAGAAAGAAAAAAAAGAGAGAAGGAAGGAAGGATAGAGGGGGGTGTTGCAGTAAATATTAAGAAGTGAGTATCTTATCTCTTTATTGGTCCCACAGTCACGCTCCGCGGGCACTGCTTCTAGTATGGAGCCATTTGCACGGACTCTGTTTCCCAGTCCGAGCCACCACCAAGGGAGTCTCATGCCAACGGCACGACTCCCTTCCCTTGGCAGATCACCCTGCTTGTTTACTGCCTTTGTCCCAGGGTATTTTTTTTACCCCAAATCCCAACACAAACACAACTCCAATGCCCGATAGCTTTTCATACAAGTTTGTATATCAAACTCTCAAACCACAAACCCTCTACACAATAATAATACATCAAATAAACAAAGATACTAACTGCCATTCTATATGAAAAACAAAACCTATAAAATCCTTAAAATTTCCAGAATTACTTAATGGCAATTAAGCTCACTTGGATCTAATTCATCCTTCCCGAGGTCCATCTTGGAACCCCTCTCTTGGTCCTCCTCTCTCCTCTGACCTCTGACCCTCTCTCTCTACCTCCCTTCCTGTAAACAGGGAAGGAGGGAAGGAGGAAGGAGGAAGGAAGCAAGGAAGGAAGGAAGAAAGGAAGGAAGGAAGGAAGAAAGAAAGAAAGAGAAAGAAAGAAAGAAAGAAAGAAAGAAAGAAAAAAAGAAAGAAAGAAAGAAAGAAGGAAGGAAGGAAGGAAGGAAGGAAGGAAGGAAAGAAAGAAGGAAAGAAAAGATGTGAACTCAAATGTATCTCTTGTCTCTGCACACCCATTGGAACAAGTTACATCTTATGAGGAATACAATCAATTAAAGAGTCTAAGCTTATTTTTTTCAAGCTAATATCTTAATATAACACCCTTTCACTTGAGATCTTAAATTCTCTGTGGTCATTTTTCACAGATTTATGTTAAAAATAGACATTTTCTACATGCCTTTTATACTGACTGTAAGAACAAACAGAACTTCAGCACTTTCTAACTCAAAACTTATGTCTTTATTCCTTATTCTGAGCTGGGAATCTCACATGAAAATTTTCATCACTCTTCAAAACCTCACAGAATTCTACACAAAAGAGAACAAGGAACTGTATACTCAGTTCCACTTTATAATCTTCAAAGATGAGTTAGATTTAACGTCTTAAATGTACTTTCCATGGAGGTGTTTAATGCTCTATGTAGCTCAAATCCACACATTTTAAACAAAGATGTTTAGAAAACTAAAATACAGTTTATACCAGATTGCAAGATCCGATTGGATCTAAACTTACAGTAATAAAAATGGATGCTTTCTCCACACATTATCATCATTAACACGTAAAGAAAAAGCAAATGAACAAAGCCAAGCTAATCCCTTTGATTAGAGTCAAAGCCTCAGCATATATGTTGAAGGCTAACTCTCATGGACTCAGTATATCCGAACCTATCATTACACCCTCGGCCTCTAGTTCAGATGGATAACAGAAATGTTCACCAGAGAAATGAAAATGAGTAACTTTTCTCAAGTCCTGAGAAAAAGCAGAGCCAGTTTGTTCCAACTGCAAGTCATTTTTCTGATCTGAAAACAACCAGGTTCTATGGCTTCTGGCCTAGTTCACTCTTCTTGGATTTCACCATTTAGAATGTAACAGCTTTGCCAAAACACCTTCTTTGAGGTTTAGGACCAATTAAACTAAGGCACTATGTCAGAACAGGGATTGAGACTGGCTCCAGTGTTATTGTCTAACACTCCATGACTAATGTGGTGGAGGTCATAAGTGAGCTGAGAATAAAGATTCTACAGCAAATAAGTGTAACCTGGGATCCTGGATAGAAACTAAGACATGTGTGACCAGGAGAAACGGAAAATAAACTTCTGTCCACAGAACTCCAGCTTGACATTTCCTTCAATTATAAATCTAGACAGTAAGGCAGAGCAGAGTTAGTAACACCTATGACTGTGTCTTAGTCACCGTTCTGTTGCTGTGAAGAGACACCATAACCAGGGCAACTCTTATGAAAGAAATCATTTAACCAGAGGGTTGTTTACAGTTTCAGAGGCTTAGCCCATTATAGCCATGGTAGGGATCATGGCTGCATGGTGGTGGAGCAGTGGCTGAGTGCTACACACAGGTCTGCAGACCAAGACAGAGGGGGGGGAGGGAGGGGGGGGAGAGACTGAGCCTGGATAGGGCTTTTGAAAGTCCAACCCTAGTAACTTGCTCTGTTCAACAAGGCCATGTCTACTTCAAATGAAGCCACACCTCCCAATTCTTCTAATCCTTACAAATAATGCTCAGGTGACTGAGCATTCAAACACATGAGCCTACGGGGTGTCATCCCTATTCATGCAACCACAGACTATCACCAAGAGAAATAACAGATTTGTTTTTATATCATGGTATAGTTGCTGCTTAATTCTGACCATCAATTTCATTGGATTAGGAAGTACCTAGATTAGTAAAGCGGGCCTCTGGGAGCGTCTGCGAGGGCATGTTCAGCAATGATACATTATGAGGAGATTTGCCTGTACCATGGGCAGCCCCATCCCACAGGCTAGAACAGCAGTTCTCAACCTGTGGATCATGGCCCCTTTGAGGTCACATATTCAATATACTATATACCAGATACTTACATTATGATTTATGACAGTAGTAGAATTACAGTTATAAAGTCACAACAAAACACTTTTATGGTTGGGAGTCATCACAACATGTGGAACTGTATTTAAGGGTCATACCATTAGGAAGGTTGAGAGCCCCTGGGCTAGAGGGAAAGAGGAAAAAGAAGGTAGCTTTTCTCTCTCTCCTTCCTATTCAGTACGAGGTGAATAGCCCATGACACATTCTCCCACTGAAATGATAAGCTGTTTCATGATGTGCCCAGGAGCAAAGTAGACAAAGACCACAGACCAGAGACTCTGAAGTCATAAAACGAAACGAACTTTTCCTTTTCTAGGTAGTTTGCACAAGGTACATTGGCACAAAGATGGGAAGTCTTTGCTTCAGAAGTATGGTAGTAGCTAACATGTTGCTAAATTTGCCTATAACTATTGCATTCTTGCATGTCAATGCTCAGCATGCAACACACATAAGAAACTAATAAAACCCCCAAATTTCATTAAGTCATTCAGACACTACATCCTCTCATGTTTTCATATCAAAAGTGACAAATTTCCACACTGGGAACCACAGAACACAATGTTTTCTAGTATTAGCTACCTATCATCAATGGTTAATCAAAATAACAGTGACAGTCAATATTTTCATTCAAGCTAAGAAACAACAGCCTTCACACCAATACTGTCCTTAAAAATAGGATTAAAGGGCTGAAGAGATGGCTCAGAGGTTAAGAGCACTGACTGATCTTCAAGAGGTTCTAAGTTCAATTCCCAGCAACCACATGGTGGCTCACAACCATCTGTAACGGGATCAGATGCCCACTTCTGGAGTATCTAAAGACAGCTACAGTGTACTCATATAAATAAAATAAATAATTAAATTAAATTACATTAAAGTTTAACTGGCTGTATTTTAAATAAATCATACTGTAAGGTAGTATGTTAATTAAAAAGTACATATATGTCTGGGCTACAACATAAATATTTTAATAATTATAAGATAAACAGTTTTCTTTTGTAATTCCAATATATTTTATTTTATCCAATTAAATAGCTATTCTAAGAAAAGTTTCACAGACTTTGCCGGATGGTCAAAGAGGACTATTATTTTAAAGTAGCCGAGAGCTTCTGACTGTTGGTATCCTGTCTACAAAACTGTAATTTGCCTAATATAATTTACTAGTTTTTCTTCACAATTCAGTGCACATGCTCTTTAATTAGTAAACATTTTTCTCACTGGCTTCTAACATATATTCCCGAATGACCTTT
This sequence comes from Micromys minutus, assembly GCF_963924665.1. Taxonomy (NCBI): domain Eukaryota; kingdom Metazoa; phylum Chordata; class Mammalia; order Rodentia; family Muridae; genus Micromys; species Micromys minutus. The sequence goes on along the minus strand of NC_137957.1, from coordinate 43,195,159 downwards.
TTGTTATGCTTCTTTCTGTCTTCCCTCTCACTTGATTAGGATTGACAGTCTTTGATTTACTATGACAAATGTTCCACAGCTAGGGTTTTTTCTTCATTGCTTCTTTTATGCAGTTAGAAGCTTGGCATGTGGATGGCATTCACCCTGCTTCACTTGGGCTTTCGTGGCATATTAACGGCATAAAGATGAAGGTCCTCAAGGAATAGCATAAAATGAAGCCACGTTTTATGGGGAAAAGGACTTTTAAGGGGACTACTTAAGGAACCGCGGAGAGAAAGGAGATGCAGAAGTAGGCACCACTTCGAAGAAGATAAATCTGATTCATGAGGAAAGTAATCCCAGAGCTAGATTTTAAGGAAAATGATGAGGAGATAAAAAGCAAGCCAAATTTAGAAAGAAGGGTGCACATGAACAAGTGGAACTACCCAGCAGACAAGAAAATGCTACCACTGAATCGGCTATGAAATAAGCCATTACTAAACTGGGCAGGGGTGAAAACTCCAAGTGTCAGAAATCAGAAAACCTACTCATCGAAGAAAGAGACAGGGTAAGTGGGGCTGAAAATGTGGGAATAATATCTGAAAAAGAAATGAGTAGAATCAGCATCCAGCTAAAAATCAAATACCAACATCACTGAATACAATTCTAAAATACAAGAATCAAATAAAATACTATTGTTTTAAATGTAGGTATAACAATCTTACTATTTTTAGCATTCTTTGTTTCAGATTTTCTTACTATATTGCATGAAGTTTCTAGAAGTGATCTTCAAATAGCTACTAAATTGTTTTTCTAGCTGCTACAATTACCACAAAGTTGCCAACAGCTCATAGTCACTTTTCATTACCATGATATAATTTCTGCCAAAAACCAACTCAGCTAGTTGTTTTAGCTTCTGGTGTCAGAGGTGTCATTTCTTTGTGACAAGCACCTCACATGAAAGCAGCCAGAAAACAGAGTTAGAGAATGTTGTGCTTGTAGGCTTTCTCCCAACCCTAGATCGCAAGGCTGTGGATTAGTGTCACCCAAAATTAGAAAAAATGCCCCCATGCTGTGAATCCTCGCTAAAAGGATCCATAGAGCATAACCCAAAGTTTGCTTTACTTATCTCATTGATGTATCTCCATCCTACCAGGTTGACCAGATAGACCATCAGAGTCTTGGAGGGAAAAAAAAGATTCATTTTGCTACTTAAATAGCAGAAATGCTTCTGAGGTAATATAACCATCACAGCTCTAGGCTTTATCCTTTCTCTCTAAGAAAAATATATATTTAGTCTTAAGTCTTGGACCTAAGAATGCAATGTCATCGAAGTACTTTCTCAAGTTTGAGTAAAGTATAGCACTTAACATTTTCAAAGTTCATTTAAAATTTCTGTCCTCACTTTTATTTTCAATTTTTAATATTTTCATCTACATATTGTTATTTCACATAACTACTAAAATTCTATAGGTATTGATCTCATTGCTCCACTAGAACAACCCATGTCAAAGTCATTGTGGCCTTAATGCTTGATACATCTCATGGTTAGCCACATTCCTTTCTTCCTTGACTAATTATTGATATTTGACACAGGTCACCATTGCTTCATCTAGTCAATGTTCATCTATCCACTTGTCTTCTAGGTCATCACACTGTAGACCCACTAAAGATATTTTTAATAGTTTCACCTACACGTGGTCTATACACTAACAATAAAGTAGAAGAAGCATTCTTACTGTGATCAAATGTGCCTGTTGGGTTCACTGAGAAAGTTAGCATTAAATATGAATATTAAGAAAAGGGATGGAGAACATATATGTAGATAGTATTGATGATGATGTATAAAACTCAAAAGAACCATAGGACAACAACTAGGAACAATCAATGGGAAGTTTAATAAAGTAGTGTTAGCGACATGCCCCATGCCTGTGATCAAATATCTAACAAGGAGTAAGGTAAGGGAGGAAGAATTAAATTTGGATCACAGTGCAAGGGGACACAATTCATCTCAGTGGGAGAAGTGTGGCAGAAATGTAAGGCAGCTGGTCATAGTGCAGCCACAGACAGGAAGCAGAGAGTGAGCAGGAAGTGGTGCTGGGCTAAGACACTGCAAGCTTTGTCCCCAGGGATCAGTTTCTCCAGCCAGGCTTCACTTCAAAGCCCATCTTCACATGCACGCCGTGTATGGGAGACATTATACCTTCAAATCAAAAGTAGTCGTTACAAAATAAAACTCAATATTTCACCACATTTCAGCAATAATGAATTAGAAAAGAAGCCCCATTACTACCAGCATGGACAGTAAACATTTCCTAAGAGTCAAAGCCACTGGGGAGGGGCAGAATTTTGAAGAAGACCACAATGTTGTTATTAAAGAACATAAAAGAAAAATGCTTTTAAACGGACAACTATATCATGTTACCAACAAAGAAGATTTAATACTGTCAAGATGTCAGCTCCCCTGCCCCAAAATAAATAAATAAACTCTCTGCAATCCCAATGGGCTTGAGGGTTTATTTTTGGAAAGTCAACGCATGATTCTGAAGTTAATCTAGAATAATAATACTTTTTAATCATGAAAGAAGGAAAGGGATGAGTTTAGATGGGGCAATAGGAATGGAAGGGGAATAAGAATGAGTGAGGGTTGAATGAGATCAAAGTGCATTATATGATATATTGATATCAAATATGAAATTAATAGTGAAAATTACACCGAAAAACAAAACCTTCAAATCACTGTGGAATAAATATACCCTATACTTTGAAGAAAAAGCTCAAATGATTCACACAAAATTGAAAAGCTATCAAAAGAAACAAAAACACTTATGGACAGAAATAGAAAACTTTCAAAAGACGATAGAATTATTTATCACACAGTGATTAAAATCGTAACCTTAGAGGCAAAAGTCGTGTTAGAGTGACAGACAGGCAGAGCTCTCCGTGCATATTAATGTGAATGATGAGATTTGTAACATTTGTAAAAATTTCAGAATGCTTTAAATATCTAAGTATAGCACTGAGATCAATTAATCCTCATAAAGTAATGGCTTCCCAAAACAGATACCCATGATGCTTGATTAGAACATGCCTGACCAAAGTAGTCTCTTAATGGTTTCTGCTAAGAAACAGATTCAAAACATCAGTGAAAGCTAAAAAGGAAGAAAACAACCTTTGATAAAACGAGGAGACTCCTGTAACCTTGACCTACAAAATTTGAGGAAGAATTGCCTGCAGAGAAGGTCAAAGGTTGCAGTGGGACACCTACCAAGACATATGTGACCGATGATCAAGGATCACAAAGATCAAACAGTGCAGTTCTCCAAGATAAATGGTGTAACACAAGGGGCAAAGCCACAAGCCTTATTGGGGGATAGGAACAGGTTTTCCTTGAACCTCTGGGAGAAACTTCTGTAACCTCTCTTTGACCCCAAAGAACATAAAGGAGGCAGTGCTGAACAAGGAAACATTATTCATGTCAAGAAGCAATATATCATTGAAGCAGTGTAAAGGAAATGGACCTTAAATTATGAACAGCTCAACAACTGAACCCTGGAGAAACAGGTTCAGATGGTTCACATACACTAAGCCCAGGGCCATGAAGGGTTTAGCTGTGAACTCAGGAGATATGATGTTTGCCTGCAGCACTGTTCTATGGCTCCCCTTGATGGAGCAACTGAAAGCATCTACCTCATTCACAAAGTATATAATAACCCCCAAATAAACCAGCCAAGAACCTACACAGGGTTACTTTCAGGAAAACCAGGAAACAAGCAGAAAAACAAGGAGTAAATGAACGCTTCTCAGGAGAATACGGCTACTGCTCACATGAAAATCATCTCTAGCGGTGTGGTTGTAAATATGTGGTGCCCAAGGACACAAAGGGCTGGAGAAAGAGAAGTGAGAGATCAAACATCAACTGGCTGGATTTAAAAAGAAAGAAAGAAAGAAAGAAAGAAAGAAAGAAAGAAAGAAAGAAAGAAAGAAAGAAAGAAAGAAAGAAAGAAAGAAAGAAAGGAGAGAGGAAGGGAGGGAGGGAGGGAGAAAGGGAGGGAGGAAGAAAGAAAGAAAGAAAGAAAGAAAGAAAGAAAGAAAGAAAGAAAGAAAGAAAGAAAGAACAAATAGAAGGAAAACCAAATCCATCAAAAATATCAGGTTCACAGGAAACAACATAAGCATTGAGTTTAGTGCATAGCAAGGAGAAATTAATAATTAAAAATACTATAAGCAGAGGTTTGGGAGGTAATTCAGTTGGTAAGTCCTTACCATGAGAGCATGAGAATGTCAAGAATGGTGATCTTTTGGGTTTCTCTTTTTTTTTCATTTCTTTCTCTTTATATTAATTAATTAATTTATTCACTTTACATACTAATTGGAGCCCATTTTTTTCTCCTCCCAATCCCACCCTGCCACCCCCATTCTTCCATTTCCCCTTCACCCTGAGTACCAACCCACCCTGGCAAATCAAGTCTCACCAGGGCCTTTTGCATCCTCTCCCAGTGAGGCCAGATAAGGCAGCCCAGCTAGAAGAAAGGGACCCAAAAGCAGGCAACAGAGTCTGAGTCAGAGACAATACCTTTTCCAGTTGTTGGGAGAACCACATGAAAACCAAGCTGCACATCTACTACATCAGAAAAGGGGCTTAGGTCCAGTCTATGCATGTTCTTTGGTTAGTGGTTTAGTCTCTGTGAGCCCCCACCCCATGGGCCCAGGTCAGTTGACTCCTTAGTTGACAATCTTTCCCCCAACTCTTACACCAGATCCCCTGAGCTCTGCCTCATGTTTGGCTGTGGGTCTCTGCATCTGTTCCCATCAGCTGCTGGGTGAAGCCTCTCGGATGACCGTTATGGAAGCATTGTCTGCAAGCATGGTAAAGAATCATTAATAGGTTGGCTCTCTCCCATGGGGTGGGTTTCAAGTTGAGCCCATCATTGGTTGGCCATTCCCTCGATCTCAGCTCTGTCTGTATCCCTGCACATCTTGTAGGAAGGGCAAATTTTGGATCAAAGGTTTTGTGGGTGGGTTGGTGTCCTCCCTCCCTCCACTGGGAGCCCTGCCTGGCTAGAGGAGGTGACTACTTCGGGTTTCATATCCCCTGCTGCTAGGAGTCTTGGCTATTAAAAACAAGGGCATCATGAAGTTTGCAGACAAAAGGAAGGAACTAAAAAGTATCATTCTGAGTGAGGTAACCCAACCCCAGAAACACACACAAGTGATATGTACTCATTTATAAGTAGGCATTGGCCATAAAGTGCATGATAATCATGCTACAATCCACAGACCCAAAGAAGGAGAACTCAAGGGAGGATGCTTGAATCTCACTCAGAGTGAAAATAAAATAAGGCATCAGAAGTAGAAAGAGAGAGGGAACTAGGTGGGAGAGGGGTGAGGACAGAAGTGAGGGTGGAGATCATGTGTGGGAAGAGTGGGTTGGGGTTAGGGAACTGGGGGGACGAGGAGAAATTGGTGTGGGGGAGGCATCTCTGGGACAAGCCAGAGGCCTGAGAGGATGTGGGTATAGTGATCGTAACCCAGTGCAGGGAATACAGAGACAGGTGGATCCCTGGGAACTGCTAGTCAGTAAATCTAGTGAGTTCCAGGCCAATGAGATACCCTATCTCACACACAAAAAGTTATTTCTGGCAAGATAGCTTTTGGCCTCTACACAGATGTGGACATGTTCTTGTGCACCCGATTCTATATGAACACATACACACATACATAATGGAGACCAAAAATGTAGAGGAAAAGAAAACATAAACACAATCTGTTCTTAAATTTTAAATGTTTACTTTGCTTCATTAATAAGGTAAAGACGTTGGATAAAAATTTAATATTGGTTCTAGATTAAAATACAACTCTTACTAAAAAGAGAAAATACATACATCTTTGTATCTTTAGAACAGCAAAGCATGGTGCTTAGTGTAAGAGCCTTTAGAACATCCTCCAACACATTAGAAATGAGATGATTATATCCATAGTCACCCCCACCATCACCATCATTATCATCATTTTTGTTTTCTAGAGACTTTAAATGTATATGTTATAACCCAGCTTGATCCTCACAGCAATCCTAAAGATAGGTCAAAAATATTTTTTCCTACTTACAACTAGACTTCCAAACATTTTTGAAGGTCCTAGCCTATGCTCTTTGTCTAGATAAAATAAAACATGTAAAAGTTACAAGATTAAAAGTATGTTTAATTAGGACATTATTTTATGCCTCAGTTGGAAATTATATGGAATGAAGGGTGTTTGTGTGGGACACTGTGTTAGTTGTCATGACAAATTACTGTTGAGAATAAACCTGGCAGGGCTGGAGAGAAGGTTCCCTGGCTAAGAGCACTTCTCTTGCAGATGTTCTGAGTTCAGTTGCCAGCACCTACATCAGGAAGCTTTCAACTGCTTATAACTTACCAGAAAAGCTAACACTTCAGCCCTGCACACACACACACACAAACACACACACACACACAGACACACACGTACATGCGAGAGTGCACACACACAATAAAAATAACACACACACACACACTAAAAAGAATAAAAATAAATCTTGGAAAAGTAAGTAAGCCTGGCCATTCTCTGTCTTGACTTGCTCTCTCTCCTTTTCTTATAAGCTACGCATGATGTCACCTGCTTTGATATAACGTAACCAGCTGGTACTGGAGCTGGTACCACGCGTTTTAGACTTTCAGGCTCCCGAGTTGTAAACTGAATAAAGCCCTTTTGTTCACAAATTGCTCGGCCTTGAGTTTTTTATCATGAAACAGAAAACTTAGATGGTCTGTTTACAGGTAACTAGAGAGAGGAAAGTTAGAGCTCAAAAGTCATCAAAGGAAGGAACTATGACAAACACACCAAATATTTAGTTAGCACCCCCTCCCCGAAAACTCACGCTGTTAGAGATAGCCTAAGTTAGGAGATGACCTTTCATTATATGATGAACTCCATTCTTGAACCAGCTCTGCTAGATTCCGGTAGAACAACATTCAAGTCATTGCTTCGTCTCTCTGTGCCCTCTGCAGCAAGTGTGCATAAGCACACATGTAAACAAATGGATGTAATTTAAAAATCCCTTTAAACAGAAAATCAATTTAAAGGGCAATGAAAAATATGATATGAGTATATGAGTAAATTAACTACTTAATCAGAACAAATTGAGACAATAGGTGCATTCTAAATGGCAAGCCAGTTAGTGACAGCCCCTTATACAAAAGTACTAAGTGAGCACATCCAAGAGAAAGAAATGCAAAGAGGTTAATAAATGCAGATTCCCGAAGAATGGGAGCAACAGAGTCAGCAGAAGGAGAGCTTTAAAACAGCTGTTGGAACTATGTTCAACTATTTAAAGCTAATCTCTCACATGTAGTGAGAACACACATTATAGAGGTCTAAGAGTAACTTGTAATATAAGGGAAATCTGAACTGAAGGAACTCTTTAAAATATCCAGAGAAGAAAAAAAATACCCAAGATAAGCACAGGGACACATTAAAAACTTTTCATTGAAACTGTGCAAACTAGAACACACCTTTCAGATGCCAAGAAAAAAAAAATCTGTCAATCCGAGATTCTGGAGCAAGTAAAATTAACATTCAAGTTTGAGGGTAAACTTAATATATTTTACTCAAACCCATATAAGTTTTGAAACTTTCTTGTGGGAGATCTGTATTCTGTGGACATTCGTGCTTTTCAGCAGAAAAACAAAAGCTTCATGAGAACTTGTATCTATAAAAGCATTATAAACACACACACACACACACACACACACACACACACATATCATTTTCCCTTTAAATTAAAATCCCATTCAGATCCTTTGTTTGGTGTGTTTAACTTGGAACAAAGTAGAAACCAGGAAACTAGAAAGGGCCCTTTGGGAACGTGCTAAGAGAACGGATGGTTATATTATAAATTAAAGTAGTGAGATGAAATTCTGGAGGCAGAAAGTCTTAAACAGGAAAGGGATTATAGGGAAACCAAGGGTCAGTGGACAAGACTAAAAAAGGGAGGAGGTAGGAAAACCCACATGGAAACTTGCTCTCTCACAAGCCAACTTTTAAGAAAAACATAGGGCGTATGAGATGAAAGAAGAGAGGGGATACTGAGGACTAAAGGGTTAGTTAAGCTGGAATGGGGAAAGGAGAAAGAAATGGGGACATTAATCAAAACCAAGAATCTATGAAAATACCTTGTAGAAACCCACTAATTAGTAAGCTAATTTCAAAATACAACTTTGAAAGGATAGTTTGAATGAAGTCACCCTTCAAGAGTGGGAAATTCTACTTTCAGAAGATGTGGGTTATTAAATGAAAAACACAATACAAGGCCTGGAATACTTCCCTTTGTGTTAATGGTTAAGGAATCCCCACAGATCTTCAAACCAAGACAGGTCATTGTACTACCCTTAGGTACATACCATAACCACATGATAAAAATACTATTGTTAAAGATATTACAACTTTGTCTCATGACATAGAGGAATAAATCTCTACCAATCAAGAAACCTCCTTTCCATTGCTATCCGAATGCTGTAAGGTGTGATTTAAACCAATGGGGAGAAAAGGTATCAGTAGTCTCACTTAGTACTGGGTCCTGATGCTGCAATATTGACCTGTCTAGCAAAATGTGTTTCTTAGTACACTAGAGGGATGGCTACCATGGGGCAACTAGCTGGTTTGTGAATAAATTTGAGAACTGCTCCATGGGGGTAATTTTAAGCATGGTGCTAGAATCTTAATCAAACTCTCAACTTGGGAAGTCATGGACCCTAGGATAGCACTTGCTATAATTTTATGAAATGATCATGTCAAATTACCTTCTCAGTATTTGTGGTCATACCCACAGATAGAGGGGAGGCTCTCAAGTTTGATCAGAGAGGAAGTGAACAGAACAGCAATCCGTGGAGAGAAATAAACTAGACAATAGGACTTGAGTGTTCAGCCCTAAATGGGCATAAATATTAACCCACAGCCATCCTGGCTCAGTTAATTCCCACCATGGATAAGGAGGCAGAGAAAATGTGAGAGGGACGGGAGAAGTTCTATGCATTAGTATCTCCTATACATGATGTCCTAACGTCCTTCATAATACTCGTCTGAGCAGGAACTGGATTACTCTAGCATTGGGAAGTAGAAGGAAGCTTTAGACGTTCATATAGGACTGTGCCAGGCATGTTTTGGCAATCCTGCTGTTCAGTTCTCATTGCTCCTACGACACCAACTGTGAAACCCACAAAGTTCAGCACTCCCGCTCCGACCTTGCGGTAAATGGCACTAAGTATTCACCAAGATGACTGTGATCATCCAACAGAAACAGCCTCGCCGAGTCTGGTCATCTGGTTTGGAACCCTGTCGTACTCTATCACAGGTAAGGTCCTTGTATCAAAGGCAGTATATTCATGGCTCAGAGAGAGGACATCTCTGCTCCTTCTAATCGTGTGCACAGCCTGTTGTTTGCTGAGCTGGAAATGCAGGCTTTGATTCTGGGTCCTCTGCCTTGCTCCTCTCCTCTCTTTGACCAAGAACTCTTTCTCAAGATCTGGAGGTAAATATTTCCAGATGTAAAAGGGGGAGAAACCTCCCAATTTCCTGGCCCTGGCTTCAGATTGAAAGCATCAGCTGCTGAAGTGAACTACCATTATACACCACATAGAAAAGGGAATAAAAGGATTGGAGCTAAACTAAAAGCTCTACACCAAAGGGGCCAAAGCTCGAAGTCCCGCTCAACGCTCTTAACTGTCACTGACTCTGCAGGTGACCTTGTTCACATCTGCCTCTATGGTAAAAGCCTTAATTATAAGAGCCCCAACTGTACCCAAGTTCTTCGACAGCCATAAGGACATTTCAGACATACTGTTTCTGCATCTCTGTGTTTGCTGTCCCATATTCACACGGCCACCACCTCCTACATTTGTACCTGATTTAAGCCTTCAGTTTGAGTCTTCAGACGGCCACGGTTCTCCCCAAGACTTCTACAAGTTTGTAAGATGAGCTTTTGTGTTAACCTCAGCTCATGATACATATCAATCTGGAAATAAAGCTCAGCCTCCTTAATTCTATACAAAAAAACATGTTTATCACACATTGTACATGCTGAAGAGATGAGATTCACAGATCAACCTTCTTAAAACTCTGGGGCCTGGAGAGATGGCTCACTGGTTAAGCACATGTTTTTTTTTTCTTTTCTTCTTATGCTGAATTTGGGGCTATGTCTTTCATCTTCTGAACCAGTATCTCCTAAACAAGCTACCCTCAAAAAAAATTTAGGGCCTCTGACTCACTACCTTAGACACATAGCCTGAGACTTAGGAGAAAAACACAAAACAGAAACTGATACTCCAAATGTAACCTAAATCTAAGCTCTATAAATGATGGGCAGCCTGGCTTCACCTAGCTCCTGAAAAACAGCTTGAACAACTTTGACACAGGACAAAGTAAATACTGGTGTCCTTTCGGTACAAAGAATACCAGACCAGGAGTCTAATAGCTCATTGCATGACCTTGAGAAAGTTACTTAACATCAGGACCTGGGAAAAAATTCTGCTCTTGCTGATTAACTCCAAGGACTTAGTGAAGGATACAATGAGATCATAGGAGAAAACATGTGTGGGAGGAGGGGAAGATAAATAGCACTCTGCAAGGGAGAGGTATTATTTCAAAGTCCTGCTTGGACCTGGGAAATATCAATCTTCTGCATGTTACCAGCAAGCTCGTGAGGCAGCCTGTGGAGATTTCAAGAAGCCTGGAGGATCCAAGTTAGGCAGCTCATTGCTCAGGCTGAATAGGCAGAGAGGGGAATTCTTGATTCAGAAGAGCATCTGCTTGTGATTAAGGCCCAGAGGCATGAGCCTGAACTGAAGGCCATGCTTCAGAATGCTTCATAGCAACGGTCCCAAGTTGTAAAACAGATCCTGTCCTTTTAAAGTGGATATGAAAGGTAAACATGAACATGTTATCCTGTAGTTTGAAAAAAAAATCACATACCATACAACACACACACACACATTCACAAAGGGAAACGAACATCAGGCAGAGACTAATGTGAGAGAAAAGCCCTACACAATAACCACCACACCATGTTCCAAAGAGCTTGCCTGTACTCTGTTCATTGCAAAATTACATTTGCAGAGTGGGTCCCCCCGGCGGCCCCTCTTAGCACATTCCTCCTTTAAGTTCAAGTCTGGTGGATTTTTATCCCTGGCAAAAAAAAAAAAAAAAAAAAAAAAAAAACAATAAAACAGAACCAAACAACAACAAAACCTTATCCAAAATTTACTATTAGTTTGAGCTGGCTACAGTAAAAAAAAGTGTGTTCATTATAACTCTGAAGAAAGGTTAGTCCTGCACAAAAACTAAAGCTCTATGCCAGGTGGAAGACAAGCAACCATGCAATGTCCAAGTGGGTCAGGTGAGCGAGATGTTCTGAGAAGGGTTAGGAAGAGGAGACAGCAGATCTGAAGGTTCCCATTAGGGTCATTTCATGGGAATGTGAAATTTCCATTGTACTGAAGGAGCTCAACTTGTACTTAGAGTAAAAAGCTTTAGGGAGGATCTGTTTTAAAAATATAAAAGAAGGCCAGACTAGACGTCTAAGGTAGGTCAGACCCTACTAAGCAAGCTATAAATTTCATCTGAAGGTACATGAGTGAGAAAACATGATGTTCTGCACCAGAAGAAAATCCTGGGTTTTATGAGGAACATTCAGAAAGATAGCCAAAGAGTCTGCTATGTGAACAGTCTGGCTGGGTTAAGCTCCATCCTTCCAGAAGCACTTGAGGCAAATGTAGGGAGACCTGTGGCTGTGTCCAAAGCAATGAAGTAAAAGACTAAAGTAGAGGTAGGACTTCTGTATGACAGAGAGACTTAAGGAGAACCTCATTCAAGAGTACTGCTCCAGGTGGCCGGGCACCAGGGCTGTAGAACCAGCCTCTGGCCAAAGGAAAAGCTGCAGGCATTGCTGTGTGGTTAGGAGAGCTATTGCCTTCCAATAGAAAATGGATGCTCACCTTGTAAAATAAAGCACCACAAGCCATCCCTTTTACCTTACAGAAACCACTTCTCTGAGGCATCTAATAGACAATATAAAATTGTGAGAGGAACTTAGGACCGAAGTTTTAGTTTGTCAGCTCCACACTCTGGGACATTTATCTTATGGAAACCTCCAAAATAGAGATGGGGAGGAGGGAAAATGACCTTGAGAGTCTCTTCCAGCTGTAACAGTCTCTGACTCCAGTTAGCACATAAAATAGTTGAAGAGGTTTGGAAGGCTATATACATCAAAACGTTACAAGAGGGTACCTCTAGGGAGTAGGATTTGAGCTGAGGTAGACACAGCTGGAAAGAAAACAGTCAGAGAACATTTTCAGAAAGGAAAAATACAGAGGCAGAAGGGATTTTTTTTAAATGAACCATTAAGCCAGGAAATGTTCCAGTAAGATATAAAATAATAAAGTGTAGAAGTTCAGATATCAAAAAGCTACTCATAGTTGGAGTCTAAGCGTGTAGCAGAAAGAATGAAGGGTCTTGGAAGAGCCAGAAGCAGAATGGTTTTACTTCCTTGCTTTTGCTGGCGTCCATTTGGGAAGCCTAGGAAGAACCATCAGAAGGCGTTCTGGTAAGTTCTTATCCTCCAGGGAACAACCCTCCTCCTCCAGGGACTAAGGAGCAGAAGTACGGCTGCCTGAGGACCCATCCTTAGACTCCCTTGTAGCACACAGTCTGGTTTTCTGCTCCTATGTGAAGGAAGCACAGCTCATCAGCCCTGCACTCACTGCACCCATTTCCCTGGAGATTTCAGCGTCATCAGTGATGAGCTGTGTTTCGCCACAGCTCTCCTCTGTCATCACTAGCTTCCAGGGCTGCAGACTTGTCATTCAATTGTTTTGGTAAAGGAAGGGGGCGGTGCTCAGTTGGTAAAGTGCTTACTTTGCAAGCATGAGGACCAAGATTCAGATTCAGTCCCCAGAACCCATGTTTTAAGATGTGTGTGTGTGTGTGTGTGTGTGTGTGTGTGTATCAGAAATCAGAGCATGTTGGTCTATACTCCCAGCCCTAGAGAAGCTGGGATAGATCCCTTTGGCTTGCTGGCCAGTCAGTCCAGCATAATCAGTGAGTTCCAGGACAAGGAGGGACCCAATTTCCAAAACCAGGGTGGATGGCTCCTCTTTTTTCAGGAATTTTCCATAATGATCAGTGACCCTCTCAACAGGATCCCCAAATGCACCCCCCCCACACACACACACACAGCTTTGTGGCTAATGGCCTTTGTTGTTGCTTTCCTGGGAGGTTGCCCTTCGAATAGTTGCCAACTAAAAATTTTCAGTGTTCCAAAAATGCAAAACCTAGATTGATCATTTTGTGGTGTCACTGGAGATCATGGTAAGCTCACTCTTAGAGGACCAAAGGAAAATTCTGGAGAATTTTTAAAGAAAAGGCAGAGTAAAGGCTGGAAATCCAACATTCCAGAGACCTGCTAGAGCTAAAGCCTGTCTTTGCAACATAAAATAAAATATCCAATGTCTACTTCCAAACTCAAAATGTGGCTCTCACCTTCTCTCTCCGAACTCTCACTTCCACTTCTAAGACTTACAAACTGAAAACAAATTGCTATCTCAGTAACCAGAAGAACGAGTCAAGCGTAGTCGCACGCAACTGTAACTCAGGTATCCAGAATGGTGACATAGGAAGATGGGGAGTGTGGAGCCATCCTGGATAACAAAGCAGGACTTTGTATCCAAAACCAAATAAATGAGTACAAACACCAAACAGACCAACAAAAAGAATCAGGTGATATTCAAATTATCAAGGTCAATGAGAACCCGGAAGAGCAGGAGTGGTTTTGGAATTGGGATTCCGATGGGAAGGGTGAAGGGTGAGAAAAAGCAGGGATCTGTGGAATAATACGTAATACGTTCTCTTGCCTCTCCAGCTCTTGAGGGTTGCTCTTCAACCTATTTCATGCCATAGTTTGGTATTTAATTATTGATTGATTTATTTATTTATTTATTTATTTATTTATTTATTTATTTGGTTAAAGAATGATTACCCCACAAAAAAAAATTACTTGGGATTAGGAACAGAGTGATGGCAACCTAGTAAACTTCTATAGCATCTTTTCACGAGGATAATTTCCAGTCTCTCCATCGAACACGTAAACTGTTACTCCAGTTATAGTCTCCCTGCCTCCACCTGGCTTTTCAAAATAACTTTTTATTCTATTAGTTTGCGAGTGACCTTGATGACCTCTCTGAATACTATAATAGCAGATGATGAATACGATTGGGAAGAGAAAGGGGCAGCTCTGGAAAGTTGTCACCCTGCTTCCTGATACTCCAGGAGAGAAAGGCCGAGCACCATGCTTCCTGCGGAAGCAGTTTTAAGCCACAATATAATAAAGGGGTTTCATTCTCCCTCTCTTGTTCATTTCATTCAGTGCTTAATAGCCAAAGCTGTGTGCATGACATTATATGTCTATAGCCTCTGGAAGAATACTAGGGCCGTTGGTGGGAGAGCAGTTACCTAGCGGGCATGAGACCCCTGGTTTCATACCAGCACTACAGAAACAAAAAAGAGTAGTGGTTGCCTTAGAAACAGAGGCAAATGAAAGCAGAATGCTGAAAATTCTTTGAATAAATACCTATCAATAAATAATTCTGTAAGATAACTCATTACTCAGAAAAAGGATAAAAGGGAGGTGGGTGTTGAAGAGATAGCTTAGAAGTTTGCTGTTGTGGCAGAGAGCATTCTGAGAAGCCATGTCAGACTGCTCACAATTCCAGATAGAGAGAATCTGATTCCCTCATCTAGCCTGTGTTGTTCGTGCCTGGGGACACGCACTCACACACATGTCTAAAACACAAAAAGAAATCTTGAAAGCAAAATGAAAGACCTTACCAGAGAAGACTTCCTGCGTGTTTTGTTCTTCATCAAGGAAAAAGGACATAAGTATGAAAATTTTGCTTAGGCCTACTTTCCAAACAGTTGAAGACTGGTTTATTTAGAAGCTTTCACTTGGGGCTAGAAAACTTGCCTACCATGCACAAGGCCCTATGTTACCCCAGCACTGGGGGGAAAGAAGTTTAAAGGAGAGATTTGTCCATCTCTATACATTTGTGTATCTGCTGCAACTTCTGCCTCCAGTCACTGGAAATCGACCCATGGGGCCCAGTGTATGCCTACTGTATGTGAGGCATGGCACTAGCAAGAGCTCTCTATCTTTTTTTTTTTTAAGGTTTATTTATTTTATGTATAAGTACAATGTTGCTGTTCTTTCAGACACACCAGAAGAGGGTGCCCAATCTCATCACAGATGGTTGTGAGCCACCATGTGGTTGCTGGGAATCGAACTCAGGACCTCTGGAAGAGCAGTCAATGCTCTTAACCGCTGAGCCATCTCTCCAGCTCCTAAGAGCTCTCTATGTTATTGCTGTCTGAAAAGGAATCTAAAAACCATGGGGAAGATAATAGAATATGTTGGATAAAATGTCCACATGGATAGCGTGACCACAACATATGTGAGGTAAACATGTCCCCTTTTAAGGTGGCATCTCACTGCCTCAGAGGCCAAAGAATTGAGACAAGAACATAGAAGAAGTCAGCTTTCAGCTCCACACCAACACCAAGTACATTCAAAATACATGTTGGACAAAGGACAATGTAACTGAGAATTATTAACTCCACAGCTTAGCACAGCCAGGAACCATTCATTAACGCTCTGATAACACTACATGGAAAATACTATGAAGCACACGTGGCTGAACATTGTCCTTGCCTAACTTCATGTTCCTTTTCACAGAGACAGCAAACCCACAGAAGCAGAAATGAATGGGTTTTGTATAACCACAGCCTTTTCCTAGAGCTGAATTATTTGTTCTCAGAAATTTAAACCACTTCACTATATCCAAGCAGGCCAGAAAGTTCGCAGGTGGAGCGAGCCAGAGTCTGGTTTGGTTGTAGGAGCCAAAACACGGGTCGACCCATTTGAGCTGACTGGACAAATAGACAAAAGAAAGATTAAGTTTACATATGTGCACGTGTACGTGTTGAGCCACATACTCTTGTGCATGTGCACACTGGGGCTGACACAAAGAACAGCAGACAGAGTATTGCCCCTGGCTCTCTTGCTTGGCTCCTCTTTACTGCTGGAAACAGAGCAATGGAGTGAGTTTCTCGCTGACTTTGTCTGTTTCTTGACAAGAAGGAATAGAAATGATAAAGCACTTTGGTATTCCCATAGCTGTTCAGAGGCTCCCTGCCCCCGTCCCCTTAAAACATCCCTTTTCTAACACTCAAATATGATTCCAAGATTCTGGGCAGCATGGAAAGCAAAAGGGAAAAGTTGTTATTCATTTATTCAATAAGCAATTGGCCTCCAAAATATTTACACTGAACTTTTCAAAGCAATGTGTCTTGGAGAGCAAATAAACAAGCAAAATATAATGTATAAAGCTTTAAGTTCTAAGGATAGGATAAGAACAACATCTGCTAATAGGAGAACATCCCTTTCAAAAAGGACAAGTATATGTGTAGATACAGATTTAGAAGGCTTACATGTGGGGATTGGCTTTCTGTATACTACACAAAAGTATTTTTGCACACCAAATTTGTATTGGGACAAAATGGGGAAGTAGGTGGCCTCTCCTTTCAAGCTTCCCAGTGTTCATGCAGCTTTTGTGGTTTAAGGTTTGTTTTGCTTAAAGCCACTATGATTTGGTGTCACCCAACATGGGGGGCTTCACAAATTCCTTTCTTCTCCACTCCACTCCCCTAAATCTGCAGCTGTCCAATGTGACCACTCAAATACTTTTTTTTTTTTTTTTTTTTTTTTTTTTGTTAAAGCCATAAGAAGTGCGGCTGGATTTCCAGCAGGCAACGTGATGGGCTGGCTTTAAGCACCAAACTGTGTTTGACAGCTATGTGGACTCCTGGTTCAGAAACCTTGGTTTAAAGTGGATTAACTGAACTTCTGCCTGTCTCGGTTTCTTTTAGGTCAGACTAGGCAAGATAGAGTGATTGCTTGTGGTTCAGCATCTGACCTATAATGCCTTAATGTTGTCAGCCTTACAGGGGTGGAAGTGAAGAAAGAGATGAGGAAAAAAAAGGGAGAGAGGAAGAGAGGGAGGAGGGAGGGAGGAAGTGAGGGAGGAAGGAGGGAGGGAGGGAGGGAGGGAGAGAGGGAGGGAGAGAGAGAGGGAGGAAGGGAGGGAGGGAGGGAGAGAGGGAGGGAAGGAGGGAGAGAGGGAGAGGGAGAGAGAAAGAGAGAAAGAGGGAGAGGGAGGGGGGAAGAGGGAGAGAGAGAGAGAGAGAGAGAGAGAGAGAGAGAGAGAGAGAGAGGGAGGGAGAGAGAGAAGATTTGTATCAGTGCTTGTGTGCCTGCATGGAGACCTGAGTAGAAGCTTCAAGGCAATGGAGACATATCTGAAGGTGGCCTCGGCTTTTTGTCACACCAGGTAACACATTTTGAAAGTTATTAATAAGGTTGCACAGTCACAGGGGGACTAGTGAGGTGGCTTGGTGGCTTAAGGTACTTGTAGGGAGCACTGGAAACCTGGGTTCAATCCCTTTGTAAAGGTGGGATGAGAAAACATACTACACAAAGAGATCTCTGGTCTCCATGTGGCCAGGTGCTATTGTACAGAACTGTGCTCTCTTGCTCTCCCTCTCTCCCTCCCCTCCCCCCCACTTTCTTCTTCTCTTTCTCCCTCTCTCTCCTCTTTCATACACAGAAAATAATAGTAATACAATTTTACAATTTAATAACATTTGTCGTGGTTTTCACAACTTTCCTTTATATACACAATTTGATGAAGATACAAAATATATTACCAAATGTATACAACCACCCACACAATTTACTCTCTTATATTCTTTTTTTTTTTTAAGATTTATTTTTATTTATTTTGTATGTGAGTACCCTGTCTTTAGACACACCAGAAGAGGGCATCAGATCCCATTAGAGATGGTTGTGAGCCACCATGTGGTTGATAGAAATTGAACTCAGGACCTCTGGCTGAGTGCCCTCAACCACTGAGCCATCTCTCCAGCCCCCTCTTGTGTTCTTTAAAACAATTTTATTTATGACTACTCCAGCTTTGTTTCAACTATCATTTTTTATCATCAAAGCACAAAGACAAACGAATAAGGACTATCACTTCACCACCAGAAAACAGTTCTTTCAGCAAGACTTTGAATGGCATACACACCCCATCTGTAGAAACCCAGTTCTTACCCCCACGTTAAACCCTGTCCTGTTACCTCCTGGACCCAGAAACCCGAATGACACTCATCTGAGAACCGGATACCATATACATAACAAATGCAATTCACATAAATATGCTGTAAAGCACCATGCCTCCGTCAGGTCTCAGTTTAGTCTGCCGTTTCACGTGTGTTTACGACAGCATGCCTGTCTGCCTGCTAAGTGCTGCACTCACTCCACTGGTGACTTGGCAGACAGTGCCACAGTTGAAAATATGTTGCCACAGTTGCATAACTCCACCAGAGCTTTCATCCCAAGCGTGCCAAGAAAATGTAGACTATATCTATTTCCAACCAAATGAACCGTTTTTGGGGGAGCCCACCCTTTGTACTTTCTATCTATGAGCAATAAGCTATGATCTTCTTTGGTTACTGGCCTTGACTAAAACCCTTTGTATACATTTGCTGAAGACAAGTTGAGCTATCTGAGTCCCATGCCCTGGATTCCAACCTGACTGTCTAACTACACTGCAGGAAAGAGAGGCTCCCATCTGTGAGTCTGAGGCTAGACTAACCATACGGAGCGTGAGTGTGGCACTCCCTCCTCACCTGAAGCATTTAACATTAGGCTTTCCCATCAAACAATGTGCTTTCCCAAAGACACAAAATGTGTTTTATTCATGTTGGAACATTCTTTTATGTCTTGTTTTTGCTTCGATAGGGCTTTCTGTATAAGAGAAATTTTGTTAAATCATTTCTAGCTATCAATTAGTTTATCTATTTGTAAAGAGAAAAGAAGGCTTGTTTGAGTTTTGAGGTCTGGAGTTTTGTTGGCTCTCTCCTTTGAGAAGTATGCTAGGATAACATATCATGGCAGAAACGTGTGTCGTAGCAAGAATTCCTTGTCTTATGGCCAGGATGCAACAGAGAAGAGGCCAGATTCCCACATCTCCTGACAAAGTACATTCAAGCCTCCAACAAGGTTTTACCAATAGAAAATTCTATAGTGACTTGGAATATTCACTGGGCCTTTAACTCATATATCTGAGTGATATTTATCCACACTACAGAATTTGTCTCTCACTCTCAAGGGTTTAGGTCTACCTTGCAATGCAAAATTATAATCACCTCATGTTCAGAATCCCAACTTTAACTGTTTTAATGTTGCTTAGAAGTCTAAGTCCAAAGTTCTCTAAGATAAAAGGCAATGAAATAAGAGTTATTATTAAAATAGCACGTTACATACTTTCAAAATACAATGTGGCATAGACACAGGCTAAAAACCAAATCCCATCCTACAAAGGAAAAACACAAAATGTCAAGAAATGGAACCAAAGCCAAGTCAGAAATCCAGAAGAGCAAACATTAATTTCTATAGGTCTCTGTCTTTATCTAGGACACAATGTGGCAGGATATGGGCTCCCAAGGGTTTGAACAGCTTCTCCCCTCTGGCTTTGTGATTCCAGCCCACTTGGCTACTCTAGTTGCTAGCTTTGCACATCATCTTGGCTTCTGCGGGTAGGCAGTCTATATCTCTGGCACCTGTATCTTCACAGGTTCTCCACTGGAGTGCCAGCTTCATGTGTAAACCCTACACAGCATAGACTCAGGACACTAAGCAAACAAGTGAAACACCACCAGGCTTTCCTTTGAAACTTTCTTAGACGCTTCAGCGATCTCAACTCTACTGACTGTCAGCAGAATCGGCATGACACAGATAATGCCAAGGTTGGCTGCCAGCATGAGCCTTGCCGGGCCCACCAGAGTCATGGCCGCAGGGCTCTTTGAGCAAATCTTGCTGGATGCACACCGAAGAGGAGCACAGGATGCTTCTGGATGTGCCTAGGGAGGGAGCTTCCCTCAAATCAAAGCCTTTAAAAAATGTGTGCGTTATTACATAGCTGAGCCCATGGTGAGTAGACTGGTCTTCAGACTGCTTAGCTGCTTTCAAGGCATGTTTTCTAGTTTTCTACTTCAAATACTTGTCCCTTCCTTAGCCATACCTTAATAGATATACATATTTATTATTATATTATTATCATAATTATATATAAATACTATATAACTATAATATAGACTATATTATAAATAGCATATTTATAAATTATATATTTTGTAGATCATAAATCATGCATCTTATATCTATCATATATCACATATGTACAATTATATATTATTAATAATTATATATTATATATTTGACACAAATAGATATACAGGTTTGCATATTTACAAACACAAACTCACACACACGTATATATATATTCCTTTCCTGACAAGTTGGAAATTTTTCAAATCTTTCTGTCTGTCCCTCTTTGCTCCTGATTCTCACAATAAAATTTGGCTAAATGAAGAAGGTAGTAGCCACATCACTGTCTGAGTGCTTGACTGCCTTGAACTCTCCCTGGGCAAATGACCTAGTCCATCGTCGTCTTTTGGTTTACTTTACCTGCCAACAAATACTTAGAGAATGGGGTAAAAGCAGCTAAACTCTTTGCCACAGTGTAACATGAACAACTATGTTCAATGTTCAATAGAAACCTCTCCAGACTAGTCTAGGCAATGTTCTAGGCTTTTCCTAGCTCATCCCAAAAAGCTTCCTCAAAGTCCTCCTTCAAATCTCGTCCATGTTACCACTTACACTGTAATGCCACTTACCAAGACCCCACCCATTACCCATTCCAGTGTTAGCTAGTCTTATATATCTCTGTAACAGAGCAACATAAAGTTAATAAGGACAGGATCCATTTGGTTCACAGTTCTGGAGTTTTTAATTGGTTGACTTCATTATTTGTGGACCTTTAGCAACTAACATGGAAGTAACATGTGGCAGAGACCACTTTGTGGATGCAAAAAAGAAGAGGAATAAGGAAAAAGAACAGGGAATGGATATGATAAAATATATTGCATTTGTGTAATATATTAGATGTGTGTATGTGTGTATAAAACAACGAAGCAGTGTATGAAATCAGAATTAATACAAATATCATAGTTTTAGAAAAAGAATCTGGTAGTTAAGGTGGTAGACACCTTTAATCCCAGTATTTATGAGGCAGAGGCAAATGCAGAGGCAGGGGCAGGGGCAGGGGCAGGGGCAGGAAGGTCTCTGAGTTAAAGACCAGCATGGCCTACAAAGTGAGTTCTTAGACAACAAGGGAATTACAGTGAGACCCTGACTCAAAAATCCCAAACCAAACAAAATGGGAGCAAAATAACAGACAAACAAACAAACAAAAACCAAAAATCTCTGCACCCCTAACACTTCCAAACAGCCATTTTGAAGTTGTTGCTTTTCTGAGTACCCGCCGTCCCAGCATACAGCACTCAGCAACTGAAATGCTTTGCTCCCAAATGCTTCTCTCAGTTCCTCTAAGTCTTCTAAAAAGGTCCAAGGGCAATCCATATGCCAGCCTCTAACCAAGTTCTTCCCTCGTTCCTCATAAAGAGTCAGTTACCACACCCTGCCAATCATGATGTCCGTCTGTAGTATCACTGGCCTTGAAAGATGAAAGGAGCCGCTGGAAGATGTGAGGCAGGAGGATGACAGTAATCTAATTTATGATCACAAAGAATGACCCTAGGTGACGGGAAGAGCAAGAAAGGATACAGAAGACCAGATGGAAAGTTACTG
Organism: Micromys minutus; assembly: GCF_963924665.1. Classification (NCBI taxonomy): domain Eukaryota; kingdom Metazoa; phylum Chordata; class Mammalia; order Rodentia; family Muridae; genus Micromys; species Micromys minutus. The sequence continues at coordinate 43,173,351 of NC_137957.1, read as the reverse complement.
TCCAGGTGACAGTGACTTCACTAGCAAGGGAAGTCACAAGGCTTTGGCAACACATCAGACAAGACAAATGAAAAGAGAATGGGAGCATAAGAATAACCTCTGAAACATCAACAAAAATTATGACTGAAATCTGAAGTGTTAAGACACATGACCTCCAGGGCCCCGGCATGAGTAGCATATGGGTGCAGTATCACTTCCGAAATCCAGAAATCCCAAGTTGCTGTGTTGTTTACTCCCCATCATTTGTAGCTTGTTTTGCATTGTATTCTTACGAAAGGGAGGAGTTTAGTTCCAAGAGTGAAAGTGACATCCCAGGAGTACTTAATGCATAGGCATTATGGAGTCTGCATGAGGCCTACCTCTGAGATACAGCTTTCAAGATTGCTGGTATATAGATGGTAATTAGAGAGAGAGCAGGGCAACATAACCCAGGAAGCTCGAGTGGCATGTTTTCTCCCTTTACCCAAAGGATTAAATTAACTGTTCTTCCACTTTCTTCCTACCACTGCTTCCCCGTTTTTCCCACTCAGCTGGGTTTCCTTTATGAAAACTATTCTTAATTGGGTCCAAAGACACTTTCTTTGAAAGTCCTCCTATCTCATTCTGCAGGTCCTCTCTCTAAAGCAATAGAACTGCCCTTAGCAATGTCTGATAAGGCTTACTTGGCTGTTAGTCTGTAACTCTCCCAAATTCTGGTTCTCCCCCTTGTTCTTCCTCTGCCTTCTTTCCTGGATCCGCTTTCTATTACCCTCGGTTCATAGCTCGGACATCCCCTCTCCCATTGCTAACACTTCTAAGACCTTGGGTGATCTTGTCTATCTAAACCTCAACCCCTGCTATGTGCAAAGCAGTTCGCATGTTTGTTTTTAATTAATTTGGAACTGGCCTTTGTATCCATACATTTTAGCTTGGGCTTCCAAACTCTGGCTTCATGTCACCATAACTCTTACTGTTCTCCTGTTTTAACTGAGTAGAAGCCCGTGTTTTCCTCATCGCCCCAGTACATGGAATGCATTTCTAACCCCGATACACCGAATCCTTCCAATTTGAAATATTCTGTTTACCTTTCTCAAAATTCATACACCTATTAATCCTAGCATCACATTTTCCATGCCCATTTTTGTTGACTTCTGTTGAAAAAATGATCGTTTCTGTGTTTGGAATTAATGTCCTAGTCACTTAGTAAACTTTTCCCTTCCAGTTTATTTCATTTCTTTAAGTATGAATCCATGCCTAAGTATAGAACTTGTGTTAGTTAGGGTTTTATTGCTGTAAAGACACCATGACCAAGGAAATCCTTATAAAGGAGAACATTTAATTGGAACTGGCTTCCAGAGTAGAGGTGGGAAGCATGGCAGTATGCAGGCAGACATGGTAATAGAACAGCTGAGAGCTCTACATCCTGGTCCACATGCAGCCTGGAGAGACCGAAATTCACATTGGGTGGAGCTTGAGCATAGGAAACCTCAAAGCTCACCCATACAATAAAGCACTTCCTTCAACAAGGCCACACCCACTCAACCGAGGCCACGCCTCCTAATAGCAGCATGTCTTATGGCTAAGCATTCAAACACATGAGTTTATGGGGGCTAAACCTATTCAAACCACCACAGTATCTGCACATTTATTGATAGGCTGAATAAAGCTCAGTAAATATACAGAATCGGGATGTATAATTAGACTCCTATAATTCCACTGTCAGCCATAATCATTATCATATCATTCTTCAGACAGAAAATAATTCGAAGAAATATCCAGATGCTGAAAAGTTAGCTAAGATGCATTTATATTCTAAGAAGCAGGCGTTCTTCCCGTAGTTCTGAAAGACAAACAGAAAGAAGGAAATTAACTACATATTGATGTCACCAGAGCGTAATATTTCAGACAATATTTTATTTTAAAAGAAATTCAAAAAGGAAAACTTTTCAAGTTACACCAATATCTTTAACCACATTTCCCTGGCTTGTGACTCACAAATTTCATGTGAATTAGTTCAGATTTCATGGTGACAGGATTCCATGTAACAGCAGAAATGATCATTTAAAAGAAAAGTTAATGCTTGATGTAATCCAACTAAATCACTAAGTAAGCACGCTCTCAGTTTAAGGGTGTGCCTCAGTGATGTAGGTACTGTGAATAAATAGTGTGATGCTTACTAACTGGCTTTGTTAATGTAGTCACTGGGTTATAAGGCAAATTCTACACTCTTGCCACCGCATGCCTTACGACTTTAGTAGGGCTGATACTGCTTTTAGCCTGTCTTTCACATCTGCAGAGGCTAAGGCTTGATCTTATTTTGCTCTGTAGAAATCGATAGGCGATCAGCTCTAAAGAGATAATACTCTCGATTGCATATACTCAACGCTTCTAATCAACCTGAGTTTTCTGACTGCTTTCCAGCATGAATCTTTCCCCATATTTGACTTGTTCTAAGATAGTTTCATTGTTAATTACTGTTTATGTGTAAAATCTTTGATGGTACTGTTCCTGTTATATATCTAAGAACAATTCCAACCTGCTGAATATAATGAAGCCGCACAATAGTCATTGAACTGAGTTTTTATTCCTGAGACAAATAAATTGTATAGGTGGATAGGGCCTAAATTATTGAGCTGTTTTTGAAGCCGAAAATGTGTTCCAGGAGTTAACTAGGTAGAAAGCTACAGTTGTTCTCCTGGGATGGCTTTGGAAATGAAAGGTGACCACAAGGGAGATCAATGTGACAGGCCTTAGCTCTGTTAGATTTAACCACCTATGAAAGATCTGCCCCCGCCGTGCACATCAGGAGGCTCAGAAATTGGATGCAGGCTACTCCATCACTTTCAAAAAGCAAAGCTTTCTCTAGGGGAAATTGCAAAGAATGGTTTTATAATTCCTATAGTAAAAGGAGCTGCCACGGAGAAATAGCCAGCCATTTGGGGTTAGGCAGGCCCCCTCTCCCAAGAAGATTCCCCGGGAACTGTTTTTGTTTCTTGGTTTTGTTAAAATGAGATCCAAGTTACGGTTTCATAATTTCCCCCTCATTGGCCCTAAAATGAAGTTACTACAGGCCTTAAACTGGATGGACGCCACTTGCTGCATTGAAAACTTTTGTCCAAGACTCAAACCAAACTGAATGCATATGGGTTTGGGTTATTTTGAGTTTTCTAAACTTAAAGCTTAAATTTTCATAAACCTTATTGCACTTCCTGATCTTGTCTGGGAGAAAGAGTGGAAAAACTGACCAGTGTGGTGCCAGGGTCAGAAGCAGCCAGCTCCCAAGAATTCTCATTAACAGCATGGAGAGTGGACAGGCCTAGAGAGGCAGGAAATAGGTCACCCACTCTGGAATGACATATACGTTTAATATATACATATATGTTTAATTTTAACTATTTCTCTTATAAGGCACTCTCCTAATCCCTCCCACTTAAAGTATACACCAGCAAAACCAGAGGGTTACATTCCTAAAACTGGAATCATATTTCAAAATTAGTAATTTTATTCCGAACAGACAGCTAGCTATCAGCTATTCTACAAAGGACAGGTATTAAATAAATACAGATATGTAGTATATGATGTTTGTAAGAATTGAATGAAAGAGAAATGGGTGAGCAGACTTAAACCTTTGGACTCAAAGATTTGCTGATTTCCACAGGTATTTCAGCAGAACATAGACTTGCCTATTGGAAAAAAAGGCCAAACTCATGGGTTAAGAGAAATTAACGTCACAGAAGAGCCATTTAGAACTTGGAGGACAATGCAAGCCATGGCTTAGACAGATTATTAAGGACTGTGCTAGTCTCAATAAATTGACTGGCTTCTGTGAGAAACTGCACTCACAGATACATCCACACACAGACACACCTACACATTAAAAACAAGTCTTTAAGAAATGCTAGAATACATATCTCTTCATTTTTTTCAAAATAGAAACACAATTAGCTATAACCTGGTATTCTTCCAAAGAACTTAACAGAGGCAAGACTGATGCAACCTATTGGGATTCTTAATCACTACTTCCAACAACTGAAGGTAAAATACACCTTTGCTGGACTTTTGTAACTATTCTCTTGAGTAGTGAGAGCTGACTGTATGTGACAGCATGCTGTAACAAAACTGACCGTAAGTCAGTCGCCAGATGTGGGGAGGAGTCCCAGGGTTGTGACAAAGAGGAAACTGTTCATCACAGATGAAACAGGAATGGAACATTGAAGATCAAGGAAACAGTTCGAATTATGCATTAGTTCAAGGGGAAGGACGTCTCCAACTGGGCCTCTGGGGTCAGCAGGAATCAGCACAGGGTAGCCACTGATTAAAACGGGTAATGTGAACTACAAATCAACCTGGCATAGCCATTTCCATAACAAAACAAGCTTCTTACGATTCTAATAGAAGTAAAATAGTAGAGGTAATTTTAGCTCACATTTTGATATAATAGAATTTAATTTCAAACAATTCAGCATACAGATAATCATAAAGAAAATTCATGTCCCCAAATCCTAAAGAATAGTGTTGCTAAGTATATAACATTAAAGAAACACATATATACAAATTAAATATAAGCTTATTTTTAATGTACACAAAGAACTTTATTGCTTCAAACACATTTATTATTATTATTTACTGTTGTTATTATTTTGATTTTCTTTTTTTTTTCCTTTATTGGATATTTTTAATTTACACTTCAAATGTTATCCCCTTTCCTTGTTTCCCCTGCAGAGACCTCTATACCATTCCCCCTCCCCCTACTTCTATGAAGGTGCTTGTAGGTGGATGTCAAGGTGATACGTGATTGGACAGTAGAGAGTGGGCAGGGACAAAAGTTGTGGTAAGGCAGAAGAGGAGGAGCAAGGAGATTTAAGAGGAGGCAACATGAAAGCAGACGTAGATGTTTCTCTCAGCACATCTCTATATGGATAAGGTCGTTAAGAATATTTTATAACGGATGGAATTATACAGTATCATTTGACTATAAAATTATTATACCAATTGTATCAGATTATTTTGGTGTGTTATTTGATGTGGTGACTTAATTGAGTTTCAAAGAGGGACTAGAGATATAGTAGCAGAACACACAAAGCCCTCCACAGAGTTAGGATGTGTGTGTGTAAGGTTTGGCAACAACACGCCAAGGGAAAGTTTATGGACCACACAGAACAGAAGCAGCAGGGGCAGATGGAGTAGACCACACCTGAGTCAAAAGAAGCCGGGGTCTGTGAGAACATAGAGTCAGTGTGGAGCCACTAAGATAAAAATGCCCTGCAGTGCCAGGTGGCCTTAGGGGTGCCAGCACTAGGCAGACTAAAAGGTTATTGCTTTTTATTTTTACCAAAACAGGTGGTCCCTCATAACCCAGCCACTCCCGCCTGCCTCCCACCCTGGCATTCCCCTCCACTGAGGCATTGAGCCTTCACACGACCAAAACCCAACAAATTCATCCTCTGCTACATATGCTGCTGAAGCCATTGGTCCCTCCATGTGTACTCTTTGGTTGGTGGTTTAGACCCTGGAACTCTGGGGGGTCTGGTTGGTTGATATTATTGTTCTCTCTATGGGGTTGCAAACCCCTTCAGTTCCTTCAGTCCTTTCTCTTAACTCCTCCATTGCAGACCCCATTCTCAGTCCAATGGTTGGCTGTGCGCATCCACCTCTGCATTTGTCATGATCTGACAAAGCCTCTCAGGAGACAGCTACATCAGGCTCCTGTCAGCATGCACTTCTTGGCATCTGAACTATTGTATGGGTATGGTGACTGTATATGGGATAAATACCCAGGTGGGGCAGTCTCTGGATGATCTTTCCTTCAGTCCCTGATCCAAACTTTGTCTTCATAGTTCATTCTGTGAGTATTTTGTTCTGCCTTCTAAGAAGGACTAAAACATCCACACTTAGGTCTTCCTTCTTTTTGAGATTCATGTGGTCTGTGCATTGTATCTTGGGTATTCTGAGCTTTTGGGCTAATATTCATGTATCAGTAGGTGCATACCATGTGTGTTCTTTTGTGATTGGGTTACCTCACTCAGGATGATATTTTCTAGATCCATCCATTTGCCTGAGAATTTCATGAAGTCATTGTTTTAAATAGCTGAGTAGTACTCTGTTATGTAAATGTACCACATTTTCTGTACCCATTCCTCTCTTGAGGGACATCTAGGTTCTTTCCAACTTCTGCCTATTATAAATAAGGCTGCTATGAACATAGTGGAGTATGTAGCCTTATTGTATGTTGGAGCATCTTTGGGGTATATGCCCAGGAGTGTTATAACTGGGTTCTCAGGTAATACTATATCCAAGTTTCTGAGGAACCACCAGACTGATTTCCAGAGTGGTTGTACCAGCTTGCAATCCCACCAGCAATGGAGGAGTGTTCCTCTTTCTCCACATCTTTACCAGCATCTGCTGTCACCTGAGTTTTTGATCTTAGCCATTCTGACTGGTATGAGATGGAATCTCAGGGTTGATTTGATTTTCATTTTCCTGATGACTAAGGATGTTGATCTGGGCCATGGAAACTCCCAGGAATCTATGATTGTGACCATAGCTAAGACTCCTAGCAATTGGGGATATGGAGCATAAACTGGCCACCTCTTGTAACCAGGAAAGACTTGGAGGGATAGGGACACAATCCAGCCACAAAACCTGAGGCTCACAATATATGCTACCTGTAAGAGAGGCAGTGGTCAAGATGAAGCAGAATGAGAGAAGGGCCAACCAATGACTGAGCCAGCTTGAGACCCATTCCATGAGAGGGAGTCCACCCCTGACACAATTAATGTTATTTTACTATACTTGCAGACAGGAGTCTAACATGTCTATCATAAAAGGCCTCACCCAGCCACTGATAAAAAGAGATGCAGAGTTCCATAGCTAAACTTAGGTAGAGCCTGGGGAATCCTGTGGAAGACAGGGAGGAAGGATTGAATAGGCCAGATGGGTTAAGGACACTACACTACACACACACACACACACACACACACACACACACACACACACACACACACACCAAAAAACCTACAGAGTCAACTAAGCTGGGCCCATAGGGACCCACAGAGACTGAACCACCAGCCCGAGAGCCTGCATGCAAAGAGCCTAGTCCCTCTGCACATATGTAACCGTTGTGTAGCTGGTCTTCATGTGGGACTCCTAAGGCAGGAACAGCAACTGTCTCTGGCTACGTAGCCTGCCTTTGGGTCCCTTTTCCCTAACTTCACTACCTTGTCTAGCCTCAATAGGAGGTGTGTCTAGTTACTACAACCTGATATGCCAAGGCTGTTTGATATCCATGGGAGGCCTCCTCTTTTCTGAGAAGAAGGGAAAGAGGGATGGAAATGGTGGAAGAGAAGAGAGGGAGGCACTAGGAAGAGAAGAAGGAGGGGAAGCTGAGATAGGGATGTAAAGTAAATAAGTAACTTAATTAATAAAAAAATAATTAAATTATAACACAGTATACCTGAACAAAAAGAATTAGTTTTCAGGTATAGATAAAAAATTTAATATAATATTTTAATAGAAGTCAAGAAAGTAACATCTGAGGTATTCAAGGGTATAAGATGAGATTATTTTAAATGCAGCAAAAGTGATAATAAATTAATATTATTATATGCCCTTGCTGAGAGTTTACTTCATACAACCAAAATGACTAGAGAGTTGTACTAAGAACAGCAATAGATTTTTAAAATATAATAAGATAGATATTAATATTTATTATTTGGAATACTTTTCAAGAAACACACACCCTTTTCTGTCATGTTGTTACTGAATGATACTATTTATGCAAGAAATAAAGATGTTCTTAATTTTTTTACTTATTATTGTATTCAGAATAAGGGGGATAGAATAATATAAAATACATATGGAATACTATAATGTACTATACTTAAAACAAAAAAAAATACTATAGGACAAAGTCTAAGTGGTCATTATGAGGGAAGACAGCAGTCTGAGGTGGTCATGTGGTCAAATAATGAACTTTTGTACAATCACAATAAAACAAAAACAGCATATACAAAAAGAACTTCTCAGGCTCTTGTTTTTAACTTCATTGGAAATTAAAGTAGGTTAACATTTTGAAGTTGTAAGTGATTTGGGGAAAAATGAGTGATTATTAGACATTTTAATATCAACTCTAGAGTTGAGAATTGGGATTTTTATCATGGAAGGGAAAAGAAAAAACAAAATTAGGAAAGAGGTTGAAGGTATCTACCCTGTAAGGTTTTTAGCCAGAAGCATCAGTAAGAAGTCATGAGATGTTTTACTCAGCAGAGTCTCCATACTCTTACCCACCACAGAGACCTAGACAAGATAAGATCATCTCAATGAGCATTTTTCCCAACAACCAAGAACACTCCACTGAAATTTCAATTTTCACTTCAAGACTTCTGAAGAAAAAAATGGTGGGTTCCAAGCACAGGGCAAGAAATGTGCAGGATGAACTTGGCATATGTATCATACCTTAACACAGAAGCTTGTGTTCAAGTAGAGATTCTTCCAATGCCAGAGATGGGGCAACTTGAGCTTTAGATAATACCAGCATAGTGAAACAGCAATTGCATTTAAGTATGTAAGTTTCTGTTGACGCCTAGAGAGGAATGGGCCACCTTTGGAACAGGAGAGGCAACACAATTCCCATGCTACTAAGGTTCCTCTTTTATTTTATTTTTCTTCCTTTTTTGGCATTTTTTTATATTCTTGGTATTTACATTTCAAATGTTATCCTCTTCCCCCACTCCCATCCTTCCCTTCCATTGCCTCCATGAAGGTGCTCCCTCTCGCAAACCCCTTTTCCCACCTCAGCACTTTGGCATTCCCCTACACTGGGAAAATGAGCCTTCCCTGGACCAAAGACCTTTCCTACTATTGATACCAGAAAATGCTATCCTCTGATCCATATGCAACTGGGACCACGGGTTGAAACTACATCATTTAGCATGACAGCTGGACTACCCCTAGGGTTTCTTCCCTGCCATCCCTTGCAGTGATGGGTCACTGTAAGATAGGCAAGATCGACCCTGTGGGGCCTTAAGAAAAGGAGGGAATAACTGAATCAACATCTGTCTTTTTATCTTTGCCTGCTTTCTAGAACCTTCCGGGCAAGAATCTAAAGTGGCTGAACTGCAGCAACTGCCACATGTCTTTAAGGAAAGAATCCAGTCACTAATTCACCCAACGAGAATTAAGTCTCACCCTCAGAAACATTCAAAGCGACCACACAAGCCTAATTACTTCTATACCTTTACTATATATTTTTCTCTTCAGATATGGTTGTTTCTATCAACAGTGTTAGCATCCACTGGCACATCATTTAACAAAAGCAGGGATTAAGATAAACACACTAACAAAAAACAATCTTCTAAAAAAAGAACTACAGTTCGTAACCCCCTTTGTATTAAAGAGGGCTGCTAGGACTTCTCAGTATATTGAACTATCCCTGCAGCCCTGGGATGAAGCCTACTTGATCATGGTGAATGATCCTTTTGATGTGTTCTTGGATTCAGTTTGCAAGAATTTTATTGAGTATTTTTGCATCAATGTTCATAAGAGAAATTGGTTTGAAGTTCTTTTTCTTTATAGGGGCTGTGTGTGGTTTAGGTATAAGAATAATTGTGGCTAAAAAAAAACGAATTGGTTAGTGTTCCTTCTGTTTCTATTTTGTGAAATAGTTTAAAGAATATTGATATTAGGTCTTCTTCAAAGGTCTGATAGAATTCTGCACTAAAACTATTTGTTCCTGGGTTTGTTGTTGTTGTTTTTGGGTTTGTTTTTTTTGTTTTGTTTTGTTTTGTTTTGTTTTGTCTTGTTTTTGCAGGACTGGGGAAGAACTTTTAATGACTGGTTCCATTTCTTTAGGGGTTGTGGTACTGTTTATATGTTTTATCTGATCCTGATTTAACTTGGTACCTCGTATCTTTCTAGAAAATTGCCCTTTTCCTCCAGATTTTTCAATTTTGTTGACTATAGGCTTTTGTAGTAGGATCTGATGATTTTTTAACATTTCCTTAGTTTATGTTATGTCTCCCTTTTCATTTATTTTCATTATTACTGTTAATTTGTATACCACCTCCATGCCCTCTGGTTAGTCTGGCTAAGGGTTTATCTATCTTATTGATTTTCTCAGAGAACCGGCTTCTGGTTTTATTGATTTTTTTATATAGTTCTTTTTGTCTCTATTTGGTTGATTTCAGCCCCGAGTTAGATTATTTCCTGCCATCTACTCTCCTTGAGTGCATCTGCTTCTTTTTGTTCTAGAGCTTTCAGGTGTACTGTAAAGCTGCTAGTGTATGGTCTCTCCGGTTTCTTTTTGGAGGCACTCAGAACTATGAATTTTCCTCTTAGCACTGCTTTCATTGTGTTCCATAAGTTTGAGTATGTTATGCCTTCATTTTCATTAAATTCTATAACGTCTTTAATTTCTTTCTCTATTTCTTCCATGACCAAAATATCACTGAGTAGAGAGTTGTTCAGCTTCCATGTGTGCATGGGATTTCTGTTGTTTTTGTTGTTATTGAAGACTAGCCTCAGTTTATGTTGATCTGATAGAATACATGGGATTGTTTCATATTCTTTTATCTGTTAAGGCCTATTTTGTGAAAAATTATGTAGTCAATTTTGGAGAAGGTACCATGAGGTTTTGAGAAGAAGGCATATTCTGTTGTTTTAGGATGAAATGTTCTATAGCTATCTATTAAGTCCATTTGGTTCATAACTTCTGTTAGTTACACTGTTTCTTTGTTTAGTTTCTGTTTTCATAATCTGTCCATTTATGAGAGTGGGGTATTGAAGTATCCCACTATTACTGTGTAAGGTACAGAGTGTGCTTTGAGCTTTAGTAACGTTTCTTCTTATGAGTGTGGGTGCCCTTGCATTTGGAGCACAGATGTTCAAAACTGAGAGTTTATTTGGTTGATTTTCTTCCCTTCAATGAATATGAAATGTCGATCCTTATGTTTTTTGATAACATTTGGTTGAAAGTCAATTTTATTTGATATTAGAATGACTATTCAAGCTTGTTTCTTGGAACCATTTGCTGGAAATTTTTTTTCAGCCTTTTACTCTGAGGTAGTATCTGTCTTTATCACTGAGATGTGTTTCCTGTGTGCAGCAAAATGCTAGGTCCTGTTTACATATCCAGTCTGTTAGTCTATGTCTTTTTATTGGGGAATTGAGTCCATTAATATTGAGATATTAAGGAATAGCAACTGTTGCTTTCTGTTATTTTTGCTGTTTGAGGTGGCATTATGTTTGTGTGGGTATCTGTTGGGTTTGTTGAAATAAGATTACTTTCTTGCTTTTTCTAGGGTGTAATTTTTCTCCTTGTGTTGGAATATTCTCACTATGATCCTTTGTAGGGCTGGATTTATGGAAATATATCCTATAAATTTGGGTTTGTCCTCAAATATTTTGGTTTCTCAATATATGGTACTCGAGAATTTTGCTGGGTAGAGTAGCCTGGGTTGCCATTTGTGTTCTCTTAGGGTCTGTATGACATCTGCCCAGGATCTTCTGGCTTTTAGAGTCTCTGGTGAGAAGTCTGGTATAATTCTGATAGATCTGCCTTTATAAGTTACTTGACCTTTTCCCCTTACTGCTTTTAATATTCTTTCTTTGTTTGGGGCATTTGGTGTTTTGACTATTATGTGATTGGAGATATTTTTTTCTGGTCCAATCTATTTGGAATCCTGTAGGCTTTTTGTATGTTTATAGGCATCTCTGTTTTTAGGATAGGGAAGTTTTCTTCTACAACTTTGTTGAAGATATTTACTGGCCCTTTTAGTTGGGAGTCTTCACTCTCTTCTATGCCTATTATCTTTAGGTTTGGACTTCTCATTGTGTCCTGGATTTTCTTGACATTTTGAGTTAGGAGCTTTTTGAATTTTGCATTTTCTTTGACTGTTGTGTCAATGTTTTCTATGGTATCTTCTGCCCCTGAGATTCTCTCTTTTATCTCTTGCATTTTGTTGGTGATGCTTATATCTATGACTCCTGATCTTTTTCCTAGGTTTTCTATCTTCAGGGTTGCCTCTATTTCTGATTTTTTTTTTTCCATTTTTAGGTCATGAATGGTTTTGTTTAATTCCTTCGCGTATTTGGTTGTGTTTTCCTGTAATTCTTTAAGAAATTTTTGTGTTTCCTCTTTAAGGACTTCTACTTGCTTACTTGTGGTCTCTTGTATTTCTTTTAGGGAGTTACTTATGTCCTTCTTAAAGTCCTCTGTCATCATCATGAGATGTGATTTTAAATACAAATCTTGCTTTTCTGGTGTGTTGAAGAATCCAGGACTTGCTGTGGTAAAAGAACTGGGTTCTGATGATGCCAAGTAGGCTTGGTTTCTGTTGGTTAGGTTCTTGTGCTTGTCTCTTACCATTTGGTTATCCCTGGTGTTGGTTGGTCCTGCTGTCTTTGTCCCTCCTGTGGGCCTGTGATCCTGTGATCTTAGGAGTGAGAGCATTCCTGTGAGACCAGTTTTCTCCAGGCAGGACTTGGGTTTAAAGAGCTGTGTGACAGCTTTAAGCTCTGAGGCACAGATCGCTAAGACTTCCCAGAATAACAGCACTGAGAGTGTAGAAAGAGAAAGACAACTAAAATAATGAACAACAGTAAAGCCCCAATGTTCCAGTTTTATCTTCTACATCATTCTCTGGAATGTCATTATCAAAAACATTAGGTATTCATACAACTTTAAGTTATCTGTGGGGAGCGCAGCTTAGTGAATTAGCGTGATCTCTGTTTCTCAGCAATCACTCATGTGAGCACAAGTCACAATATAGAAAGGTTTTCAAGACAAAAAGCTTACCATCAGCTAGAAAAGCATAACTTTTGGCAGCTGCTAGGACCTATCATTTCTTTCCATCACTGGCAAGGCCTCAGCCAGAATTCTTTTGGATCAGTCATTGCTCACTGATGGCAACTATGTCCTCTCAGAATAACTGTGGCTTTAAACCACAGAGCAACTGACATAATCATTGCTCTATGTCAGAAAAAAGAAAAACACAGAAAACAGCCTGAACACTATTTAATTTATTTGGCTGCACTAAACTGCTGATGGTATCTGTAGGCCTCAGCCATAAATTACTGCCTAGCTTTCTGTGCTTATTACATGTCAGTAGCTAAGAAGTTGGTGGGACAGTGTGCATTAGTCAATTCCTCAAGAGTCACTCAAACAGCTATGATACAACCCATGATATAATTCTGGTTATTTATCTGACTACTTAGTGACTGCCTTTTTCATTAGAATACATGTTCCACTTGAAACTATCTTATCCACAACCAAATCTCCAGCATTTTTTTTTTTTAGTGACTTGTAAAAAAACAAATGATCAAAAACACTTGCTGAGTGACTATAGGTATGAACAAATTATAAGACACAAATTTCTTCTCATTTTCTACTTAGGAGGCAAGACATGAAACGGGGCTGGGCGGAGGTGACTGTGAGGCATGTGACAGATGTACATAGGACATGAGGACATGGATTCAGATTCCCCCAGAGGCCCAGTTAAAAGAGTGCGCAGCAGCATGCTCTTGGGGCAATGCAAAGACAAGAATGCAAAGACATTCTGCCGAAATTGGTAAACTTCTGGTTCATCGAGAGAACCCGTCTCAAAACGTAAGGTGGACTGGGGTAGAGAAAAACACCTAATATTAAACTCTGGCCTACTCTGGCTTCTGCACTTTTATGCACAAGTGTGTATACACATGCACACACATGGGAGGTGGAGAATAAGAACATTCCCTCTAGGCCTAAGGGAACACTGCAGAAGGGGGCATAGAAAGAATGTAAGCCATGAAAGATAAGGAGAAGGGCTCCAACCTGCCATCTTCTGGGCAAGGCATCCACTACAATCAGGAACTCGGCAGCTGTGGATTCATGCTCAGAAGGTGCATAAGAATGAACCTATCAACAGTTAGATATGGAGGTGGGCTTGGAGGACCTGCTCCTTACTGCTGAACTTGGTGCTACTGATGGATTCTGGGAGGAGTCTTTGTCCTCATCTGTGTGCCCATTGGTGATCCTGACAGGTTCTCATGGATAGCCCCATTGCAATTATCACATAGATGGCCCTAGCTAAGGCAAATGGATCACAAAACAGAAGCAAAAGTCCTAAGTCTGCGAAAAGAAAAAAAAAAAAAAAAACTGGCAGGGGCTGTTTGACAGAGATGGAGAGGAAGTAAGAGATGATGGGGAAAGGAAAGCATCTAAGTTCTAATGCAGAACCAGAATGGAGCAGCACACCTCCCCCCCCAGCGATGAAAATGTTCTGCGTCTGGACCCTCCAGCATGGTCATCACCACTCACACGTGGCAACCAAGACCTTGAAACGTGGCCACTGTAGTATCACCACAATGCCCCACTGCCATCCAACGGTGCAGCACCCATTAGTGTTTCTTAACCATTCACTGAAGAATGTCTCAGGGTTTGGAGCAGAGAATGAGAAATCTTCAATTATGTTTGGGGATGAAAGATTCCCATTCCTTCCCATCCCCATTGCCACTACACCCAAATATACACCACCAAAAAAAAAAAAAAAAAAAGAGTAAGAATGATAATCAGTGGATTGTTTACATGAGAACTGTACTTCTCTAAGTTATATTTAAAGAAAGAGGAGGAAAGGGTTTCACCACTGTTAGCTTTGCAGCATACCAACAGCATTTTAAGCATACAGAATTGTTAGGATTCCAAAGCCAAAAATTTGAAACACAAACACAGTCACGGTGAAGACAAACACTAGGAGAGAACAGAAATGGTGCTAGATTCAGAAGAAGCTGGGAGACTTTAAATACAACCCTTAGAATACAGTTCCTAGGGTTTTATTTATTTTTGGCGACAGAATCTCATGCAACCATGGCTGACCTCAAACTTGCTATGTAGCTTCGGCTGGCTCAATCCCCTGGATCCATCTCCCAGATAGTAGGAGTATAGATGTGTGCTAGCATGCCTGGAAAGGTTTCTAATAGAAACTTTAAATTTTCGTTCTCAGAGGTCTGCTCTGGGTGTGAAATTTTAAAGAGGAATGTTAAGAGTAGGTGGTAGCAGGAAGGTAAGGGAGAGGCCTGGAATAGAGGAGAAAAGACTCCTCCACCCTCTGCTCACTTACACTCTAATCAGCATACATATATTGGAATAACCAAGAACAAAGTGGGACTTTTCTTAATTCATATACTATCTACACTAACATGCATGACCTGGTAAAAGCTGATCTTACAGATATTTGCAGCAACACTCCGCATCATCAAAGGATACTTCGAGTGGATGTTGTGATGCTTTGTGCTGTCAACTAGTCAGGCTGACAGAATCTAGAACCACCTGGGATTTGAGCCTCTGAGTACATCCATAGGGAATTACCTTGACCGTATTGATTGGGGTAATGATTGTTCAGTGCAGGTGGTGCCATCTCTGGCTGGGATCCTTGATTAAGTGTAGAAAGAGAACTGAGCATGTGCAACAGGCTGTAGTCATCACTCCAGCTGTGAATGTTATATGTTAAGTTCCTGCCACCGTGATCTCCCCATCAGGATGAACCATACCCTTGAGTTGTGAGCCAGAATAAACCATTGCATTGTTTTGCCAAAGTATTTTATCAGAACAACAGGAGGGAAACCAAAATATCAAGCATGTTCTCTATTAAGCAAAATGAGGAATAGAAAGATGAGCTGATTCCACTTGCGTAAGTCTCCAAAATGGATGGATGTCTCTAGAACATGTACCCTTAATCCATATTTCACAGAAAGGTAGTGAGATTAATAAGTAACTACAGTTCCCAGAGGAGGTCAACTTAACACAAAGCTATAAAGATTCATAATTTCTACTCTGTGATTCCCATGATCCCCAGAAACTTCTAGTTTTCCTGGAAACGTTAAAAGCCAACTCTATTCTCACAGTAATAATTTTAAAATAACAGCATCAATCAGACTCCTGAAGCAGTGTGTGACTGAACTTCATTTGGACCACAGGCTAGATGTAATTTTGAGCAATAATTTCATCTCTGCCATAATAGTTTGGTTAGCTAAAACATAGAATGCATTTAGAAACGTGGTACATAGTTAATATAAGGCATTACTCCAAAAGAGTAGTGACTGATTAACTGTTCTTACTGCTCACACACCACTCTCTACAATGTTCTAAAGTAGGCATTGTTATTAGTGTCTTGACAAATAGGGACCAGTACAGAACAGTGCTAGGTGACATGGTCCTGTCCATCTAAGCAGTAACTCTGAGAGTTAACTTGGAGATGTTTGGTCCCTTTGCATGTGTTCTTAAATGAAGCTCTTGTTGCTCACATACATTTCCACAGGCTAAGCTGCCTCCCACACGCTAGTTAGTTATCAGAGGATGAGAAGATAATTCTGGGTTTATTTTATTTATTGTTATGTTTATTAAGAACAGACACAAAGAGAACATCATTAAAGGCAGAACCAAAACACAATGCAACCACAAACCAATGAGCACTAACAGTCATCAGAAGCAAAAAGAGTTAAGAAACTTGAGTAGCTTGAGGGAGAACTGTCCTGTCCACCCATTGATTTTGGACTTGCAGCTTCTGGAACTGGAGAAAAAGAGTCATCTGTAACAAGTGGCTTTAAGGCCATTGTTACAGCAGACCGAGATAATTAACAAATATCTATCATATATTGCACCACCTTGTCTCTTAAGAAGAAAAAGCACCCACACTTTTGTACTATATGCACTGGAAGTTTATTACATGTCACCCTTTTTCAAGGGGGAGTAAACAAAGCACTGGTGCATGAGATGGACAAAACAAATGAGGTGATTTTATAGAGAAGCACAGTGAATAATGTAAGGATGTAGGAAGAATCGTACATGACTGAGCTGAGGGGCTCTTATCTCATGTGACCAAGGAAATACCCCCAGAAGCTCTGAGCATTGAATGGGCCTCATAGTGATGAGTGGTAAATGCTCACACCAATAGAAGACAGATGCTTCTGACATGTGATGGTGGAGAAGACTCACCGAAACTGATCTTGGCATAACATGGCAATAGAAAGAAAGAACGACAGCATAGCTAGAGAGTGTTGAGAGGAGAGAGGTACACTCAGCAAGGCAGGAGAGAGAACATTTATGTCAATTATCTATGGTTACCGTGACTTTCATAAGAAAGATGAACTCATTTTCCTCCTGTGTAACAAAAGCATGCAAAGCTTCAGAAGGCATTCAACAATAAATGTTTATGGATTATGCTTTTGGGGTCAACTAGGAACCAGCTAGGCAAAGAGGTTGATCTAAACTTGCCTTACTGTAGTATCTGTGATTAAATAGATTAAATTCTTGCTGATTGAGGAAGGCCTAGAGGGACATAGTCCTCCTAGCCAGTAAATATTCTTATGATGATGGGGCAAAGGCTGGGGGTTAGAAAGGGTTTCCAAAAATAACACTATCCCTAGCATATTCCTGTGTGATATTTGGTAAGTCTGCCCTTAGTGGAGGCTAATCACTAACTGAGAGCCCAGAGTGAGCATGGTTATAGCAAAGCATGAAGTCATGAAGATTCTGCAGACAAGTATAGCTCTTATAAACTAATAGATACATAATTTTAATTAAAATAATGTATTACAAGAGTGAAGACTCAAAATAGAGAATTTGGCTATAGTACCCTGACAATGCTGAAAGAAGTGTCTTTTTTATGTTTGTGTATGTATGTATGTATATATGTATGTATGAATGTATGCGTGTATGTATGCATGTGCATAGTATATTTATGGAGTGGCTGTAAACATTTGTGTAGTGGTATGTGAATATATGTGAGTGCACATGTTTGTGCAAGTACAAACATGCATGTTTAGAGACCAGAAGTCAAAATGAGGCATCTTCCTTTGCTCTCCATCTTATTTTGGGAGACAGGCTCTCTTGCTGAATCTGGGGTTCACCAGTGAGCTACAGTTATCTGCCTATATTCATATTCAACTACTAGAATTATCAATACATGCGGCTACGCCTGGCTCTTTCATTAAACTCTGGAAATCAAACCCAGGTCCTGGTATTTGCATGGGGGAACAAATTTTATGGAATGAGCCACCATCCTAACCCCAGAAAAAGGATCTGGAAGGGCTTTTTAGATTTGGATGGATGAATGGATGAGTGGATGGACAGATGAATGAACAAACTGACAAATGACTAGACAAAATGAAGGGATGTTAAGAGCAAGAATTATTGTGAGTAAAGCAATGATGATAGTAAAGAGTACATGGAAATGATGAAAAAACAGCAGGTATACCAGTTATCTGGATGCTTTCACTATCCAATCTATCACACACAGGGAAATGCAGTCTTACAAATGAGTCACATATTTAACCTATATAGAAGAAACCACTACATTGTAAAAATGTTTCAGAAGTCTAGAGTTTGAAATATAATAAGTAGGAATGTCTGAGGGGCATGATAGTACAAACCTAAGATTCCTAACATGCATAACAATGAAGACTCAGTATAGCTCTACAGTAAATAATGTGAAGAAACCTGGAATTATGAATCAATGTATAAATACAACAACTCTTGCTGGTAACCCAATGTTGAAAGCTATCATCACATTGTTTTTCTGGGAGAAAGATATCAGATGACTCCAAAATTGCTAGGAATTAAAACAAAATTCAAAAATCGTCTTTCTAAGGGACTAAAAAACAAGGGTCATGAGTATTATCTTAAGCATATTCGTCAACTTTTAATATAACTTAAATGTTGGTATGTGACAAGAGCATGAAGGAAATTCTCAAAATTATCCGTTTAAAACTCTAATATTTGATTATATTCTATTCTTTACAACTGGCTCTTTGATTGGCTTAATTGTTTATATTACACTAAATACAACATACCATCTGGTAACAAGATCTTAGACTAGGTTAACCTCAATATGTATGGCTGAGTCTGGCATTGAAGTCATAATTTTCCTGCCTCTCCCTGTAGAATCCTAGGATAGCAGGTGAGAACCAGCATGCCCACTTAAGTATTGTTGATTCTGAATGGCCAAAAGGACCACATTTCCCTGTTAACTATATAACATAACCCAGAGGCCCCTTGGAAGGGTGTGGCTGGATGAATTCTTCTACAAGCTAAGACTACTAAAATAGGTGCTCTTTTGCACCCACTCAACATACAAACAGACATTGTTTTTGTTACCCTTTCTCCTATGCCTTCATTTCCACTAAAAATATGTTTTCTTGTGTTTTTTTTTCTCTCTTATCCTTAAACTATGGTATCTGAATATCAAGTAAATTTAGAACTTTATTCATTTCACTGATCTCTACCACATATATTTAAGAATTGGAAAGCAAGATGAGTATCCTTTTTTTTTTAATTTTATTTTTTACAGTCCAGTCTCCCTCACCCCCTGCCAGGCTTCCCCATTCTCTGGGGCCTCAAGTCTCTTGAAGGTTAGTTGTAGCTTCTCCCACTGAGGCCAGACCAGGGAGTCCTCTGCTATATATGTGTCAGGGGCCTAGGACCAGCTCGTGTATGATGCCTTGTTGGTGATGGCTCAGTGTCTGAGATCTCAGGGTTCCAGGTTAACTGAGACCGCTGGTTGTCATTCTACACTGTCAGGAGACTATGAAGTCTTCTATTATTCGCCTCACAATGGTCCTATCACCATTATCACCAAGCTATATCATCGAGTTTTAATCAGAAATCTTCCCTTAGTTCAACACCTCTTTGTCTACAATTCAACTTTTCTTTTCTTTTTTTTAAACGACTTTATTTTACAAAACAAAGATAAATGTACAGATTTTAAACATTTTTTGCTTAAAATTATACATTTTTGTCAGTACTGTTTTTTCAGACATTAAAATAATTTTTACATAAAACCATGTGAATATATTTTTTAGTCAGTACTTGATTTTTTTCAAGGGCTTGACAGTATGCATTGAAAACCTAATAGTTACAATAAGCGTAAAGTACATGCAAAACAAAACGCAACATGGAAATAGTCAAAGTCTTCTTGTTTTGTAAATATATGTATATTTTTTTGTTTTCTTTATTTCTTGGAGTTCATACAGTCTGTGAGTTGTTTCTGGGGGAGTGCAAGCCTCTGGGTTTAGCATCCCACTATCAGTGACTGCATATTATGTCTATTCTTTTGTGACTGGGTTATCTCACTCAGGATGATATTCTCTAGATGCAGCCATTTTCTTAAGAATTTGGTTAAGTCAGTGTTTCTGGTGGCTGAGTAGTATTCCATTGTGTATGTGTACCACAATCTTTGTATCCATTCGTCTTCTGAAGGACATCTGGGTTCCTTCCAGCTTCTGGCTATTATAAATAGAGCCGCTATGAACATTGTGGTGCATATATCTTTGTTGTGTATTAAAGTGTCTCTGGGGTATATGCCCAGAAGTGGAATAGCTGGGTCTTCAGGTAGTACTATATCCAATTTTCTGAGGTATCGCCAGACTGATTTCCAGAGTGGTTATATTAGCTTGCAACCCCACCAACAGTGGAGAAGTGTTCCTCTTTCTCCGCATCCTCGCCAGCATCTGCTGTCATCTGAGTTTTGGATCTTGGCCAATCAGACTGGTGTGAGGTGGAATCTCAGGGTTGTTTTGATTTGCATTTCCCTGATGGCTAAGGATGTCGAGCACTTCCACAGATGTTTCTCGGCCATTCGGTGTTCCTCAACTGAAAACGTTTTGTTTAGCTATGTAACCCCATTTCTTAATAGGGTTATTTGATTCTCTGGTGTCTAGCTTTTTGAGTTACTTGTACACCTTGGATATTAGGCCTCTATCTGATGTGGTGTTGGTAAGATCATTTCCCATTCTGTTGGTTGCCGATTTGTTTTCTTGACAATTTCCTTAGCCTTACAGAAACTTTGCAATCTCATTAAGTACCATTTGTTAATCTTTGACCTTAGAGCTTGAGCCATTGGTGTTTTGTTCAGGAAATTTTCTCCTGTGCCTATGTGTTCTAAGGTTTTCCCTACTTTCTCGTCTAATAGTTTCAGTGTATCTGGTTTAATGTGGAGATCTTTGATCCACTTACACTTGAGCTTTGTACAAGGAGATAAGAATGGGTCTATTTTCATTCTTTTGCATGCTGAGTGCCAGTTGGACCAGCACCATTTGTTGAATAGGCTGTCCTTTTTCCATTGAATGTTTACTGCTCCTTTGTCAAAAATCAGGTGACCATATACATGAGGGCTCATTTCTGGATCTTCCATTCTATTCCATTGATCCACATGCCTATTTTTGTACCAGTACCATGCAGCTTTTAGCACAATTGCCTTGTAATATAGCTTGAGGTCAGGGATAGTGATTCCCGCAGATTTTTTTTTGTTGTTGAGGATGGATTTCGATATTCTAGGTCTTTTGTTATTCCATATGAAATTGCACATTGATCTTTCCAATTCCATGAAAAACTGGGTTGGAATTTTGATGGGGATTGCATTGAATCTGTACATTGCTTTTGGTAGGATGGCCATTTTTAAGATGTTGATTTTTCCAATCCATGAGCATGGGAGATCTTTCCATTTTCTGATGTCCTCCTCAATTTCTTTCTTTAGAGGTTTGAAGTTCTTGTCATACAGGTCCTTCACTTGCTTAGTAAGAGTCACACCAAGGTATTTCATAGTTTTTGTAACGATTGTGAAGGGTACCTTTTCCCTAATTTCTTTCTCCACATGTTTGTCCTTTGAGTATAGGAAGGCTACTGACTTGTTTGAGTTAATTTTGAATCCAGCCACTTTGCTGAAATTGTTTATCAGCTGTAGGAGTTCTCTGGTGGAATTTTTTGGGTCACTCAAGTACACTATCATGTCATCGGCAAAGAGTTATGTTTTTATCTCTTCCTTTCTGATTTGTATCCCCTTGATCTCCTTTTGCTGTCTAATTGCTCCAGCCAGGACTTCCAGTACTATGTTGAATAGGTAGGGGGAGAGTGGGCAGCCTTGGCGAGTCCCTGATTTTAGTGGGAGTGCTTCAAGTTTCTCAGCATTAAGTTTGATGTTGGCTGTTGGTTTGCTGTATATTGCTTTTATTATGTTTAAGTATGGGCCTTGGATTCCTGTTCTTTCCAGGACTTTTAACATGAAGGGGTGTTGGATTTTGTCGAATGCTTTCTCAGCGTCTAGTGAGATGACCATGTGATTTTGGTCTTCGAGTTTGTTTATATGGTGGATTACGTTGATAGATTTCCTTATGTTAAACCATCCCTGCATCCCAGGGATAAAGCCTACTTGGTCATGATGAATGATCGTTTTGATGTATTCTTGGATTCGGTTTGCAAGGATTTTGTTGAGTATTTTTGCATCAATGTTCATAAGTGAGATTGGTCTGAAGTTCTCTTTCCTTGTAGGGTCTTTGTGTGGTTTAGGTACGAGGGTTATTGTAGCCTCAAAAAATGAGTTGGGTAATATTCCATCTGATTCTATCTTTTAGAATAGTTTGGCGAGTATTGGTGTTATATCCTCAATAAAAGTCTGATAAAATTCTGCACTAAACCTGTCTGGACCTGGGCTTTTTTTGGTTGGGAGGCTTTTGATGACTTCTTCTATTTCTTTAGGTGTTATAGGGTTATTTAGATGGTTTACATGGTTCTGGTTTAACTTTGGGACCTTGTATCTGTCTAGGAATTCGTCCATTTCCTCCAGATTTTCCAATTTTGTGGAGTATAAGTTTTTGTAGTAGGATCTGATGATTTCTTGAATTTCCTTAGTTTCAGTTGTTATGTCACCAGTTTCCTTTCTGATTTTGTTAATTTGGATACTCTCTCTTTGCCCTCTAGTTAGTCTGGCTAGGGGTTTATCAATCTTGTTGATTTTCTCAAAGAACCAACTCTTGGTTTTGTTGATTTTTTCAATGGTTCTTTTTGTTTCTATTTGGTCTATTTCTGCCCAAATTTTGATTATTTCTTGCCGTCTACTCTTTTTGGGTATATCTGCTTCCTTTTGTTCTAGGGCTTTTAGCTGTGCTGTCAGGTTGCTGATGTGAGTTCTCTCCAGTTTTTTTTTTTTTTTTTTTTTTTTTTTTTTTTTTTTTTTTTTTTTTGGAAGCACTTAGGGCTATGAGTTTTCCTCTCAACACTGCTTTCGTTGCATCCCATAGGTTTGGGTATGTTGTGTTTTCGTTTTCGTTGAATTCTAGAAAATCCTTAATTTCTTTCTTTATTTCTTCTTTGACCCTGCTATCATTTAACAGAGCATTGTTTAGTTTCCATGTGTATGTGGGCTTTTTGCTGTTTTTGTTGTTGTTAAAGACCAGCCATAGACCATGGTGATCTGAGAGGATGCATGAGAGTATTTCAATCTTCTTATATCGATGAAGGCTCATTCTGTGTCCAATTATGTGGTCAATTTTCGAGAAGGTGCCATGGGGTGGTGAGAAGAAGGTGTATTCTTTTACTTTGGGATAGTATGTTCTGTATATATCTATTAATTCTAGTTGGCTCAAAGTCTCTCCTAGTTTTGCAGTGTCCTTGTTCAGTTTCTGTTTCCCTGATCTGTCCATTGGTGAGAGTGGGGTATTAAAGTCTCCCACTATTATTGTGTGGGGTGAAATGTATTTTTTGAGCTTTAGTAGGGTTTCTTTTATGAATGTGGGTGCTTTTTTATTTGGAGCATATATGTTAAGGATTGAGAGTTCCTCCTGACAGATTTCCCTGGTAATGAGTAAAAAGTGTCCTTCCTTATCTTTTTTGATTACTTTTGGTTGGAAATTTACTTTATTCGATGTTAGAATAGCCACTCCAGCTTTCTTCTTGGAGCTGTTTGCTTGGAAGATTTTTTCCCACCCTTTTACTCTGTGATAGTGTCTGTCTCTTTCTCTGAGATGAGTTTCCTGTATGCAGCAAAAGGCTGGATTTTGTTTATGTATCCAGTCTGATAGTCTATGTCTCTTTATTGGGGAGTAGAGACCATTTATGTTAATAGATATCAAGGAATAGTTGTTTCTGTTTCCTGCCATTATTGCTTTTTTGGGTTGAGTTGTGTCTGTGTTTTTTTCTTCTTTTAGTTTTCTTGTTTAGGAGTTTTCTTGTTTTTACTAGGCTGTATTTTCCCTCATTGTATTGGGTTTTCCACCTATAATTCGTTGTAGTGCTGGGTTTCTGGTCAGATATTGTGTGAATTTTGATTTGTCTTGAAATATCTTCATCTCTCCATCAATGGTGATTGATAGTTTTGCTGGGTATAGCAGCTTGGGCTGGCACTTGTGCTCTCTTAAGGAGTGCATGATGTCTGTCCAGGCTCTTCTAGCTTTCATAGTCTCTGTTGAGAAATCGGGTGTGAGTCTGATTGGTCTGCCTTTATATGTTACCTGACCTTTTTCCCTTACTGCTTTTAGTATTCTTTCTTACTTTGGACACTTGATGTTTGTACTATTATGTGTTGGGAGGTATTTCTTTTCTGGTCCAACCTATTTGGAGTTCTGAAGGCTTCTTTTATGCTCGTGGTCATCTCATTCTTGAGGGTAGGGAAGTTTTCTTCTATGATTTTGTTGAAGATATTTACTGTGCCTCTTAGTTGATACTCTTCTCCCTCTTCTATTCCTATTATCCTTAGGTTCGGTCTTCTCATTGTGTCTTGGATTTCCTGGACATTTTGGGTTAGGAGCTTTTTGTTTTTTGCATCTTCTCTGGCTGTTTTGTCTATGTTTGCAATGTTGTCTTCTGCCCCCAAGATTCTCTCTTTGATCTCTTGTAATCTATTGGAAATGCTTGCTTCTGTGACTCCTGATTTCTTTTTTTGGTGTTCTTACTCTAGGGTTATCTCTTTTCGTGTTTTCTTTATTGTGTCAATCTCTGTTTTAATTTCCCTCTTCCATTCCTTTATTTCTTTGGTTCTGTTTTCCTCTAGTTCTTTGAGTTCTTTGAGTGTTTTTCTTATTTCTTCTTTAAAAGCTTCTGAATCTTTTTGCTTTTCCTCCCTTTGTTGTTTAAGTATCTCTATCAGCATCTTGATGTATGATTTCAGTTCTGTGTTTTCTTTTTCTGGAGTGTTTGGAATTCCGATGTTTGCTGTTATGGGAGAGCTGGGCTCTGGTGTTGCTAGATTGTCTTGGTTCCCTTGGGATATACTCTTTCTCTTTCCTCTTGCCATTTTGTTGTCAGTGATATGTTCTTGCCTTTCCCTTGTATCTGGTCTGTGTCCCTGGTTCTCCACTGGTTCAGGTGTCAGATGGGTCGAGCCCTGTTTTATGCCTCAGAGTCGTCGGGTGTGAGCAGAAGTTCCAATGTTCTGTTTCTGTTTGCTGGATCAGGCACGGCAGGGCAGGGCAAGGCAGGTGGTGCACTTTCCGTGTGTACTCCACAGAGATCTCTCTGCTCCCCTGCAGTCTAGGTCTCCCACTCACCAGTTGCTCAGCCTCTATGAGCTGCCGTTCCACGTGGCAGGTAGGCCAGGCTCCGCTCTGCGTCCGGAAGTCGCCTCCAGGTGGAAACACAAGTTCTAATTTTCTGTTCCCAATCGCAGTTGCTCAGCCTCTACCTCAACTTTTCTACATTCCAAATGCATCCCAAATCTTTGGCATAATGTCTCTATCAAAGTCTCCACTAATTCCCTGTCATTCTTCCATAAATATCTTTCCATCAGGGCTCAGTACATACTGCTGTCATTGAAAATGCTTGATCGTGGTCATTAATGACTATCATATGAAAAATTCAACAAATCTGTTTTCAGAAACAAAGTAGCAATTAGCACAGGTGGTTATTCCATGTGTTCATTTATTTATTTAAAGTGATTTTTTATTTGAATTTTTGAAATTAAAAATTATATTCCTAAAATAAATATCACCTGGCTATGACATATGACTTCTATATAGCTGAACTTATATGAGAATATTTTGCTGAGGACTTTTACACTTTTATTCATGAGAATGATTGGCCAACTTATACTTTTCCCTTCTGGTAATATTCTTTTCAGGTTCTGGAAACCAAGTTTATGCCAGACTGAATAAATTAAAATTAAAAACAAAAACAAAAAAAAAAAAGACTGAAATAAATATCAGTCAGAATGCAGCCAGAAAAGTTATATACATATAGATACACACGTAAATCTGCATAAATAAATACATGATTTGTTATAAGAATTTGATCTCATGAAACTATGGTAGCTAATCCACATCCCTAGTAAGATCATTCTGTTACATGCTGACATCCACAGACTAGGAAACTGAGGAAAATGGATATAACTTTAAAAAGCAAGGAGCAAAAGAGTAGAGAAAACTAGAATGTACCCGCATGGCTTAAAAACCATAAGATCAGAATAAAACTGTAAAAGTAACTTTTATTTTTGTTTTAATTATCTAGGAAGCTTACTGCAGCTGTCTGCTAACCTCTGCCTAGTCCCAGAAGCCTCTAGCCACCATTACCCATACCTAGAATGTTCTCAGCCTCTGAGATTTGCTGCTGAATATGCTTACCCCTTTCTAGTTCTTTCTGAGCTCTGGTTGGCTGATTTAATTCAGCTCATCTGGCTCAAACCCCTCTCACAGGCTTTTCTCTTGGCTTCTGAATTGCTCTGCTTGGTCTTCAACTAATTCTAGCAATGTTTTCTAATCTTCTGTCTCTTTCTCATTCTGTCTTTACCTATGTCTAGCTTGTTCTGTCTTCAATCTGTGTCTATAATACTCTCCCAGTAAAACTGCCTCCTCCTCCGCCTCCTCCTCCTCTTCCTCCTCCTCCTCCTCCTCCTCTCCCTCCTCCTCTTTCTCCTCTTCCTCCTCCTCCTCTGCGCTGCTCTCCTCTCCCTCTCAACTCTGCTGCACTGTCTCCACAAACTCTGCCGTATTCCTGGACTGTGCTCTCTTCTGTACTGTCTGTCTCTCCCTTAAGTGACTTCCCTTTCCTCTCTCTTCTCCTGAGAGTTGGGCATATCCTATTCTGTCAAATCTTCCTCTGATTCGGCACTTTGTCTGCCACTCAATTAGATGTCACTTTCAAACTTTTCAAACTCGGGTGCTTCCTTCTACAAACTAGCTTTACCTTCATTGTTAAATTAAATTTAGGGATTAAAGACAAGTGCTAAGGGCTGAGCCACAACCTAAGAAACTGGTTCAAATATCCTGTAAGATAAAATTCTTCCGATTTTCCTGTATATGAACCCTCTGATATGAAACACACATACACTGACCCAGAGAAAGCAAACATGATTCCAAGGGAAAGTGGAGGAAATAGCCCTGACTGTTACCACAGCCAATAAGATGAGCAGGAAGAAAAATGGCACCATGTGTGGAATCACACAGGTGGTCTTGTTTTCCCTTCACTTCCACTATCTAATTCTCAAATAAGAATGGCCCCTGTGGCCCACACTAATTAGAAGCATACAGATAAAAACAGTGACAAAAATCCAATTCAATGAAGACAAGAAGGTATATTGAAAAATCTACAACAGATCACTTAGAAACTATATGCTGGGCAACTCTCAAGTCCATTGTTATGAACTACAGTGACCACCTTCGATATTGCATATGTACACTTATTACTAACATAACGTTTGTCTTCTTTTTTCCAGAATTGTAAGTTTATTTTGCTCAATGTATGACGACTGCATAATGACTCCTCATGAATGTCCCATCACTGAGGAAACTGCTAAGAATGGTCCGTGTGCAAAATAATTTAGCAAGACACAGGGTTGGGAGAAAAATCACTTGATTAGTTTAACTGCGTAACATGATGAGAATGCACAGAGGCGCGTTCAAAGGACGTCCACAACTTCACACTGTAATAGTTATAACAATTTCACCATGACAAACACCAGACATAAGAGTAAGCCGACACTGCATGTCACTATAGCAACATCCAAAACAGATCAATTTGTTACAATCACTATTTGATGAAGTAAACTTTACCCCTGAAAGGAAAAAAATTAAATTAAAAAAGTTTAAAATATTTGAAGTCTTAAGGGTTTTGTTTTGTCATAGGAATATATAACACCTACAGTGTAAGTTAATAAATGTCAAACAATAAATGACATACAGACCCGAGTTTTCTCCCTCTCTGTGTGTGGTACTTAACAGTTTCTATTTTTGTGGTGGGTTTACCTTAAAGAGTTAAGAAGAACCAATACATACATACATACATACATACATACATACATACATACATACATACATACATACACACACACACACACACATACATACACACACACACACACACACACACACACACATATATATATATATATATATATATTCCTCACAGCCACCTGCCAAGCACCCATCAACCAAAACCTAACCGGAAGCCCTGACTCTTCCCACGATAAGAGCCGCTGAACAACCAGACCAACCTGGACACCGATATAAAGCCGGGCTGACAAAGGAAAACTTAGAACCAATGGCTTCGTGTCATGTAGAAATGCCGTAAACTACAATTTAGTGTTAATACTGTCGACCCATCAGAGACTTCTAAGTACAGGGCCATGTCTGGATCAATTTAACTCCTCCAGTATACATCCCGGGAGAGAGAGAGGGGGGAAAGGGGAGAGGGGAGAGGGGAGAGAAGAGAGAAGAGAAGAGAGAAGAGGAGAGAAGAGAGAAGAGAGAAGAGGAGAGAAGAGAGAGGAGAGAAGAGAAAAGAGGAGAGAAGAGAGAAGAGGAGAGAAGAGAGAAGAGAGAAGAGGAGAGAAGAGAGAGGAGAGAAGAGAAAAGAAAGAAGAAAGAAAAAGCACAGCCGCGGAGAGAAAACAACCACGGGACTGAAGACGAGAGCGTGTGGACAGAAGAATCCTTACTGGAACCACCGAATGCTGCTTTTTTTTTTCCTTAGAACCCCACCATCTAGCAGTAAGTTAAATTAAAGGTAGACAACTCCACTTGCACGAGCCTGCACAACAGTCCGGGCGCTTGTGTGAGGCTGCTACTCCGACACCAGCATAGCTAGCCTGACTTTCCACTAGAGGTATTGTGGCAAAAATGTCAACGAGGCGATCAAAGACAGGACACTTGTGGGTTTCTCCCTGGGAAGGTCAGCCCTCCTTTTCCCTCCCCTACCCGACCCTCAACTCATGGGGGGTGGGGGGAAGACTGCAGTAGTCACATCATTGCTTTCACCACCTCAGTCGTCGTCGTCGTCGTCACCTTGCTGGTCGCTCGTGCAGAGCGTTAGGTTGTCTCTGAGCAGCTGCACGATCAGAGCGGAGTCCTATAGGGGTCCTCTTCAGAGCGCCGAGCTCGGCGATGGCGTCATCGAAGGCGGTCTTGGCCAGGTGGCATGCTTGCCCGGGGCTTTCTGGGTATTGTAGTAGAAAATGGAGTAGTTAAGCACCAGGCCCAGCCGGATGGGGTGGGTGGGCTGCATGTGCTCCTTGCTGATCTCGTGGGCTTCACTGTAGGCCTTCTCGAAAGACTCCACCACAGTCGCCCTTTTCTCCCTGGCGGCCACTTCTGCCAGATAATGGTAATAGTCCCCTTTCACCCCTTTCATCCTCAGGTAGAACACCTTGCTCTCTTACTGGGTCTCACGGCAGTTCTTGATCAGGTAGTTTGTCCAGCAGGCTCAGCACGTCCTGGCACATGGCCTCCAGTTCCTTCTCAATCTTCTCCCGGTAGGCTGGGACCATCTCTATCCTCTCGTTGCCATCCACAGACGTCTTCTGCTCAGTGCTGCTGGAGGAGTGGCGAACCCCAACTACGTTCTTGTAGGCCACCAACAGGAGGTCCCGTTCCTCATTGGACAGTGTTCATTCAGTTCTGTAACGTTCTGTCTTAGTGCTCCTCCTACTTGGCCAGCCGGGCTTTGTGCTCCAGTTGCTCGTGGTCCACCATCTTCGCGGGGATGAAGAGGGTTGGCTGGAAAGAAGGAAGCCACCTTGAAGGGCTTTAGGAAAAGAGGAGTGGCTTAGAGCTCTTGTGTTGGAGGGACCAACTCACGAAGCAAGTTGCTGAGGCGAGGAGGCAGCGGCAAGAGCTGCGACCCCAGGACCCAGCGCAAGGAGGCTGAAACATTTTTTTGAAAAACTTACAAGTAAATGCATCTGTTATGTTTAACAAGTTTGTTTTGGGTGTTTTAATTTATGTACAATTACATACAATTTACTTTTCTCCCATTTATCATTTCAAAATACTCACTGGAATACAGTTTTCAATTTATTCTGGGGGGGATCATAGTGTCTGCCTCCTCTGCTGTGGTAACAGAGAGGCAAAAAACAAAAAAATAAACAAAAAACAAAAAAAAAACTTTAGTGATGGTACAAAAGAATATATTCACACTTCAGAGTATCCACCTTAAATTTTTCATTAAGAAAAAAGAAAGTCCTTTTCTTTCTTGCTGATTTTAGTATGCATGCTCGAATTGGTGCAGAGCTTGAATTTGCTTTATCTTTTTATTTACTCCTATTTTTTGACGTATTTTCCCAATCCTTTTCCCACAAAAAAAAAAAAAAAAAAGACTTCCTCTATTTTCTTTTATTTTTCTCTTTATTCAAAGTAGATTCTTGTGCCACGGTCTATATCCTGATTATAGTTTCCCCTTCCTCCACAGCTCCCAGTTCCTCACCTCCCACACCTCAAGATCCACCCCCTTTCTGACTCAGGTAAGAAAAGAACAGGCTTCAAAGACATGACATGACAACATACAATCATATACAATAACAGAATGAAACAAAAACTATCATATCAAAGTTAGTCAATACAACAGGAAGAGAGTCCCAAGAGCAGACACAAGAGTCAGAGACCCACTTGTTCTCATAGTCAGGAGCCCTATAAACATGGCAATAGCTATAACCTACAGGCAGAGGACCGGTTACAGACTCATCTAGCTAGATTAAAGGCACTGGGAACCCTAGGGATCCACTTCTCTCCTCTTTCCCAGTGAGATGTGTCTTGCCATACATTAAAGCAAACAAATAAAAAATCTGGGTTCCAGGGGTCCAAGATTAGGTCCATATGCTTGCACAGTGGGGACTTTAACGATGGGACACTCTCTCCCCAGGTCAGACTGCTATGCTTGTGTGAAAGAATTTATCAGTAAAGCCATCTCCCCTGGCATTTTTCTTGTGACAATAGTTTTCAATTCGTGCATTCAATTACTTTAATGGACATAGAAATATTTGGATTTTTAATTTTTCTCGTGCCAGTCTTCTTTTGTGGGTATTTATTGTTTACAAGAGGAGTCAGAAAACTATAACCTTAGAGTTGTTCACATTACAAGATTTATTGCAATACAGTAAACCCCTTAAAGAAGTACATAGTGCGTGCCATGGATGCTTCTGTATTATTGCAGTACAGGTCAGCAGGTATAGCGGTGTGGCCCAGAAGGCCCAAGGCCCAAAGTATATATTATCTGCAAGCCCAGTGTATGTACTGTCTAGTCCTGTGCAGAAAAATGAGTATTTGGCAATTTATTTTTCATTTATTTGTAAAACATTGTTGGGTATTATCATTTCTTAGTATGTGCTTAAGTGTGTGTGTGTGTGTGTGTGTGTGTGTGTGTGTGTACATGTTTGCTTATATGTACTGTTAAATCTGAGACTCATATGACAAAATCCATGATTGTCCAATTAAAATAAGATATATTTTTTGGGTGCACCCAGGACTGGTCAACTGACTGCCTTGGGGTGCTAAGTGGGAATTTGAGAGAGCAGTCCCTGTCCCTGTGAACTTCTTAAAGTCCCTTTTATATAAGTGATAAGTTGTTCACTGGGGTGAGAGAGTTGGCTGTTATACATTGTTAGGAAAGCACAATGAAAAGGAACAAGAGTAAGGGTATACATTGAGGTTGCAAATTTAGTGTAATTGTGAATAGAAACTTGAACCTGCAAGAACTTAACGCAAGACAAACAGGAACTTCATTAACTAAAAACAGAAACCTTAGCCTGTACAGGACATACTGAAACTTACTCTTAACTATCTTAACTGCAAACAGAATTCATACTTTGCAAGGTGTATTGTTCCTGATTAGGGCTCCCATTAACTTGCAAGTATAGGGTTCCCATCTTGGTCTCACAGTACATGCTTTTGACCATTTCTAGGTTTACATGTATGCTTACATGTATGTGTGCAAATGTTTGAGAACATACATACACATGTATGAACGTATGTATATACACATATTCTTGTCTTTGAAGGCCTGAGATCTATGCTGAGAATGTTTTTCAATGACTCTCCATGCTGTTTTGATTATAAGTTTTTGAGAGGCCGTCTCTCTTTGGACCTAGAACTCAGAGATATGGCTATCTTTGAGGCTATCTTATCATGTAGGCCAGCAAGTCCTACAGATCCTCCTGGCTTTCCCGGACTGGGGATTATCAGGGTGTGTCACCATGCCTAATGTTTAGAGGGTGCTGGAGCTTGAACGTGAATACAGCAAGCATGTTACAGAGCCATCTCTTCAGTCTTTAATCAACTTTAAGAATCATAGTAATGTCTTCGTTTTCATTCCTGATGTAAGTAACTTATATTTTCCTTCTTAGCCAGTCTCACTACAGGCATTAATCTTTGCTCAATTTCTATTGTATGACTTATTTATGTTGACTTAAATCTTATTCTTATGTTTAGCAGTTCTTTCCACTCTCTGAATTTTTTTTAATTACTTAAGATAAAAGCTTAAGATGCAAACCAACTTTTAATTTTACAAGCATGTTTCCTTTTAAGCACATTAGCTGGTTCCACATATTATGTCATATTTACCTCTAATCTAAACCATTATTTAATTTTTATTATGGTTACTTTCCAAAATCACAATTTTTCAAAATGTGCTATTCAATTTCTAAACATTTGCATATTACTTATTTTTCTGCTATTGATTTCTAAATTCCAGTGTAAATCCAAAGTATAGTCTATGATTTAAAAAAACAAATCTTAGCATACATAGCAATCATGAAAATGAAACAAATTGTCTAGTCCACCTCAATATTATTACAATGGCATGCTTGTCAAAGTATTGCTAACTTGCGTATTGTCTTGGAGGCTTACAGCTTGTTGAATGAGCTCACCCTTCCTAGCACTTTCTGAACTCTGGTTGGCTGGTTCAACTCACCTATTCTGGCTCAAACTCTTCTCCCAGCTGACTGATTCAAACTGGCTTCTCCCATCCTCTGACTGAATTGCTCTGCTTGGCCTCAAACTAACACTACTAATATGTTCTACCCTCCTGGCTCCTTCTCATTCTCTGGCTTCACGCATGTCTACCTTGTTTTCTCTGTAACCAGTCTATAATACTGTCCTAGTAGAAACTGCCTCTCAACTCCACAAACTGAACTGCCACCAACTGAACAGGCACAAATTCAATTCCAAGTGAGCTTATTCCTGTTCTTGCCAGAGTTGGGCATATCCTATACCCAACTTGGTCTGTCAAGTCGTTCTCTGATTTATCACTTTGTGTGCCCCTCAATTAGATGCAACTTTCAAACATAGCAGCTTCCTTCTACAAACTAACTTTGCTTTCATTATTTGGAATTAAAGGTATGTACTAGGGGTGTGTCTGTATTCCAGACAGAAGGATTAAAGGTGTGTCATTCCAGGGAGATCACACAGTCCTAGAAGTTCTTTAGATGTGATCCCTTGCCAAAGCAGCTATATTGCTGGATAAAAGTTTCTCTACACAAACTGATATATGGCAAAGCCATTCCAGAACCCTTAAAATCTACTCCCTTAGGAAGTGTATATGTATCTTGCATCAAGATAATACAGCAAAAAATTTAATAAATACATCAGCCAATAAATAAATGAGTTAAGAAGTCCCAAACAACTGTATACTGTTAGGGAACTAACTCTCCACACAGGCATGAAAGCAAAGCAATCTCAGGAAAAGAAAACTTTTCTAATATGATGACATAGCTGGAACTCCATGTGAAAAGAAGAAAAGACATGAACTATGTCTCCTACCTCTTATAAAATGTAAGAATTAATGTATATGATGATATATTTAAATATAAGATTTTTTAAAGCTTCAGAAGTAAAAATACATTTTCATGTGTTAGAAATAAATTAATATTTCTTAGACAATAAAAACAATAACAATTCTTAAAAACTGGTGTTTGATCAAAAGGAAATTTTATGCTTATCAAAATTTGTTTTAAGTTAAAAGAGATAATAGTCTTGCACAGACAAATATACAAGTAATAATTAATTCTTACAACTCAATTAACAAAAGGGAACAGATATCTCTTATCAAAAAATGGCAGGAAAAAAGTTTAAATACAGAAGATTTTTTTTTAATTTAAAAAGTTTTTTTTTTTTTTTTTAAACATAAGCTATTCAAGATTTCTCCAGCACTGACTGATATCAGCACAATGAGATGGCACTTCAGAGACAGCAGCTTCAGGGAAGGGCGATGAGATGACTTTCATGTGGCTAAATCAATGGCACAAACATAATTCTCCTTCTCTGTCCCCCTTGGGGGCAGGTGAGTGCTAAGAGGTCACCACAACACTAAGGGGCAGCATGATCCATTTTTGAGCAGTTGGGAAAGGGGTAGCGCTGGGACAAGTCTGGGCTCAGGGCTGGGGCTGAACAGTAGCACGCTTGCCTAACGCATGGGACCCTGGGAGGTGGGGGTGTCTCAGACGTCTTACCGTCTCATTTGGTCACATCTGATGGAAAAAGTAAAAACTAAGCTGAAAACCTTTACAGCCCGGAATGTTTTTTGTTTCTGGTTAACTTCCTGGGACCCTCCCTCCCAAGTTGCTTGGCTAAGATTTGGTGTGGAGCACCGAGGTCTCCCACAGTGGAGCCTGCCTGGGCTCTGCAGGCTCTCAGTAAGGCAGGCCCCTTCTTGGGTTTCTCCTCCATGGCGAGACAGCAGCCATTAGGCTAAAGTGTGCTGCTCCAAGCTGCAGAAATGCTTGGCATGTTAAAAATGGTTGCTAAGATAAAAAGATGTCACACTGTGCATATCACAACTGCATTGAGGACACTTTGCGTTGTGCTCACATTCCCTTAAATATTGTTTCCAAAGGTGTTCAGCCCCTCTAGTTCGAACTCTGGGAAGAGGCTGACACAGTTTTGTGAAAAACACAAGAGGGGTAGAAGGGGTAGCAGGAGGGAAAGCAGCCTTCAGTTACAAAGATCAGCCCTCAGTTTCAAGGTCAGCTTCCGGGAGGCTGGCCTCGGGCGGAGTCAAGGTCAGAGGGAGGAGCGGCCGCAGGGCAGGGATGGGGAAGGTCTACATCTCATTCAGGTCCAGCAGGGTCTGGTCCAGCATCCTTTGTGTACAGAGATGCTCCTCTTTGGTGCACTTCAGCTTATCTTCCAAGTCGTCAATGGTCTTTTCCAGTTTGGCTACCGATCTTTCAGCAAACTCGGCACGGGTCTCTGCCTCCTTGAGTTTATCAGTAAGAATCTTTATTTCTTCTTCGTACTTGTCTTCTTTTTGAGAGTACTTCTCTTCAGCAGCACTCAGACACTTCAGGTTCTAGTCCATCCGTCTGATCTGCTCATCCATCTCTCGGCAACGGGACTCTGCCAGCTCGGCGCGTTCCTCCGTGCGTTCAAGTCTCCTTCAATAATCACCAACTTACCAGCCACCTCTTCATATTTCCTGTCTGCCTCTTCTGCAGTGTGCTTTTTTTTCCTTTAGCTGGATTTCCTGGAGTTCCATCTTTTCTTCATCTTTTAGAGCCCGGTTTTCAATCACCTTCATACCTCTCTCACTCTCGTCAGCAGCCTTTTTTCGCTTCCTCCAGTTTCTGCAAAGCAGTGGCAAGGCGCTCCTGGGCACAGTCCAGCTCCGCTTCAACCAGCTGGGTCCTGCGGTTTAAGGAGGCCACCTCAGCTTCAGCCTGCTCTTGGCCCGCCTTTCTCCCTCCACTTCCTGCTGGAGGCGCTCGGCCCTCTCCTCCGCATCATCAGCCTGCTGCTGCAGAACCTGGATCTTGCGCTTTACCGCCTCGATGGTGGTGTTCCAGGCCATGGTGCCTACCCAGCTGCTTCTGGAAATCAGGTTCCTACCTCCTCCGCTCGGCGTTGTAGCCGCTTTTCCGATATATATATAGATATATATTTTAATTAGATACTCTCTTACATTTGAATTGTTATCCTCTTCACGATGGTGCACTAGCTTCCAATCACCCTCTCTACCTCAGTGCCTTGGCATTCCCCTACACTGGGAAAAATGTGCCCTCCCTGGACCAAAGGCCTCTTCTCCCATTGATGCCAGACACTGCTATTCTCTGCTACATATGCAGCTGGAGCCATGGGCCTCTCTCAGTGTGTGCTCAATGGTTGGTGATCTAGTCCATGGGAACTGTGGAGGATTTGGTTGGTCGACAATGTTGTTCTTCCCATGAGGCCACAACCACCTTCAGCTCCTTCAATCTTCCCCCAACCCCAGCACCCTTGTCAGGGTCCCCATACTCAGTCTGATGGTTAGCTGCAAGCCTGCTCAGCTGCATGATTCTGGCAGAATCCCTGAGGAGGCACCCTTATCTGGTTCTTGCCAGCAAGTACCTCCCAACATAAGCTAGTGTTTCGGCCTGGTGGCTGCACATGGGGCGGCTCCCCAGGTGAGGCAGCCCCTGAACCAACCCCTCTTTAATCCCTCTTCCACTCTATCCTGTAACTCCTCCCATGAGTGTTTTGTTCTCCCTTCTAAGAAGGACAGAGACTTCAACATTTTGGTCTTCCTTCTTTTTGAGCTCCCTAAGGTCTTTGAATTGTTTCTTGGGTATTCAGAGATTTCTGGGGCTAGTATCCAATTATCAGTGACTGCATACCATGAGATTTTTTTGTGACTGGGTTACCTCACTCAGGATAATATTCTTTAGATCCATCCATTTTCCTAGGAATTTTATAAAGTCATTGTTTCTAATAGCTCAGTAATACTCCATTGTGTAAATGCACCACACTTTCTGTATCCATTCCTCTGTTGAAGGACATCTGGGTTCTTTCCAGCTTCTGGCTATTATAAATAAGGCTGCTATGAACTTAGTGGAACATGTGTCCTTATTATATGTTGGAGCATCTTTGGGGTATATACCCAGGAGTGGAATAGCTGGGTCTTCAGGTAGTACTATGTCCAATTTTCTGAGGAAATGCCAGACTGATTTCCAGAGTGGTTGTAACAGCTTAGAACCCCACCAACAGTGAAGGAGTGTTCCTTTTTCTCCACATCCTTGCCAGCATCTGCTGTCACCTGAGTTTTTGATTGTAGCCATTCTGACTGGTGTGAGGTGGAATCTCAGGGTTAATTTGCATTTCCCTGATGACTGGAGATGTTGAGCATCTCTTTAGGTGCTTCTCGGCCATTCAGTATTCCTCAGTTGAGAATTGTTTAGCTCTGCACACCATTTTTTAAAAATAAGATTGTTTGATTCTCTGGGGTCTAATTTCTTGAGTTTTTTGTATATATTGGATATTAGCCCTCTATTAGATGTGGGATTGGTAAAGATCTTGTCCCAGTCTGTTGGCTGCCATTTTGTTTTCTTGATAGTGTCCTTAGCCTTACAGAAACTTTGCAATTTCAAGAGGTCCCATTTGTCGATTCTTGTTCTTAGAGAATAGGACAATGGTGTTCAGGAAAATTTCCCCTGTGCTTATGTGTTCTAAGCTCTTCCTCCACTTTCTCTTCTAATACTTTCAGTGTAGCCTGGTTTTATGTGGAGGTCTCTGATCCACTTAGACTTAAGCTTTGTACAAGGTGATAAGAAAGGGTCAATTTGCATTCTTCTGCATGCTGACTTCCAGTTGAACCAACACCATTTGTTGAAGAGGCTGTCCTTTTTCCATTGAATATTTTTAGCTCCTTTGTCAAAAATCAAGTGACCATAGGTGTGAGGGTTCATTTATGGGTCTTCTATTCTGTTCCATTGATCTACCAGCCTATCTCTGTACCAATACCATGTGGTTTTTATCACAATTACTTTGTAATATAGCTTGAGGTCAGGAATGGTGATTTCCGCAGAAGTTTTTTTGTTTTTGAGATTAGATTTCGCTATCTTAGGTTTTTTGTTTTTCCAGATGAATCTGAAAATTGCTATTTCCAACTCTATGAAGAATTGATTTGCAATTTTAATAAGGATTGCATTGAATTGCTTTTGGTAAGATGGCCATTTTTTTACATTGATTGTAAGTTGATCCTTACAATCAATGATCATGGGAGATCTTTCTATTTACAGAAGATACATTAATAGATAAAAATCTTCTCAGCATCATGAGTTCTCTGGGAAATGAAAATAAAATCCCAATGAAGCATCACTAATCATGTATAAGAATAGATAAAGAAGAGATAACTGGTCTCATTATGATTAGTTTACCAGTGGTTAAAAGACCTTCATATTTTCTGTCTGTCTTATTGAAAATCATCTTATATATTTATTATATTATTAATATATTATTAAGATGTACATAAATCAGGTACTTATGGGCCATTTTTTTTATTTTCCTAAAGCAACAAACTAAGGAAAAACTATTTGAATATATAGTTCATACTATCCTGGATTTTAGGATAATTGATTATCTGTAAAGGCAAAAAAATATCAGTGTCATCAGATGTGATTCCAAGCAAATGCACACTCATCACATAGAAAGAGTATGCTTATTGGAAGAAAAAAAAGTTTAATGGTAAAATTATTTACAAACAAAGATGCTGTATGAAGTAGTTGCTCAAAAAATGAAGCCTTATTTCAAATAAACCTTGTATTTACACAGGTTTCCTGGACCATACAGTTCCATCTGGTAATAGTTTTTCTTCTTTAAAGTTGCTCTCTACCACTTGAGGGACTTTCATTTTCAGCATCAGTGAAAAAGAAATCTGTCATGCTCTATTGCACATCAGAGTAACCGATGTAAAAGAAGTTATCATTAAAAATTGGAAACTATCTCCATAATTAAATGGTTATGGGAAACCTCATAGTATTCAGAAGCTAAAACAGTTTAAACAAAATAAAGAAAAGCACTAATTTTTTAAACTGTCAGGATGGTTTGGATTTGGTCTCAATCTTAGAGGAAGCCTAGCCAAGATAATTCACCCAGTGGAAACTTAAAACAAAACACATAATTATTAATATTTATCATACTCCAAGACTGCAATAAGAAGAAAAGGGTTAGTATTAACAAGCTTTCTACAGATTGCACATACCTCCAAAGCAGGTTTTAAATGCTAGAAAACAAACCAGGCCATGAGTAATGTCATTAAGAAGATTAAAAGCCAACAAACAAAATGAAACCCAGATAAGCACTATTTTCAGAACAAAGACATCAGAAAACACTTGCTATTATGATTTTGGTAGCCCCAAGTGATTTGACATTAACTATAACCATCTGATAAAACTTACATTGCATATGTCATAGAATGTAAATTATTTTTTAGAAAAAGGAAAAATTAATACACATCTATAGATGAAAAATAAAACAAGAAAATTTTAAATCCTACTAGGAGAATCCCACATCTAAATAGTTCAACAGTAAAGGAATAGGCTCTCCCTCATTAAATCTTATGAAATTATTATAATCTAATGTCAAACTCAAATTCAATATTACAAAAAGAACTTATAGATCACATTCATGATAATAATTTAATATTACTGAATGAAATACTTCCACATTGAATATAAATAAAAGATTTGTTTTACAACACATATAAACTTTAATACTAGAAAAAAATCTATTAGCTTACTAAAGACTATGGAAATTATATGATTACTTCTAAAATACATGTAGTATTAAGTTTTCAACAATTTGTGGTAAAACTGTAAGACAGATATAGGAATCTCCTGCCATCTGGACAATAGTTGTACTCCAGGATAAAGCGTTACTATTCTCTATAAAATCATTACGACTGCAAAGATGTCTGCCCACTCCATAGCAACACTTGCTGGGAGTCTGGGCTAGTGTGCCTTCAGAGAAAGTCCTATGAGAATCTATAGGCTTTTGAACTAAGAACTGTTGGAGAATGGTCAAGGAACTGCTTAAGAAAAATGGATGGAAGATGAGATGGCTGGTAGGCTTCTTCCACTAGACATTAAAATATAAATGGATAAGGTGGTTGATCTGACAGCAGGGTGAAGAACTGAGAAAGGGACTTATACATTCAAGGAAGCCCTGTGTCCTATAGACAGTAAAGGAGGTCAGCCGAAAGAGGGTGCATAATGTAAATAACAGAAACATAAAAGCCCAAATACACCACTATTTGCAACATTCTAAATCATTTAGATTTAACTCATTAATAAATAAGAAATGTGAAAATAAAATATTTACATTTTAAAAAGAAAAAATGGAGAAGTTAATAATTGCAGAGTTAGAAAAGATTTCTTTTTAAGAACAGCATATTAGAAATAAACAAAGAAAAATTCACATATTAATATTAAGCTAACTGGGTCACCAAAACACACCACAAACAAATTAACAAGTCCCAAAACAAAAAAAATATTTCCAAGATGTATATCTAATATCCAGAATAGTGTATAAAGAGTGTTTATAATCAGTTATCAGAAGACAACCCAAAGCCAGGCCTGGTCTTCTTGCTGTTCTAAATGTTAAGGAGAACTGAAAACCTAAGGCCTACATGGGTTGCAGAGTGAGTTAAAGACCACACTGGAAAACAGTATTACACCATCTAAAACATAAAACCAAAAGAAAAAGGGAGCTAGAGACATAGTTCAGCAGTAAAGCATCTGGCTAGCATATGCAAACTCTAGGTTCAAATCTCAGAACAAGGGAGAGCATATAAAACAGCCACAACTAAAGACCCAACCTTTTTAGCATTGTCAAGGTCAAACATGTGGCAATGGGACTTCTTTGTACCCCGTTAAAGCATAAATTGCTTACAACTATTTTGAAAAACATTTGGAATTTCTAATGCCAAACATCTATGTAATCTGTGACCTAGAAATTCCACACCTAGAGAGACAGATTTATAAGCAAACAAACACACACACTCACACACGCAAACATATGCATGAGGATGAATTAACATTAGAATCTTAGAAATTAATTTTGAAATATGATCTAAAAACACAATTTCTAAGCTGGCTAAGGTGTCACAGCACATATCTGCAATCCCAGCACTTGGTAGGGTGAGGTAGCAGGATTGCCATAAATTTAAGGCCAGCCTTAAGGGTTACATAGGAAGACCCTGTCTCAATAGAAACGAAGCAAAACCTAAAACTTCTCAAATTAATCCCAATGAAGACCATGGATATTCTTTTCACAGACTTTTTATCAATTATTTACTAAATTTACCAAGAGCAAGAAAGATTAAAAAAACACGAGACAGGTAAGTTTTAGATAAAGTATAAACAGTTTTTTGTTGTTGCTGCTTATACTGACAAACTATGTGCTTTAATCACAAAAGACCATATCAAGTATTTATAAAGGAAACTCTTTTCTAGAGATAACTTCTATTTAATAAGGATTAAAAGGGCATAAAACTTTTATCATTATCCACGGATTGAATAACATGTTTTAATATTTTAATCAGAAAGTACACAGAAGGTAACTGTACTATTAAGAGAGCTTGGTGTCCTGTGGTCTTTCTTAATAACATCCCACTTTCAAGAGGCTATAATCTACTCACAGAAAGTCTTCTCTCAAAGACTTTAATCAGATTCTGAGAAAATTCACACACGAAATAAACAACAGGCCACTAAATCCAAAACAACGCAAGCATCAGCGGCTTTACACAGATGAGGCTCTACAGGGTGAGTCATTTCTAAAACAAAAAGATAAAGCCTTCAAGTGTTTTCTATTCAGGCAAAAAGTATATAAAGGTAGGAATCATTTAGCCACCGGCAGAGTGTGAAATTTTTCATCCAACACATTCTTGTTTGGCTTTATGCAAACATCAAACTAAGGATGGCAAGAATGAATCTCTCTTCCTACATGTTAATGCTGGCTTTTTCTTTGTTTTCTCAAGGTGTCTTACTTTCAGCTTCCAAGTCCATAAGGAATTTAGAAGACGACATAGTATTTAATACATTTAGGATGGGGAAAGCCTTTCAGAAGGAAGATACTGCAGAGAGGTCAGTTGTGGCTCCTTCTCTGGAACAATACAAAAACGATGAGAGCGGTTTCTCGAGCGATGACGACAGGAACGCAAAGGTAAGTGTGTGCAGCCTGCCTTCTACTGCACTAGAAATGAAGGCCACTTTTATAATTTCAGATCACCCAGAAGTATACTTTGTGTTTTCATTTTATAAATGGGCATACATGCAGTCATTGAGTGCATTAAGATAACTAGGAAGTTCCATACAAACAAACCAGGTCTTCCCAACCCTATCCAAAAGCTTTGTATCTGTATCTCATATGCTGGGAGGTGAAGGCAGGGTAGAGCATGTTAGAAATGACCAGAAAGGATGCTGTACAACTGTATTTTTGCTCGACTCTGAAGAAGACAGCTGGGATACAAACCAATCTTCTCTTCACAGAACACAGGCTCCAAACAGAATCTCGTGAGTCATGGTCTGCCACTGAGTCTGGCTGTAAAACCTTACCTCACTCTCAAAGGATCAGTAGCCTTCCCAGCTGAGAATGGAGTTCAGAATACTGAGTCAACACAGGAAAAGAGAGAAATTGGGGATGAAGAAAACTCAGCTAAATTTCCCATAGGAAGGAGAGATTTTGACAGTGAGTACCTTCCAAACATTCAATTCCTACATAGTAATTTTATAGAAGAGCTCTGAGCGTGAGTGAGCTGGGTCTGACCATAACAAAATCAAGACCATAGTTCA
The DNA here is from genome assembly GCF_963924665.1 of Micromys minutus. Taxonomy (NCBI): domain Eukaryota; kingdom Metazoa; phylum Chordata; class Mammalia; order Rodentia; family Muridae; genus Micromys; species Micromys minutus. Next base: position 43,130,833 of record NC_137957.1, on the reverse strand, counting down.
GTTCTACCAAACAGTAGGTGACCCGTGTCAAATGGGGAACTTTTCAAAATCAGGAACAGTGGTTTGATTTATCCTGGATTCATTTTAAGTCCGAAGGTTTTCTGAATTCTCTGTGGTAATGATGGCCATTGTTTGTGCTTTCAGTGCTCAGGTGTATGCTGGGAAGAGTCTACCGACCCTGTTGGCAAGTCTGAGACCTGCTGGGCTACATCCTTTCAGAAGAAAACAATTCATTGCAAGTGAAGAGAAAAGCCCTTAATGTTCATATAATTTGTGTGTTATCCTAAGTGTTTTAAAAGAAATTGGTTAAGAGATGTAGTCATGTAAATGGTATGCTTTGACTTGTGCATTAAACTCACAAACGTTCTGCATAATTCTGACTTACTGGTATTTTTGAACATTGATTAATATGTGAACCTCACATACATTTTCATCACAATAGAACATCTTAAGAACCAGTGTAATAAAGGCATTAGGTGGAGCCTTGAAATTTGACATTTGCCTCCTTCAAACACTCAGGTGGGAATATAAGGGAATTAATCCCAGTATCCAGAAGCTGATCCAAGAAATGAAGGCGAGCCATCTACAATTAACCATTATAAATGACCAGCTGGATCTCAAAAAACAGAGACCTTCTTCCCTCCTTATATTTTTAAGGTGTCACTGCCCTCCCAGAGGAATAGAGGGCATTGAAACTGTGGGTGAGGTCCCTCCGGGCACCCACTTTGATTTTGGAAGCCCTTAATGTTCATATAAGCTGTTTGGAAGCTGGGCTAAATAAATGTCTTTATCCTTCATTACACCCAGGTCTGTATATAAAACACACATAAGTCACTAAACAATGTTACACATGAACTGTTTGTATCACAGGTATAGTGAGAAACAAAGGTTAAAGCATTCATAAAAAAATTACATCTTAAAATTTAAAAAGTTAGCTCACAGCTTTGGTGAATGGTCTTATATATACCTAATTCTAAAGCACACAGACAACAAAATCATAGCATAAAAAACTGCGTCAGCTTGGTCTGTCCAGGAATCAGCTTGCCCTTGGCAGTACACCTACTGCCTTTTGCTCCTTGGGCTAGTTTGCCACCAGCTTTCCCATGTGAGTCACTGGGCACTTTGGGGATTTTAACATTCTTATGTTGGTACAGTTCATTTCCATGGTCACAGTAAATATTCTCACTGTCTAAATCCAGCTGTTTCCTCTTCGATACCTTTCCTTTAGATTTTCTTGGTCTTTTGTCACCCTCATTTCTGTCCACATGCACACTTTTGGAATTCATTTCAATTCTTGCTTTCCCAACAGATGACTGTGCTACCTCTGTCACGAAGGAGGACAAGGGGGGGGAAGACAATGACATTTATAAATCATGAGACACATGATATATTATTGATAATATAATAATCCTACCAATTAAAGGCCAGGAAGTAGCTGTCATCACAATAGCTTTTGTTTTACTATACCACCTTGCATCCTGAACAATAAATATTTATGTAAAATACAACAGAGAAAACTATGAAGTATTTTCTAAATCTAATTAGATTAAGTTATATCATATTCCTTTTTATAAATATGTACTTAGATTCAGTTTCTTAAAACAATCCAAACCTACAGAACCACGTCTTTACATTTCTTAGTATGTTACAGAAAGAATCTAGCTTTTACTAAGGTTAAACCAATTGGTTGACTAATTGTTCAAACAAGGTCAATTACCAGAAACATCATTTTCCAGGTGAAGAGCAGACAATGGCTTTGATGATGAATTAAGACTCCATTTACTCTTGCTCATTATGTAGTCGTCTTTATAAGTACAAGCAAACTGGGATCTAATTAATGTCTGCCTCATCTGCTAACCAAAACAGAAAATATGCAATTATATTATCTTATTCTCCATTTAGTTCTATACATGTTCTGTAGTGACAGACAATAATACGAAGACGCCCCTTACAAGTCCCATCACTCACTTGGAACTTTTAATCATATTTTGTTTCAGATTTCAAACCCACTTATTACTATGACTAGCCTCTTAGTTCATTTAGCAATACTAGCTTTAGCCATATATTTTATGTTTTTGTAACAGTTCTAAAATTTAATTTTTTGATCCTTAGAGGTTTCATAGCACATTCCTTTGAGCTGCTTTGAAGTGAGTGTTATGATAACGGAAGTAATAATGCATACACATATATACACACATATACACACATATACACATACATATACACACATACATACACACACATACACACACATATACACATACATATACACACACATACACACATATACACATGCATATACACACATATACACATGCATATACATACACATGCATACACATACAATCATAAAACGCCATTCTATATCTTATAAGGAGCACAAAGCTTTGAAAGATAGGATGTATGATTAAAGATATTGGTGGAAGGAAAAATACTAAGACAAAACTCAGGGTTCAGGAGTTAAAAGAAACAGAATAGCAAGTACTTAGCAAGAGGAAGATAAGCAATGGGAAGTCATGTCTTCTTGGTTAAAACGCATATTTAAGAAAACCAGAGTCTGACTATATCATTCTAGAAAGATGCAATGAAGAGTTTTAATGGTCAAAATTTCAAAATATACACTTGCATTTAACCTCAGAGATAAGAGATTTAAGTTCAACGTTCTCATAGAAGAAAATTACATAGATAAAGTTAATTCTAAGTGGGGTGTGGACACATCGCTGTAGTCCTATTGCTCAGAGGATGAAGTAGAAGGATCAACGTTGAAGGCCTGGATTATTCTGAGACACTGGAGGGCAGGGGCTCAGGGAGAGGGAGAAGGGGAGTTAACTTATGAAATATAAAGAAGAGAAATAGTTTGAAAAAGCATTCTGCAAATAGAAGACTACAGAGCTTTCACAGAAGTAGGAAGAATTCAGAACAATGCAGTCAGCATACACAATGTGAAGGTCATCGATGACATGACTTCCCGTTGTTTATAACCATTATTATGGGAGATTTCTCCAAGTCATTAGATGCTACCTTGTATCCTTTTAACGCTTCAAACTATCCTTATATTATGCTAGATATTAATGAGTATTTATTGGTTAAAATGTAATTATATATTATATTCAGTAATTACATTTTAGGTTATGTAGTTAGAGACCGGTGCTTCATTTCACTCAGATGTTTGCAAAGACAATGGCAGTGAAATCATCAACTATAGCTTAAAAGTTATGAGAATAGCATCCTCATAACTTTTTAAAAAAGCCAATTTTATTTAGACTGATATGTCATCCTTAAGACTAATCAAAGGCATTCTCATAATAGTAAAAATTAATAATTTTTAAAAAGTTAAAACTATGGGGACTTTAAATAAAAGATTTGTAACTAAAAAAAAAATATGTTCCACATTTTTCCATAAAAAAAACTATTGGATGTTTTTAATCATAATTATGTGAAAAGTTGCAAAAAAGTATAAAAGTTCAGAAAACTACAGCTACAAGGCAGTGGCTTCTTATAGTAATGAGGACAGATACAGTTGAGAAAAAAATGATTAACCATGAAATACATATCAAAATACAAATTTTTTTAATTTAAAAAACTAGCAACCTTTATCTACTATACCACCTTACTAGACCCTTACCAACTAGACAATCTTGTGTAAATTACCAACTTCTAACACATCTACACATAAGTGTAATAATAGTCAACCCATGGAATTGTTGGCATTATAGAAGTAAAAAAATAAATAAATAAACAAACATTCCTGAGCATTCTGTTCACCTTCATCCCTGCACTGAGAAGGCAGGCTGTGAGTTCAGGGCCAGCCTGGTATACAAAGCAAGTTCTAGGACAATGAGAGCCACGGAGTGACCCTGTCTCAAAAAAGCGAGAGAGAGAGAGAGAGAGAGAGAGAGAGAGAGAGAGAGAGAGAGAGAGAGAGAGAGATGAAGTCCCTTTGTCTCAAACACCAAAGTGCAGATGAATATATGTGAATATATGTGTGCGTGTGCGTGTGTGTGTGTGTGTGTGGAGATTAATGCAGACACTGGACAGCTATTATAACACAGATGAAGTAGGTATCCCTATAACATGAAGTTTTGCTGGATCAGATTTCCCAGGTACAGGTCAATTCTGAAAGGCTAACCAAATGTAGCCCAAATCAGGGACTTGATAATCAACTTCTTCATTTATTAAATTTATTCAATTATTTAAAAGTGCAAGCTACATTGCGTTCATAACTTGAAAGGAGATGCTTTCCCTTTGTTCATAAAAGCAGAATTTTTATGCCACAAGATTAGTGGTCACATAGAAATGAGATTACTTCCTGTTGCAAATCTTCCAAATCTCTCTTGTGTATTTTAGTTGGAATCACAAATAAACAAAACAATTTCCTTTGAACACGCTTTTGAAGTACCAAACAACTCAGAATAATGTCCAGATCCATGCATGGATGTTAAAATCATTTTATGTTCAAGTCATATGAGAGAAAAGGATTGGTAGTTTTCCGAAATTTCTGTTTTTTAAGAAGATTGCTATCCACAGTGAATTTACAAGGAACTTCAGGTTCCCATGTGCTGGGAAAGTCCTTTGCCACACCTCTTTTATGTTTAAATTATTAGGAGGTTCCCAGTTAGAGGAAACTAGTACTTCCCATGGGAAAGCCTGACTAGTTAAAGCTCGGGCAGCCATAGAATGTTAAGTATTTAAGTCTTAAGCTGCCACTCGACAGTGAACAAGCTTGAAAAGAAAGACTATCCTCAAGACACTTAGCCATCAGGGAAATGCAAATCAAAACAACCCTGAGATTCCATCTCACACCAGTCAGGTTGGCCAAGATCCAAAACTCAGATGATAACAGATGCTGGTGAGGTTGCGGAGAAAGAGGAACCCTTCTCCACTGTTGGTGGGGTTGCAAACTAATACAACCACTCTGGAAATCAGTCTGGCGATACCTCCGAAAATTGGACATAATACTACCTGAAGACCCAGCTATTCCACTTCTGGGCATATACCCCAGAGACACCTTAGTACACAACAAAGATATATGCACCACAATGTTCATAGCAGCTCTATTTATAATAGCCAGAAGCTGGAAAGAACCCAGATGTCCTTCAGAAGATGAATGGATACAAAAATTGTGGTACATTTACACAATGGAATACTACTCAGAGCCACCAGAAACAATGACTTGACCAAATTCTTAAGAAAATGGCTGCATCTAGAGAATATCATCCTGAGTGAGATAACCCAGTCACAAAAGAACAGACATAATATGTAGTCACTGATAGTGGGATGCTAACCCCAGAGGCTCGCACTGCCCCAGAAACAACTCACAGACTGTATGAAGTCCAAGAAATAAAGAAAACAAAAAAAATATATTTACAAAACAAGAAGACTTTGACTATTTCCATGTTACATTTTGTTTTACATGTACTTTATGCTCATTGTAACTATTAAGTTTTCAATGCATACTATCAAACCTTTAAAAATATCAAGTACTGACTAAAAAATATATTCATACAGTTTTATGTAAAAATTATTTTAAAATCAGAAAAAAAGTACTGACAAAAATGTATTGTATAATTTTATGCAAAAAATGCTTAAAATCTGTACATTTATCTTTGTTTTGTAAAATAAAGTTGTTAAAAAAAAAAAGACACCTGTTAACTGTGTACCTGAAATAAGTTACTCCAGATGTATCTCTTCCCTCTGACATTACCACACTTCAAAAAAATGGGGATCTTATGTCTTTTACTTGATACTGAAAAATTTGTGCATATATAAAATAATATTTTTGCTATCAGAGAAGACTCAACTACACAGCTAAATAAAAAGAAGTCATCTAAGCAGTAACTTTATAATTTTATATATTCTTATGAGCTTGTCATTTACTCTTTGGCAATAAACCAAACTTTCAACTCTAGAACCTAAATATAAAACCTTACCCTGCTATTGCTACCAATGTGATCTATAAAATAACTCCCAGAGTTAATGAGGGTTAATTAGGATAAAAGTTTTAAGTGCCCTTGGTAGAAAAAAAAAATACTGCTGCATATTATGTAATTGGGAGTTTTCAATTGGTGGTCAGCCTCTCAAAACACACAAAGCTTCATTCACTTGTCTCCTTCTTTCCTTTGTTAGGGGCCCTTTATGTGGCCAATAGCAACCCTCAGTGTATATCGCAAACTGGCAAATAATACCAGAAAACAATCACCAACACATTGAGAATAATAATCTGAGGATTCATTCTTTCTGGGTTCTTAGTTTAACTCTGCTTCATAGCTTTATTGTGCCTTTATGATGTGTTTTTCCAAACGTTTCTGTCTCTTCTAATCATGTTTCTGTTAGAGAAGTGGAGCTCAGTCATGACTTACTAGGTCCAGCTAGGACCAGGAGTCTCCAGTGTGGCTGATTACTTCATTCTATTCACTCCTTATTTGGAAGCATCTTACTTTTCCCCAGAGTCTCACATTTTGACCCTCACTTTTCTGTTGCAGAAGGGACGGTTGGGGGAAATGCAGTTACCAGAGGCAACAGTCTAAAGAAGTTTCAGATTCCTTGGTGCCTATCTTGAGCTTATTACTAAATATTATCAGGTCTATGAGTCCATTTTCGCACATTACTATCCAGTTGCTATGCCTACAATTTTTTTCTGAAAAATAAGAAGAAAAGAGAAACACATTTATGAGCCTTCTCAGTTTGGAATTCAAAGGACAATTCAGTGTACTTAATAGTTCTATATCTCTGTTATCTGGAAAGTAGTACCAGATTAGTACTGTATTCTCTGTAACTAGGACTAAATGGGTACTGTACCTGATAACCAGGACTGGATTAGTACTGCATCTCTGTCTGATAACCAGGACTGGAATAGTACTGCATCTCTGATAACCAGGACTGGATTAAGTTGCTAAATGAAGCTAAGCTTCTTGGCTCTGTGACCTTTAGCTCTGTCCTGGGCCATGTTGAAGTGCACTGCAACTTGCAACTTGCTGTTTGCTCTCAGTGATTGCTTTTGGTGTGTGTGTGTGTGTGTGTGTGTGTGTGTGTGTGTGTGTGTTTACATGCAGCCGCTATCACCTGACCTGGCACATACGGAAGTCAAAGGTAGTTTTCTCCCAGGTGTTTCCCTCACTCACTGCATCACCTTAATTTCTGAGACAAGGTCTCTGGCTGACACTGGAGATGGCCAGCTTGGCTTGGCTGGACAGTCAGTGAGCACTAGGTCTACCTACCACTGCCTGCCTCCTCTCCCAGAGCTAAGGTCACAGGAGCAACCCACCGTGACAGCTATTTCTTGGTCGCTAGGAATCTGAACCCGAGTCTCTGTGCCTGCACAAGGTTCCCACTGAGCCACCGTCTCCTCAGCCTTGTTTCTCTTAGTTTTAATTACTTTGCAGTTCATGTTGGAAGCAGGAGAGAGGAGATGCTGAAAATCAATCACAGTACTCCTATTTAACTTGGATATGCTTTCAATTTTTCAAATTCCCAGGCTAAACTTGTTGATCTAAGAAAGAATTTTCTAACACCCCAGGACAGGAGTGTTTAGGGAGGCAACAGTTACAAAGAGGTAACTGTCTTACACCACTGATAGCTAAATTCACTGTACCTACTGCTCCTTGTTTTAAGGATCCCATACCTTCTGGATTAGGTCATTTCCACTATTAAGTAAACAGCGACATATACAACATAGACTCATTGAAATGCTAAAACTTTTAAAGACACAGTAGAGCCCTTCAGTTGAGGCATATACGAGAGGGGCAGGCAAATCAGGGTGAAAGGACTGAAACACAATACACAGGAGGTAAGAAGGTCAGGCCCTTAAACTTCTAATAAGAAACATAAGGGCACTTTAATAAATCACTTAAACTAGTTTGAAAGGAATGATAAAGGAATGGGAGAGCTAGTCTTCAAAGGTCTGTGTATATCAAAACCACAGAGGTTTAAAGAGGACGTTCCTGTTTCCTTCCCAGGGAAATGTACTGGATTATCAGCTGCAAGTTTTCTCATCGCCCACAGTGAGAAATGGAAGCTGAGGACCTAGTTCTAAATCCTCTATTCTTTCTTCTTTTAAAATGCTTGAAGTCGTTCAAATGTAGACCACATATGATTCCCATAACAAAGAAAACAAAACATACAAACACTTCACCCCAACTTTATACCAAAGGAGCAAAAGTCACAGAGAAGGAGCCATGGTGGCTGGGTGCTGTTGGGCATCAGTGCAGGAGACAGTATGGGTAGCACTGCCTGTGATTTCCAACAAGCGCTCTACCGGCCTGTGCTTCAGTCATATGTCCAACTGAGTTGAAAAGCTTCACATTTTGCTACTGACTGTAAAGCATAATTATGAATAGTAACTCTTTACTGTCTTAGTCTCAGACCTGTGTAGACCAGGCTGACAAAGCAGTGCCAATTTAATCTCACACTTTTGCCAACTGACATAAGACACATGGTCATTGTAATAGTGGACATCACTCTTCTAAAATGTGTTTCTATCTCTGTAGACGACACTAAATTAGATGATCTTTTCTATTTCTCTAACACATATGCATTTGTTTTCATTTTATAGTAATTAGTTGACCCTTGAGAATTTCTAAAATGCACAAACCCAAACTACATTCTAAATATTTGTCCTTATGTCCTCGTCACTTACCAAGGAAACTTTTCTTTGTGACAGATGGAGGACACTGTAAAAACCATAACCAATCAAAATGGAGAGTTGTGGAGCCCAATCCCAGCAGATAAATCTACAATACGACTCCAGTACCTACGGCTCTGGGATCAGTGGAGAAGACAAGGCAGAAAACACTTTTGAAGCTGGGGGTCAGGGAGTTTGTTGTACTTGTGCCTTAAGATTATGTCTCTTAAGAATGTTAGAGGCTACATACAAAAGGCTAAACATGACCTGCACATGTTAACATACATGAGGACAGTGAGGGAGGTGGGAGGGGAATCACAAGAGGCCTCTGCCCTAAATAGAGAACTACAAGCAACTCGGGAATGCTGAATGTGAGGGTGATAGTCTTCCCCAGGGAAAAGTACAGCAATACCAAATGGTCAGCCATGAAAGGAAGTACAAGCAAGTAACATTATACAGACTAAGCAGGTTGGAATAGTGTGTGTGTGTGTGTGTGTGTGTGTGTGTGTGTGTGTGTGTGTCATAACATAATTAACAACATAACACATAACATAGCAATTAACAAAAAAAAAAGGTCATGAATTTTCAAGAAAATAAGGAGAAGTTTTATGGGAGGGTTTGGAGAAAAGAAATGGAAATGAAAGATTTTATATATACATATATATTAAAAGAAACAATTTAAAAAATACAAAAGAAAAAAATACCAAAAAGTTAGTTATTTTTCTGTTATCAAGATGAAAAATTATTTAATAGTTTAAGAATAAGTATACTTTTTATATAAAATATCTTAACAAATTAATACTAATATACAACATACACTATATGCCCAATATATAGAAAATACTGAATAAATTCCATTAAAACATAAAACCAAAAAAATGTGTTTGAATTAACAGATTATCAACTCCAGACACAAATGTTCTAATGGAAAATCAGAAACCTACTTCAAGTTAAATGAACACAGATAATGACAAAGATAATGTGAAAACTGTCTCATCTGAATCTATAACTAAAGATCTACCATTTTGTCTTCACAATTTATCATTTGGATTATATATGCATATATTATTACATATTATATAATTAACATTTATAACATGTAATTTTAAGATTATGGATAAGGTCTTCTCCTTTACAGGTGACTTGTTACAGTGATCAATGCATATCAAGTCTCCACTCGTTAGAAATGCTAGAAGTACACACAGGGCACAGCTTCTTGATTTTTCCTTTCACTCGTTCATGCACAATGATTCACATTCACATCTACTGCCTACTTCTTTCTTTCATTTTAGCTCCAGTAAAGTAGAAAGCCACAGACAGGTCAGGATTATACAAAAGCAAGGGTTATATAAACATAAGCTCTCAATATTAATTCTTCCTCACTCCTGATTGTGTTATGAATTGCATGATTACAAAGCCTAGCCCGGTTTTATATATTCATTTCTTCCAAAATAAAACAGTATCTATTATTTCATGATTGAACTTTCCTATACCTTATTTTTCTCTGCTTGCAGTGACTTATGGACTCGCTCTCTGAGGGGCTTAACTGATGTATTTTTCACTTGTGTTGGAGACCTATGGGGGAAAAAAGATGAAACATATTAGTAGGGCTTGGATGTTTCTGTCCTTTCAAACTGTACATTGACATTTACTCGCTGCCAAGACACTATTAAAAGGGAAGTTGCTGAGGTCAGTGATTTGGATCAGTGTGAGCACCTGAGAGTCTCCCTCTCATTGCTGTCCTTTTGGATTTTCTGCCATATGAAGATGCATGGGAGAACATGACGAACAGGCCTCTCTAGCTACCAATGGCAATCAGCCTGTTGACAATGTGATCTTGAGTTTCTAGCCTACAGAACTAGGAGAAATGAGTTTGTTATTTGTAAGTTACGCAGTCAAAGATATGGTTTGGTAGCAACTCAAATGAACTATGACACTCATAAGCCAGAGAAGCTTTTAAACTAGTTTTCTCCCTACTCTCAAAAGCCTATTTACAAGAGAAAAACCTGCCAACGTGACTGTACTTGGAGACACAGAGTTGAAGAGACAACTGCAGTTAAAGGATCTCCACGGTTAACCTCTCAACTGGATAGGACAAGTGCCTGGTAAGAAAGGGGTAAGAGAGAAAAAGTGTGCACAGTAAAAAAGCTCATGTAAGAAAAGCAAAACAAAACAAGCTGGGATCCTCTAAGGGGAGGTAAGGTCTCACCAGAACCCACTGTGCCACCCATGCTGCTGTCCCCTCTCACTGGGCTCTCTGCATCCACCTGTGGCTGCTGGAGCCAAGGCAGTTTCAAGATCTTCATTTAACACTGACATTCACTTAGTGTGGAAGACAACAAATGCCGGCTCTGCTATAAATGTGGTGTGTGTGCCTCATTCTGACCATGCAGAATAGTGGCCAACAAGAATGACCTCAAGTCTGAGAGAAGAAATCTTTGCTGCTTGTTAACTGAGCTCTCTGATACACTTTACAATTACTCTCAAGTCTCAATTCTTCACTAGACATCAGGAATGCTAGTAAAAGGAATTGCTTTAAGGACTGTGATTTAACGAAGTTCTTGACATATACCAAAACAAGTTAATGTTTTTTACAGCAATACACTAAAACACTCTAAAATCCTACATTGTAACTATAGCTGGGCTACAGTGAAATGCCCAGTCTTCCTTTAGCCTTTGTTTGCTTTTTCCATAGTCCCTAGCCACTTTAAGTTTCCTATAGTATAAGTTCCTCTGACAATCAACAAGGTACTTTTTATTTAAAAAAAAAAAAAGGTCAAATTAGTGCTTTCCCATATAACTTCCATATTACATACCTAAAGAGTGTAAGAATAGATGGTCCACTGTGAGGAGCTGCACTTTCATCATTGTATAAAAGCTCTGCTTTATTTCTGGTAGGAGCACCAGCTGCGTCTTCATCCAAAAGAACCAGTAAAATTTTCACAACATCTCTGCCACAGTATGCAGTATCATGGTTTATGGCAAAAGACTTTGGCTAAAACAAAAATTAATTTTAAAGTACACATAATAATCACACCAGCTAGGTGAGTCAGCCACACATTTCTATTTCAATGGCACTTCTTTTATTGCTGAAATTACAGAAAACCAGTTATAAAAAGTGGATACAAGATATGTAGACATTTCTTCGTTAAGTAACAATAAGATCAATCTTACCAATTTTCAGACATATAAGAATATCATCAAAGGAAGACATTTGTTTCTGATATAAATAACATTCGACTTTAAAACAGAAAAATCTAATCACTATCTAGTTAGGCCTCAACCCCATGACTCTTAATCTCTGTGTACTTTTCTCTTTTAGAAAACGGGGCATGGCGTTCCGGCAATCCCAAACAAACTCACATGCGCTAAAGACCCTCACGAGCCAGAAGCGGCAGTGCATGCCTGTGCCCCTCGCTGGGGAGGAGCAGACAAAGCCAGAGTCTGAGGCTTGTTTAGTTACTTAAGTTGTCAATCAGCCTGGCTTATAATGAGACCCAGTCTCACAAAGGCAAAACCAAAAGATTAATCAAATGAAAATGTGTAAGTATTCTATGTTCTAAGCCTTATTTTAGGAAACTAAAGCTTCAAAGGTGAAAACTAGTACCTTCAAGAAATCCCAGTCCCCTAGATAAGATAAATAGCTTCAGGAAGTTTCGTTACAGTGCTGTGATATTTCCAATGTGTATATACACTGTGGTGCACCCAAAGACAATGGCCATTGCTATGGAGAGAAGGGCAGCCTTGGAGAGCAGCCAGAGAGAGGAGGGACTCAGGTGAAGGAGAAGTTAGGTCCCTAGGTGAGAAAGAGTTCCATGAAGGAGTCTGCAGAAACCCTGTACGCTATGTACCCATGTTATGGCTCAGCCTGGAGCAAAGGTAAAGCATCCTGCTTTATTAAGCAAGTACAATAATCTTATTTAGACTTTAGAAAAATCAACAAAAGCAATGTATAAAATATATCTTAGGGTAAAATTTGTCTAATATGGACACACTGCAGCAGTTATACAGAATACAATAAATTAGTTTTGAAATGAAATAGCCTAAACTAAATAGCACTAGAGATAAAGAAGACATTAAAAAGGGAGAGCTGGAAAGTGTAGTAATTAGACAGACAATAAATCTGACAATGCAAAATCACACACAGGTACACATGAGCATAAACTCAGGCATTTTTGTTAGGTTTCAAATAACCTACTAATTATGTTCCCTCAGGTCGCTGAGGAGATGCTTAGCTCGTCTATGTTCATGACACAGTCACTGACAAAAGAGGAACAGTAACGGTGCCCTGGCTCTGGGGTGAGGGACTCTGTGCCTAACTATCAGAGATAATCTTTCAGGTGGCACCTCTGCCAGTCCCCTCAGTCTTCATCCATTTGACAGCTCTTTTCTCCATTTGACAGCTCAGGCCACCAGATGAACTGTAGTGCACCACGCTGCTCAAAGTAAAACCAGGAGCCTACCATGACCTGGTACTTACCACATAGTTTATAGATCAGCGTCAGCACATGCCACCTTGCTAACAGTACCTTCACTGAGTATCATTTGACTGGCTTTTCAAGATTTGTGATTTAGTGGGAAACACAAAACTAACAACAGGTGGCTTGTGTCTGGATTCTGTTGCTGTAGAGGAGACTGGCAGAGAGCGATCTGAGATGGCAGTGGTTCCTGGCTTACACTTGCAGTGATTGCTCCCTTGTGCTTTGTGCCAACGTAGTCACTCAAAATGTTGGCATGCACATGAAATAAATAGGGTAGGATCCCAGAATCTTCCCCATGATGCCTTTGAAGTAAATCTGAGAAGCCACATTTTTGCAGGAAAATAGAAAAAAATGACCACCAAGGCCTGTGGATGAAAGAATGAATAAATAGGGAAAGCAAGTCTTCCTTCCTGCACTGCCTTCCATGCTAATAGCCAATGAAAGGGCCTTTGTTAACCAAATAAACCCTACTGTACAGACAGGCACAATGATTTGCAAGTGTAGTTTCAGCCAGAAGACTATGCTAAGAGTTTGAGGCTGGCCTGGGAAACATAGGGAGTTCCAAATCAACCTGGGCTACACAGTTGTCTCAAATAAAAACAAAGAAAAGAAAATGAAAAAAGCAGATCTACTATCATACATACACTAAGATTTTGTTCTGTAGTTAAAGTCATGGTGGTTCACTTCTTTAGCAATAATCTATTAAAATTGACAAGATTGACTTGTAATCAACTGAAAATGTAGTTAGTAATAAAAAATTATATAACTATAAATGAAAACTCAACTTCTGATTATAAAACCTGCCCTAATGGGACTGTTGCTGCCTTGCAGAGAAAAGAGTACTGGTCAAAAACAAGACTATTATTTTGAATCCAAGTAAATAGAAAAAGAATGCTATTATAGGAACAATTACTGAAAAGTAGCCCTAAGCACCTTAAGCATTAAGAGATACCAGAGATTATCCAATGCCTCTTTAACAAATGCAATTTACTAAAGATATTATGATTTACCCTAAGTTGAACATAATCCTATTGAGAAAATTAAAACATAAAAAGTACATCTCCTGACTTAAGTAGCAACAGCAAACAATTTCTGCAACAGAGGAGATTATGTTTTATAAAGGACAATAAAGAATAAATCCATTACCGGGACAGGACTGATGTTGGTGGCACTGACAGCTACACCTTCTTGAGAATTAATAATATTTTTAATCCTCAAATTCAAATCCTGAGCAACCTCCTCTACTGCTTTAGAAAAAGACTCCCCACTGCTGTGGCCTTTGAGCAGATGCATCTTTATCACCGATAAGATCCGATCCCCTGCAAGGCTGCAGATAGAAATAAGAGTTGCTTGTAATCATTTTGTAAGTGATGGTATGTTTATAAACTTCAGACTTAATTCTCAGTGTTAATCAACACCTTTCCAAAACACACCTTTGATCTTATAGATCAAATAGCAAATCATTTAAGGAAAAAATAAAAACCACAAGAAACAAAAAGTTTTTCTAAAACCCAAAATGCCATAAATTAAATCTTCCTTGATATAAAAGCTGAAAAACATATTTTAACTACGTATAAAATATAATGATAGATCAGATGAATTTCTATATACCCAGAATACTTAAAAGTATGTACATAATACTAAGACAAGAAAACCAAGTCACCTCCCACTGAATGCCTAGAATGTTCATTAATCTTAAAACCAACTCAACAAGCTGCTACTGATTCTCATAAAGATTAATAACTTGTCCTAGATCACATAGTATTCCAGGAAAGGAGAAGGAAAGAAGAAAGCCAACCCAAAAGAAATACCATACTAGCATGCATGAAGAATTATTATATATAGAAGAGGAAATTAAGCAAGTCAGTATGATCCAAAGAAAACCAAAACCTTAACCAGCTACAGCCAATAGACTAGTGTTTTCCAAAACCTGCAATCAATGTTTCTTTCTATGCCTGAATCTGGATTGCAGCTCCTACTCTACAAGACTGGCATGGGTCCGGTGTGAAAACTGCACAGGAGAATGGATCTTGGTCTGTTGTGAATCAAAAACTAGAGGTGTCCAACAGTAGAAGTGGAGTTTCCATTGAAGTCATGAGGTATCCCTGAAAAGGCTGTGCCCAACAAGACAGCAGTCTGGTTTGACATGAAGACTTGACAGCTCTGCTCCCTGTACCTTGGGCGTGCTACCAAACTTCTCTTTTGTAGTAGCATAAAGGAAAGCCTATCAATTGAAGTTTTCATCCTCAATACCATATGACAGATTATACATCTTAGGTATTCTAACAATCATGTGAAGTAAGATTGATCAGGTAAATATTTGGGCCAAGAAGACAAGGAAATTTATGAGACAATCACAGAGAACTGAAGTCCAACAGCAGTTCACTATCAGTCTCTGCCATGTTTTCTAGCATAAGAATCATATTCAGTCTTATCTAAAACACTAACTTACTAAATCACTTTCTCCAAGAATGATGCTATGTAACTGCATTGGTACCACAGATGACTTTTATGCTGGAGAAATGTGGGAAGCATTTCATGCAAAAATCAGCTGAGGGAGGAATCTATTCCTTGAGGAGACATCTCACTGAGCTTTATAAGATGAGAGGAAAATCTTCAAATATCTCCACTCTTTCCCTGGGAAGAGAACTAGCAAGAGCTAGTGTGGTAAGCTGTGAGTGGCAAACGGGTAGGATAAATGGCCTTTTCCTGAAGACAAATTTGTTTTCTATTGCCTAATGGGGGTGGAGTGCTGAACAGGCAGCGAGGTGGGAGAGGCAGACAGAGAGCTCCACGTTTGATTAACTCCTCAGGACGGAAGGAGTTACTATGATTCTTACTAGGTTTAGTCTTCACTTTCTAATTTGAGAAACTTTTTTCTAAAGATTTTTTCCTATAGAGTGGTAATATACAAAGGAGTTTGTCTGCAGTTTATTCATTATAAACAGAGCAATAGTTAAATTCTACTGCTTAATGTTTTTTAAGAGTCTGAATTTTGTACCAATATAATCATATTACTACCCAATAGCTTTATTTCTTTTAATTATTTTACCTAGCGTTTATTTTTCTTGCCACACTGATTTGAACTGTCCATCAAATACTGGGCTTCAAAGAAATGGTGACCCAGGAGCTCGCCAGTGAATCTTACACTGAGTGCTAAAACACTTTATAATAACTAGGTTTTTATAGGAATCCTTTTATCGGATTAGACAGTCTTCATTCTTAGTCCATCTTTATGCCGAGGAATCATGCCTACAGGGTGATTATGTATCAGACCTGCAATTTGAGCTGCCCCAATACTGTGCCATAGTATTGTTAATGGTTAGACAAAGAGAATTTTTTCTGGGCTGGAGAGACTGTTTCCATGGGTAAAATGTTTATCACAGGGGCATGAGTATCTGAATTTGATCCCCAGCACACACAAAAAAGGCCCGTGTAGTGGTATGTAGAGGAATCACGGAGCTAGGAAGGCGAAGGAAGCAGATCCCTGGGGCCCACGGCCGGCTTCCACAGCCTACTCTGCAACCCAGATGCCAGTGAGACTCCCACTCATGGGTACACATCTTCACACACACACACACACACACACACACACACATACACACACACACACACACACACGGAGGGAGGGAGGGAGGGAGGGAGGGAGGGAGGGAGGGAGGGAGGGAGGGAGGGAGGGAAGGGAGAATACAATCTCCAGTTCACTAAGTACACTATGTGACTGGCTCCGTTTTTGACTTGTCTCTAACTTTTCTTCACCTGACTCTTGGCCTACATTTTATTTGCCTAGTCATCCAAAGCATTAAGAAGCATTTAAAAATGTGTTCCAGCATTGTTAAAGAAAGGGTAATTCCTGGTATTTTGTCTGTCTTAGTTCTGTAACCAGAAGTCTAGGCTGGTTCTATGAACCACGTTACTTACATAAGAACTTTCTTTTCAGCTATTACTTTAAACTTAAACTTATATTTCTACTCAAAGAACAGATGAATTGGATGAACTATAGCCAAAACCAATCCATAGTTGACACTTTGGCACTTTGTTTTGTTCTGGGAACTCCTCTTCTGAAAGAGTCTGTAGTAAGTTATGCAAAGTACTTTGGTTTCTTTATTTGTAAAACTTACTTATAATATGTGATGCTGCTCTTAAGTCCTTCTGTTGCTCAGATAAGTATAAAAGTCATGGTTTACAGACTTCAGTGAAGCAAATGATGTGGATTGGTAGTGACAAGCTGCTACTATTATGCCTAAGGGGCAGCAATTTATTTTTCTTTACATAACGTGTGTTTATGTGTTACTGACTTGGTTGTTAGCTACTAATGTACAAAAATTGACAAATCTGTAATCAGTCCTTTTGAATAAAACTAGTATTCGTTGATCATAGTGCTTGTTTAGGGCCATTAAGGATGACTATCCAAAAAACCTGACAACTATAAAATACACTATATGCATATATAGCTATTGAATGTGCTGTATCAACATTTTAAACTAAATGTCTTTTATAAGTACTGAAGTCTTGTCAATAATGTTTGTGCAATTCTAATTCTGGTTGGTTTTCCCTAACTAGACTAGACTTGTTCCCATAGTTGTGAACTGCTATACATACTATATAGGCTACATGACGTTAAGGAGCCCTCTAAGTGCCAACACTAATAGGGAATGCTAGCACAGTAGGTACAGTTCACAGGACTTCTGCCAATTGAGGTGACGCTGGGGAAGGTTACCGGCCTGGTAAAGATCCTTTTTATTAAAGATGGTCTTCCAGGTGGTTTTAAGTGTATTCTTTTATTGAAGTAGCTAGGTCAATTACATGTGTTTATTAAAGCTACAAATAAACAAAAAAAAAAAAACTGATAGAGAGTCAAAGACTAATTAAAGGTAAAAGAATGTCTTAGTTGCAAATTATAAGAATAAAATCTTCACACGTTAGGAAAATGTTATCATTTATTTCCCCCCATTCCTTGTATAAGAACAAAATTGCTGAATTCTCAAAATGGAGATTGTTTCTAGGAAAAGATTTAGAAGACTTATATTTCCACTGCTTGCCAAGGTTAACATGTTGGCCATTAGCAAGCATTCTAAACACTGCTACTATGACTAATTCATTGATTCCCTAATAAAGCCAACCATTAGACTCTCTGGTGTCTATTTGGTAATGTGGGAGCTTCATTCAAGCTGGAGCCCTTAGAACCTGGCAGCCCCGGAAGTCTTAACCCAGTACCCAGGGCTTTCTTTCTGTGCTCTGTGCTGGCTTTCCAACACGAGTAACGCTGGTGGGGGAGTGGAGCGAGACTAAAAGTACAGAGGGAGCTGGAATGGAAAAGTGAAAGGAAGAATGAGTTGTTTCTTTTTTGCTAATTTAGATAAACATTCAAGGGGAATTAGATTGGAGAACTAAACTGAGGTTCCCAGCTCCAGCACACCACAGTCCCATGCACAAAGCACAGTGAGGCAGCGATGAAAAGCACAGTTCAAAAGGAACGTGGTTGGAGGACACCCTCGGAAATCCTGAAACAGACATTTTCATCTGCGTCACTGCTCCTTATTTTACTAAACACACTGTCTGGCTCTGCCATTATGTGCTCGAGAATTTGATAACTATTCGCTTTAATACTTTTTAAAATTAAATATGATTAAAGGTGCATTAAGTAGTATAAGAACATTTCTGAAGTATTTTCAAACAAAACAATAATTAGCAATACGTGAGATGGGCCATTTCCAGCCAAATTAATATTCTGGAACCACATATTTAGCCTAATATATAACACAGGCATTCATTTAAAAGCTGTGTTTAGTAAGCCTAAAGTATAGTATTTTTAAATTCTTAACAATAGAAACTAATTAATTTATAAACTGAAGCTTCCAAGATATTTTTCAGGTAAAAGTATAGCATGCATTTTATGGTGGCATCTACTGGCAAAGTTCAGAAATGCAGCCAGCTTAGCTAAAATGGCTTCATGAAGAGCGCACAGAGCACAGTAGGTGTCAGATGGCATTTTCTTCCTTCCCCTCTTCTCTTCTAGCTACGTATCTTCTCTCTTCCTTGGAATAAAAGACTATCACACTGTTTCCTTTATAAGACAAGCACAAACTTACCATCAGACACAAGAATTAAAACCATCGTTATCTCTTGAGTTGTACGGTGGAAGAAAAAAGAGGAGACAGAAAGCAGAGAGATAGAAGTCAGGTTATGCATACTCTGCATACTGGCCCCGATTCCTGAGGTCTTGTCCTGTTCCTAGGATGGAATCCTGAAGGTCTTTAATCACGGTACTGCCAAAGGCCATCCAGAAGGTCCCACTGACATCAGTGTGCTGGCAGGACTGAGCAGCACAGGACTAAAGGCAGGATGAACAACTCAGAGAGGGGAAGGGCCCAGAGGAAAAGGAGAGGACCGAACAGGGCGGCAAAACCCAGAAATAAGGCTGGAGCTACAGGCATGGGGACACAGATGTAAACGTGTTAAAAATAATAGATTAGATAGATAGATAGATAGATAGATAGATAGATAGATAGATAGATAGATAGATAGACAAACAAATGTCAAGCTAAAGCAGAGACTTACAGACGTGTAAGTCTGTATTAAACTCGGGTAGCTGGAGTCACAGGAGTTAGGAGTTCTAACAAGTGACCAAATATGAGGAGTCAAAGCCTCCAGATCCTGGAGAGCACTGACAGAGGAGGAGGGAGAGCAGTGTGAGAGCCCCAGAGTTAACAGAACTACACTCTGCTGTGCACCTCAGACTGCCATGGCCAGCACGCTAGTGAACACAACCAGCAAGCTCTTGCTGCCTGGGAAGAAGTGACTGCAAAAGAGAAGGGGAAATAAAGAACGGCACTTTTCCTCAGTCTGAGCAAAAAGATGGAGAAGGAACTGGAACAGAAAATATAGCTTGTGGCAGGTAGTTTTCTTACTATCCTCATAGACTATGGATTAAGTACAAGTCAAGACAAAGTGTAAAACTGTAAGACAAAATGCACAACCAGTAGGGCAAACATCCACTAAGCTATTGGCATCCCCACGTCGGGCTCACGGCAAGTCTGTCCTTAGATTAACCTTAATGCAACCCTTTTCCAGGCACGTTTTCCTGGCATCCTATCACAGACTCCAACAAACCAGACCGATGTAGGTCCTTCTCACTCTGTCTTCTGCTAGTTTTTACTAGTCTTGTGTGTTGAATTATAAAACGAAGAAAACAAAACTGTTTAAGGAGACTCCCACTTGCAGACATTGTTTAGATACCCACTTCTTTAGTGTCTTCCCCAGAAGATGAGGTAAGTATTCATGAATACTTTAAATAAATGGTTGCTAAATTGAAGAAATATATTCTCTCATCCTAGGTGCCTAGAAAGGAAATATATTTCTAATTGTTTGGTCAATTTCCCCAACCATATAGCCCACCAAAATTTTAACAAAAATTTATTAAACTGAATATATGCATTTATTTTGCTTTCTCCCTAAGCCTTACTGAAGTCAAAAAAAGAACAAACCAGTTTTTTTTTAATATAAATTCAGAAAAAGAAAATACGTCCTATGAACCCACCACCACTGGCACATTCTTCAGGGTGTAGGTCCATTACTATCCCCACCACCAAGTACCCCGTCCAGTTATGGTGAATGTCTTCTCTGTACTAACATGGCGGCTGAGCAAGCAAGTACCCATGTTCTCTAATGAATGGCTGAAGGACAAGTTTGTTTGGGTTTGTTTTTTTTTTTGTTTGTTTGATTTTTGCAATAAACGTAAGAATTATCAAAAAAAGAAAATAGAAGACAATACTAGTAACAGTAGAGACATTTCCTCAACATATGGAAAGACAGAAAGCAGATAGACAAGCACTAACTACCCAGAACAATATATGTGTATATACACACGATAAATGCAGGCCACTGTTCAAGGCCCACTAGTGCGGACCTCAGATCCAGAAACCCTGCAGCAAGGGAAGCTAAAAACCTGCGTGTGCATGTGGAACAGTGGTACCCTAGATCCCCTCCTACTCGCAGCAGTGAAGCCCATGTGCCACAGGGTCACCCGAAGAGTAAGCAAGGCAGGACACAGTCCGGGGCAGCAAGGGGAAAGAGGGAATAAAATCTTCACACGGAACTGACATCTCAGTGTCTGCGTGTCCATCACGAGCCTGGCGATGGCTTTCAGAGGCTAACCAATGGATCTGGGGGACATTTGGAAAGATTCAGAGAAGGAATGCACAGAGTTAAGTTCCTAGTGACAGGGCTGATGGGTCATTAAGCCCACTTCACAAAGCTACTGATCAGCCTTACACAGCCGCACTTTCAAGCAGGAAAAGCCAGGTTCAAATCACCGTCCCTTCGGGGATACTCTAACACAGAACAAGACAGAACGACACTCTAACCAAAAAAAATCCTTAAACAAGCACCACTAGATAGCAGGTAAAAATGTACGTCCTTCCTTCTTGCTTTATTTTTTGTTCTTATTGTTCATCCTCAAAGGAAAGTCTCATACTGGAGCTCAAGGTAATTTACTTGTCTCAGCCCCTCAAGTGCTTGGAACATGTGTGAGTCAGTATATGCAGCTTAAGTTAAGCATGGTTAATAATCTTACAAAGATAAAATATAAGACCATATAAGTCAAATGTGAGAATAAAGGTGTTGGTTTCCTTCTGCTTTTATGTATTCTTATCCTTTTGTTCTTCTCTCTTCTTATTGGGGATGGGGAAGGGGGCAAAGCATGCATGGCACTCATGTGGCAGGCAGAGGACAACTTTCAGGAGCTGAGTCTCTCCTACTGGCCGATGCAGGAATCAACTTAGTCATCAGGTTTTGGCAGCTGCCTTTACCTGCTGAGCCATCCCACTTGTCCAAGTGTGCTGTTTGTTAAGAATCCATGTGAGCAAAGGAAAACTTACCAATGGAAAGTAAAACCATGAGGTTCAGAAATAAGAAAGAGGCAAAGAAAATTCCCAAGGTGCTGAGGGAGCTCTCTAGTCACCACCCTGACAAAGGCCCAGCAGGCGAAGGTAACATAAGATTCAATGAAATTCAGAACAAAACCCTTAGCAGATCGGCTCAGCTGCCAGACTGACAACCTGAGTTCAATCCCTGGGATGCGCAGGGTAGGAGAGAATGAACTCTTGTAGACTGTCCTCTGACCACCATTCCCACGGCATGACACACTTGTACTCCACCCCATCCATAAAGGCACACACATACATTAAGTAAAAAGGAAAACAAATACAACATTTTCAATGAATAAATAATGTGGAACGGAGTGGAAATAAGTATCTCAGAATTAGAAAAAAAAAAAAGTGTGTATCAGAAACTGAACTGACTGACTCAAGTCCAGGCTCTGCCACTTAATGGCAGTGTAACCCAGGGCGAACTGCTTGATCCCACACTGCAGTCTCTTCATCTCTGAACTTAGAATAGTAACACCATGTGAAGCTTCATACTGACCAAGGGATAGTCTACAGAAAACAGTTTAAAACCATGCCCCATGCAATGTTCAGTAAGTGCCAGCTACTTCTATTTGAACAAGGCCATGGCTCACTAATCAAAATGGCAGTAATCCACAATAGCTAAATCTACTCCAGTCCCCCCAAGTTACTATAAACATCTAACATATCTTTACTATAAATGGAAGTCTTCTTGATTTAAAAAGTATGTTCATCTCTAATGTCACATAAAACAAATCCTAGATAAACCAAACACTTGTAGATGTAAGAAGATGAAAAATAGCAAAAACCAGAATATGAAATTCATCATCTTTTCCATTTTCTTCCTCATTCTTGGTATTGGTCTCATTGCTAAAAATTTTATTTTAAAAATTACTTGGTCATTTCCAGTTCTGAGAAAAGTATTTCTTTTAAATAACAATGAGCAATAACCATCTTCACTAAACAAACTCAATTTGAACATATCTTCGGGTTTTTACACAAAGCAGATATTTAGAGAGGACGGCTGTGTAGTTATGATTTTTTTTTCCATTTTGGTATTTTATTTCTTCTACCTGTGCTTTGGTCTGATTCTTGGTAATTTCAGTATCACCTCCCTTCCTAACTCTGATTCTGTGAAGTTTTAAAGACAGATTAACAACAAACATTTATGATTTATAAATTGTTACCTGGGATTTGGTATCTCTCCAAGAATTTCATCTAGCTTGTCAATGAAATTAATAAACTTAGACAGGCCCTTTGCATGTGCCCACAGAGGATGTGATGGTGATGGCGCATATCCTTTCCCTCCAAGTTCTAATGTCCTAATAAATGATGTGGCCATCTGCAAAGGAAAATGAATAACTTAGTAACCTTTAATGACGTTGAAGGTTAAACCACAATAGAGATCATGAAGCTCGGTCCGTTTATATAATCCTAGGTACGCAGTGCCAACAAAGCACAATCATGTCACACGCTGAGGAACAGACATGGACTCCATCCTAGGTAGGGTGAGACCACAGCAAGTAGCTGGGGATGAAACTGACATGCCGAGCATGGCGAAGCCAGGATGAAGGGATATGTTCATATGAAGAGCAGACCTCTGACTATACAGTTTTTCATGAATATAGTTTCATCTACATGATAATTAGCTTCTGAAATCATTACATAGAAGAAATCCATTTTCAGTGTCAACTACTCCATTGTTTCCAATGGGTCCAAACCTTTACATTACCTCTGCTATGAAATAAAATTTGTACTAAATAGCCACTAGATTCCAGCAAGCTCTTACACCCCAGGATACACAGTGAAAGATCTGTCTTTGCACTGATAAAAGTGTGTTTGTGATAGCTATGCCCAGGAACACCTACATCGAAAAGATGAAATGTTCCAAAAGCAGATCTCCCAATTACCCTTTACAAAGCACATTATAAAATGTCAGTAATTTGTGGGAAAGTTCTTTGGTCAAACAGCTTGAGGAATCACAGATGAAGTAACAAAGTTATTGTTTATAAGGAAGTTACTTCACTGAAGGACTTCTCAAAACTCCTGATATACAGACAGATACACATCATGTAAACAAACATCACATATGCCATGTCTGATGACTGTCTATCAAAGCCAGGCACAGTAGTGCATGTTTATAACCTGGCACTTGTGAAACGCAGGCAGGGGAACTGAGAATCTGTGATCAACTTGGGCCACATAACAAAGCCTCTCAAAGTAAAGATAAGAAAGAAGGAAAAAGTAAATAAGAGAAAAGAGGAGAAAACCTGGACATTTATTTGGGATAATGGCCTATGGAATATATTTTTGTAGGAAATACTGCTTGACAGAAATTCTCACTTCCTAACTTGAAAGACAGAGGAAAAATTAAAAATTAATGGATTTTCAAATATGAAGATAAAACATAAATTAACTACTTAAAAATTGTTTTATTATAATTACAAGTCCTGAAAATGCGAGCATCCATACCAAAAACATAGACAACTGTTTCTCTTGAGCAGCATGCTTCAAGTTGGTGAAGGCTTCTCTTCCCAGTCCTCGATCAGGAATGTTGAGAATATAAGCCAGAGCCAGGTCATTCTTTGAATTCACTAGCAGGCTCAAATATGAAAAGAAAATTTTCTTTGCCCATAGCCGTACCTGTACAGGAGAGCATCCATTATTTCTGTACTAAGTTGTTCTAAGCCTTTTCTTAAATATGCAGTAAGAACATTTAGAATCAACCAATCACACACTGCATCCCATTCTTTAGGCAAAAGGAAGAGCCAGACAAACTGGAAACAAACTGGACAATGTATTCTTTCTTAATAACAGGCAAATACAAACTACAGGGATTACTGGAAAATTACCTTTACAAAATTCTATAAAAGGACATCGCAGCAAGACCTATCTGGTGAGGTTCTACCTTATTTCCCTGGATTAGCCTGCCAGGAAATACAGCCAACAATACAGATTCCAGAACCTTAGAGCAGAAGCCATCTTGCCACTGACCCCAAGTCTACATCCCATTGCAATGCCAGAAACAGAGCTAAAGTTAAATGCTGCTTACGTTTTTGAGAACTACTAGATAATGACTTTGACATTATAAAATAACGATCAAAATGAATGAAATAAATACTTAGAAAACAATGAAATTTAGTGAGTGTTGATATTAACTGACTTCTGGGAGCATTAACAAATTTACTAAGAAATATGTAAGTCACATAAAAACATTAAATATGTGAGATAATCTTAAGAGTTTCTACAGAATTATAATAATCAAGATAGAGAAGTGTACACAGAAAGACTGATGAATTTGAAAAGAATCCAGAAGCAGATAGACAAAGGCATACAAAACACCAAAAGTATCAATATTATGGGATTGTGACGACAGGTCTCCAACATTCATATGGCAGCACATGAACCTCACTCTAAAGCTCATACCCTTTATGGAAATTAACTCAAAATGGATCATAACTTTAAATTTACAATATAACTAGCTGTACAGCTTTTAGAACAAAACAGGAGAAAATTCCTTAAATCCTAGCACTGGGCAGAAAAGTTAGATTTGACACCAAAACATAATCAACGAAAGGAAGGAAAGAAGGAAGGAAGGAAAAAAGGGAGGGAGAGAGGGAGGGAGGAAGAAGGAAGGAAGGAAGGAAGGAAGGAAGGAAGGAAGGAAGGAAGGAAGGAAGGAAGGAGGGAAGGAAGGAAGGAAAGACAGCTAGACCATAGCAAAATTAAACTCTTCTTATGGATTCTCTTTGTTCTTTCCCTTTCAACTCTGACTATCAACTACAGCTCTGAAATCATTTGTTTCTGGTTCTGTCATATCATATACTGGAAATCTAATCCATTCCTTCAAACAGTGGATTTACAAATGCTGAGCTCAATTCATGGTCAAAACAAAATATTCGTAAATGTTCCAATAACATCAGAAATCTAAAGGCCCATAATGTATCCTTCTCCAAACTGAAGGAAAGCATTTTCTTTATTTAAATTTTCTTAGTCAGTGTAAGTGTTGGAATACCTCCCTATGAACTGTTGGTCAAGAAGATTTCCAGACCCTCAAAGCACAGGCTACCATCACTGCTCCTGACCGCCTACCAGAACTAGAGAATCAGACCCTATGCCTGAAGACACAACATACTTTGGTTCAAGCTAGAGCAAGACTCCTTGTTAGTTTTTGCATAGTTCTTGAAGGTACTATGCAGGCTACTGGTAGGGACAGGTTGTCAAAAGGTCTCTTCAAGCAGTATGCATACTATCAGATGGACATAAGACACGTACCCACAGGTACAACAGTGCTGCTTGATTGTTATGGATGTAACTAGACACTTTCTGACTGAATTTGAGATTCATGTTACAGAATGGAATTCGTGCCTGGTGCTGTACCTAGTCAAAAGCCTGGGACTAGGGAGGCTGTAAGGCCAAGAGAGGTGGGAAAAGATCTATTATTGTCATTTTACTAAATGCATATGGTAATTATCAAACTACCTTCTAAATATATGTGTTTATATGCATAGACCAGTGCTGCTCTTGGCCTAAGTCAAAGAAGTATCTTTTTGCAAAGAACAACAATGCGCACTGCATGTGTGTGTGTGTGTGTGTGTGTGTGTGTGTGTGTGAAGCCAAACTTTAAGCTTCCACACCTACAACTTACTATTTAAGGCTTACAAATTCCATTTCTCTGATTATGCTGCTGAGCAAACACTGGGGAAAGGCATCTTAGAGCCTTCACAGATGGAGGACTTCTTTAAGTTCTGGCTGCAGCTGGACCTGCATCCCTCTCATTATGGTCAGATAACACGGCAGTTATGGTTTCTGTGCTCTTGTACATACAAGTGGGTTTTTTAAAAAAATCCTTGGAAAAGCAGTTTTCCAATACTGTTATGACATCCAGAAGCAAAAACCCAAATTGAAAAAATCCACAAGACTAGAGCTTTAGCAAGACATCAAAAATGGGAGTACTATAAATTTGCTTAATAAATTGATTCTGCCCTTAGTCTCCTTTAACTCTTACTGAGATACAAGTACCTAACCTTAATTTGAAGTCAACATTTTACTTGCTTTCCTTGCTAAAAAATGTTTCTATTTAGCACATAAATGCTTATGTGTAATGACAAAGCACTCATTAGATTAAGAACTTTTATTTGCCTAAATACGTGGCAGGGAACAATTTTGTATATTCCACTTTATTACCTCAGAATTTCTAAAGCAATAGCTTTCAGAGGGAAAGTAGGGTAAAATAAAATCAAATAACATAAAATAAAGAGTATTTCTTAAATTCATCTTACTGTTCCATATGAAGATTTTGGTGTACCGTTAGTAAATATATCTAATAATCTGAATATACCTTTGTAAGACTGCATCCCCAAAAGTCTCTTTAGAACCTATGGTATACTGATTTCTAAAGACACCTTGTAAGTCAGGCACAAGCCTTAAGAAGGTCCCTAGAAATGAGACAAAGAACACAAGGTGAAATGGGGGAAGCTGATGTCAGTAAGGCTGGGAACATCCCTTCAGGACAGGACATGACATAGACAAGGCGTGGTCAGCTGGAGGTCCTGGAGATGCTAAGTGTGCATTTTACAACTCTACCTTTGGTGGCTGAACAGTATTAAAAGGTATTGTTACATCAAGTTCTATTTTTTTAAAAAGCAGTCTCTTTTTACTGTGTGTGTGTGTGTGTGTGTGTGTGTGTTGTGGCAGTGCTCCTAACAAAGTTTCTAAAGCTAGACTGATGTGCAGAAGAGCATCTCCTTGCTGGTACTGACACTTGACTATAGCTTGACACAGACTCATGTGATGTGAAAAGATTTATTTTATGTTTTCTTCCACCTTCCCTCATTAGAACACCATAAAGCAGACATTTGTTAGGGCCGGATCTTAAATTTGCTTTGGTAGTCAGAGATGGTGTTCCTCCTTAGAACAGTGGACCATCATCTTCAGACTGGTTGGTCTGCCATTTTCATTCACTTCCTGAAAGTCAAGATCAGTCTGAAAAGTAAGGAAGTGGGCTAGAGGTTGCCTCAGTGGTTAAAAACTGACTGCACTGTTCCAGAGGTCCAGAGTTCAATTCCCAGCAACCACATGGTGGCTCCCAACCATCTGTAATGGGATCTGATGCCCTATTCTGGTGTGTCTGAAGACAGCTACTGTGTACTCATCTACATTAAATAAATAAAAAAGAAAAGTTAGGAAGCAAGCTTAATGTGGAGCAATTGGCCCTCATTCAGTGGCTTTCTCATAACATCAACCTGAGCCGGCATCAGTCATCAGACTTTATAGACACTTTCTAGCTTTTTCACACTAAAGGGGTTATGAAAGCCACATGCTGCTAATGACTGCCTATGTTTGGCCTGAACTTTCATGATTATAGAAAGTAGATTTACTAAGTAATATATATAGTGTGACTTAAAAGAAAATATAGAAGCTGCTTTTTAATGGCATGGTTTTGTATGTGTGTGTGTGTGTTTGTGTTTGTTGGTTCGTTTTGTCTTTGTCTTGGTTTGTACTTGTGTTTGAGATGGAGTCAAGGATCTCAAACCCAGGGCCAGCCACAGGTTCTTAGACATTTTACCACTCAGCTACATACCTCCACTATCTCTTTGTTTATAAAACCAGAGTATCTGTGAGCACAGTGACTATTCAGCCTGTTACAGCTGGTCATCAGGACACTGCTTTACATACTTAAGAGCTTACATCATTTCACACAAAGTCAGTCCTTTTTCTTGAAAGAGCATGACAGTTGCTGTGTCCTCCTTACAACATACTTAAGAAAGAAAGAACATAGACACTGCGCTACTGATGTAGGTGTAATGCTGGCCACTGGGCCTCAAGAACTGAGTTTGAGCCCTACATCACAAACAGCGGTAGAAGGGGACCAACTCCTATACAAACTGTCCTCTGACATCTGACATCCACAAGTATGTGTGGCATCCACCCGGTGCATTTACATGCACGTGTGCATGCGCGAGCGCACACACACATACAGTCTGTAAGAAGAGTATCAGAGACAAGGTCCATAAGACAGTACTCTGTTCTCATTGGATATATTGGCATACGCTCATTAAGTAAAAAACAAAGAATGCTTGATTAGCATTTGCAAAATATTTAGGACAAGAACAAAAACAAAGAAAAAGCAAATAAAAATTACTACAAAAAAATCTGATATTCTGGTCAGAAAACATTCATGGTAGGACTACAATATTTTTTTTTCCAGAAACAAGAAAGTCTCGAAAAGTCTAATAGGACACATGAGAAAAGACACTAGGGCACTTCAGTGGGCTCTGTCCATTTTAGCATTAAAGTACAGCAACATTAAGCACCAAATGAACAAACAACACCAAAGAGAAGAATCTAATTTCCTCTTACGCAGCTCCATCAGACCAGGTCCTAAAGTGGTAGTGTTTAGGCAATGGCCTTCACAAACTCTGTTTACCCCATTAGACAAGATAAAGCTTTGGTGACTGAAGGTAATTGGTAAAGACATTACAAATCAAAAACTCAGAGTTATACGAATGCCAAGAAACAACTGATTCAGGCAAGGATCATAACTGCATGCATCAAAAACTCCATCAAGTAAAGGGCTGCTGGGAAACGTGCCGAGAGCCTCCCACGGGGCTCTGCTGATGACTGCAGAGTGTAAACCACATTTTATATTAGAGGGATCTGCCCATTCAGGACAACCTGAATTTCTATTTCCTAATGTGAAATATTCCGAAAGTGAAACATTCCTTATCGGTCATGAAGTTATTTCTTAGAAAACATTAACACTAAATCAACACAACTTTCTATTAGAGATACAACACACACAGGGAAAGGTGAGAGAACAGCGGAGCACTAGGAAGACAAAGGAAGAAAAAGAAAATTCCAGAGCCCCTAAAGACTGCCGTCAACAGAGCCACATAACTACTTCAGGAGACACATAGAGACATTAGACATGTGCTTATCCTTTTTGATTTTTCCAGAAAATGAATGCAGAAGAATTTCAGGCATACACACGTCATGGACGTCTGGTAACCTTTAAATAGGCAGAAAAAGAAAAAGGAGACATAAAGAGAAAAGCACATTATTAAATCCAGGAAGCAAGTAAGCTTCAGTGAAAGGCAAAGACAGAGTCTGTTCTTTAAGGTGCACTTTGCTTAGATGAGTCTCTGGAAGACTCAGCAGTGTTCCCTGAGAACAAAGAGAAGGGCTCATCAACTGCTGACATTATTGGAGGGGACAGCCATGAAGGCGGGACTTCACAAATACATCAGTAAGAGTTTGCTGACTTCAAATGCAGAAACTCTAATAAACATAGCTCATGGTTACTTGGGGTCAGAGGCCCCTGGCACATTATTCCAGGTAACCCTGGCTAGGACAACACTGGCCATGGTACTCCTTTGGAGTCGTGTGCACAACCTAGACAGCCGTAAGAACACCATCAGTTATGGAACATAGCCTCTCAAGAATCAGTCATCCAAACAGAAGATGTGAGGTTTACTTTAAAAAAAAAAAAAAAAAAATCTGACAACCTGAAACGTAACCACTGCCCTGAACCTTGGATTGGGCCTGTGTCTGCTCAGGGTCAGTTACCTTGGCCCAAACATAAAGACACAGATGACACTCTTTCCAATCCCAATGTATTATCCTTTGTAAATTCAGCTTTATTAAAACTTTATAAAACGTGGAATATACATGTATACATATATAAAAAAACCCAACCACCAGATTCATTGATAACCCCAGTGAACCACCAAGTTCATGACCACAGCATCCAATCCTACTTTGATTGGCTGACAGTGTCATCAGTACCTGTTTGTCATTCTGGCTGCATTTCACTGGTGACGCTGGCATACGAGGGTTAGTTTCGCTGTTTACCGCACACTCTGTGCCAGACAGAAAATCCCGTAGTTGAATCTGTAGGCGACACATAGTATAATAAAAGTGTAGGACACAGAACACTTGAAATTCTGTACATCGCCACAGATGTCATCTGTGGACCATTATAAACAAGCATAACATTGATTTCCACATTCTTTTGCGTACACTCACAAATCCTTTTAAACAATTACCATGGCTAGGAAGGAACATTCTATTTAATCTTTTGTTTAATAACAAACATATCTAAATACAATTCAATAAAGTATAACTAAGGAATTTTATAATATTTAAGAGTCCAGAAATCTTATCAGATTGTCTATGTATATACCTTTTCTCATCAGTGTAACCTGGAACTTAGATCATCAGGAGACTATGGTTTCTCCTCAGCTAACAGTATCATTTGTTATGACAGACATTATTTCATTATTCCCTCACGTCTTTTCCCTTCTGGGGAAACTACCAGCATCTTCCTGTCAAGTCCTGTGGCTCTGCCTTTAAGTCCTTTAAGTTTAATGTTTGTTAGTTTCTAATCTGTGTGTCAACACGACTGCTACTCTGGGAAATCTTCCTCATATTTTTCTCTGAGTTGTCATGAAAACAGTTTATTTTTTATAAAAATCAGGAGGAATTACCTGGAAGTATTTGCTTTTATATCACAATACAACAAGCTTTCGTGTTTGTTTTCATGTTTTATTTGAAAAGTTAACACCGTTTTTATAACTAATATCTTAAAAATGAGCCAACTGAATAGTCGGTTTGCATAGGGGCCAGTTCATAAGTTACAAATGCCGAAACATCTTACACAGTACATTCCTACCACACACAGCTGGGGTAGAGGAAATATTGAACTATCCCAGTGGCTGGGGCCGCTAGCCTGTATCTATTTGCAGTAGATTTCCTGATTTTTCTGAAGTTTGGTAACCCACCCAAAAAAATGCCTCCAATTCTGACACAAACTGGAAGAAATATTTTCCGCCCAACCTGAAGCTTAAAAATAAACCTTGTCACCTGCCGCTTAGAGCATCTTAGACTTTTGTGCACTTGGCACCTACTCAGCGCTCTTTTCCAACTCAGTTGTCAGCTTCACCCAGGAACTGCTGATCCTACTCTACCAACAAGCTTTCAGCTGCCTCTCTGAAAAGAGCCAACACACATGTCCCTATGACCGAAGGGGGGGTGGGGTAAAACAGGAGAAAAGGATGGGGCTGAAAAGTAAGGATGTTTACATTTTTACAACAAAAGAACAAACTTTTTATAAAGCGGGCGGTACAAACGTTTATAAGAGTAATGCCAGCTCTATATTTAGTGGCCATGTGTCCAAAAAAACAAATGTCTATGCCCTGTGAGGACGTCAGAGTCGGCGTCTGGCTGCTCTTCTGTGTTAAGCTGAATCACTGGTCTCTTATTCTCGCTTTCCACAGTAAGGTGGTGCTGCGTGGCTTCCTCAAGGTTCTGGAGAAGGCAACTCTCCCACTGCCTCACTCGCTCCATGGCAGCTGCCAGCTTCTTCGGATCTCGCTTTCCCCTGCAGGTTTTGTGGAGAACCTTGGGTAACGATGAGTTTCGCGACTTGGCTGCAAGAGACTGTTGCTTCTGCGGTGTTCGTTGGATCAATGGGGCTAACGTAGAGGTATCTTCCCCAGGAGCTGAGAGGTCCTGGCAGGGCCTTAACTGCCCACGGGGCAGCTTGGAAGCCCTGGAAATGGGCTTCTTTTTCCTAGAGACAGCTGTGGTGATGACCTCGGTCGCATGGACAGGGATATCCTGGGGAAGGCCTAAAGACATTTGTCCACCTTCCACACTCGGGTCACAAAGGTTCATGGAGACGCCTACAGGTCTCTGGCTAAGGCTAAGGGTAGCTTCCTCAGGAATCCTGTCTTGTGTGAATTTTTTAAAGCGTGGCTTCATCAGGAAAAACGAGCTCTCCTACCCAGAGTTCGACGTAGGAAGCTGCGCCCCCGTACCCTCCCTGCAGCTGGACGGTTGGAGCACGTGCTCCAGCACCCCTACGTCACCACACAGCATCCTCAGCAAGCGCATCTTCTTTGTTAGGTAAGATCTAGCAAGTCTGTGCTTATGTGTTATCTGTGAGTTTTTGTAAACACTTGGTATTTCTGTGTATTCTAGGTGTTATTCTCCTCTCTAACAGCTCTCTTTTGTTGAGAATGTGTGGCCAGTTGACTCATCCTTGTCTGGCTGATGATCGTGATAGGGTGGGTTGTTGTTTCTCTCAATTGGCTCTTTGGGACTCTCTCTGAAATGATGGTTTCTACACGTTATAAAAGAAGACGTGCCCTCTGTGCTACTCTGCGCAGCCTCAGAAGAAAGTAACAAGACTGCCGAACACCTGCCGAGGTCAAGGAAGTCTCTGTGTTCTCTCAAACCTTACAAACAAGAAGTAATAGAACGAATCCTTGGCTAGAGAGACAGAGAACCGTGCCAGCCCACAGACATCTATTGATCTAGCCCAGAGGGTTCACAGATCTGTGCCTTAGTTCTTCAGAGATAAACATTTCTGCGGGCCATAGGTCTTTGATGTTGCAGTCCAGATACATATAGTTCTTTTCATGTGAAATCCAGCTCTACCCCAAACCTCTCTCCTTGATATTCCAGTTAGAATCCAAAGCTTTATGTGCTCCCGGATGGAGAAGAATTATAAACTTTGGAGAAAAGATTCAAGTTACCGTGTATCCAGAACTACCTCATCTTTATCTTAATTCCCAATAATTTCTGCATTGTTTAAACTATAACATATAAGAAACAAAGCAACATTATTAAGGCTATGAATTCATGAGCGTAAAGATCAGAATAATTTGGGATACTCTGATATGTAACTGTAAAGATACAGCACAAGTTAATGAGGGTTACATTTAATGTACTTTTGAAAAATAAACTAAGAAATATGGTTTGCTATACAATTTGGTTGTTAGTGGAAATTTCCTTGAAGAAAACATCAGATATTTATCAGAGACTAAGTTGTTAGAATTTGAGAGTTTTCTTCATGAACTACCATCTTTGCAGCTTCAGTTTAATTTTTGCAGAGATGTTGACATTTACAGACAATGTGGAAACACAGCCTGAAAAGCAGCCTTTGCATGTCCCATTGGCTCAGGGAGGAAATGTGTTAGAGAATGTGTCCCCTAAACAGGAAAAGCACAGGATGAAAACACTGCGCCCAGATTTCAGGCATCTCCTCTTTTGTCTTTCTACAACTCAGTGCTTACCTCTGACTAGCTTTGTCCATTAATTATGAAGTCAAAACTCAGTCCTATAGGCAAGAAGAAACAAAACCATAACCCTTCTTCCAAGGTGTTAGCACTGGTGAATGTGTGCTTGAAGAAGTTACAACAGGGCAAAGGTCTTCGTGATGAACCAGTGAAGCAGACAAGCTGCCCCAGTGTGTGCTCTCACCCTGGCACATTACTCTGAATAAAGACCACATTCTCTACATGGCCCCAACTTAGCTTTAAACAATTAGACTGAAGCAAAAGAGCTACTTTTCCTTAAAAGGAGCCGTCATTCTGTGGTCCTCCTGCCTCCTGCCAGGAGTGCTACCATCCTGCTGGAACTTCAGCTGCTACCTTTGATCATTTAAGAATCTTCTATAGGAAGGAACATAAACTTCTACTTTCTTAAAACACATTTTTAAAACACATTTTTATACTGGAGATTTCTATTATAATGAACTTATATGCTATTACTAATTACTATATAAATAGAGCTTAGTATCTCACAAAATACAGTAAATAGTTTCTAATTCCAAATATATATTCAGCCATTACCAACATTTACTTATTACTTTATTAGCACACAGAAAGTATTAAAGTATTTTCGATACTCAAAAAATAAACCTGCACAAAAAGATTTTAAATAGTTCATCAATTCTAATATTAACAAATCTAAGAAATACTACAGCTTTTAAACTTTTCTCTAATAAAATTAAATATGTTTATACAGCAAATTCTATTATCTCAAATATTATATTGCTCTATTCTCTGGTAGTAATGTATGGCATGTCTGTCTAAGAAGCCATTAAACCATGTAGAAGAACTTCGTCTACTGTTATCACAATACACACTTAATAAACATGTACAGTCAACAAAAAGAAAAAAGCTATAGACAGGTAATACAGGTAATCTTTGATCTAGTTCAAAAGAAACTGACATTTCAAATTGATTTCTTAACCAAATTTTTCTCTATTAAGAAAAATGTGCTTATATCAAATAACAATATAAGCCCAACAAACCTTATAAAAATGTTTTTTTCAAGTAAAAACTAGACTTTGAGTAGCTAGATTTTCCATTTTTAACATGATTTAAAAAGCAAAAAGATTACCAACTTTTTGTCTTTTTGCCTTTACTACTGAAAACAAAGACATAGTCTCTGCCTCTGATCATACTTTTAAGACTAGTAACTCTACCTGTGGCTTAAAACAAAAGTATTCTAGCTGAACTTTAATTTGATTAAAGTGGAATTATTTGTAGAATACTTACTGAGGATATTGTGTTATTCTCCCAATTAGAAGTCAAGATGCTACATTTTTTATAGACATCAATCAGATCTAGTGTGTTACTATTCTTCAAGAAATTATCATATGTTTTCTTGATGTCTTCATAGTGGTCGACCACGCTCATAGTTTCAGTGGGCAAGTTCAGTTTGTCGTGTAAGAAGTACTTCCATGTCAGTAAGACATCACTGAGACAGACTGTGAATTCTCCATTGTGCTAAAAGATGCAAAAGAACTCGGGTAAAACTGAGTGCATAATGCTGAATGTCCATCTATTTGATTGATGTGAGAAATACAAATAGCATGAAGTAAAGACAGACGCTTTGATAATTTGATAAAGGAAGTAGGCATATTTGCAGATAAAGTTATGATAAATGGGTGCATGATAGAGTGAGTACACTTTTAATTCCAACTCTTGGGAGGCAGAGGCAGGACATGTGCATAACATACTGTACTTAGCTACAGGGTTCTTACTCTCTTAATAACATTCCCAGTGCCACAAGGAATTCCCACATGACAGAATATATTTCAAGTACTTGCTTTAAAATCCAGTCTTAGTGCTCAGGTTATTGTTATTAGGACTTGATTTCCATTTTGTTACCATTTCAGGGAAAGAAAAGTATCGCTCCAAACCTCATAGCCTAGAATAAGCGCTAAAAGTCGTTACACTCTTTTCTGTGAGTGCCCAGATGCTACTAAGCAGAAATTTACTCTTCTACTTCCTGCTTTTGTTTTTCCTGAAAGAAACCAAAAGATGTGATTTAACTACACTAGTATGTAGTAGATAAGAGATCCAATACCATTACCAACAAGATTTCATCTCAGTATAAAAGCTTTCCTTAAAAGTATCTCCCTAGAGAGTGTCATTACATTTTCAACAGATGCACTGAAGGTTTGCTTTTTATTTAATGCATTCTTTCCCACATTAATATGTAAGATATTAATAATGGTTACTTCCAAAAAGCACCAGCCTTAACTAATTAAAACAATTCAATTTCTCATTTTCAATTCAGCATAAAAAAACAAATATATTTTAGTATCCATATGCGGGTCTGTGAAATGGAATATATGCTGCCTTGCACAGTTTCTGCTAATTCTAAGACTTTTACAATAGTCCCATTAAAAGATGGATCGGTAATTAAGTACTTAGCAACTGTTATTCTTTGAAATGAAATCTTAATAAAAAAATAATACAAAATACATCTAAAACATTGGAATTGTAAAAAATCTCTATCTGTATACCTTTTAAAATAACCAGTCATATGTGTTATTTGAAATCCAGACTTAAAACATCTTTAAGAGACCCTTCCTCCATCAGAAGATGCTTCAGTATCCAGAACCCCCGATTAGCCCCCAGTCTTCGGACCACAAACACTCCCGCAGCGCCCACCCAGCTACCCCCAACAACCCCCCTCCTCATCATCACAATATCCTGCCCTACACCTCCACTGGAAGTCCCCTGCTCCATTAGGGACAACACTAGCACCCAGAACCCAAAGAGCCCCAGCAGGCCACCAGAACTCCAGCTTCCAACTCAGAAACCCTCTCTATTAAACTACAGGACACTCCAGCCAGAAGACCAGAGGGGACACAGAAACAAAAACACACACCCATCTAACAAAGACAAACTCAGAAATTAGCACCAAGACCAATAGTTATCCCAAAACCAGATGCCTAGACACCAGCAAGCATCACCAACAGAATTTCAAGGGATGGAAGAAAGAATATCAGGCACTGGAGATATGATAAAAGAAATAGATACATCAGTTAAAAAAAACAAAACCATTACATTAAATCTAATCAATTCCTGACACAAAACATCTCAGAAATCTAGAACACCATAAAAAGATTAAATCTAAAAATAAAAGAACTAGAAGATGAAGAATCCCACCTCAAAGGTCCAGAAAATATTTGAAGCAAAATCATAAACAAAAAGTCTAACCTACAGAAGAATATGTCTACTAAGGTACAAGAAGTTTATTCTAAAATCCAGAAGGTCTGGACAAATGTCCAACAGATTGAGACCACAGATGCCAACCCAGACTAATATATCCAGCAAAACTTTCAGTCACCATAGATAGAGAAAACAAGACATTCCATGATAAAGTCAAATTTAAATAGTATTTAGCCACAAATCTAGACCTACAGAAAGTACTAGAAGGAGAACTCCAACCCAACAAGGCTAACTACATTCATAAAATTATAGGCAATAAATAACTTTACACCAGCAAAACTCAATAAAATGGAAACACACACACACATAAAACCACCATGAATTACAATAAAATATAAAATAACAGGAATTAACAAGCATTGGTTTCAATGGACCCAATTATCCATCTCCATTGGAAGGTCAGTGGGCCCCAGCTACCTACAAGAGAATCACTTTGTAGAGATTTTCTTCATGGTAGTTTCCAGTGCATCAGTGAAGACTGGATTGGGACAAGACAACTTCCGGATGTTTGTTTGTCTATATTACTAGAGATTAAACCTATAACCTCCTAGGTGCTACTAAAGTATTCAACCACTGATAATTCTGCAGCTCCCTTTTATCTGTTATTTTAAGACAGGGCTTAAAAGACCCAAGGCAAGGGCTAGCCTTGAAATCACTCTTTAGTCCAGACAGGCCTTGAAGTTATCATCATCTTTCTGTCTTTTTTTTTTTTCATTTTTATTGGATATTCTCTGTATTTACATTTCAAATGTTATCCCATTTCCTCCCAATCCCATCCCCACCTCCACTTGCTTTCATGAAGGAGTTCCCTCTCCCAATCACCCTCTCAATCTCACTGTCTTGGCATTCCCCTACACTGGGAAACTGCGCCTTCACTGGACCAAAGGACTTCTCCCATTGATGTAAGACAATGCTATCCTCTGCTACATATGCAACTGGAGCCATGGGTCCATGTATGACCAAAATTTCTGTATGTATTCCTCTGCTGAAGGACATCTGGGTAATTTCTATCTTCTGGCTATTATAAATAAGGCTGCTATGAACATCATGGAGCATGTGTCCTTGTTATATGTTGGAGCATCTTTTGGGTATAAGCCCAGGAGTAGAACTGCTGGCTCTTCAGGTAGTATTATATCCAATTTTCTGAGGAAATGCCAGACTGATTTCCAGAGTAATTGTACCAGCTTGCAATCCCACCAACAATGGAGGGGTGTTCCTCTTTCTCCACACCCGCACCAGCATTTGCTGTCTAAGATCTTTTTGATCGTAGTCATTCTGACTGGTATGAGGTGAAATCTCAGGGTTGTTTTGATTTGCATTTTCCTGAAAACTAGGGATGTTGAGCATTTCGTTAGGTGCTTCTTGGCCACTTGGTATTCCTCAGTTGAGAATTCTTTGTTTAGCTCTGTACCCCATTTTTTAATAGGATTATTTGATTCTTTGGAGTCTTAATTTCTTGAGTTCTTTGTGTATATTGGATATTAGCCCTCTATCAGATGTGGGATTGGTAAAGATCCTTTCCCAATAAGCAGGATGCCATTTTGTCTTCTTAACAATATCCTTAGCCTTATAGAAACGTTGAAATTTCATGAGGTCCCATTTGTTGATTCTTGCTCTTAGAACATAAGCCATTGGTACTTTGTTCAAGGAATTTTCCCGTGTGCCTATGTGTTCTAAGCTCTTCCCCACTGTCTCTTATAATAGTTTCAGTGTACCTGGTTCTATGTAGAGGTCTTTGATCCTCTTGAACTTGAGCTTTGTACAAGAAAATAAGAATGGATCAATTTGTATTCTTCTGCATGCTGACTACCAGTTGAATCAGCACCATTTGTTGAAGAGGCTGTCCTTTTTCCATTGAATGTTCTTAGCTCCTTTGTCAAAGATCAAGTGACTATAGGTGTTTGGGTTCATTTCTGGATCTTCAATTCTATTCCACATTTCTGGGTCTTCAATTCTATTCCATTGATCTACCTTGCCTGTCTCTGTACCAATGCCATTCAATTTTTATCACGATTGATCTGTAATACAGCTTGAGGTTAGGGATGGTGATTTCCCTGGAAGTTCTTTTATTGTTGAGAATAGTTTTTGCTATACTGGTTTTTTATTATTTCAAATGAATTTGCAAATTGCTCTTTATAACTCTATGAAGAATTGAGTTGGACCAGATGGGTTCAATGCATAATTATATCAGTCCTTCATAGAAAACCTAATACCAATACTCTCCAAACAATTCCACAAAACAGAAACAGAAGGAACACTACCCAACTCATTCTTCAAAGCCACAATTACACTCATACATAAACCACACAAAGACCTTACAAAGAACGAAAACTTCAGACCAATTTCCCTCAAACATTGATGCAAAAATACTCAATAAAATTCTTATAAACTGAATCCAAGAACATATCAAAACCATCATTCACCACAATCAAGTAGGCTTCATCCCAGGGATGCAGGGATGGTTCAATATACGGAAATGCATCAACATAATTCCCAATATAAACAAACTCAAAGGAAAAAAAAACACATGATCATCTCATTGGATTCAGGGGAAAAAGCATTTGACAAAATGCAACACTCCTTCATGTTAAAAGTCTTGGAAAGATCAGGAATTCAAGACCCATACTGAAATATAGTAAAAGCAATATACAGAAAACCAGTAGCCAACATCAAACTAAATGGAGAGAAATTTGAAACAATCCCACTAAAATCAGGGACTAGACAAGGCCCACTTTCCCCCTACCTATTCAATATAGTACTGGAAGTCCTGGCCAGAACAATTAGACAGCAAAAGGAAGTCAAAGGGATACAAATTGGAAAGGAAGAAAGCAAAATATCACTATTTGCAGATGATATAATAGTATACTTAACTGGACCTCAAAAATTCCACCAGCGAACTCCCACAGCTGATAAAACAACTTCAGCAAAGTAGCTGAATATAAATTTAACTCAAACAAATCAGTAGCCTTCCTCTACTCAAAGGATAAATAGGCTGAGAAAGAAATTAGAGAACTGATACCCTTCACAATGGTTACAAAGAATATAAAACACCTTGGTGTGAACCTAACCAAGCAAGTGAAGGCTCTGTATGACAAGAAATTCAAGTTTCTGAAAAAGGAAATTGAAGAAGATGTCATAAGATGGTAAGATCTCCCATGATCATGGATTGGAAGGATCAACATAGTAAAAATGGCCATCTTGCCAAAAGCAATCTACAGATTCAATGCAATCCTCTGTCTTCTTGAACAGCTAGATTTACAGGCCTGTGGCACTAAGCTACAGTGAACTAATATTTTAGACCTTCCAAAATGAAATCCTGTGGAAGACAAAGAGAAAAGATTTTAGGAGTCAGAGGGACCAAAGACACCATAAAAACACAGCCTACAGAATCAAACAACCAGTGCTCATAGGGGCTCACGGAAACTGAGCCAACAATCAACAGGGAGCTTGACGTAGGTCCTCTGCATACACATTATAATTGTGTACCTTGGTGTTCTTATGAGACTCCCAACACCGGGAGTGGGGGTTGGTTATGTCTGGCTCTTTTATCTGATTTTAGGTCCTTCCCCCTCCTAATAGCTTGCCTTATCCAGCCTTGATTATATTTGGTTGATATCTCTGGAAGTCCAGCTATTTTATAAAGGGAAAGAATGAGGACTGAATCTGGGGAGAGAGGAAGTGGGAGGGAGGGACTTAGAGGCAAGGGACGGAGTCTGTAATCAGAATGTAATATATGAAAGATGCTCAATGCTCCCATGTAGGCAAATGCTAGGGCAGTGAGGCAGGAGTGGCTGAGTGGGTGGGGAAGCATCCTCATAGAAGCAGAGGGGAACAGGGACAGGAT
Source organism: Micromys minutus (assembly GCF_963924665.1). Taxonomy (NCBI): domain Eukaryota; kingdom Metazoa; phylum Chordata; class Mammalia; order Rodentia; family Muridae; genus Micromys; species Micromys minutus. Next base: position 43,089,665 of record NC_137957.1, on the reverse strand, counting down.
GGGGTTTGTAGAGGAGAGACCAGGAATGGGATAACATTTGAAATGTAAATAAATAAAATAACTGATAAAAAATGAAAAATAAAGAACACAAAATTTACACAATAGTACTGGAAGTAGATAAAAAAATACTTTACATTGAATAAAAATAATACCTGCTCCTCTAGACCTTCTTTTAGGGAACAAAGGAACAATTATTAAATAGAAATATATTTAACCATAAGAGCTGCAGATTTTATCTTTATGATTTTTTTCATGAAATATCAAATATCCCACATTTCACGTTCAAACCATACACATGAATAAACTGAGTCATTTCAGATATACAGGCAATTATTTTTTTTCGAAAATTCCAACTGCAACATTTTGACTCAGACCTGCAGAAGCATTTCTGAAACACCTTATTTTAGGAGGGCAAAACTCGCAAAGAAAATGAGGTGTGTAATTACGCTCAAACTTATCATAATGGGCAACAAGAAAGATTCGGTAAAAAGGTCCAGGTAAACGCGGCACTGACCTGCTTGTTGCTCTCTGCCATACACAGCTGCAGCGCCAAGAGCATGGAGTCCGGCCCACATACCGTGGTCCTTTCAGAGCTACCGAGAGCACGCCAATTCCTTCTGAATGCTTTAATCATATCCAAGACACACATCTGATTAAGCACAGCCATTCTCTTAAAGTAGAACAGAAGACAATGTTAGAGTGACTTGTTTTCATTGGAACGTAACAGTTAACATGTGCAAGCAAGCCTGGTTAGACAAAAATAAGTAGTGAACAAGAAGTCATTTCATATTCACCAAGATTGCTTTTAATTAAATGTAGGAAAACAGAATAATATAATTTCTGCCCAATCATATTTTCCTCTCCTTTAGTTTTCTTAAGCCAAATCTTTTGACATAACAAAAATCCGACCTTTAATTTTGAAAATTCACATAAAACAGACATGCAAATCCTGCACATTTTTAATTTTAGACACAGACATCACTAATTAAATTTGTATTTTAAGACAGTTATTTTGAGACCAACAGTAGTATATGTGGTGTATTTGTTATGGAGGTGTTCCTCTTATCCCTGTGTTGTTCTAAAATGAGTGGTTTACGTTTCTACTCACTTGAATTGGGAACAGTCTGGACTGGTCTGACTAGTAGACTGAGATAATGAGAATTCTAAACATGGGCTTTAAGAGTTCGTGCAAAGCAGTTAATACAGCAGGGCTTTAGAAAGACCCCAGTGGCGTTTCCATCATGCGTATTTTACCGTGCTCAACTGTTTTCATAAATTGTATGTGTTTTATGATGAACAATTAATTTCTAAATTTGGATTTTTTTTTTTTTTTTTTTTTTTTTTTTGGTACATGTTAGACAGGGCGCGCCTGAGTGCAGATCCCAGGAACAACTCCGGCAGAGTTTCTAATAACTTTCCTTGGCAGACAACATTTCCCGTGGACCGTCACAAGCTGTGGCTAAGAGAATTAAGCATACCTCTATAAGGACACTAAGAAGCCTGTGTTCATTCTCCCCAGCTTCACTTCACAGACCTTTTCCCTCCACTGACACTGCCTTTACCCTCTGCTGCGGGAGTTCACACCACACCTAAATGTTCGCGTCCCTGCTCCTCCTAGCACATCACCCCTCTTACGGGGGCCTAACCCCCAAGCTGAAGCAAGCGTGTGAAAGAGAAGTAAGCTATTCCAGCTGGCCACGGATACCAGCTCACAGCCTATTGGGTGGAGACGCCAGTCAATGTGGAAGGTGAGCCTCAGCAGCATGAGCCATCTGGTCAAAGCTAGCGGAGGAATCAGTTAACGGACCCAGACCAAACCTTAAAAACCAAGACTGAAGATGTCATAAAAGCGTGAGCTATGGCTGATATGACTAGTTGGCCTGAAATGAAACTTTTGGTAAGGTCTACTCATTGGCATTATTTGAAGGCTTTATGCGTTTAGATTTCTGGAAATAAAAATTCACCCAGAATTAGATCATCCTGAATCCTTGGCTCTATCAGCTACTTACTAAGCTAGGAGATCTTAGCCAAATTACAGCACCTCTCCCTGCCTCAACTTCCTTGTAGTGAAAATGCACCAAGTTCTTACTGAGTAAAGCTTGTGAACAGTAAGAGACATAACTGCATACAAAGCTTTGCTATACAGCAGTGCCAAGTACATTAGTTATGATCACAAATCAGGAGATTTTAAGGGGTTTTGTTTTAGGGTTATTTTTGTTTTGTTTGTTTGTTTTGTAGTTAAAATTGAAAGAGAATCCCTATCAGTGTGAGAGAGCCAAGATTCTCATCAAGTCTGCAACTCTTTGGAAGGAGGCCAATACTAAATACTTGAGACATTCATGCCATACAGTCTGTTTCACAACCACTTACCCTGACCTCGTCACATAAAGGTAGCCAGGAACAATGCATAAACAAGTAAACACAGCCAGTGCCCACTAAATTTTACTTATGGACAATAAAACCTGCTTTCTATCATTTTCAGACGGCTCGAAATGATCTCCCTCCCCCCACCATCCATTTAAACATGTAAAACCATGTTTAGCTCTGGATCTGCTATTCACAGACAGGCACTGCAGCTATCATGCCATTGTCTACTGTAATCCCAGTTTTTCCAGGGCTGCCTAACTTTAGATCTGGCTACCCAGGTAGAAGTGTTATCACAAAAAAATCCGGACTATGCCTCCCCCTCTGTTCCTATCTCCCATGTGGCGAAGACTCAAGGAAAGGCTGAATATGACAAAATAAATAGAAGGCGGTGAAGGGAATAAGCTCTGGCTTTAAAACTGGATTCAAGGTGCACAGGAGCAAGTTCTGAGACACGGTATTGTTGCTGCTTAGCTAAGCATCCCTCTACCACAGGCCTGCATTAGAGTGTGATTAACACAAATTTCTCCACGTCCCTACTGGGGACGGTAATATCTACTTAACAGAATTATCAGGCACCAGTGAAGCAAATATACAACCTTACTGCCAGCACTTAGAAAATGCCCCCATTAAAAGATGACAGGTGACAGTTATTCTCCTAGTCTGGTCCCGAATGTTCCTCTGAAGGATGCAACAACAGACAGAAATTCTGGGCAGCCTGCACACGTCGTGTGCCAGATCCCGGGTCTAACGGACTAAAAGCAGATTTTGATGGGGTTCAGTCTTCCCATCGCGACCTTCCAGGTCTTTTTCCCCCAGGATACTGAGAAGTCAGGGCGAAGCCACTGAGCAGACAACACCGCTGACTGGCAAGAAGGCGCGTTGCTGTCACCAAAAACGCGTTCGCAAAGCAGCAGCCTGAATTACCACAATGCCACCGGAGGGCAGAGAAAAGTGGAGATCCACCTAATCCGGCGAACCCAGCGGGTGCGGGTTCAGGGACGAGCAGGTCAGTCAAGAAGCCTGAAGGTGGAGGTTTGAATCGCCTAGGTGTCCTTTTTAAATCTCGCGGCACGACCCGGGAACCAATCACCGCGCTCGCCCTCCGACCCGGAAGCAGAGCGGGCTGGCGTCGCGGCCACCCAGGGTCCGAGAGCGGCGCCCAGGTCGCCTCCCCTGCAATAGGTGCGTATGGAGGGCGGTGGCCGGGGTCGCCAGCTTGTGCTGCTTCCCCAGGGGCTCTTCCCTGTTCCCCAGAGCTCTTCCCTGTGACCTCGCGAGGTGGGAGTGGGTGTTGTCTCGGCGACGCGTGGGGGACACACTCCAAAGACCTGACTGACTGCTATGCTGGTACCACGCCTGCTAGGGAGGCCCTGTGAATGTTGACACCGGGCTTTAAAGGCCTGGGGGTGAGGGGTTGCCATCAAATCCGGACCTCGAATCTGCTGCACGCCCTATACCTCTCTGCTTTATGGTCATTTCACCTAGTGGTCCTGCCTAATATGTGTCCAGGCTCCCTGAGATGGGACTTAATCTAAAAAACTCAGCACATACTCAGGATTTAATGTGTTTGTTCTTAGCCTAGGATGCCTCCTTTTAATTAACAACAAAGTAAAAATTAATTTGCATGTGAGAATGCTATTTCTACTGTGCACACTACCTGTCTCCAGACAAATTGTTGAGGCTTGTAACAGATGCTATAACGTTAGTATTACACATTACTCCAGAGCCTGTATTTTTGAATCTGCTTATTTTATTGACTGGGTAATTGTTGATTGTAACTATTCCCTACATGATATTATCCTTCGAGGCTTTTAGATTCCAGGTCTCTTTAGCCATGGACAAGACCTTCCAGCTCATCTGACCCTTAACAAGAGCTCAGGTGGACTGTCAGATTAGAATGTTAAAAGTCATAGAATTCAAACAGATAATATAGCCTAGTCCTGAGAAAGGCAAGTGTGTGCATTTCTGTTTTTTCTAGCATTGAGGCCCAACACATACTAAGCCTTTTAAATCCTCAACCTGTTGATTAACTTGGCAAATTTCTTCATAGATGAAGAGGGGACTATTGGTAGCACTGCTTTCATGGAGCTCTTGGGTGTGATAATGTTAGAACAACATGCCAGCTACAAATAGTGCTGTATCTCTGTTGCTTGACAATCTTAGGAACCTATTTTTGCTAAGTGTGTGTGTGTTTGTGTGTGTGAGTGTGTGTGTGTGTGTGTGTGTGTATGAACTATAAACAATTCTCTTTGGAGCTGCCTCTGACATTGCAATACCAAGCCCTATTATAATTCTCCTGTTAAATGTCAAACACTTTTTAAAATTTTCTTTGTGATCCACAGTTTGGTGACAGCCAATAAAAGAACATTTGATTCGTTCAACTGCTCAAGCTTTGGAATACAAGATGAAGCAAGATCCTACAAGAAATGCTGCCTACACCGTGGATTGTGAAGATTATGTACATGTGGTAGAATTTAATCCCTTTGAGAGTGGAGATTCGGGAAACCTGATTGCGTATGGCGGCAGTAATTATGTGGTTGTTGGCATGTGTACATTTCAGGTTAGTCCACAAACTGCATGGAATGACAGTGAAGATATTTTATCAGTAATACTGTATACAGAGCAAAGCTGGACTTGAAAGTATGTTGCCTTTAAGTACAAGAAGAAATTTGTTTGACGATGTACAGGGAATTTCCATTACTAATTTTTGTGAGATGTGTTAACATTGGATGGATGATGGGAGTAAAAACTATGAAGCTCTTCTTTCACCTAGTGATTGGTGTGGTGTAATCTGATAAAGACTGATATAACTGAGCGTGCACACACACACACACACACACACACACACACACACACACACACACACATGTTTGCATGTCTTAGAAGGTCCAGTTGAATGCAGTCCACTTCAGGTTTCCCTGGATTATTCTGTCATAGGAAACAAGGTGGTACCGAAAGGCTAAAAGAGTCTCTCCCAGAAAAGCTTCTAGCTTTCATAAATAATACTCAGCTTTCCCATTAACTTGCTTTACCCTCTGTGTATGTGCAGCATGTATTCAGATAACTGTGCAGGATTACATTTATAGCAGGCAGTTCTTGATAGCTCTCAAGAAAGCGTTTTTCAGACTCTTATGCTGTCCTGTTTCATATCCAGAAATCTTAGCACAAATGATAGGCTTTCTGATTGCTGCACAGCTATCAAAGAGTTCTGCATGTAGAAAGGGCCAGGAAGTTAAGAGAGAGAGAGATTCTTGCCTTATTCCCAAAGAGAGTCTGAAATCAGTGCACTCTTACAACAGCCTCACTTATAACAGACCAAATAAGGATAAAAGTTTCAAATCTTATTGAGTCTTCAGTAATAAAGAAGTCTGGTTGGGCTTGGATGAGATCAGTGATTGAGGCAAGCACATTTTTGTGGAGAAAACAAAAGAGAAAAATACCTTAATCCTTTGATAACCAACTTCATTTAGCAAGTATTTATTGAGTGCTTTTGTCTGCCAAAGTCTATGTTCAGATCCAAACATTGTTTAATAGATTGGATCAGCTCAAACGAGTGACAGTTAATAAGGATGACTGTAAGTCTTATGACAATAGACTTGGAACTGGGGAGGGGATGGAGAACTGGACAGAGCCACAAGTGTAGGCTTAGATGTCAGGACAGCATAGGAGTAGGGCCGGTGAGATGGGTTCGTGGGTAAAGTCACTTCTTACCATGCTCATGACCCGAGATCAATCCCTGGAGCCCACGTGGTGGGAAATGGAGATCCAGCCTCTGAGAGTGGTCGGCTGGTCTCAGCATGTGCACTGTCGCGCATGCACACGCACATACAATCAAAGTAATTAAAATGGCAGAATGAATTTTAAACAAATATTTTAACTAGAATACTTCATGTATAATCAATATAAAGGTTATCCTATACTTTGTCTTATGCTGGTAGATTTCTTTGAGATCTTTGTACATGTTCATTTAAGTATACACACTGGCCGAATTTCAAATGCTTCAGGCTCTACCGCTCGTAGCTGCCTTATCAGACAACAGTTATCTGTACGTTGATAAACATGGTTTTGATCTTTATTTCTCAGCATTGTATTCTGATTAAAAAGAGATGGTGTATTTGGAAACAAATTTCAAAGCTATATTTGTTTAAAACTCATGGAGGAGGGATTAGACTGGCAGAGTTTGACTGGTCTACATTTGTTTGTAGTAATGGGTGCTAAATCTGATCCGAATGAATTCACGTAACAGACCTTGCTCTGGCAAGGTTTGCCATCACTAAATTCAGCTTGTTTTGCACAGTTCCAGACACAGAACTGGGACATTAAATACAATGTACGTGGAAACACTCTGGCTTACATTGAGAGCACTAACAGCCCTATGAACTATTGAATCTGCTTCTCCCAGAGCAGCTAATTTCTCATTGGAAATGTTCAGAGAGCTGGGTTTTTTTCTAAATACTTTTTCATATGTTGAGCTAAAATGCAAGCACTAAATAAGAAATAAACCATCATTAGATAAACCAGTCTTGGTTAACTGACATTCTGATGAGTCCTTGATGGGTGTGGTGGAAAGACCTACCACTTCAAGTCCTTAGAAGAGCTCTTCCACCAACTTGGCTGTTCCTCAACCTCAAACTGCTGGAACCCTCTCTAATAATTTCTATTACAGCAAGTTTTCCAAAGTCTCTTAATTTCCTGCCTATACAATACGGCCTACACCCCAAACCGAACCAAAAATAGCATTCATCTCTGTCTATACCACACACACTGCCCTTTTCATCGGCTGGCTCACTAACAGTATTGCCAGAGGCAGGGCAGGTCTTCCTGTTACTACATAAAGCTTGGTCTGTGCAGTCCTGTGATTTCATTATTCCCAAGACCACTCAGTAGTTCCATATCTAATCTGAGGAACCGACGCAGGCCCTGCTTTTCATCACTCTTGTTACAGTAGCAGAATAGTGTGTGTTTTTACGTAAAAATCGTAGGTTTGTCAAGTGTGGAAAAATAGATCTTAGTCAGTCTGTGAAGTCAGCTATGATTAGGCTCTTAAACTTAATTTTAAACTGCTTAGTGGTTGCCGCCTTGGCATATCTGTTAGCTGGTTAGTTGTAATATACATAAATTGTGAAGTAATAAAATTTGGTAGTGCTTTCTTTTTTTTTTTTTTTTACAATTCACTTCTTTGATTAGTGGAAAATCTTTGTTAAGTTTACCTGGCATTTAAAGTTACATTCAAATAGTGTTTGAGTTTTACCAAAACTTGGATCCCATGCCTGCAGAAGGACGTTGCTGGGATCTCAGAAACTATGTTGGAAAAATCAATGCATCAACTAGGATTCAACAGAAGTATATATGAGAGTGTACTGTGAAGCATGTAAAATAATAAATAGAGTAGAGCCCTGTATACCTATTCCCTAGCTGAGAATTAGGAGTTTAGACCCCTGAGTATCTTCCCTCACTGCCGTTCTTGGTTGGAAATTTGTGTGGCTGGTTTCCTTTCTTACAGTATCAGCGCTGCCACCAGTGTTCTGAATCAGGATGCCTTCATATCACTTCCATGCTCTCTAGTGCAGTGGCTCCCAGCCTGTGGGTAAAATGGCCCTTTCACAGGAGTCACCTAAGACCACTGGGAATCACAGATATTTACGATTCCTAACAGTAGCCAAGTTACAGTTATAGAGTAGCAAGGGGAAAATTGTGGCTAGGGTTCCCACAACACGATGGATGAACTATATTAAAGGGTAGCAGCATTAAGAAGGTTGGGAACCACTGGTCTAACAGGACAGGAGAATTATAATATCTCATGCATATATAATACTGTCTAAAAATTAGCACTGATTTGGAGGCATGCATTGTCATTCAAAGGATCTTGCACATACTTAAAACATATGTGCTCGGTAATCTGTCAGTTGGTAATTGATGTATAATTACTCATTTACCTAGAAGACTAATTTTGAAGCCATCTCATTTTTTAAATTACTATGCAGTATATTTGCTGTTGAAAATAAAATGTCGCCTGGGTGAAGGTTATACCATGTTTACTGCTTTGCTTTACCTATATCTTTGTTTTTAAATGAGGCTTAACAGCTTTTTTGTCTACTCATTTATATTTCTTTTGCCTCCCGTAGGGGATCAAGTGAGGACCTTGTACATGTTAGACGAATACTCTAAAGCTGCATATTGAGCCCTAATGTTCTTTGTAATTTCATAAACTACTATAATCTAAATGTCTAATTTTCTTTTGTACTCTTCAAAAACATGCATGCCTTCCAATAACTTACAGATTGAGATGAAATTCAAAGTATTTTATTGTTTGTCTTTATAACATTAAAACATTTACTGTATCCATTTAGGAGGAAGAAACAGACATTGAAGGCATTCAGTATAGAACACTGCGAACGTTTCACCATGGAGTCCGAGTTGATGGCATTGCCTGGAGCCCAGAGACCAGACTTGATTCGCTGCCTCCTGTAATCAAGTAAGTTTAACCATTTCAGTGCAGGGTTACTGTCCTTCCTGTTAGGTGGTCCCAAGTGCTCCATGCCTGTTGTCCATAACCTGGACATATGATGATATTTGCTATTATCTAATAATTACGGTCCAAACTACAAATCTCTTTACCTGAGTTCCATCGGAATGATTCAGAGAAATCACAGACACTGTACTTCTTCATTAAAGGACTGTTTAAACCCTAATAAAATAGCACAGTGGATAAAGGTACTTCCCACCAAGCCTTACTACTTAAGCCCATCTGATGGAAGAAAAGCAAACTCTAGCAAGTTGTCTACTGACTCCACACACTCACCATTGTGTGAGAACACAAGCACACAGTATACGTAGGAACAGTGCAGTGCTGCTTTGTCTACATAACTGCATTTGTTTGAAACAGTGGCATAAGCCTTTCTGATCCCAGATATAAGCCAAGGCCATATTCTCATGTTTAGCATACCATTCATGTCTAGTTTATTCAGTGGGCTTCAGTTTTGATGAAAACATTTTAGAAAGAAAAATTGGTTTTGAGAAAAATCTTGTAGAGAACCTGAGTTCAATTCTCAGGTGGGTCACAACCCACACCAGTAACTCTCTCCAGGGGGGTCCAATGCCTCTGGCTTCCACACACACCTACACAAACCAAGTTTTAACGAGAGTGTGTGTGTGTGTGTGTGTGTGTGTGTGTGTGTGTGTGTGTGTGTGTGCTCGAGTTCTTGCGTGCCTTAGCTGGTGAACAAGCTTGGATGCCATCATAGGACAGGGTCCCACCCACTCGCACCTCACCAGCTGTGTCCAGCACGTGCTGCTGCTACACTTGCACACTCACATGAGCTCTGGAAACTGAGTTCAGCTCTTCACACGTGCAAAACAAGCACTGCTTACCAACTGAGCAACAACCCTAGATCTTTGTGTAGTTTATAGTTTGTATTCTTTTAACATGCAGCCTTTCTCTGTCCCCCAGGAGCTCTTCATGTTCCTACCCAGTTCCTCTCTAAGTCCTACTCCCTGCCACAGCCGCTTAATTAGAGTTCTGCCTATTGTAACTTCATGAGTGGAACCACATAAAATGTGGGTTTTTTCTAACAGGCCTGAGGTTTCTGAGCCTCAACTCTTCTGTATCCTACTGCATTCATTTTACTTAACTTGCTTATTCGTTTTTCTCTGGATAACTGGACAGTGTCGAGATTTAAGCTATTATAACTGAAGTTTCATGTGTACACCTTTATACAGCTTTATTGGGTGTATAATTTTGTTTTTCTTAGGAGTATAATTGCTGGGTCACAAATAGATATATATCAATATTAAGGACGTACAGGGAGCTTGGTAAATGACGGCTCAGTGACTGAGGACTTACTGCTCTGACAGATAGCCTGGGTTTGGTTCTTTGCACCCACCTGTAACTCAAGGTCCAGGGATCCCATGCCCCTTAGCATGTAGACAACACACACACAAATAAAAATTTTAAAAAGAAAAGAGAGTGCCAGACTTGGGGTTTGGGTGTGGCTCTGTGGTGACACCTGGCCTGCAGTCTGTGGGCCCTGTGTTCTGTCTCCAGCTCTAATGGGAGGAGGCCCAGTGTCTGCAGCTTTCCTACCAGTCTGTATTCCTGTAATGGGGTGTTCATGTTGATCTTTCCTGCTCCCCAACATTTAGTATATTTAACTTTAGCGATTCTAGTTCAGTTCTGGGGTTTTCTGATTCATTAAAATATGATATTTTCCTTACAACTGGTAATTTTCAACACTTTGATGACTTGTTTTTTTCTATAATGTATTTACCTACAAGGTTGTGAAATCGTTCTATGTTTCTTTAGATTTTATAGCCTCTTTTTCCACCTGCACTGGCCTTGATCTCTCCGAAATGAGTCTGGCTTTGTCTCCCAAGTGGCATGTGCCACCATGCCAAGCAGATTTACAACTTTTATCTAACTTAAATTTGAATAATATATACAGCATCTTTTCTCAGCACACATAAGTGATTATCAACACCTGGCATGTTTTTTTTTTTTGTTTGCCTTTATATTAAAAGTAAATTTTCATAGTATCTATACCTAGACAACAGCAAGTAGTAGAAAATCTTGCTCCCAAATTGCTCAACTGGGCTGTGTGGGTCTTCCCTGACCTAGTCACTCGTCAGACACACACTCACCTCATTCTTCACTACTGTTTCTCCATATTTCAGTGAATTTACTGCAGTTTATCATTTGTGAAAGATTTTGTTTGTTTATATATTGCTTTTTAGTAAGCAGCCTCAAATCAGTTTGGAACTTGTGTAAAGAATATATTAGAGCAAGCTGACAGCATAAATTTATTGTCTTAAATAGAATATAAATATTATTATAAAGATAATATATTCTTTTTTAGATGACAATTTTTTTTTACTGGATATTCTCTGTATTTATATTTCAGATGTTATCCTCTTTCCCCAAGCACATCACCACTACCCCTCGCATTGCCTCCATGAAGGTGCACCCTCTCCCAACCACCCTCTCCCTCCTCATTGTCTTGGCATTCCCCTAAACTGAGAAAAGGAGCCTTGGCTGGACCAAAGGCCTTTCCTCCCATTGATACCAGAAAATGCTATCCTCTGCTGCATGTGCACCCGAAGCCATGGGTCTCTCCATGTGAACTCATTGGTTGGTGTTTTAGTCCCTGGGAGCTGTGGTGGGTTTGGATAGTTGATCATTTTGTTCTTCCCATGGGGTTGCAGACCCTTTCAGCTCCTTCAGTCCTTTCTCTAGCTCCTTCATTGGGGTCCCTGTGTTCAGTCCGATGCTTAGCTGTAAGCATCCTCATCTGTATCAGTATGACTCTGGCAGAGCCTCAGAAAAGGCATCCTGCCAGTAAGTACTACTTGGCATCAGCGATAGTGCATGGGTTTAGTGGCTACATACAGGATGGATCCCCAGGTGAGGCAGTCTCTGGATGGTCTTTTCTCCAATCTCTGTTCCTCTATTTGTGTTTTGGTCTTCATTCTAATAAGAACTGAGGCATCCACCTTCTGTCCTTCCTTCTTTTTGAGCTTCATAATTTCTGTGAATTTTTTCTTAGGTATTCCGAGAGCCTTTTGGGTTAGTATCTGCATATCAGTGAGTACATACTATGAGTGTTCTTTTGTGATGGGGTTACCTGACTCAGGATAGCTTCAACTTCCATCCATTTGCCTACAAATGTCATGAAGTCACTGTTTTTAATAGCTCTATTGTGTAAATGTACCACAATTTCTGTATTGATTCCTCTGTTAAAGGACATCTGGATTCCTTCCAGCTTCTGGCTATTATAGATAAGGCTGCTATGAATGTGGTGGAACATGTGTCCTAGTTAGATGTTGGAGCTTCTTTTGGGTAAATACCCAGGAATGGTATTGCTGGTTTCTCAGGTAGCAGTATGTCCAAGTTTCCCGAGGAACCGCCAGACTGACTTCCAGAGTGGTTTCTCCGCATCCTCCCCAGCATCTGCTGTCACCTGAGTTTTTGATCTTAGCCATTCTGACTGATGTGAGGTGGAAATCTCAGGGTTGTTTTGATTTGCATTTCCTGATGAGTAGGGATGTTTAGCATTTCTTTAGGCGCTTCTTGGCCATTCAATATTCCTCAGTTGAGAATTCTTTGTTTAGCTCTGTACCCCATTTTTTAATAGGATTATTTGATTCTCTGGGGTCTAACTTCTTGAGTTCTTTGTATATATTGGATACTAGCCCTCTATCAGATGTAGGATTAGTAAAGATCTTTTCCCAATCTGTTGGTTGCCATTTGGTCTTTTGGACACTGTCCTTTGCCTTACAGAAGCTTAGAAATTTCATGAGATCCCATTTGTCGATTCTTGATCTTAGAGCATAAGACATTGGTGTTCTGTTTGGGAAATTTTCCCCTGCGCCTATGTGTTCTAAGCCCACTTTCTCTTCTATTAGTTTCAGTGTGTTTGGTTTTATGTGGAGGTTTTTGATACTTGAACTTGAACTTGAGCATTGTACAAGGAGATAAGAAAGGATAAATTTGCGTTCTTCTACATGCTGACTTCAAGTTGAACCAGCACAATTTGGGGAAGAGGCTGTCCTTTTTCCATTGGATGGTTTTAGCTCCTTTGACAAAGATCAAGTGACCATAGGTGTGAGAGTTCATTTCTGGGTCTTCAATTTTATTCCATTGATCTCCCTGCCTGTCTCTGTACCAACACCATGCAGTTTTTATCACGATTGACTTGTAACACAGCTTGAGATTAAGGATGGTGATTCCCCTAGAAGTCTTTTTATTGTTGAGAATAGTTTTTGCTATCCTGGGTTTTTTACTGTTCCAAATGAATTTGCAAATTGCTCATTCTAACTCTTTGAAGAATTGGGTTGAATTTTTGATAGGTATTACATTGAATCTGTAGATTGCTTTAGGCAAGATGGCCATTTTTACTATGTTGATTCTTCCAATCCATGAGCGTGGGAGAGCTTTCCACCTTCTGAGGTCTTCCTCAATTTCCTTCTTCAGAGACTTGAAGTTCTTGTCATACAGATCCTTCACTTGCTTGGTTAGAGTCACCCCATGGTATTTTATGTTCTTTGACTATTGTGAAGGATGTCGATTCTCTAATTACTTTCTCAGCCTCTTCATTGTTTGAGTAGAGGAAGGCTACTGATTTGTTTTAGTTAAATTTATATCCAGCCATTTTGCTGAAGTTGTGTATCAGCTGTAGGAGTTCTTTGGTGGAATTTTGGGCATCACTTAAATATACTATCATGTCATCTTCAAATAGTTATATTTTGACTTCCTCCTTTCCAATTGGTATCCCTTTGACCTCCTTTTGCTGTATGATCACTCTGACTAGTACTTCCAGTACTATACTGAATAAGTAATGAGAGAGTGGGCAGCCTTGTCTAGTCCCTAATTTTAGTGGGATTGCTTCAAGTTCCTCACCATTTAGTTTGATGTTGGCTACTGCTTTGCTGTATATTGCTTTTACTATGTTTAAGTATGGGCCTTGAATTCCTCATCTTTCCAAGACTTTTAACATAAAGGGGTGTTGAATTTTGTCAAATGCTTTCTCAGCATCTAAAGAGATGATCATGTGGTTTATTTCTTTGAGTTTGTTTATATAGTGGATTATGTTGATGCGTTTCCATATATTGAACTATCCCTGCCTCCCTGGGATAAAGTCTACTTAGTCATGGTGAATGATGGTTTTGATATGTTCTTGGATTCAGTTTGCAAGAATTTTATTGAGTATTTTTGCATCAATGTTCATGAGGGAAATTGGTCTGAAGTCTATTTCTTTGTAGGGTCTTTGTGTGGCTTAGGAATGAGCGTAATTGTGACTTCAAAGAATGAGTTGGGCAGTGTTCCCTCTGTTTCTATTTTGCGGAATAGTTTGGAGAGTATTGGTATTAGGTCTTCTATGAAGGTCTGATAGAATTCTGTACTAAACCTATCAGGTCCTGGGCATTTTTTGGTTAGGAGACTTTTGATGACTGCTTCTCTTTCTTTAGGTGTTATGGGGCTGTTTACATGGTTTATCTGGTCCTCATTTAACTTTGGTACCTGATATCTGTCTAGAAAATTGTTCATTTCCTCTAGATTTTCCAGTTTTGTTTAGTATAGGCTTTTGTATGATTTCTTTAATTTCCTCAGTTTCTGTTGTTATGTCTCCTCTTTCATTTCTGATTTTGTTAATTTGGATCCTCTTTCTGGACACTCTTGTCAGTCTGGCTAAGGGTTTATCAATCTTGTTGATTTTGTTAAAGAACTAGCTCCTGGTTTTGTTGATTCTTTGTATAGTTCTTTTTGTTTCTATTTGGTTGATTTCTGCTCTGAGTTTGATTATTTCCTGCCATCTACTCTTGGGTGCATCTGCTTCTTTTTGTTCTAGAGCTTTCAAGTGTGCTGTCACACTGTTAGAATATGCTCTCTCCAGTTTCTCTTTGGAGGTACTCAGAGCTATGAGTTTTCCTCTTAGCACTGCTTTCATTGTATCCCATAAGTTTGGGTATGTTGTGCCTTCATTTTCATTAAGTTCTGAAAAATTTTTGATTTCTTTTTTTATTTCTTCCTTGACCAAGCTATTGTTGAGTAGAGCATTGTTCAGCTTCTATGTGTATGTGGGCTTTTTGTTGTTTTGGTTGTTATTGAAGACCAGCCTTAGTCCATGGTAATCTGATAGGATGCATGGGATTATTTTGATGTTCTTGTATCTGTTGAGGCCTGTTTTGTTACCGACTATATGGTCAGTTTTGGAGGAGGTGCCATGAGGTGCTGAGAAAAAGGTATATTCTTTTGTTTTAGGATGAAATATTTTATAGATGTCTGTTAAATCCATTTGGTTCATAACTTCTGTTAGTTTCACTGTGTCTCTGTTCAGTTTCTGCTTCCATGATCCATTAATGAGAGTGGGGTGTTGAAGTCTCCCACTATCATTGTGTGTGGTGCAATGTATGCTTTGAGCTTTAGTAGATTTTTTTTTTTATGAATGTGGCTGACCTTGTATTTAGAACGTAGATGTTCAGGATTGATAGGTCATCTTGATAGATTTTTCCTTTGATGGGTAAAAAGTGTTTTTCTTTGTCTTTTTTGATGAGTTTTGGTTAAAAATCTATTTTATTCGATATTAGGATGGCTACTCCAGCTTGTTTCTTGGGACCATTTGCTTGGAAAGTTTTTTCCCAACCCTTTACTCTGAGGCAGTGCCTGTCTTTGTTGCTGAGATGAGTTTCCTGTATGCAGCAAAATGCTGGGTCCTGTTTACATATCCATTCTGATAGTCTATGTCTTTTTATTGGGGAATTGAGTCCATTGGTGTTAAGAGATAATAAGGAATAGTGATTGTTGTTTCCTGTTATTTGTATTGTTAGAGGTAGAATTATGTTTCTGTGCCTTTTTTTGTTTTTGTTACAAGAGGATTATTTTCTTGCTTTTCCTAGGATGTAGTTTCCCTCCTTGTGTTGGCATTTTCCTTTGTAGAGCTGGATTTGTGGACAGATATTGTGTAAATTTGCTTTTGTCTTGGAATATCTTGGCTTCTCCATGTATAATAACTTGAGAATTTTGCTGGATATAGTAGCCTGGACTGGCATTTGTGTTCTCTTAGCGTGTCATAGTCTCTGTTGAGAAGTCTGGTATAATTAGTCTGCCTTTATATGTTACTTGTCCTTTTTCCCTTACTGCTTTTAATATACTTTCTTTGTTTTGAACATTTGGTGTTTTGACTGTTATGTATCAGGAGGAATTTCTTTTCTGTCCCAATCTATTTGGAGCTCTGTAGGCTTCTTGTATATGTTTATGGTTATCTCTTTCTTTATGTTAAGGAAGTTTTCTTCTATAATTTTGTTGAAGATATTTACTGGGCCGTTTAGTTGGAAGTGTTCGCTCTCCTACACATATTAGTCTTCTCATTGTATCCTGGATTTCCTAGATGTTTTGGGTTAGGAGCTTTTTAATTTTTACATTTTCTCTGACTGTTGTGTCAATGCTTTCTATGTTATCTTCTGCCCCTGAGATTCTCTCTTCCATCTCTTGTAGTCTGTTGGTGATGCTTGTGTCCATGACTCCTGACCTCTTTCCTAGGTTTTCTATCTCCAGGGTTGTCTCTCTTTGTGTTTATTGTTTCCATTTCTGTTTTTAGATCCTGGATGGTTTTGTTCAATTCCTTCATGTTTGCTTGTGTTTTCCTGTATTTCTCTTAGGGCTTGCACTTGTTTATCTGTGTTCTCCTGTATTTTTTAGGGGAGTAGTTATTCATGGATTTCTTGAGGCCCTCTATCACCAACATGAGGCACAATTTTAAGTCCAAATCTTGTTTCTGATGTGTTGGGATATATACTACTTGCTGTGGTGGGAGAGCTGGGTTCTGATGTTACCAGGTTGTCTTAGTTTCTGTTGCTTAGATAGATTCTTGTGCTTGTCTCTTGCCATCTTCTTATCTTTGGTGTTAGTTGATCTTGTCTCAAAATAGAAGGTATCTCTCCTGTGCGCGTGGGCCATGGGCTCTGGAGGGAGCCTGGTGTTCTGGGTGTTCAGTTCTCCATGGGCAGGCTGTGAGTTCCAATGGTGATAGTCCGGCTCTAGCTCTGGGTGCAGATGGAGGCCTGAAGGGCACAGACCCAAGTGGTACTGTGATACCTGCGCCCTGAAAGTTTCTGAAGGTCTCTTCCCAGATAATCAATGGATAGAGAGTCTGGGCTCACCCGTGGGCTCAGGAGGGAGAACGCTCCTGTGTCTCCTCTAGGTGCTCAGCTCTGCCTGTGGCTCTGGGTACAGATGGAGGCCAGACCAGTCTGATCCCCAAGACTTGATTTGCAATGGGTCAATATTCAATATTCAGCCACCGATTTAATCACAGTCTGTAGTCCAACTCCCCAACAATGGTCAGAAGCAACTGTGAGTGGAAGTCCAAGGACCTAGCAGATGCTCAGTCCCACAAGGCAAACAGGCAAAAGAGACCCAAAATAATATATTCTTAATGTGTAAAATTTAGAAGGATCAGGAGCATAAGATAAAAAGCATATTTTTATATCAAAGTAGTCAACCTACAACCAAGGGGCTGCATGTGACCCAGTATAGCTGTGAAGCTGACCCAACACAGATTTAGAAACTTAAAGAAAACATTATGAATCAAAGGGCAGGACCAGAAATTTTGTAGATAGCAACATTGTGTTGTTCTGTCACATAAATATGGGTATGTTGTTACTGTCTCTATGCATGTTTGGCTTCAATTTTACAGTGACATGTGACTTCTGATGTTTTATGTTCCAATCACAGTCAGTTGACACCATCAATGTATACGTGCTCAGAATGACTTAGAGAATGAAACAGTAATAATTACCAGTGCTGTTTTGACCTACCATTGCAAACCATGGGCATTTGCTCTCATTTGTGGTAGAGGAAGTAGCTATGCTTACTTGGTTATCTAGAGTTCCCTCATCCTCACTTGTTGCACTTTTGACCGAAGCTTAATTTTCTTTCTTAGTAGTGGAGTTCAGATTGTTCATCTTACTTCAGTCTCTGGGGTGTTCTAGTCTTCTTAAAGGATAACTTGTAAACCCCTAATGTAGCAAAGATTGAGAGAAAGGTAGAAAATGCCATCTTAGTATGAAATTCTGTTTGTGGTTGAAGACACAAACCCAGAATGTCCTGACACTTGTGTTAGAGAATAAAACATTGCACTTACCTCCTACTTTCTTTACTAGCCGTAATATTTTTAGTGTAAACTAGAATAACCCCTGTGCCTGCCATCACCAACCCCAAGAGTGTCTTTATGAGTTATGACAAGCTCTGATGACTTAGAGGGAAAGGTGGCAGGAAGGAGAACTTTGATTTACAAAGGCTAAATAAACTTTGATTTACAAAGTTTCTGATTCTTTTTTCCTTTAGATTTTGCACTTCAGCTGCTGATATGAAGATTAGATTATTTACTTCAGATCTTCAAGATAAAAATGAATATAAGGTATATTGACAAGTATAATGAATACATCTTCATGTTAAAATATGTTCATTTTCTTTGCTTATGAAATTGTACTTACCATGGTTTAAAATTACACTTCCATGACCACTGGATTCGTCAAGAACTGTGTAGAGGAAGAGAGCAGTAGGAGGACCGTATGTGTAGCAGTGGGTTTCTTGCGTGGCTGACACAGTAGGAGCTGGGTCATCTGACAGCTGTAGTCTGCATGCTCAAGAGGCTGCAAGCCCACACTGTTGTGTCGGAGGCTTGACACCTCAGTAGTCCAATCAGTGTTGAAGGCCTGAGAGATTCTGAGTGAGATCACATGGGCACTCTGATTGATGTTAGCAACAGCAGGCTGGGCACAATCTCCAGCCAGATGTGAAGGCGGGCTGGCAAGCAACAAGGCTATTCCTGGGACCACTGTATATCTGGGGCCGACCACTCCAGGCGAGAGTCTCCCCTCAGTCCAGAGGCCTGTGGCGGTGGGCGGGGTATGAGCATGATATATATGCACATTGATAATTTTAGATCAGCAATGCCATACTGTCATAGGCTCTCACAACGCAGTAAGAAAAGTGGAGAACACACTTTTAATCTCAGCACTTGCAGTGTTGGGGAGGCGGGGCAGAGGCTAGTTGGTTTCTGAGTTAAAGGCCAGCCTGGTTTACAGAGTGGGTTCTGGGACAAGCTAGGACTACACAGAGAAACCCTGTCTTGGAATAAGAATAAGAAAAAAGTGAAGCACATGAGTGTAAATATGAAGGGTAGGTCAGAAAGCTTCACTGCAGTTTACAGTGTGTGCATGCTCCTTGAGGGACTGTTTCAGTCAGTTTTTAGAAAGCTAAATGCAGACCCTCTCAAGACAATAGATTCACTCCCTATGTTACAGTTCAGTTCTCCACACAGCAGGCAGGGAGCAGGAGAACTCTTCCTAATTGATAAAGTTAGGTAGAGCATCCATCTGCCTCATAAGGTTAAGAGCACTGATTGAGCTAATTCATGTAAAACTTAAAGAACAATATTTCATATAAAGTGACATATTCGTACACCCACTCATGTTTTCTGTTAATAGCAAGTAGCTCTCATGTTGAGTTGAGATCATACCATATTTTCATATAAGAAGAATATTGACCATTGCAAGTTCCCATTTTAGTTCCATCAGTGGCCAGAGGAGAATTTTGTGTTGCTTGTGATGATGGATTTTAGTTTTCACTATCTCCAGTGCGGTCAGAGACACTGAACAGTGATTGCAATCGTGAGAGGTGAACTTCGTGTCGTGCATATTCTCTAGGTGGCTGCAAGAATGCAGAAAGACAGAAACACAATAAAAAGCCCAGAAAGACTGTCTCAGGACCCCCCAAAATGTTTTTGCAACCTCACCTGTTATTTGAGCTTTAAATGAGAAAGGCATGTATGAGGACAGGTGCAGTTAAAGAAAATAACGTGTTTTATAAGAAATGCACACTAGAAAAGAAAGGCTGAGCTAGGAAAGTCATGCTTTTAAAATGGCTGATTCATTAAAATACTATAGAAAAAAGTAAAAGTGAAATATTAGATATGGATATTGTATACTGGTTGTGCTTCCTTACTGATCTCTTTCTCTTACAGGTTTTGGAGGGCCACTCGGATTTCATTAATGATTTGGTGTTCCATCCCAAAGAAGGTCATGAAATCGCAAGTGTGAGTGACGACCACACCTGCAGGTATATTCTTGTGTTACAGCCACATCTTTGTTTTGTCATTTTTTAATAACCATTTTAAAAATTAAGACATTGTAACTTTTGTATAAAATCTACAAAATTCTGGAAATGAAATCTACTTCATTTAAGTTGTAGAAAGCAATAAGGTTTCCATCCAATCACTGGATATTCCCCTGCTTCATACATACCTTATGCCCTCTCTTTTAGATCGGGATATTTATTAGCATGTACATACCAATGGACCAAAGTTTCCAGTGTTGGACACTCTCAGTAGGCTAATAAAAGGCTGCTGTCATATTGTGAAGCTATTTCTTATATTGCAAAAGGTACATTAATGTTTACTAGTGATCTAGTAAAATAAAATTTACTAGTACTGCCTGAGAGAGAATCCTTAGTATTTTGGCAAGTCCTAAAGTCTCTAAAGTTCTCAGTGGGTTCTGTTCTTCTTATCCTATTCCTTTTCCCAATTTAGAATAGACAGGATAAGAAGAACATTTGGATGATGCCCAAAGCTATAGAACATCAAAAATAAAAGAAAGAGCAATGGTCTAGGTGAAAATGAGCTTAGTAACGTGAGGTCATTTGCTTTAGCGTGCTGTGAACAAAAGCTCACTGAATGCACCTTGAATTCTTAATGTTTATAATGTTCACTTAAAACCATATTTATTAATGCATAAAACTCTATACAGCTACTAAATATCTAATGCCTCACATTGACAGTTAATCCAATAGCTATTTCTTACATCTTTTGTCTTATATAATGTAGTTTTCTGTCTCATTGCTTTGTTTTTCGAGACAGTGTTTCTCAGTGTAGCCATGGCTGTCTTGGAGCTCACTCTGTAGACCAGGCTGGCCTGGAACTCTGAGATCCACCTGCCTCTGCCTCCTGAGTACTGGGATCAAAGATAGGAGTCACCATGCCCAGCTTATAATTAAAGATATAGTCATAGTTGTCGGCTACTACGTTTATGTACTTTGTACCTGCTAAAACTTTCATGTGAGGGACATGAAAAGTTTGTAGGCATAAACACATAGGGCGCTGAGGATTTATTAACCCATTTGAATAGAGGCCTAAATACTAAAGGGACTATTTACAGTAATAATAATTTTTGGTGATTCAGTTCTATAAAATAGGATTTTTCTAGTCAACAGTATTAGACTAAGGACACCTGAAAGGGGAAGAAATGAATGTCCTTGCAAAGCCAAGCTAGGAGCTTTGTTTAGCAGGCTGCAGCAAAGGCACAGAGCATCTCTGACTGCTGTTGGAAGGGCTTTCTGTCTTTTTGTGTTTACTTTAGTTTGGTTATATTTGCTTCTTTGCTTTAACTTTTTTTTAATTAAAAAAGTGTTTTTTTAATATACGATCTATTCTGACCAGGGTTTTCCCTTCACCCAACTTCTCAGAGATCCTTCCCACCCACCTAAATTAATAAATACCCTTTCTTGCTCTCATTAGAAAACAAACAGGCAATTAACAATAATAATAAAACAAGATAACAATCCTGAATAGGACAAATCAGAAAAAATAAAATACAGAGCCAAAGAAAAATCAAAAAAACATATAAACAGACTTACACATTAGCACACATAGAATGAATTCCATATAAACCCAATACCATAAATCTTAATATAGAAGCAAAAGACCTACATAATAATAATAATATATATATATTTATGTATTATATAATTTATATTTGTTTATATTTTATTACATATTTAATAAATGTATAAGCATGTAATTATAATATATATAGATAATGTAATATATTTCTTTAATATTTACTTGTGTGTATGCATATATATAAATATACAGTGATCAAACAAAACATAATCAGGCCAATAAAATTTTTAAAAAATCTTCAAAACACCATTAAGTTTGTTTTTTACATCTGCTGCTGAGCCTGGGGCCTGCCTTTAAGTGTGATTTGAATGCATAGTGAGACTCTTTGAATACAGTTATTCCTGTGTGAGCAGTTATCAGCTGGAGAGAGCGCTTGGGTTAGGGAAGGGTGTTGTGTTCATTTCCCCTCTTAATTCTGAGTCTCCATCTGGCTTAGACCCATGCAGGCCTTAACTTATTCATGGTCAGTGAGTTATATAAGTGTTGTTGTCAAAAAACAAAACCTTATCATCAGCTTTTAGAAACTGTGGAGGACCAGCCTCAGCTTGGAGAGGGGTTCTGAGAGAAGGGGTGTCTGGGAGTAGCAAAAAGGACAACTCACATCAAATCGTGGACCCAAGCCGACAACCTTGTTCTTGATGCAGCTTTTCCATCTGCCTCTCTATGTTCTGCTTTCTCTCTGGAGATTTCTCTGTCTGTATTCTGCTTGCTTGTGAGTGAGTGAGTGTGTGTGTGTGTCCTCTTTTTATCCTAAAAAGTTTTCAGGATATCTCATCTCTAGCCAACACAAGTCCAGTCTTTTATTTTACATATCAATCCAGTCATTTACTCCAGGTTTCCTTTATATTATTTTATGAATAGTATCCAGTGACCCCGCCCTTTGATTCTTAGGAGATGGCAAGCTTTTTTTTTTTTTTTTTAAACTTTGCAAAAGAATTCAGAGATCTGTCTGCCTTTGTTAAGCACAAATGATAAACTAATTGAGTGGAACCCTGCCACACCTGGGTTTAACCTTGTTGTGTCTCAAACTAACCTTGAACTCAGGAATCTGCCTGCCTTTGTATCTTTTCTGACAAACTGGCTCATAGTGTAGCTGCTTTTGTTTCTTTAGATTCATGAAGCCCCTTGTAATTCATATTGCATCCTTATATTTTGCATAGTAGAGAAATTGGATGTAAACTGTGTGTTTAGAGCTCTTTTCATTATCCTTAAGGGCTGTCCGAAGGCCCCAGAGTTGACCATTTGGCTGAGACTTTAGCCACACCTGCGGCTCCTGAACTAGTGCTGTAGTTAATCCCCATGGAGTCATCAATGTTGACTGAGAGGGCATTTCTCGGAGGAATGTGCAGTAGTTCGTACAGAAACCAGCCCTATACCCAAGGCAGGCGACACTCCTGGAGGCTCACACCAGGGCCCTGTGTCAGGAGTAGGAACCATGTCACATCAAGAAACTTGGTGATATGAAATATTTGGGGATTTCTTTGGCCTGTTTGGCCAACAACTCAATTAGATGTAGCCCATTTCTGGCACTGGAGGTGCCATCAGGTGGCAAGAGATGTCTAGACAGACCTTCATCTCCATTGTTGGGTGACGCTAAAGCAGTGTTGGATGCCACGAGGCAGTAAAGCCTCAGCTGTGTGCATGCTGCTTAGCAGAGTGGCCTCGTCCATCCCTGTTAACAGGGGTGTGCTGACCTTCTTTTCTACAGTTAGAGGGTGTTTTGCTGTTTTGGTTTAGGGGGTACTTTGGTATGTTCTATTTTTATAGACTAGTTAAATTCTCCCAAAATTATGAGACTTGACAAATTTTTATCTAGTAAAAGAAATGTAAAGCCCTCTCACACTTTATTACCACCATCTTATGAAAGAAAAAAATTCTTAAAAGATAGAACAAACTTGAATCCAAAGTCCTTTAAATAAACTGAACTTTACAAAAGGTATGACAAAAAATGAAAGCCCAGGTGTGGTGGTGCATGCCTATATTGATCAATCGGGAGACAGAGTTTGAAACCTCCGAGAGCTACCTGAATACCAGGCTAGACAAGACAACATACCAAGACCCTCTCTCAACAAAGAAGTCGTACCCGAGGGCCCTGTGTTCCTAGACATTGCTAGACCTCTACAGCCATTGCTCTTAAGAGCAAAGCCATTTCTTCAGCCGTATGTTTAACTGTTTTTCATTGTTTTATTTTAAATATTTTTAAGTTTTTTACTTATGTATAATTATATATCCGCATATGTGTGGATACCCGTGGAGGGCAGGAGAGGGTATCAGATCCCCTGAAGCTCGTTACAGGTGATTGGGAGCAGCCCAGCCTGAGTGCAAGGAACCAAACTCTGGTCCTGTGGAGGGACAGCAAGTGCTCTTAACTGGGGAACCATCTCTCCGGCCTTTGTTTAAGTGATTAATGGGATAAGCTTATGATTTTATAAATTCATCAATTCAGAACATCCTATTCCTAATCAGTGCCAAATCACAGGTGTTTTTGAACATTAGAAACACGGTCATTCTGTAAGAACAAGTTGAATCAACAAATATTTACTAAACATGTTAGTATAGCCAACACTTTGTACTTTGGGGGATACAAAAGTAGACTCAGTGTTCACAACAATTACAAAAGCTGTCAGAAGGAACCCCTCCAGCCTTAAAAATATTGGATAAAAGTTTATGATGAAGGAAAAATTGAGTTCTGCACATCAGGACACTCTTAGTTTAAGACCAATGTGTATGAGACATGTACGTTGTCCATACCGTCCACATTCTCTAAAAATATGAGGTATCATAGATCTCATGTTTTGGTTAGGAATGGGGGGACAGGGTGCAACTGTTTTCTTAAAAGGATAACATTCATTTTAAATTTTATATTATTTTTGACTGTGTGTACGTGGAGTAGAGTAGTTGTGCATGTGAGTGCCATTCCTACAGAGTCCAGGAGATACTCATAGATCTGGAACTGGAGGTTTACAGGGAATTGTAAACCACCTGATGAGGGTGCTGAGACCTGAGTTGAGGATCTTTCACCTCTGGGCCTTCTCTAGCCCACTTTTGTTGTTTGCTTTCATAAGTGTGACCAAATAACTGGCTAGGAAGACTAACTGATGACCTAAGTAAGCTATGCACTGAGCCAGTAGTGTAGGCTTTCAAAAGGATAATCCAAGGAAAAAGAATATCTCACTTCCCTGTGTATCGAATGCTAGCAAGCTCTTGCCAGTCTGTCTGTTTACATACATTTAAGTCTCTAAGGATCCTGTCATTAAGATGGTGTTTCTCTCCTTCTCCAATTGGAACCATAAAACATGTGAAATATTTTTAAATAGCCCTCGATAGAAGTAGCATAGTGGACACTGAGATCTTTCTGATGCTAGGCCAAACAATATTTTATTAAGAATAATCAGCATTGAAGACCGCATACACAATGCCTAAATAATTTTAGGCATAGAATGAAATCAGAATAATGTATTATTCATCATTACTTCATGGTTACATAGTGCGGGAAATACACTAGAAACTGGATCACATTTGCATACCTTTATTAGTTCAGTGAGCAAATTCATGCTAATGAAAGAGAAAACAGAAGCATAGGTAATTCTTGAGTTTAATTCTTTCTCTGATTAGAAGCCTATTTCTTTCATCGTTAATATTGCTAGTATATTAAAGTTACTGATACTGCTTGCTAAGTAGACTTCAGTATTTTAAAAAGATACATAGTTCCAATGAAAATCTGACATATACTGTGGTACCCTTTGCAAACTTCTTGCTTCAAATTATCATTCCATTTAATCATTTCTACGTCTAAGGCTGTCAAAGTTTTCTACAGTCTACACTATAGAAACTAACTGTAGACCACTGACAATGTGTCTTCAAAATTTGGTAAGTTTAATTCCTAGGTTTGGGCTTTCTATTAGAGAGCCCCACCTCTAACCCTGCCCTGAGATGCCAATATCATCCCATATGTTAATGCTAACTCTTTTTTGACTCACTCTCCTTTCCTAGTGTGTCCTCAGTAAAGAATACACAACTGCTTTCTTTAATCAGCTTACATAAGGAGGGAAATCCTCAGTTTGCTATCACAACAAAATCAGTGAAAACTGTATTGTCAGCAAAAGGGCATTATAAAAG
Organism: Micromys minutus; assembly: GCF_963924665.1. Lineage (NCBI taxonomy): Eukaryota > Metazoa > Chordata > Mammalia > Rodentia > Muridae > Micromys > Micromys minutus. The sequence continues at coordinate 43,063,947 of NC_137957.1, read as the reverse complement.
TGCTTTCTCATCCTGACAACTACAGCTCCACGAAGCTCCTTCTGTTCTTTTGTACGTAATTAATCAGCATGCCAGTTCATGTGATCCAGTTGTGTCTTTTAGAAGTACTGTGGTTTGTGTTTTGGCTTTACCCATTAGAGAGTGCCAAATGGATACAGATGTGCTGCTTAATGTCATCCATTCCTTCTTTTGTCTGTTGTTTAAAAACATTTGCTAGCAGAAATGTCCTTTTGCAGCACTTTCTAGCAGACAATGAGCTGCCAACTGAAACAGACAATAAACAAATAAAAAGAACAGTGTATTACGCAGGAAATTCCCTCTTGAGTTCTCAAACAGAATGTCTGCCACCAACTGTCAATTGAAATAACCCATCTATGGTTATCTCCTGTGCCGACACACACTTTGTGGGATCTTTTAATTAATTAATTATATGACGGTTACGTTTTAATACTATATGGTAAGGAGGTTAATACTCTGCTGAAAAACACTCAGCCTGAAATGATTTCAACAAGACCCTACAAAATTAAAGTAAGTATAATTCATAAATTTAGATAAAGTTAACTCCTGATTCCTCCATGTTACAGCTAAATATAAATTTTGTTTTCAGGATGGTATTGGCATGGGAATCCCTTGTAATTCATGGGTTGCATTGGCATGGGAAGTTCCCTACTAGACTTCATACTAGGTGAAAACTGTTCTTGCCCTTTGGCAATGGCACTGTATCATCCAGTTCTCTGGTGCCTTTGGTTCATTACAGATAGGCTTCTTTAAGACCTTAAACCCTTTACCTCTAAATATAATTGCAAGCATCTACACATGTACACATATTCATTTCATATAACTCTCGGCTTTTTGTCCCAGTAATTGAACCTGATAGGTTTTGCCCTGTACTTTATAAACTGCCTGTTTCCTTCCATGCATTAGATTATGTGTCCTGACAGTGCTATTTTGTTTGTTTGCTTGTTTTCTCTTTGAGGTGCTGGGGCTCTAACCCAAGCCCTTAGACATGGTAGGCAAGTGCTCTGCCACTGAGGAGCTCCGTGACTACAGCTCTCAGCCTCTAGTATACTGGGTTTTTTGTTTTTGTTAATATTACTAACACATTTGTTGACAAATCAATTTGGAACGATTGATATCTAAATTTCCAGTTTTGTTTTTTACATGTAACCCTCCTATCTGACATGAACTAGACCAGTACTTTTTCTTAGAAAAGCAGAAAGCTATAAAACCATCTGAAACATGCCCACCACCTTATTTTAATGCCATGTACGGAGATGAATATTCCTTTGCCACGGTTTTGATGTTAGGGCAAAGCTTTTTCTCTTGGGTTATTAATCCATTGATGGCCATGAGAGCATCTGTGCTCTTATGTGTACTTTCTTATATCCTCCCTCTGTCTTTCTCTCTCATTCTGTGAGCTACTACAGTCATAAAATATTACAGTGCAACAGCATGGTTAAACAGTTCAGAAAAAGTTAATATTTGATTAATTTTTCTCACATACCTAGTTTAGGATGTTTTTATTTTTAAGTTTTTGTTACTTGTCATCAACTTAATTTCATTTACATAGCTCTTCTTCGTATTTTGTCTGTTTATATACTATTAAACTAGGCAGAGCACTCATATTCCATCTTGGTAAGCATACAACAATTGTACATGAGAGCACAGTAGGAAATAGCTTTCTCTTAGGATTTCACAGAGGGGGACAGGAAGAATTCATCAGGGAGCGTATTGTGACTATCTTAGTAATGGTTTCTGTTGTGCTAGAACACCATGGCCAAAAGCAACTTGGGGCAAAGGGCTTATAACTCTTGGATCATATTCCACCATTGAGAATGTCAGGGTAGGAACTCAAGTCAGGAACAAAAGGAGAAGTCCTGGAGGAATGTTTACTGCCTTTCTCTCCATGGCTTGCTCAGCATGCCTTCTTAGTCAGCTCAACAGGTGGGCCCACCGACATCAGTCATTAATGAAAACCATATGGATATCATAGATTGCCTATAGTCAATATGGATGGAGGCATGTTGTCAATTGAGGCTTCTCTTCCTAGATAGATCTAGCTTGTGTCAATTTGACAACCAACCAACCAGGATAACTAAGTCTTACATTTTGTGTAAATATCTCTCAAATGCAGAAGGGTGAAAAGTGGTGACTTAAGAATTCTGTCTTAGGGCTGGAGAGATGGCTCACTGGTTAAGGGTGCATAGTGCCCTTGAGGACCATCCTTGGAGAGAACAGATTTGTTTCTTAGCACTCACTTCAAGATGCTCAAAGCCACCTATAACTCTAGTTCCAGACAAATCTGGAACCCATGGCCTCTGCGGGTACCTGCACATACATGCGCATATCCACGTAGAAAGACACATGATTTGGAGGGGAAGTCTTAGAAATGAAATTTATCTTACAAAATCGGGTCATCTGGAAAACTAGCTTTTGACATTCAGCCAAGTCATTGTTTTTATTAGAATATAAGATAAAAGTTTCACCTTTTTACGGTACTAATTAAAAAGAAATCTGTGGGGGAGAAAAAGAAAATATAGTACAGCTCATTTGGAAAACACTTTGACAAATGACTTGCCAAAGTTAAATACATTTGTGAACTGATCCACCAGTCCCATGCCTGGGCATGTTCTGAGCAGAGAGTAGAGATGTGTGGGAGCAGTTATGTGCTGCACAGGGGGTGTTGTGTGGAGGTGTGTGCTCACTAAAGTCAGACATGTACAAGAAGGTTGCAGTGGAATGGTTGCTTAACTCTTGAGAACAGTCTGCACATCTGTGGTGGACTCCATTGAGAGTTCGGAAGTGTGTGGAGAGACTAGAACATTTTCATGAGTGAAAGAAGCCAGAACAAAAGAAGTGGGTGCTATGTGGCTTCCTTTTGTACTATTAACGTCCAAGCTACCCCATTAGACGTCACAGCAGCAATGCCTTCACCTTCACCTTTCGTCAGACTGAGGACACAGCTAGAACAGAGCTAGGGTGAGCTTGGTGCTGGGCAGTGCCAGCCCTGCCTGCTGTTCTGTGAGAGGACTCTGCTCATGTGAAAGATTCATGCACCGTTTGTATGCATGCCCTGCTTAAGACTCAGAAGAAGTGCAGTGGCCTTAAAGACTGCACAAAGGGACTTCAGATGGCTTAATTATGGAATCTATCAAAAAGGGAAGTAAGACATAACAACTTAAATTGTACCATCTGCAGCTAATTTAGTTAGGATAACTTATTTTAGCCCAATTTGTTGTGTTTTGCATACTTAGTACTGCGATTACGTAACAGTTGGGAATTACTGAATCAGTGTATAATTACAAACCATAAATCATTGAATCCTCGTCCTCTGAAATATGACCCAAATGACCCTCCTCGTGCTTGAGCTAGCTCTCTTCTTCTCAAGGATCATTGGGCTCTGATCAGGATAAAATACTGCTTAAATTAGACTAAAGTCTGGTTCATTAGACCACACTACACTTAGTTAGCTGACTTATTTTCAAATTGTGTCTCTATTTTTTTTTTACCTCTTTGTCTTCTGGATTTGAAATGGGTAGGGCAAGAACCATGAAAATATTGGCGTGTATTTGTTCAATTTATATAATCTCCAACAAAAATCAAATTCATTTTAAAATAAAATCAAAAGAATAGATATTTCAGTCTCCCCTCTAATGAGAGCCGTCGAGCTGGGAAGACAGCTGCGATAAGACACGCCAGCCCCATACTCCAGTATGGAAATGGAAGTGCAAAGTGGATTTGGTTGCCTTAGTGTCTAATCTCATCCTAAGGAATGTAGGACAAGAGCTTAAACCCTTAGTGATTTGCTTTTTTAATTAAACTGAAACTGTCTCCTTTATATAGGGAAAAGAGTCTTCTGGTAAAATGATTCTAATACTGAATCAAATAAATGATCCTGAGACATATGTCTGCTACTTTATATGTTACTGTGAAATGTCAAATTTGGCATCCTATACTTTTTAGAAAAAACTTTGCCTACTTTAATTTTTAAAATTTCTTTACAGTCCTAAAGAAATCAAGAACTATAAAACCTACAGCCAAAAGGAATCGTCAGGAATGCTTTTGCTTATTGTTAGGATTGCTGAGGATGGAACCCAGAGCCTCCTGTATGCTAAACACTCGTGCCATTGAGCAGCACCCCTCAGCTTTGAATGTGGCACTCTGTTATCCATCAGCCATGGGACTTCCGTGTCCTGCCATGCTAACTCTGCTCAGCACAGTGTGACAGTGGCTGAGTGAGAATCCTGAGCTAGCCAGGAAGCATAGATCCCAGGGACAGTACTTTTACATCCAAGTGCCATGCCCACGATTGCTGAGATGAAAAGACATTGAGATGAAGGGCCCCGTGTGTGAGTCGCTTGATGCTTGTTGATAGACAGTAGAGAACTAAGTGCCTGCTTCTTTAGCCCACCTTTACTCTGGCAACTGTTAAGTGTGGCCAGCTTGCGGGAGAAAACACTAGAGAAGTTACCCAGATAAGACACTGTGAGATGGGACATACCCAACTGTAGAAGGAATGAGCATTGTGGGAAATGGCGTCCTACTAAAATTCCTGTCATCTCACATGTGATTAGAGAAAGGGAGTGGGGGAGAGAGGGAGAGAATAAACACCTTTGATGGGAATAATTGAGTAAGTGTTCATTGAAATAATGTAAGTAGGCTTGCAACCTAGTTAATGGCTAGAAACATTGATTTTGTTTACAATGAATATATAAATAATTAATATATTACTGTGTTAGATTAATTAGAAAATATCTGTCTTTGTTCCCATAATTAAGCATAGACTTAAGTTCTGTATGCTACTTTTATATTTTCCGACAGGATTTTTTTCTCAAAGATGGGTATCAAATACAAATGTCTGTTGATCATATGTAGCTAACGGCTTTCAGTGCGTTTGCCAGTGTCTTCTATTTTATTGGTAGAGATGTATCAAGAGTATTAACATCATGCTCTTTTTATTAGGATTTGGAACTTGGAAGGAAAGCAGACAGCTCATTTTCTTCTCCATTCTCCTGGAATGAGTGTATGCTGGCATCCTGAGGAAACTTTCAAGGTTATCATCTATAACTTAACTTTCCTTTTCCAAGCTTAAAAGACACACCAGTATAATACCCATAAAGGAAAGAACCAATGCCTTTCTACCTCAGACACAAGTTAGTGCAATCGCACTTGAGTTTTTATAGAAATAAGTACTTTAATAGTTTCTCTAAGATTGTTATCTTTTAGCAACCATCATTCATGGATACAGCATGTGCTTTTCCTGGCCTTTGGCAGATTACAGCCAAAAAATTGGTATTTAATCTAGTTAACAGTGTGCAGTTAAAAAACACAAACGGAAGTTAAACCCATGCTTATGAGCCATACATGAACAGAAGTGTCAGTGGCACACGGCACATGTGTCCTACATTAGTGGCACTCAAAGCTTTCTAAAGTACTAATGAGTTTTAAATACCACTTAGCCATAATTCATAGTGAAAACAGGAGCCATTCAACAAGGTTTTCTCGTTTGCCAGTTTCTTTTCATAGACTTGAATGCCGTGTTCATCCCAGAATCGACCTTGCAGCATTTCCTGCGCCTTACTCTGTCACTTGACACCTGAGTTCCATCAACCTCTAATGTCCTCATGCTTTATTCATGTCACCATTCTGCCCTCAGGTTGACTCTACCCAGCAAATACACAGTGTTAAAGCTTTTCCTATTAACAATTATACTATGGCAATTTCTCTTTAAATTTAAGCTGTTTTCCACCTTTTATTTCTGAATGTTTGGATATATTTTCCTTTTTTGTCATTTTAGCTTCCTTAAAATCAGAATATAGATGAATGGATTTCATTATTGGCACATGCATATTTTCTTATTGATTACTGTATCCCACTGCCCTTCCACTGTCTTCCTGCCTTCTTGTTGGTCCCTTTCCTATTGCCCTGATAATAGAATACCCGTGTGTGTGTGTGTGTGTGTGTGTGTGTGTGTGTGTGTGTGTGTGTGCGCACTCAAGAGCGTGTTTCTTTGTACATTGGTTGTGATTTGTTTTCCCTCTTGTAAATAATTACAAAACAAACTCCAAGCCATTGAACACATTAACTAGAACTTAGGTTTCCGAGCCAGTCCCTACTCCTTCCACCCCGCCACTGCTACCTCACACTTTCAGATGACTGCACTTTCAAATCAGCCCAGTTAAGTGAGCTGTCTCAGAAAGAAGGCTCTTTGCACAGTAGATAAAGCATAGTCTTTGGCTATTAGCCATTAATGCCCTGTCCTGCATAATTGGAGAAATCGTGTGCATTATAGATGATACTCTAGGACATGCTTTTATAAGTCTAAGAAACAGTTTTCATATTGTAAATTTTAAATGGGGATTTATTTTATAATTTTTTAAATTTGGTTGCATATTTCATGTATTGATAACAATTTATTAAACATTTAAAATTATGGGAAACTTTTTTCAATTATTAGAATCTTATAAAAAGGAAATACTGAGGTACTAATTTACGAGATCAGCATTTACTAGGTGTTTGTACAACAAGCCGATTGATACCTTTGACACTTATCACTTCATTTCCTATGCATTTGGCTTCGGTGTGAGATATGTATGTGTGTATATATACATATGTGTGTGATAAATGTTTACATTTCCTTTATGACATTAAGCCTCTGCTTCTTTCTCAAGTTTAGCTAATAAGATACATGTGGAGTTTTCTTTTTCCACCCTGTATTACAGCTAATGGTTGCGGAGAAGAATGGAACCATCCGGTTTTATGATCTAATGGCCCAGCAGGCCATTTTGTCTCTTCAGGCGGAACAGACACCACTAATGTCAGCACACTGGTGCTTGAAAAACACCTTCAAAGTTGGTGCTGTTGCAGGAAATGATTGGATTATTTGGGATATCACTCGGTCCAGGTAGTTACTTAGCATGTCTGTCTGTCTGTTATTCTTGTACATGTAGGCCTCCATGTCCAGTGAAAACAAGTGTCCCTGTGGTACCTGGAGTGGTTCGAGCCATGCCCCTTGTTCACTGTCTGTGTCTGCTTCCAATTCCGTGCTTACTTGGGACACTCAGCTTTGTCTGTGCAAACTCTTGTTTTTCAGTTATCCTCAAGAGACGAGACCTGTTCACATGGATCGAGCACACTTATTTAGGTAATGTACTGTTTCTGATAGAGTTGTGCGAATCCTTGATTTAGGGGTATTTCACTTCCAGAATAACCTCCAAGCCCTCCTCTTTATGGGATGGGTTTTCCTCTTTTGTCTCTCTGGTTGCTTTATAAGGGTTATTTTTCTTTTCCTTCTGAGTAGTTGCTTTGTCTTTTGCTTTAGGCAAGCAGGAAGTTTATTTTTCAGCCACTTAGAAAATATTTATAATTCATAGAAGCCATGTAGTCAGTCTACCAGTGTGCCTCGAGGTCAGGATGGGCTGTGCTGCCTCCTCCCCTATGCCCCTCTGCACAGGTGCACACACCAGTGCACACGCCAGTATCATTGTATTTGAGACACAGTCATGCCGACTAATATACATCTCAACATGCTGGTTTCCTGTTATTTTGTTATGTTTGGGTTTTTTATTTGCATTAACATATCTTGGTTTTTGTCATTTTATTCCACTATATAGTCATTAAGCAGCCTTAAGTGACAGGAAGAGCAAAGAAGACTGAGAACAGTGAGGCACTTGTAATGTCTGGGTTTTTCTTTTTTTTTTTTATCACTTCTGAAATATACCTAGTAAAATCATCAGGACTCTGTTATTAAGAATGAAATATATTCATCGTAGTATTAAAATTCCATAAATTGGGCCTAGAGAGATGGCTCAGTAGTTAAAGGCCCTGGTTGCTCTTCTAGAGGACCCAGGTTCAATTCCTAGCACCCACATGGCAGCTCACACCTGTCTGCAACTCCAGTTCCAGGGCTTCTGACAGCCTCACACTGACATCCATGCAGGCAGAACACCAATGAACATAAAGTAAGTTATATATTTAAAAACTTCCATAGATGATTATGAAATAATCCAAATTTCAGAGGTATGATCAAATAATGTTTTTGAAACCAATGAATTATGTATGGTTAGTGAGAACTGTAAAGAAGGCCTCTCACTTCTGCGTGCTTTAGCAGCTCTTCCGTACCATTAAAAACTCAGACTCAGTGCTAGGGAGATGGCTTAGTGGGTAAGAGCACTTACTATAGGTATGAAGACCTGAACTCAAAGCTCCTACCCTACCCCAGCACTGAGGAGTGCAGACAGGTGGACCCTTGGAGCTCACTGGCCTGCCAGCCTGTAAGGAATGATGAAGCTGTGGCTCACAGAGCGATCAGAGGACAAAAAGGAACACTCCATGTTTGTTGGATTGCAATGGCCTCCTTATGCCAATTATATCTGAGCCTACAACTGAACACTGGCGGAATGCAGCTGAGATTCAGTTGGTACAGACAAAGAACAGATGGGCTATTAAGTAGTTAATGATGTCTGAGACGAGGTAATTTCTTATCAAAGAATTCTTTTCTCGGGCCTTCTTCACCACACCGACAGTACTGGTTATCCGTCGGGCATCCACTAGCGCTCCCTGACTTAGGAAAATGCAGTGACAGATGCCTGAGAGAACTTTGCTAGTCTAGTGGTTATGTCATCCCACGTGACACAAACACTAGTGTACCCCACAAACTTAGAAGAAATGGCAATAAATGTGGCTGGGCAGATGTCTTAGCAGCTAAGAACACTGGCTGTTCACTTAGAGGATCTAGGCTTAATCTCAGCACCCACATGGCAGATGCCTGTGTCTCCATCTGTAGAGACCATGTTAACCTTGCATGATTTTAGCACATGGCTCAGGACTTAGAGTGAGCATTCAGCAGATAAACAGAACGAGAAATTATTCATGGCTAAATTAACTGCGGTCTGCATGGAAAGTCATGCTAGCTAATTCAGAGTATGGACTTAGTTTGCACGGAAAGATGGCGGCTGTTTTGGAACGTATTGTCTGTAGGACAGTGCCTACTGTTACGTTTCCCTCTCTTTCAGGTGGTCTGCCATTAGCGAGAACTTGTTTGCAACCACGGGATATCCTGGAAAAATGGCCAGTCAGTTTCAGATTCATCATTTGGGGCACTCTCAGGTACAAAAATGTTTTGTGGCATTCTGGGTACTTAGTTTTTGAACTGGGTTTTTTGCTTTATTGTTCTTAGCTCCCAATTCTGCAGTTACTAACTAAGAATACTTATATCTGCTATCAATTGAAAGGTTTTCTTATTTTAATGTTTTGATCACCAGTAGCAATAGATTTATTTCTCTTCAAAATTAATGTAAAAATTATATCTTATCTGTTCCATCTGCATTTTATCTTTCATTTAAGTATATTCATTTTGCTTTTTTTAGTTTCTGTAGACTGAATTTTTTTTTTATTCTGGACCATACATTTTTAATAGGTAGCATAGAATTTCATTCAAGTCATATACAAATAGATAATGTATATTTCATCATTACTAGGCTTCTGCTACAAATAGTCTTGAGTGCATTTTTTAATTTTTATTTTACATGTGTGAGTGTTTAGCCTATATGTGTGTATGCACAGCACATTCATGCCTGGTGCTGGCAGAGGTCAGAAGAGGTTGTGGGACCCCCTAGAATGGAGTTGGGGATGGTTGTGGACAGCTGTGTTGGGCCTAGGTTTTAAACCCTGGGTCCTCCGAAAGCGCTCTTACCACTGAGCTCTCTCTCCAGTCCCCGTTCTTGTTAGTAATCATAGTCAGGCTGTCAGGGAGGCTGCTACTTTGTAATTATTTTTCTGCACATGTATCTCACAGAGGAGCTCCTGCTGTCTGTCTGAACCCTTGCTCACCTTTGCTGCACTATTAAGACATCTCTGTGATGCTGCCTCTGCCTCTTGAGATAATAATCTAATAAGTAACATCTTGTACTCTAAGTAGTAATAATTATTTCATAAGTACTTATTGCTTATTAAATGTAAAATACGTTCCTTTTTTTAAGCACTATAGTTTTCTTTTTTTCTTGAGGTAAGACTTCACTGTGCTTCTTCAATTCACATGTTTTCCAGCCCATCCTCATCGGCTCTGTAGTGGTCGGATCTGGTCTTTCCTGGCATAGAACACTCCCACTCTGTGCGGTCGGGGGAGACCACAAGCTCTTGTTCTGGGTGACAGAAATATGATTTTCCTCTATTTTTGATCCTACACTTTGTAATTTTAGTATATATTTTGGAAACAAATCCTTATTTTTATATCAAACACACTGTAAATCTAGAAATGCCTCAGTCATCTTTTCTGATAAATAAAATGATAAAGACTTTTTGAAAAATATGTTCCTGTTGTGTCAGTCTACTTTTTGAGTGTGTGTGTTTTTTTTTAAATCAACCTCCCTTCTAACCGTTACCCCCCTCATTCCCTCCCACCCCCCACACTAGATAGGAGAGAAAGAAGGTTAAAGGGAAAGGGGTGGAGATCTCTGCCGGCCACTTCCTGCTGGTGAGGAGCATCAGCTTCCTTGGAGCGAGCCAGTCTTCTCTTGTCAGGCTTTCCAGTTTCTTCTCCCTTTGCTCACACCCACTTGACCAACCACGGCAGCAGGGGAAGCAGCAGCTGGCAAAAATTATGCCTCTTGTACTATATCAGGCAAACCCTAGTCACCTACTATGCACCAGCCGCTTATCCCACACCTGGGATCAAACAAAACCATATTCACATAACATAACTGGGTTTTTATGAAACCAAAATTCTCACTATACTGTTTTTTTTTTGCTATGTACCAAATGTGTGTACGTATTTGCAGATATTTTTAATCATTTTGTATGAACTTAACAGCTATATATCCCAGCCTCTACACTTTGAGTGTATGTATACTTTTCCTAATTGTCAGAGATAAAAACACTCGAGAAGCCAGAAGGTAATCAAATATTTGAAAATTGTCATCTTAAATTTATGAAGGGATGTAAAAACAAAGTTGGTTGTTCTTAGGGATTGAGTTTGGGGACATGAGTATGCTGAAGTTGGGATCTAGGATGGATTGCCTAGAATAAATCCAGAATGTATAACTTGTCTGTTGAAATAATTTATTGTAACTACCATTGTTTATTAAAGGTAATTAAAGTTATCTTGGGAAAAGATAATTTATAGACGTTTAAATGCAGTTTTGCCAAAAGGAGACAGGAGGTATTAACCTAAAAGGGAAGAAAATGCTGTTTCTAGTGGTAAATTATAATATTGCTATATAGTAAAGCATTTTTCAAGAATTGAGAGGGATTCCTTTACCCTTATTCCTTCATTTCTTTTTAGAGTTTGCTGTTTCCCTTACTTACACACAGGCCACAGGCTACTGCCAGCTTCTCACCTGTTACCTCTGTCTCCTTTGCAGTTGTGTCCTGTCACTCTTTCTTAGTAGGCCTGTCCTTTGAAGTGTGTCTCCCTTAGACTAAAGCACAAGCCATAATCTAACAGGGGTGCCATTAGCTCAAGGCTAGCCTGTGTCACAGTCAGACCTTGTCTATTAGTGAGTCAGTGAATAAGTGAGAGACAGACAGACAGACAAGAATGCCCATGGGAAGCCCTTAGTCATCACTCTGGTTCTTGGTATTGAGTTCTGATATTATTTCCTGGGTTTAGCTTCCCTGCGTTCGTTTATAAAGATGTCTCAGAGGGTTTTTCTTCTGTTGTCCCTCGGGATGGCCTCACATACAGACATCATGGGAAGAATAAAAGCTGTGCTTCTATGTCAAACCTTGCATTGTTTGACACTGTTGAACAAAGTTAGGACTTCACAAATCCGCAGGATATCGGAACTAATCCTGGTCTTTCCAGATGATGGAAGTCAGTGGTCTCCTTTTTATGATCTGGCTGTTGGGGAATTTCAATCCTTCTCATGCCAAAACACACTCGTGTTTGTTTCTTACTTTGGTAATCCATGACTATACACTGGCACTGACCTGGATACGTTTCTGTCAGTAGGAAGAAAAAACATATTTCTTGCACATAGGTGACTTGGTTATTGTTGTTGCTTCTAATTTGTCCAGATTCAGACAATCCCAGAGATGGAGGAGAGCTAAAAGACACTATTATGTCCCAAACTACTGTTAACAGTTCTAAGGGAGGAAATATTTACTCCAGACTATTTTCATAATTTTCTATTGTTCAGAAGTCAACTCAGTTTGGCCCAACTAGTAGCATCTTTCCTCTTGGCAGAAGTATGTTTGCAAGGTGGAAATGACGTTTCCAAGGTGGATTGCTCAGTTTCCCTTCAGCAGTTCAGTTGAGTCCTTAGAACTAGCGTTCCGCTCCACTGTCTTCAGCACTGCCTGTGTGCTCAGTAACAGGACAGCAGTGAGCAGTTTCTTTAATAGTACACTGTGGTAACTGAAAAACACATCTCTAAAAGTAATTGCACATTTAAAGAACTATAACCCTAAGACATGGGCCTGGTTTTATCCCACTGTGGTTTTATTACTATTATTATTATTTTACATCATTTATACCTTCCCTTTTCTCCCTCCAAATCCTCTGGTGTACACACTCCCTACCTCTACTCTCTTTCAAATTTATGGACCCCTTTTTTATTCATAAACACCCAAATACAACCTGCTCAGTCTGTGTGGTGTTACTTGTATGTATATTGTCAGAGCTGCCCATTTAGTATTAGATAACCAATCAGTGCACTCTTCCCTGGAGGAGACAATTTCTCCTATTCTAAGCAAGCATCCAGTGGTTGCCTGTACTTCTTTATGTAGGGTTGAAGCCTCCTAGCCTGTATCCACTTTGACATGGCTCTTGTCCTTGTTAGGCAAGCTCATGTGTAGGCATTCGTGTTGGTTGAGACATTGCTGTAGCTTCTGAAATTACTAGAGAAACAATTCTCAGAGCAAACTCCCTGGAGAGCCTCTGGTTCTTAAGATCTTCCCACCTGCACTTATGTTCTCCTGAGCCGTTGGTGTAGGACGGTTATGTTGTAAATGTGTCTGTTGGAACTAGACTCCACAACTGTGCATTTTGATTAGTTGTGGGGTTTTGTACTATTTTTGTACTAAGTTTCCTTGGTGAGTGGTGAGAACTACACTAATTTGTGGGTAGAACGAGTATTCAAGAGCATAGTTAAAGGTTATGCTGGTGTAGGAAACTTATTTGTGAGTTTTCCTCCAAAGCCCATGATTCCACTAGCCCTGGATAATTGGCTAGGTTTCCAGTACTAGTCACTATTTCCCTCTTGTTAAGCAGGTCTTAAGTCCCATTAGGGAGCTGTTGGTTACCACCAAAATATGTGTGCCACTGCTGCACCCTTAAAGTTACCACACCATTCTAGTCATGGCGGCGCATAGGCGTTATAGTTAGGTAAGACTGTTGGTTACTTCCCTCCCTGTCACGTCTGGGCCTGTGTCCAAAGTCCATTTTGTTTTCAACAATAAGGACTTACCTTCCACTTCTGGTAGGCAATGAAGGCAATACCCTATAAGGAAGGGCAAAAGCCTATAATTTCTTATCATCTCTAGAGAACCTTGACCAACAACTCAAAGGAGGGCTTCTCACGCTTGGTATTTGTTAGAGACCCAGACTTTTTTAATTAGCATGACTTTATAAAGAACATTTTTTTTTACCTGAGTACAATAATACAGTAAAATCATTAGGTTATCATTTGGACGATCTCATTTTATAAAAGAAAAAAATGACACGTTTTATTATGTATTTACATGAATGGTTTCTGTTGCACACATGGACACACACTTTATGGGAAACCAGAGCATTAAACTACTTTGTGACCTTTTCAGCTGTTCTGTAACTACCCTCAGAAAATAATTGCCCCTCTGAGTAGGAACTGGTGACATTTTGTCTGGAAATTTCTTTGATCAGCTTACTTCCATGTATGCCTCTCATGTCTCTTCTTTTTTTTTTTTTTTTTTTTTTTTTGCATTCTGGGGCAATATTTGATCTTGGAACTTATACTTATATAAGCTTATAAACTCCATATGAACAATGAACAGTGAGCAAAAAAAGAGACACCAGGTTTCTTGACCTTTACAAACAATTTGCGTAACTCAATAGATGTATTGTTTATGAAACAAGCATGTCTGCCATCTGCATTTAGAATGCTTTATTGAGTCTCTCTTTCTGTAATAAAAGACAAACGTTGCTGGCAGCTTTGCTTATGACAGTGGTTAGCTACAAAACTTTGATCTTATAAACACAGCTGTCATCCTATCACTGAGCAAAATCCAGACAAGATTAGACTCTGGCCAAAGTCAAGGTTAATCTTTGCAACCATCTCAAGAAAATGCTTTCTAATACTGTTTTAGGAAATCTCTGCTTTTGAGATAGTGCACAAAGGAAATAAGGTCCCAGACAACTCTAAAGTAAGCCAAGTTAACTAATGATGAATTTTACCACAGTGATAAGGATGTAGAAAGTAGTTTGTTTTGGTTCATTTCTGCTTAGACTGTAATCTTGAGAAATTACTTTTCTTAGTTCACATCAAGTTTAAATCAGACCAAAATGAGTTACTTTTTAATAAACTTCATGGAAATATTTCTTTGGTCTTTCTTCCACTAATCCTGGTGAAAATGAAGTGTTTGTTCATTAAAACAAAGCAGCTGTATTTTAACAAAGAAAATCATATTTTTCAATAATATTTAGACTTAGGAGTTTATGGACTTTGCCAAATTTCTTGTGGTTTATTCTCCTTAGACTTGAACACTAGTTCCTCAAGCTGTGTGATAAATGCTCAATCGTACATCCTCTCCAAAGTGCTTGGTCCTGGAGAGCTTGTGTGGATGCATCCTCACCTGTAGGATGTGGGGCTCTGCTCTATTTATCTCTTAAGAGTCCTCTAGTACTTGATTTTCAACACATCATATATATACATATGTGTGATATATATGTATGTATGCTTCAATGGTCTTGTCACTCACTGGATTTGTCTGGCAGATAGATTACACTCACATGTGATGAGCAGTTCTGAAACTGTGAAGTGTTACCGCATCATACCACCTACATGCTACAATCTCCGAGAAGTGTTCTAAGCAGGGATCATCTTAACAAGACCTCACGTTATTGTTCCTCAAACCTACTGAAGGAAAATGCCTGGAAAAGAAATAATTTCATAGTATCACTATTAAAACCTTATAAACAACTATTTCTTAGGATATGTCCTGACATCTGCCACCTCCTGCCCCCAAAAATTTCAAACTAGGAAGGGGAAATAAGGCTGTCAGCAAAGCCTTTAATTTTCAACACGTTGGCATATGGAGTCCTTATTCAGGGATGTAGAGAAAGTTAAGTTCCTAATGTTAATACATCCAGGTTTGTCTTTCTTCTTGGTGGCTTTTATGTGGTTCTGGGTTTGCCTCTGGTGTTAAGATGAAAACCAGGATATTTCAGTTACTCTGCCACAGTTACACAAGAGCAAAGCTTCCTAAAGCAAGGTACCAAAGGAAAACCAGTGGAATCTAGCCTGGAAAGCAAAAGAGGAAATGGTATACTCAACTGCAAAGATGGGATAGTGTTATTGATTTCCAGAAATAGTTCCTCAGTTTCCATTTAATGTGCATATTTCTTCACATTATGTCTACTTTTGTCTAGTGACTATGAGATGTCTCGTCATGATCTCTCTGTCTCTGTCTCTCTCTGTGTGTATGTGTGTGTGTAGCTCAGTTATAGAGCATTTGCCTAGCACATGGAAGGCCCTAAGGTATGGTCCCCAATAAAGAATAGAATACAAGAATGATTCTCATGCAGGCCAGCATTATTTCCCCTTTTCCGAGCTGTTGCACTCATAACTTTTGGCCTGGCCTTTTGTTGTTTTTTTTGTTTTGGTTTGGTTTTTTTTTTTTTTTTTTTTTTTTTTTTTTTTTTTTTTTGTCACTTCTAGTACAACTCCCAACGTTGTCTTGAAGTCCAGAAACAAAGCTTCAAGAGGAAATGTTGATGCTGAGCTGCTAGGGTCCATCTCATCGACTGCATGAAGTTGTGATTCAAAGCAACCTGACCGTTTTTCAGAATCCAGGTGCTGAGTCACTTCCAGAGAACCCAGGAGGGCTAATGAAAGGCAGCTGAGGGTGGTGTCAATTCGATGCAGTTTGTAAAACAGACCTTTTCTTGAAAGGTGGACAGAGCCAAGCAAAGGCTGATGACCGAGACCTGCCATGTTTCTCCAAACAAATGGTGGGTCTGATGCTGAATTCAGGTTCTCCAGAATCATTTAAAATACTTAATCCTAAGCTGCTTACCCTGCCTTGCCTTCATGAGAAAGGCCTCAGTGAAGCCTGTGGTGCTGCTGCCTTGTCTCCTGAAAAAGGTCTGGCATTTCCCTTATCTGTATGACTTGGATGGAGTCTTGCCTCCTTTTCTTGGTTAAGATGAATGCTAAAGACCTACCTCTCCCTAGAGCAGAGTTAGCATTGTTGCAGCATTGGTGAGGGCTTCCAGAGCATTGCTAATGAACGGTGTGTCTATTGTAGTCACCCTCAGATATTTTCCCCCTTTAAGCTAAGGTATTGGAGGCCACTTTGACTCCTTGACTGACAACTGTTAAACCCTTCCCTAGCACTCTGGCTGCCTTGAGCAGAGGACTGTCAACTAAGCAGCTAGCTGGATCCCCTCCCGCCATCCCTCTGAGGAGGCCAGCCAATAACCACAGCTGCTTGCTGTTATATTAAAGTCACAACTATACTCCTAAAGGCCCTACCCCAGTTGCAATTGTTTTAAACATTTCATTCAGAGCTTTGTGCCATCAAAAAACCCTTGGTCAACTGGAGGTTTGTTTGTGTGTGTGTGTGTGTGTGTGTGTGTGTGTGTGTGTGTTTGTTTTTTTGTTTTTGTTTTTTGGCAGAGAGCAGAGGAAGCATACTGCCCCAAATGGCTCAGCAGAAGGCCTCTGACTGGTGCAAACCTGGTCGGTCATTTCTGTGGTGAATTCGTTCACCCTCTTTCTAAAGGTAGAAGCACACTCTTGGCTGGGCTCACTTTCTGAGTTGGCCGGAGACTACTTCTGCTGCTGCCCGCCATGTGCAACCTGAGACCCTTAGAAGGCTTCTCTAGAGAGGTCTCTCCTTGCCTACATTTGATTTCTCACCCTTAGCAGGGTGAAGGAGGGACAGCAGCAGATGCTGCGGCGGTGGCGGTGACACAGCTGCTGGGGAGCTCCCGAGAGCAGCACAAACGGAGCAGGATGGGTTGGGCAGAAGCAAAGAAAATGAGAGCGGAGAACTAGAGACTGGGCACTTCCGGCTTCGCTTCCTGGGGAACTCACAGAGATGATCCAAGCCTAAAGACCAAGATCCTAACACCCTGGGCTCAAGATGAGAGAGCAGTATTAGAACTGAAGCCAAAGGTGACAACTGCCAGAGCTGTTAGTCCTTAAGCCCCAGAGCTATAAGCCTTCAGCCTGGGATCACTGAGCCAGGAGGAGCTGTAAGCCGCTGGGTCTGTGGATCCAGGCTGCAGGACTTGGGTACTGTGATTTGTAAGCCGCTGGGTCTGTGGATCCAGGCTGCAGGACTTGGGTACTGTGATTTGTAAGCCGCTGGGTCTGTGGATCCAGGCTGTAGGACTTGGGTACTGTGATTTGTAAGCCGCTGGGTCTGTGGATCCAGGCTGCAGGACTTGGGTACTGTGATTTGAATAGGTTTGGGCCCCATAGATTCACGTGTTTGAGTGCTTGGCATAGGAAGCGTCACTATTAGGAGGTGAGTCACTGTGTCCGTGAACTTTAAGGGTTCCTGTGCTCAGGCTCCACCAAGTGTGGAATCAGACCTTCCACCAGCTGCCTTTGGATCAAGATATAGTACTCTCAGCTCCTGGGCTGGAGAGATAGATGCCTGGAGAGATAGATGGAAACAGTAATTAACAGTGTACTCACATACATTAAAAAAAGAAATATATAAACAAACTTAAAAAAAAAAAGGGACTCTCAGCTCCTCTAGCACCATGTCTGTCTGTGTACTGTTATGCTTTTTATCATGTTAATAATGGACTGAACTTCTGAAACTGTAAACCAGCCCCAATTAAATGTTTGCCTTTATAAGAGTTGCCTGGGTCATATGGTCTCTTCACAGCAGTGAAACCCAAATTAAGACAGGCGCTCACCCAGATTCACCAACACTAGAATGGCTTCCCACACACCTACAGTTCTTAGCCCATAGAGCAGGGAGATCCTAGCCAACTGACCAGCAACACTTTCTTTCGATGCTTCTAGCTGCTTTGTGTTGTCACTCAGTCACCTCCTTAAATAAAAGTCCCCGGAGTAGAAGCGCGAAAGAATGTTCTCCCCCAAAGCCTTCAGATGAATTAATAACTAACTAATAAAATTTTAAAACCTGCAGAATAACATCGGGCTGTCTATTGCTTTACTGGGGACGTCCTGACTGAATGTGTTTTGGCCCCCTCCCTTGAGGTGATTGGCTTGCTAACGAGGGATCAGTCTCCCATCAGCAGCATAATAAATTTATGGTCCAGTGCTCTGAGTGGCCTTGGGAAAGCCAGGTCACTTATCAGTAGTCTAAAAGAGACACACTGGAATAATTAGATTACAATTCCATCGCTTAACTGAGTCTCCACAGAGGGTCCCATCACTCTTAAGGAACGAGAGCTAGAGGAAGGATAGAGTAAGGCATTTCATGCTTCCTGGGATTACGAACCACTTCTGTGCTCTTCTGAGCCTTTCACCTTAAAACAAGGAATAGAGTGAAAATGAGGCCTATTTCTCATCTGTTCTCCCATCTAAGAATTTCTCCAAGATAAAATTAAACTTCACCCATCCGCCAGTCACCCACAGAAACAAAAGGAAGTGCTTAAAATGTATAAGACTGTTTTATTTGGGCGAATAAATGTAAGGGACAGGTAGAGTCTCTAGCCTTAAAGTCAGTGTTTGTTATAATCTGCTCAGCTTACTGCCATAGTAAATAAAATCTGGAAATGTTTTGTTTGGGTTTTTGTTTGTTTGTTTTGTTTTGTTTTTGCCAGGGCAGGGAAAGTCTGCACAAAACCATATATGTCAAAAGATTTCTGGTAGCTTGCCAAAACTGCTAGCTATGGATAGTTTTTTACTAGTCCTAGAAATTCCATTTTTTAAAACTTAGAATGGCACTGCTGTCAGGAGCTCTGGATGATGGATGATCAATACTCATCCAGGACCCAAGAAGGCAGCCAGAAAATAGCCACACTGTCTGCTGACTAGACATCACATCTTCCAGCATTATTTATTTATACTTATCCATACATATCACATATCAAACAACTGTTGTTGTCCTTCAGCCAACTGGGAAGTTTATTCATTGGCAGTCCTATTTTATACATACAAAAACACGACTTACAAGTAGGCAGTGGGTAGTGGTGATTTTTGTTTGTTTGGTTAGTTGGTTGCTTTTGTTTTGTCTTTGTCTTGCCCTTCACTCATTCTGGGTTTTTCCCTCTTCTGACTTTGCTCTAGAGAGGCAGAATAGGCTGACAAATTAAGCTGTGCTCCAGAAAGGTTGTAAGTTGTGAGTTGTACCTAAGTCAAGAGTTCATTGAAGATAAAGATCTGACAGTGCAAAGGTCTAAGTGTCATTCAACAGACACAAAACACTGGACTTGAATTGAAGTAGCCATCAAGGTGGTCTCTGCCCTAAGTTGACTCCCAACAGGGCTCTAAGTGAATAGGCAAGTGTAGTATTTATTAATTCAGGATTAAGCAGAGCTGCTCGGGAACATATTCAGAAGAATGGCATCCTTGGGCAGATCAGAGAGACTACAGATGCAATGGTTTGACCGCTGCTAATAGTTGGGATGTGGGAAGTCTAAGAAAGCCTTCTAAAGCCATGATCACAAGAAGCAATGAAATAAAGCAAAACCCAAGTATTTCCATGGGAGTCCTGAGGCGCAAAGACAGCATTGGCCTTAATGAACCACATTCAGAAGAGGCCGCTCTTGAGAAGCACAGGTGAACATGGAGCTATGGAAGGGAAATGGCAGATAAGGAAAAGCATTGTCCTGCAGGAAGACTTACGAGGAAGAAATTGCGTAGGTCTTTACTAACAATATAAGCTGTGGGGACAGACTTGGGTCTGGAAGGCCCCCCAGTCACAAAACTAGATCCCCTGCAAAGTTACTAACAGGAACAGTGTGTAATTCTTGGCGAATGTTCACTATATCCTGTACAAAGACAGCCATCCCCAAGCATGTGGTGTACAAAGTTGAAGATCACGGACGTGGTGTGAGAATGACCAGAAGTTAGCCAGACAGTGCTTGGGAGCAAAGCTGAGTGTCCCAGACAAGAGGAGACATCACGTTTAACCTTTAGTGTCGAGTAAGTGATTGCAGGAATGGAAAGACACTGGACTTAGACCAGGGAAGAGGGAGATAGATGGAAGAGGTGGGTGTTGGGCAGAACTGGTAGGAAGGGTACAGTTGTGAGTAGACTCAAGAGCTGCTGAGGCATGAGAGGATGCAGGACTAGGATGCTCATGTCCCGAGGGCTGGAGTATAGCCTGCCATGGCCATGTAACTTTTCCAAGCTTGCCTACCTGAAAAGACACACTCAGTTGTGTGTTGTGCGGATTAGAATGACTGCCTAAAAATAAGATTCTGACTATGTGACTCCCCTGTTTAAAGCTCCTCAGATGCTCCAGTGAGGTTTTGTTCTGTATCCTTCCGGGGTTCCTCATCTCAGAGGAAAACCAAAAGCCCTGGCCACACTGTACCCTTCGAAGGGCCTCACATTTGCCCAGTTTTAACTCCATGTCAGTTCCACTAACTTCCGTTGTGATACCCAGAGTGATGTGAGACTCAGAAGCGGCCAGAGTGATGGAGAAGGAGGAGGAGCCCGCGGAGAAAGAGAAAACTGCTGCCCTGAAACATGCAGAAGGTTCCAACCAGGAAAAGGTGACCAACATCAGCAAAAGTTTTTTACAGGTAAAGTTGGATAGAAAGAATCTGTTAGGGTTATCATGAAAGTCACCAGTGGCCTTGAGTCCAGTACTGAAGCTTATGAAAATATCCAGCAATGAATGAGAGAAAAAAAAATAAGATTTGTGGATGAGAGGCTTGGGCCTCTTTTGAAGAACTTGCCCCAAAGGGAGAACAGAGTTCATCTTATAGGAAAAGGTGAATTCATAACACATTTGTATCTTACTGGACGAGAGCTAATGAAAGACCATGCTGATGGTGCCAGGGAAGAAGGGAGAAACCATTGGAATGATGTACTGGGGTGAGTATCTAGGGCACAGGTAGAGGAACTGCATTTTCCTTGGAATAAGGACAGTATGAAAAGTAATTAAGGGAAGGCAAAGTTTAAAACCTTTGGTATAGATCAGGAATGGATGTAGCAGGGGCACCATTGCAAGTCTAGCTTCAAGACACATTGAGGGATTCTGGTGGAGGCCAGCCAAGATAGTTATATACTACAGATGACAGTCATAGAAAAAAGCATGTAAATGATGCCAGACAAGAATGGCAAAGGGGGACAAGCAAACTTAGAGTTGTCATAAAACACAAGGCACAAACTGAGGTCATATGGGAAGGGAGGGGTTCTAGGAAATCTATGAGACTGTATCTCCTAGAGATGACAGGGAAGCTTCACTCATGACACCCCGAGAATATACTGCCTTAACAAGACTTAAGCAAGTACAACCCCAATAGGCATGTTAACATGGACTAGGGAAACCTCACAGGAACACGCCCAGAAACAAAGAACTACAGGCAACTAATGTAAGCTACAAAAAGGACAGTCTTCTCTAAAATGAGACTTTATGTTGTACGAATCAGACAGCCTTGAAATCATACACATGTAAGTAAAATTAAATGGACTGACCAAATCATATTTATATAGTCATGCATATATACACACGTGTATGCATACATACATATATATATATATATAAACATGCATGTTTCATATATATGTATTACATGTATGCATATACAAACTCATATATATATGAGTTGCATATATATGTTGTATATAGTATATTATATCTATAGAATATAGATATTCCATGAATTTCAGAGGAAGAAGAGATGGAGTGAGGTAAGGGAAGAAGAGAAACAATGTAATTGGTTTTTAATTTCAAAAATACAAAAATAAAGCCCAAGAACTACAAAAAGTAGACTTCCTGTTCAAAAACTAGTTAAAGTGTGACAAAAGAGTAAACTGAACAGACAATACATGGACAGGTAGAAATGTTTTAGTTAAAAAAAAAAAGTGGAAAGGGTAACAATACAATCAGGACCTACAGGAAGGGGACATTAAGCATTAGAAAGTTCTGTTTGAACAGGAAGAGATTTTTGGAGGACAGTTGAAGTGACTGAGAAAACAGGGCATCCATATTATCTCTAGACGTTCAAAAGAGGACGAGCGAGAGAAAGCCAACTATGAGAATAGCATCTCTCAGAATATGAACTCTGAACAGTGGCCCAGAAACAGTGAGGAGCAAGGGATGTGGCCTTATCCCTGATAACACAGGAAAAGGGCTACAGACGAGAGGAGAGCTAAAGGATACACAAGAGGCAGTATCCTCAGGAGAGGCTTTGCCCATTGCTTTCTACATCTTAGATCAAGAGGCTGGAAACTGGGAAGGACAGGATAAGGTCATCAGTGTTGAACACCATTTTCTGCATATGCTGTGGGGTTCGTATCTCTGTTTTATTCATTAATTATAGCTTCAGAACTAAGCATCAGGTCCTCTAAGAAGACATACCCATCTTCATCAATCTATTAGGCACTGCTCTTCAAAGCACTCTTTAGCCTAGCCGTTCTGACACTATTAATCTCTCATTTATTTGAGCAACTCCATACCCGTTACCATGTTTATAGGCATGAGAAAGTAAGCTTCGCCTCTTCACTTCCATACGGCTGTTTATAATATGTAGAGAGCACAGCCTGGGATATGTTTGAAGAGATGGCTGAAGGGATGGATAGAAGGAAGCCTGTTTGGTGCCAAGGACCGTGTCTGCACCATAAGAAGACCTTAAAATGGCATGTTTAATTTATTAATGAGTTTTCACTGGCAAGCAGCATGACAGGTACTAATTGAAGACTCCAAAAAGAAGAGCCACTGCTCCAAGGAATTTACAGCCTAGTGGAAAACTTCCAGGCCATATGGACTTTATCATGGGGAGAAAACAAAGAAATACGGTTGCTTAGAACTGTCACACGGCGTGTGTTATTTATACTTATGGCACAGGGACAGTTTAGGCATACCTCATTTTATTGTGGTTGGTTTTACTGGGCTTTCCAGATAATTGCTTTCCCCCCCCCCCTTTGTTCCCTGTCCCTACAAACCGAAGCTCTGAAGCAACTGCATGGAGTCCATCTATTTTTTGGTCCCTTTTCCAACAGCTCGTGGTCCTTCCAGGCATCTATAGCACGTCTTAGTAATTCTCAGCATTTCCAACCTCCTCATTGTGCCTGTTACAGTAATTTGGGATCCGTAACCATTGATGTTACTGCATGAGTGTTGTGGAGTGCCACAAATCATGTCCATATAAGATGGCAGACTTAACCCATCCACCACCTGTGTCTTCTTTTACCACCTGAATCACAGAATGGGCCACACTAGAGTCCACGGACCCATGGAAGCCAATAACAAGGAGGACCCAGGGGAGGATGCTGTAAACTCACTCAAAGGGGGAAATAAGATAGACATCAGATGTGAATGGAAGGCTGGGTGTGAGAGGGGATGGGGATGGGAACAGGGTTGGGGATCAAATGTATGGAGAGCCTGGAGGGGAGACTTTGAATAGGCAGTGGGGGGGGGGGTGTCTCTAGAACATGGGAGACTTGAAATGGGGGAGGATCCAAGAGGTCTATTCAGGTGACTCCAGCTGAGACTCGTACCAATGGGAGATAGGAGCCTGAAGTGGCCATCTCTTGTAGCTAGGCAGGACTCCCAGTGGAGGGATAAAGACACCAACCCACCCACAAAACCTTGGACCCAAAATGTGTCCTGCCTAAAGGTTTGCAGAGACAAAGAACAGGGACTGAGGGAATAGTCAGCCAATGACTGGTCCATGGCAAAAACCAAAGGGCAAGAACCAATCCCTGACACTATCAATGATACCCTGTTAGGTTTACAGACAGGATCCCAGCAAAACTGTCCTCTGAGAGGCTCCACCCAGCAGCCGATGGAAACACACAGCCATAAAGCTCGAAAGTCTTTTTTTTTTTTTTTTTTTTTTTTTTTTTTTTTTTTTTTAGCTTACACAAAGCAATTTATTAGCAAACAGAAAATAGCTTGAGAAGTCACAGATGGTGACCACGACGACCACCCTTCCTTCCAGGGTTGTCAGAAGGGATAGGGGTGACATCTTCAGTCTGCCCAATCTTCATCCCAGAGCAAGCAAGAGCTCTGAGGGCTGACTGGGCTCCAGGTGCAGGGGTCTTGGTCCTGTTTCCTCCTGTAGCCCAGAGTTTGATATGCCCAGCTCCTGTACCTCTGGGCCACATTCTGGGCAGCCAACATGGCTGCATATGAAGAGGACCATCTCTGTCAGCCTTTACCTTCAGTCACTCGGCAGATGGTTTCCTTACCAGGAAGATTGGTAACATGGACAAAGGTATCATTGAAGGATGCAAAGATGTGGCAGACCCCAAATACATTCTCTCCTTCAGCCACTGGAGGTCCAAGGCTGATGACCTGTTCTTCCTTCTTTTCCTTCCCCTTGCGAGGTGCCATTTCTGAATGTCGTCTCCAGACTCCTCTACCGAACAGAGAGAGGGAGCTCGGAAGTCTTATGGAAGAGTTAAGGGAAGGACTGAGGGACCTGAAGAGAACAGGGACTTTACAGGAAGACAAATAAAGTCTACTAACCTGGACCCTTGGTCACTCCCAGAGACTGAACCACCAACCAAAGAACAAGCACAGGCTGGAGCTAGGACCCTATACACATGTAAGAGCTGGGCAGCTTGGCTTTCATGCACGTCCCCCAACAAATGGAGCAGGGACGGTTCTTGACCCTTGCCTACCTGAAGATCCCGTTCTCCTAACTGGGCTTCAGTGGGAGAGGATGCACCTAACACTGCAGTGACTTAATGTACCAGAATGGGTTGATACCCAGGAGACCCTTTTCTCTTGGGGGATAACCGGGAGGTAAGGGGCTGAGATCAGGATATAAAGCAAATAAATAAATAAACAAACACATACATACATACAATAGCAAAAATAAATGAAACCAGTAAATTCACACATGGTGGTCTATGACGTTCTCACATGAAAGAAGAATCTCCACTATCTCATTTAAAACCAAATGGTAAAAGAGTTAAGGATGCTGGGGAAGGTGTGAAGAGAGCACAGACCAGCCCAAAGCTATGAACATTCTACCAAACAGTCAAGTTATAAAAGCTTTTAAAAGATAGACTTACTTTTTTTTTCTTTAGTTCCTTCTTTTTATTAAATCATACACAACTACTTGTCCTCTGGTTTGTTGAAGCCGTAAGTCAGACAACACCTGCCACAGTAATGCCTGTCAAGGTGGTTACCCATGAAAACTCCAGCACCACATTCATCAGAAGGACATTCTCGACGAAGCCAGCTGATTCTGCCATTTTCATCCCCCTGATAGTATTTCAGCACTGCCAACTTAACCTCCTTCCTCTTGTGCTTGTTCTTCTTGGGAGTGGTGTGAGACGTCTTCCTTTTCTTAGCACCACCATGAAGTCTCAACACAAGATGAAACGTGGACTCCTTTTGAATACTGTCATCAGACAAAATACAACCATCTTCCAGCTGCTTACCAGCAAAGATCAACTTCTGCTGATCAGGAGGAATTCCTTC
Organism: Micromys minutus; assembly: GCF_963924665.1. Lineage (NCBI taxonomy): Eukaryota > Metazoa > Chordata > Mammalia > Rodentia > Muridae > Micromys > Micromys minutus. Next base: position 43,038,213 of record NC_137957.1, on the reverse strand, counting down.
TTTCCTGGATCTTGGCCTTTATATTTTCTATATGATCCAAGGGTTCAACCTTGAGTGTGATGGTCTCGCCTGTAAGTGTCTTCACAAAAATCTGCATCATGGCAGCAGCTCCACCCAAAATGGTGGATCAGAAAGCCTTACTTTAAAAAAAAAAAAAAAAAAAAAAAAAAAAAAAAAAAAAAAAAAAAAAAACTTATTGGTTTTTATAATACGTATTGCTAAAACTTGCAAGTGAAAAAAACACTTTTTGAAAAGAACTTTTTGAGGGGAACGAATATGAATGGTAATAAAAACCAACCTAAAATTGCCTTGTTATTAATATGGAGAAAGCTATTGGTCTGCATAGCAAATCCGTCCAGCCACCATATCCTCCTTAGTCAAAGCCTAATCCTGAACAAGTCCTTGATTATCTTCAGTTCTATGAACATTGAGGCAGGGGAAGGCCCCACATAAGACATCTTGATGCTAGTAGAAGTTTCTCGATGAAGTTGTTGGCAAGTGCTGATTCAGAAGCTGTAGCAAGTTATCCCTAAGGTCTAGAAAGGCTCATTGAGGAAGGCGGCCATACTAGCCAACCGGCTTTCAACACAGATGGAGCAGTCTTCTACTGGAAAATGCCATGGCAGACTTTTATAGCCAGACAAATGTCAGTGACATTGTCAAAACCCTGAATGCCAGACTTATTCTCTTGTTAGGGCTTAAGGAATCTGGGTTTTTTTTCATTGAATCCAATGCTAATTTACCAATCTGAAAAACCTAGGACCCTTGGGATTTATATTAAGTCTGTGCTGCCTGTGCTCTATAAATGGAACAAAGTTTAGATGATATGATATTGTTATTAAAGTTCTAAATATCTCAAGTAGATCAAAGGATCAGCTCAGTGGTCAGAGACTTGAAAAGATCAGAATTGGAAAACTAGTAAGAAAGACATCTGAGGAAGAAATATGTAGATAGATCTCTCCAAATGGGCAAAGGGTGTGAAGATATTTGTGTCCCATGTAAATGCCCACCAAAGGCTGACTTCAGCTGAGAAGTTCAGTAATCAAGTGGACAAGATGGCTCATTCTGTAGACAGCCAGCCTCTTTCCCCAACCATCCCTGTCATTGCTCAATGGGCACACGAACAAAGTGGCCATGGTGGCTGAGATGGAGGTTACTCTTGGGCTCAACAACACAGACTTCAACTCACCAAGGCTGACCTGGCTACAGCTGCTGCTGAATGTCAGATCTACCAACAGCAGAGTCCAACACTGAGTCCCAGATATGGCACCTCGAGGTGACCGGCCAGCAACATGGTGGCAGGTTGACTACAATGGACCACTTCCTTCATGGAAAGGACAATGTTTTGTTCTTACTGGAGTAGATACTTATTCTGGTTATAAATTTGCCTTTCCATGCAATGCTTCATGTGTGGACTTACAGAATGCCTTATCCATCGTCATAGCATTCCACACAGTATTGCTTCTGACCAAGGAACTCATTTCACAGCCAGAAGAGAAGTGTGACAGTTGGTCCACAATTATGGAATCCACTGGTCTTACCATGTTCCCCATCATCCTGAAGCAGCTGGTCTGATAGAAAGACGGAATGGCCGTTTGAAGACACAGTTACAGCTCCAATTAGGTGGCAGCAGCATGGAGGGCTGGGGAAGAGTTCTTCAGAAGGCAGCATACGCTTTGAATCAGTGTCTGATATATGATATCCATAGTCATGATCCATGGGTCCAGGAATCGAGGGGTGGAAAAAGAAATAGTTCCACTCACTATCACTCCTAGTGACCCTCTAGGAAATTTTTGCTGCCTGCCCCACAACTCTAGGTTCTGCTGGCCTAGAGGTTTTTATTCCAGAGGATTCACTCTTCACCTGCTTGCCTTGTGGAACTGAGCAACTGCTAGATCCTTGGACTTCTGTTCCCAGCTGACCATCGTTGGGGAGTTCAGCTACAGAATATAAGTCATCATAACACATTTCCTTACTATATAGAGACTACCCATAAGTTCTGTGACCCTAGAGAGCCCTGACTAATACAATATGAATATATAATTTTAATGAAACTGCCCTAGTATAAGGCAGCAATGCCCACATTAAACACTGCAGGCTAACAAAAAGCCTTGTACTAGGGAGGAATTACCTCTTTTAGAGCTATTATTGGTCAGTGAGGTCCCATAGAACCTGACAGTAAGAGCTCACTGCTGCAGGTCACACAATAAAGAAAAATTCCAGGGAGTGGTATTTAAGATGCAAGTATCAACGTTTATCCAAAAGATCCTGATTTGGCTTGTCTGAGGTTAATCTCTAGAATGGGCATTTTAAGAAACACTCCCAGACAGAGGTTTATGAGTCATATTTAGAAAAACATGACTCTTATTCTAACATAAAAGGCCCTTTGTCAGCTTTTCCTGTCTGCTTCTGTCTTGTTTCTAATTATTCTCCACTTCCAGGCATTTCTGCTTACACCACCAAACTTTCCCTCTGCCTTGAACGCCATACGCCCTCATAAACTACAAATCCCAGAATGCTGAGCGAAGGCGAGGGGGGCGGGGCGGCCCCTCCTAAGTCACCGATTGATTGGTGAACTCACGCTCTTTCTTCCGGAAAGGCCCCGAAGGCAGGAACTTGGGAAAGGAGTCTGGGCTTTCTACCGGGCTGGGAGGAGCTTGTGCCTGAGCCCCGGGGTCCCCATCCGCTGAGGAGATGGATGAGGATGGGCTTCCTCTCATGGGGTCAGGCATAGACCTGACCAAGGTTTGTAAAAGATGGACTTGAGCTTCCGACGAACAGGGAAGGAGGCTTGGCCAAGGGGCCCCGGTTCCCAGGGAGACGCCACCTCTCCAGGCCCAATCCGGAGCCCCTATTTCCCTAGCCTAGGGAAGGGAGAGCCCCGCAGTCCACTTTGAAAGGGGTCCCTCCTGGGCTAAGAAGAGTTGGTGTGCTATGCAGCCTTTGCTTCCCACATCACGTGTCTCTACGCCCAAGGTTGACAGTCTGGAGATAGTACCACCTCTTAACACTTAACCTCTTACTCGACCTTCTCACCCCTTCGTTAAATTCATGTCCCCTCTATGAAATCCAGATATGCAAAGGATTGCACAGGGTATGTTTCTCCTGTAAGAATCGTGTTTGTTTTTACATGACACAGGTGCCAGCCATTCAACAGAAAAGAACCGTGGCATTTCTAAACCAGTTTGTGGTGCACACTGTGCAGTTTCTCAACCGATTTTCCGCAGTTTGTGAGGAGGTAGGTCCTGGGCTACTAGTTTATGGAGCGGCCGAGAAGTTGCTTCCACCTTTCTTGTTAACAAATGAAGCCAACAAGAATTAGAGCCTTCATGTGTTCACTTTGCCATGATACTCAAATGTCTTAAGGCCTTAGCTAGCACCTCTGATTCTGTCCCCATCAGTCTTGCGCCCTACCTCAGCCAAATTAGTATTCTAGAAGCTTCTGTGAGATAGATCAGCCAAGTTTGTTGTAGTTATTAGAACAAAAGGAAATCCAGAATTTCACAGTTGATTTTTTTTTTTTATTTTAAGGTGTTTCTTTTTCATCTTTCTACTCAAGAGCTTACATTTAAAATATATATTTCAGTTTATATTGAATTGCTTTGCATCCTTTGAGCCAAAAACGCTTCACAGAGGTAGCCTAGAATGACTTACGAAGGAAGAATTAGGAACCTCTCCTGATCTTGAAAAACAATTTTGTTTGTTTGTTTGTTTTAAGGAGGATAAAATTTGAAACTGAATTTAAGAAAGGAAACAAAAAAGTAGAGTTCTGGACAATACACAGCTGGATCTATTTAATATTCTATGCTCATATATTGCCCTATGTGAGCTTTATCCTTGACAAAACAGAGCTTATGTTAGATGTGTGGTGGTTAATCGGAATTGCCCAGAGACAGGAAACTTCCCATTTGAGTAAAATTTGAGCTGTTTATTTTATGGGTTGTGATTAAGACCTTGAGCATGCTACACACACACCCTGCCATTGAGCGACACCCCCAGCCATTGTTTTTATTTCTTTATCAGAATTCCTTCAGCTTCTCCCCTGAGACAAATGAAAGGACAATGGAGTTATTGGTGCAATGAGGAACTCAGTTCTGAGTGGTTTGTACTTGAACAGTCCCAAGACTAGGTGCTTGCTCCCAGCCCTCTCTCTCCTTTCTTTTTGGTCTGTTTAAAAATCCAAGATTTACTTATTTTATTTTATATGTATAAGTGAGTGTTTCGATCACTTGTATCTGGTGTCTACGGAGGTCAGAGAAAGCTTAAGGCTTTCTGGAACAGTTAGGAGCCACCCTGTAGGTGCAGGCAATCAATCCTGGGTCCTTTGCCAGGGCAAGTGCTCTCCACTGCTGAGCCATCTGTCTAGACTGTTTTGCTCTCACACTGTTGCTGCTCTAAATAGGATAAGAAACCCACTGAGTAAAGGGATTTTTCACCTTCCAGTTCCTATATGACCCTTTTGAATCTAGGGTAGAGTATATAGAGGCTGTGGTTGCCAGCAGAAGAAAGCAGATATTCATTGCCTCTAGTTGTGCAGTTGTCCTTATTGACTTAAATAAAACTAGCAAATGGGTGGGGAAACAATTTGCAATAAGCTGCTCTGAGGTGAGGATAACCCCGAATCTTCGTAATCCCCCCAGTTTCCGCTGCCTGGGAAGTGGGTGCTGCTTATTAACAACCAGGATCAAAGATGGCGAGTGTCACCTCACTGAGAGCTTCTGCAGCAGTGACTTCGGAGCCACACGGTCCCCTCCCATCTCCTACACTACCAGTGTTCCCTTCCCAACAGTTGGTCCGTATCCCCTAGTGTTTCCCTGAACTGAGAAAAGTTTGTTGGAGAAAAGCTCAGATCATACAAAGTTAGCCTACTGCCTTTTGCTCTTTTTCATCCGTTTATTCTGACAAGTGAAAACTGCAAAGTCTTTATGAAATCAAATGTGCCGTTTTTGATTCTTGTACAAACTACGGACTATATAAATCTCATGCGGGCTGCCTCCTGTACTTTGCTGTGTGTGAAAAGAAAGAAAACTGGGGTCTCTTTATTCTTGAGAGTGTACTTTGCTGTTAGGTGCAGTCACTGTAGTGTACAGTGAGTCCAGCAAACACTTTCTCCTGAGATTGCAACACCTTCCGGGGCCCCTCACCTCTTCCATCCCACCTCTGATCAATGGCATTTTACTCTATTTTGTTTTTATTTTTGAAAAATAAGCTAAAATTACATTATTTTCACCTTTCTCTGACCTCTCTCAAACTCCTCCTATATCCCCCCACCACACACACACACCACCTTGCTCTCTCAACTTGGCTAGGGCCAAGAGTGATTTTATGTATACATATACACATGTGCATACATACCACATATGGAAGTGAGATGGTGTAGTGTGTGTCTTTCTGTGCCTGGCTTAGCTCACTTCCTCATGTCCTGTGAGTGCATCCTTACTGTCACAGGTGACAGATCTCCTTTCGTAAGGTTGGACTTCTCCCTCGTGTATATTCGTGACTTGCTGTCTGTCCAGTCATTGTTAGTAGATTACGTTGATTCTGAATCATGCCACAGTGCACAAAACGTGCGCTGCCGCTTTCACATACCAACACCTCTTCCCTTGACCATGTAACCAGAAGGAGCACCATTGATCTTTAAGTAGTTACACTTTCCTTTTTTCCTTTTAGGACTTTCAGTATTGGTTTTTCAAAGCAGTTACATTAACCTACATTCCTACCAACAGTGTAAATGAGCTGCCATTTTCTCTGCCTTCGTGCTGATTCTTGTGTCTTAACCTAGTGGCCTTAATCTTCTATCCTTAACCTTCTAACGATGTGATGTGAGGTCTCACTTCACTTTAATCTGCATTTTCCTTTATGATAAATGATGCTAAACATTCCTCCATGTATCCGTTTAATTTCTATAATTATCAGTTCGGGTTCTTTGTTCATTTTTTTTATTGGATATTTTCTTTACTTATGTTTCAAATGTTATCCCCTTTTCTGGTTTCTCCTCTGGAATCCTCCTATCCCATCCTCCCTCCCCCTGCCTCTATGAAAGTGTTCCCCCACCCACTCACCCACTCACCCACACTCTTCTACCTCCCCACCCCAGCGTTCCCCTACAGTGGGGCACCCAGCCTTCACAGGGCCAAGGGCCTCTCCTCTCTTTGATGCCCGATAAGGCCATATTCTGCTACATATGTGGCTGGAGCCATGGGTCCCTCCATGTGTGCTCTTTGGTTGGTGGTTTAGGCTCTGGGAGCTCTGGGGAGTCTGATTGGTTGATATTGTTGTCCATTTCTTAAAATGGAATTATCTGGTTTTTTAAATACTGAATTATGGTTCTTCATAAATTTGGCTACCACGGTGCTATAGACAGTTTGTAAACAGCCCCTATTTCATATGGCTGACATAGAGGATCTTCACCCCTGCCACAGGGGGTCTTCACCCCTGCCTACAGTTCCATTCTGCACAGAAGCTTGCTTCAAGTACATTTGCTAGTTCTGCTTTTGCTGCTTGGACTTTTGGGGTCATTTTCAAAGAAATTATTGTCTGTACCACTGCCCAAGGCTTTCCATCCGTGTTTTCCTTTTCTGATTGTTTTCTGGTTTCAGGCCTTACATGTGACTGTTCTATTCCTATTGTGTTGGTTTTTGTGTGTGGTGTGTGATAGCTTCTGTATTCTTTGGCTTATATATGTCCCACACCACTTATTGGAGAAACTGCCACTCCCCTTTTTTCAATTGTGTGTTCTTAGCATGTCTGTGAAAATCAACTGATCATAAATGTTGGGCTTTATTTTGGGTTCCCTATTCTGTTCCACAGCCTGTTTTTATTAGTACCATACTGTTTTGAACTGTATAACTTTGCCATCAGTTTTTAAATTTGCGTAAGCTCGTAGGTTAGCAGAACTTAGAGTCACAGGAACAGGAAGCAAAGTTTTTCCTAGTGGGTCACTAGGAGTGGTAGTGACTGGAACCATTCCAGTTTCTACCCCTTAATTCCTGGACCTATGAATCCTAGCTGTAGAAGAAACCGTACTAAGAATCAGTTCAAAGCATATACTACCTTCTAGAGAAGCCTGCCCCATCCTCCAGTCTGATACCACCTCATTTCTGTTTCTGTCTTCAAAAGGCCATTTTACCCTTCTCTCAGACAAGCCACTTCAAGGTGGTAGAGACCGTGGTAAGACCAGTTCCATGAGCATGGGCCCACAGTTGCACACTTCTGGCTATGAAGTGATTTCTTTGGTCAGAAGGATGCTGTGTGAAATTCTGTGACAGTGGATAAGGCATTTCTGAGCCCACGATGGTAGTTTGGCAGAGACATTACTTTTTGGAAAGGCAAATCCATGACCAGAAGAAGTACCTATTCCAGTAAGGACAAAGCATTGAACTTTCCAGAAAGAAAATAGCCCAGTGTAGTAAGCCTTCCACCAGGTAGCTGGCTGGTTACCCAGGGGAATGGTGCTATGTCAGGGGCTCGCCGTTGGTCTCTAGCACTCAGCAGCCTGTGGCACTGAGCAGCCACCAGAGCCTGGTCAGCCTTAGAGAGCCACAGTCCCTGTTGGTGAGCCCTGTATAACCCCCATCTCTGCTAGGTCATGTGATGCTTCCGGGTATGCTTCTAGATTTGCCGTCGTTATGTGAATCTGTATGTGTGTGTGTGTGTGTGTGTGTGTGTGTGTGTGTGTGTGTGTGTGTGTGTTTGTGTCCCTATATAAAGTTTTACAATTTCTACTTTTGTGAAAAATACTGAAATTTTAATAGAGATTGTCATATCTATAAACCACTTTTAGGTCATTTGTACATTTTAGCAATATTCTGCAAACCCATGAACACGGGATGTCTTTGCATTCATTTGTATCTGATTTCTCTCATCAGTGCTCTATAGCATTTGGAATACAGATCTCACATTCTTGGTTCTTCACAGAGCTTGGATCCAGAGAGATGGACTTACTGATAAGCTTATGGGGTGGGCTTTGGATGTGGATCTTGAAGGGAAGACATAAAGTCTGGTCTCTAAGAAACCATCCTAAACACCAAGTCTTCAGAGACTGACTTAGACTTGTAGTTGGCCTTGAGTCTGAGTTTGCAAAGTCAGGCTGTGCACCTGACCACTCCTAACCCCTCTGGGATATGTTGGAAAGCCTGAATCTGAAGGGTAGGCCTGGTCCACTCTGTATAATCTGATGGTTACATCTGCAGGGTCTTCTAAGAGCCTTAGTGTTGGGGGCATTAAGGTCTGCTTAGGTTTTGCCTGGATTCTGAGTCGGTGTGGCTAGTTTGGTACTATGCCAAGCACAGGGCCTACATCCACAAGGTTGGTCTAGAGTATAGGATAATGGGTGCTGATACTACGGGCCACATGTTTGGAGGTCTGGAACTTGTTGCTGTGGAAACTGTCTTAGAGACTGCATATATTGGCCTGAATCATAGGTCTGTGAAGGTTGTCCTGGGCTGAGTCCATCAGAGCCTGAAGATCTATAGCCAGACTGGATATAAAGCTGCAGGGAATGACCCCACTGTGTTCAGTGGTATCATTATGATGACTTAAGTCAGAAACATAAACCTGGAGCTGGACAGGCCTGAAGCTTAGGTAGTGTGCTCTGCCTGACTTTGGGCTGGGTTAGAATGTAGTGCAGACTTAAGACCTGCATTTCTTCAGGCTAGTTTAAAGGTTGTGTCTGGGACATCAGGGCCCTATTGTGTGTGGAGACAGAGTCTGTGGGGAGTAGCCTGACCCTGGGGCTCTCTTGAATCTTTGGTTGATCTGGTGGTTTAGACCACTAGGGTTGACCTGGCAGTGAAGTCTGAGGTTCTGAAATCTGACCAGATAATGAGTGGTACTAGGTATCTAGAGCCACTGGGGCTTGTCCAGTGCTGGATTTGCCTGGGGAGGTCCTTGTGATGAGTTCTGAGGAAGAGGGTGGTTCTCACTCCCTACCTTTTCCCAAGTAGAGTTGTTTCCTCTCCACTTGGGGTTTGGTGGGAGGTGAGCCCAGGAAAGTAAAGCTGACCACATTGTGCACACATTACATCACACCCACACACACATACATACACACACACACACACACTGCTCTTGTGGAAGTGTCTTTGGGTGTGGCTCTTTGACTAAATCAATGCCACTGCTCATACAAGGGTACTGAAAGTCCTAGGTCACCATCTCTCTGGTATCCAGCCTTTTTGTTTTATGTTTGATAATTGACTATATGATTCATTATTTTTACATTTGATATTTTGGTGGCTTTTATACTTTTGTTAGTTGTAGGCTGTTTGCTGGGAGAAGGCAGTAAGTAATGAACTCTAACTGAATTAGATGTGTTTAGTCATCACAATCCTTCCTTTAGGACAGGTTCAGGCATCTCTCTTTGGCATCTCCATATACTAAGATACCGGAGTGTGACCTGGTTTGTTCTCTGTCCATTCATCCCACAGGCATCTGAGTCCCTGGGGTTTGTAGCTGTAGAAGTACAGAGATCAGGGAACCAAACTGAGATTCCAGCCCTTATCGAAGTGAAGAACTATAGACTTTCTACTCTGTATTGTAGTTCTGTTGTTCCATATCTACTAAAGTAGTATAACTTCTGAAGATATTATATATGTGTCTCAGTGTCGCTTTCTGGAATCATTTTTAATCTGAATAGCCCCCGAGAAGCCTATTGTCCTTGTTTGGCAAGCCTTAACAGAAACCAAAATGACAGCTTTCCTTAAATAAAAAAGCACCAGTTATTGCTTTTCAAAATTAGGAGTGAGCTGCAGGGAGAAAGACCCACCATCACCCTGATCTCATCTAAGTCTGGCACAAATGTAACACTTTTGACCTCAACTGGGATTAAATTTGAGGCAAACTGAGCTCTTCATCTGTCATTCTGTTTCTTAGAATTCTCTGATAAAGAGTATAGGACTCTCTTTGTATCTTTTGTAAAGAAATCAACTTTCTTAAAACTTTGTGCATACCAGACTACTTTCTAAATAATTCTTCTTTGCCTGCTGAGACCAGAGGCCAGAGAAAGGAAAGAAGTTGAATCAGACCCAAGTTACAAAGCTTTTCGGGTCATCTCCTCTTCCTTCACAAATCCTCAGTAAACATCTTTGTTCTGTTCCAGTCAGCACACTTTATGATGGTCCCCTCTAACTGTTCCTCACTATTTGATGGGTTCTTTTTCCCACCCTTTATTCCCCATCCCACACCCCACCCCTGCTCACCCCCATCACTAAATAGAAGAGAAAGGATAAAGGCGGGGGCTGAGGGGGAGAGAGAGATCCCTGGATCTAATTGCTTTCTTGTTTGTCCTTTGAACACAACTACTAACAAACCATAACCAAGCCTCCTGAATGAGCACCAACCACCTACTCCTGCCTCTCTGGGCTCCAACATCTATATACCCTCTGAGTTCCAAACATCACACAATCGCAGAAACTATCCACACCTAGCAAAGCTATGCCTCTGCCGGCGCATGAGGCAAATCATAGTCAGCTGCTGTGGACAGTCTGAACCAACTGTGTCCCCCACCCCCGGGATTAAGATGAAAACCCATTCTTATATTTCTGTGTTTGTAAAGAAACCAGAGTTCCAGAATTGCCACTACAGTTCACCACTCAGTGGCCAGGGCCATCTCAAGTTCTTTCTGCAGTAAAATCTGTGCAGGCTCTGTTCAGCCATGCATTACAGAGTCAGCAACCCCGTGTAAACAAGACATGTGGATGTTTTATCTTGACCCAGAGTTGTTATACACAGTACTGGATTTCAGATCATTTCTAATCTTTCTCTTCTAAAAATCTTTAAGTACAGGCAAAGGTGTTGAGAGTTCTCATCTAACAAATTTATAGTGTTTATCTCTTATAGCCAAGTTTTAGGCCCACATTGAACTTAACTTTCAAACAAATGATGTCTTTCTTAAACCCTTTTTTGGTTTTTGCCACATCTTTATAGTGGGGAGGCATAAGAGTTATATGTAGATTAATAAAGACATTGACTGATTCCGTTGCTGGCTTCTAGGATACTGAACACAGTGTACACTGAGATCTACTTTAGAACATTCTCTTAGAGATGTGGCTGTACATGCTCAGGGTTTTATAACTACAAATCTGTGTCATCCTGTTATGCACAGTGGAGTTAAGTAACCTTCTCTGGGGCTGGTTTGAGAATCTCAGATGTTCAGGGTTTCAGGATTTCCTGTTGTTTTGTATTACTTGTGAGAATCACTTCTCCACACTCAGCACTCCTCACATGAGTTAAATACCTAGACTTTTTGGAAGGGTTTCTAGAACTCCAATGTAGTATAAAACTGCTAGGATTTTTTCCTTTCTTGAAATTATGTTTACACTGGTTTACCTAGCTTTAACTTAGATGGTGGTAGCCATAGTAAGGGAAAGACTACTATTCAAAATACTCATCCCCACAATGATAATTGTATTTATGAGGGTACTTAGATAAAAATATTATAAACTAACTCTTACTGATGTTGATATCAGCCTTTCATGTCTTGCAAGGATAACTCACTCTTGCCTTCTGAGTCTTTGAGAGTGGTAGAGAAGAGTGATAAAGTGAGCTCCAAATGGAAGAGTGTGGTACCAGAACAGTCCAGCACAACGAGGAGAGAGTAATGCTCTGAAGTGATTGGCAGTCTATCAGGAGGTAGATTTCCAAACAAGTGGACATCTTTTCCCTCAGTCGCTAACCTCTGTTTCTAGCCTACTCTGTGAATCCAGCTCAGTACTCAGTGATGAGTTAGTTTTATATTCTAATCATGAGAGTAATTAATACTGATTAGAAAAATAATTCCAGGTAAAGGGCATCTGCTTTAGTAAACTCTTGATTTCCAATCTGTATGCCCAGAGCTTTCTGGGAGACAGGTCAATTGTTTACTAACTCTGGGTAGTGAACAGTAGTCTGCGGCCCCCAGGTTTACTGACATGTCATAGCAAACCTCTGTCAGTTCTGGATTTGAAGTATTCTGGTGAGGGTTATTGTACTTTATGAAATCTCACTTTTTCTTTTTCTCCTTGATATTAGCAAAATAATTCCTGCTTCATAAGAGTTGGTGTGTTTGAATGATATGTTGCAGATACAGTATTTCATACATAAGTGCTCAGACATTTATGATATTAAGTATTTGGAAGTGTATATTTATATGGGAATATATTAAAACCTAAACTTAAATTTGGGGAACTGGGGTGATAGCTTCATCAATAAGATGCTTGCCATGAAAGCAGGAGGGCCTGGACTTGATTTCTCAGAGCCCAAATAAAAGTCAAGCAGGGACATACGCTTATAACCTGTGTTATAAAGATCCCTAGGTTTGTTCAACAGCCAGTCTAATTGAATTGCTGAGCTCGATACCCTGTCCTAAAACCTAGAGATCAATTAAGGAAGATGCCAATACTGACCTCTGGCTTCCACATAGACACACATATGTGTGTACTCTCACATACACATGAATGTGTATATGTACATACATGGATAAAGTATTAAATTTCAAACACATTTTTCTTTCTATATTCATTTTTCCTCAAACAAATATGCTCATTTTTCACAAATGGAAGTTATCATTTTACGAATTAATTTGTTGTGAGATTTCTTCTCTAGCAAATTACAAGACTTATTAAATTTGCCAAAATTGAATTTCCATGATTTTTCAGGAATGTGGCTATAATTTGGATAGCATGACATGTTTTATAACTTGTATTTATGTTTGCATAACTGCTTATTGTGAACGAATTTCAAGATTAAACTTAGCATTGATGCCATTAAAACTGTTTTATCCAAGGGATCGAGGCTATAATCTGAGCACCAGGAAGACTGAGGGAAGAGTGCTGAGAATCTGAGGCTAGCCTGGGCTGTCCTGAAAGTGCTGAGAATCTGAGGCTAGCCTGGGCTGTACTGGCAGTGCTGAGAATCTGAGGCTAGCCTGGGCTGTACTGGAAGTGCTAAGAATCTGAGGCTAGCCTGGGCTGTACTGGAAGTGCTGAGAATCTGAGGCTAGCCTGGGCTGTACTGGAAGTGCTGAGAATCTGAGGCTAGCCTGGGCTGTACTGGCAGTGCTGAGAATCTGAGGCTAGCCTGGGCTGTACTGGAAGTGCTGAGAATCTGAGGCTAGCCTGGGCTGTACTGGAAGTGCTGAGAATCTGAGGCTAGCCTGGGCTGTACTGGAAGTGCTGAGAATCTGAGGCTAGCCTGGGCTGTACTGGAAGTGCTGAGAATCTGAGGCTAGCCTGGGCTGTCCTGAAAGTGCTGAGAATCTGAGGCTAGCCTGGGCTGTACTGGCAGTGCTGAGAATCTGAGGCTAGCCTGGGCTGTACTGGAAGTGCTAAGAATCTGAGGCTAGCCTGGGCTGTACTGGAAGTGCTGAGAATCTGAGGCTAGCCTGGGCTGTACTGGAAGTGCTGAGAATCTGAGGCTAGCCTGGGCTGTACTGGCAGTGCTGAGAATCTGAGGCTAGCCTGGGCTGTACTGGAAGTGCTGAGAATCTGAGGCTAGCCTGGGCTGTACTGGAAGTGCTGAGAATCTGAGGCTAGCCTGGGCTGTACTGGAAGTGCTGAGAATCTGAGGCTAGCCTGGGCTGTACTGGAAGTGCTGAGAATCTGAGGCTAGCCTGGGCTGTCCTGAAAGTGCTGAGAATCTGAGGCTAGCCTGGGCTGTACTGGTAGTGCTGAGAATCTGAGGCTAGCCTGGGCTGTACTTGAAAAAAACCTGAACTTCTTGAGTATGACCCTTTCTCAAAAACTGAGACCAAAACCACATCTTAGCTTGTGAGCATTTAATTTCCAGACTGCATCTTTGGAGATGTCTACATGATCATGTTTAAAAAAATCAGCACTCTGAGGCTGGAGAGGTAGCTCCAAGGTTTGGTTTCTAGCACCCATTGGGGTGATTCACAGCTGCCTTTAACTCCAGCTCTAGGGGATATGGCGCTCTCTTCTGGCTTCTCTTGGTACCTGCACTCATGTGCACTTAGAGACATACATAATTTAACCAAAATTATGGACTTTAACAACAACCACCAAAAAGAAAAAAAGAAAGAAAGAAAGAAATTGTGGACCTTGCATCAGGTCTGAGAAAGGTATGATTTGTGTGCTAAAATGGAGCTTGTAAGTTAAGTAATGCTGACGATCCGTCTCACCTCTGCCAGTCTTGTTGGTCTACGTCATCAGAGCAGCTGCTATGCCCAGGGCAGTTCTTCTGGTGCTGCGTCCCCTCGTGTTGTTGTCTCACCATCCACTACGGCTTTCCTTGTCATCCCAGGGCAAAGATGAAAGAGACAAAATAAAACGGAAGCGTCTTTCATTTAATTTCACATGACAGTTTCAGGTAGAGTAATGTAGGCTGCCCTCTTGCTGTTTTGGAGCTAGGGTAGGAAGCTTCCCTGAGCCCAAGTTTGAGACCTGCTTAGGCAACATTAGCAGATCCTGTCTCAGAACAATAAAGTATCCTATGAAGAAGCCCTAAGCACTGACCAGTGGTCAGCATTTTACTCCTAATTGTAGGCAAAGTGACCTCAGAGCATCAAAGTTCTGCTCTCAGTAGGACTTTCCATTATCCCATGCTGCCACTGAGCTGTAAAGCCAACCCTCTTGGAATGTGTGACTAAATATGATAATGTATAAAATCAAGCTATTCAGTAAGTATGTCTATGGATTGTGCATTACAATGCTGACTTTTCTTTGTGAAAGTATGTATATGCGTTGGTGAATAACTGTATGTGTCATATATGTGCATGCACATGGAGTCGGGAGGTTGACAGCAGATGTTTCCCTCCATCACTCTGGATGTGCTCACTAACTTGGCCCGTTACCCAGCTTGCTCTGGAAATCCAACGTCTACCTCCCAAGTGCTAGGGTTGCAGGTGGACCACTGTGCCTGCCTTTTCTGTGGGTGCCGGGGTTGCACACTCTCATCCTCAGACTTGAGTGGCCAGTGCTTTATCCCCACAACCTTCTCCCGAGGACCAGAGGGTGACAACATAATCATAGAGAGTAATTAGGCACGATGTGTTTGGTGTGGTATGCATTGGATTTCGATAGTAGATGTTTCCTTTTGCCTCTGTAGACCTCTTATTCTCTTCAAATTCCTCTGAGTTGTACACCTTCCTGTTTCACGCTCCCATCCCCCTTACTTTTCAGGCTTGAGAAGTTTGGATTTGGGCTAAACTATACTTGTTTATTTGCCTGAGTAATGTCTACAGGCAGATCCTGTGGAAGCCTATCTCTGACTAATTCTTACTCTTTCTCTTGTTTTCCACGGAAAAATTTATTCATTTGTGAGTAATTACTAAGCTGCTATTAGATTTCAGGTCCTGTGCTAGGTAGACCTAGGCTGAGTTTGTATTTTGCTTTATTGGTTTATTGCTCTGACGATGAATTTAAGTTGAGAGTTTAGCATTTCTATTAGGGAACATACAACAGCCGTATGACATATTCCAATACGGCAGAGTTCACATCCCACTCCTGTGAAGACAGTGGAACATTAGAAATACTTAAATCACATGGTCTCCAGTTTTCAAACCTGCCCTTCTTTGCTCTTTTTCACTATTTTAATTAAACGCTTTATTCTGTCTCTAACCTTTCTAGAAACTGGCAGACCTTTCTCTTCGGATTCAACAAATTGAAACAACTCTCAATATTTTAGACGCAAAGGTTTGTATTTTCAAATACAGGATAAATGTTTTTGTATGGACACCATCTTTCTCAGCCATGCTTGAAATGTATTTGGGGATGAAATCAGCCAGCCCTGTATCTGTGGAGTGACACAACGCTGCACTGTAAAAGAAACACAGTCGCAAGGCAATGAATGCTGTTCCTTATGGACATTAACTTTGTCACTTTGTCACTTCACATACCCCTCCTTGAGGGTTCTTTGATTATGTGACTTAAAAGTACAATATAAACAACATGGTTAATTAAGCTGTCATGTGATTGTCATTATTTAATGGAAACTCAAAATTATTTTTCATGGTTATAATGTACTAATAGTAGCACAGTAATGTAATAAGCAGAATAAAACATAAATGTTTCCAGAGCAAAATTTATTAACACTATTTGATATTTTTATTTAGATATATCTCGAAAGTTATAAAAGTATTGAAAGAATACCAGTTTGAAATCACAAATTACAGAGAAGCTGGGTACAGTAGCCCATGGTGCTAACCCTGTACTGGGGAGGCTGAGGCAGGAGGATAGTGAGTTTGACAGTTTGACACCAGCCTGATCATACAGAGAGGGAGACTGTCTCTTAAAAACAAAAATGAAAGAAACAAAACAAAAAACCAAAGGCCCCATGGTGCCTAGCAAAACTAATTTGTATTTAAAGCCTAGAGATTTTGATAAATAACTGTCATTCAATTGAACTTGGTTTAGTTTATAATATTGTACATGTTCTTCCTGATTATGAGGCAGAGGATTTCATTCTACAGTATTTTCGTAATTTTTATTCTCCCTTCCCTGATACCCCTTATAAGAGTACTATGGCCCTGCTTTCAAGTAGGAATTTAACAATTTTAATTCATCAAAACATTTGCTAAATATCTAAGTAGGACATTTTATGCTCACATTAGAATAAGGAAGTGAAGGTAGGTATATTTACTTTCTCCGCCCCCTCTGGACTTCAGCAAGTATGTCTGCTGCCTTAGAACATTTCTCTGGCATAGAAATTTAGAACACCTGGCCCTGAAGATGCTGGGGACATTGTGTCAGTCACAACTATACCCACTTCGGACTTTGGGGCCACTGCCACTTTGCTAAGCACTGCTGTCAGTCAGCACTTGGCAATGACTTTTGCTGCCTGAGATCCTATCATCCCGGAGTCTTATGCCCTTTCTTATGACTGCATCTTACTTAACAGTGGGGAATTTTAAGTTGCTGCCACCCAAGGACACAAGTTTCATTTCTGTGTGGGCAAGTTAACCTTAGCATTTCCCTGCTGTGGTGGAATGTCACACAGTCAGCCAAACAGCTGACAAACACAGCACCAGGACAAAGCAGGAAGGGTTTTTATAAGTCTAACCCAAATGCTTGTCTTTATCTTTTGTTTTGTTTTGTTTTGAAATGTTTACCATTGGAGCCTGAAATGTTAACAATATGACCATTTGTTGTGTATGAAGAGAGCATATTTTAGTAATATTCAGTGATAAATGTTTAAAGAGAGAAAAGCAAGCTGTATTATATGTTAAAATGTAAAGACATCTCATACAAGCTTGAGGTTCAGAAGTGAGAAGGGAGGACCCAGCCAATCCAGTCAAATGAGCTACACACACCACACACACAAACACACACACACACACACACACACACACAGGAAAACAGTGTCCCACAGAGTACTTTTCATTAGCAATGCATTTTTAACAGAAATATTTAAAATAGTTTTATAAGGAAAATGTTCTTACCCCATTTATTGGTAATAAAGTAGGCTATACGGAAGGTGGGCCAGACACCCACAGCACATTAGTACTGTAGGACACTTCAGCAGTCAGAATCCAATGCCCACGTTTTTAGTCCTCTGGAGGCTCAACAATATTTTGTAGGAAAAGAAGGGTTATCAACTAAATTAAACTTTTGAAAAAAACTCTTCCAAAAAACAGTGAGTGTTTTTTTACTTTTAACTTAAAACATGGAGATTAAAGGTAAAAATTCTGAACCTATACAGTTTATAGGTTTATTGGAGCTAAGTAAGAATCCACAGTCCCAAAGTTTTATTTGCAAATGCCAACACTATTTCATGTTTTTCAGCTGTCATCTATCCCAGGCCTAGAGGATGTCACAGTTGACGTGTCTCCTTTGAGTGTCACTAGTGTCACAAATGGGTCACATTCAGAAGCCACTGCTGCACAGCCGCAGGTAAGAGACGAGAGGTACCCGGGTTGAACAGGACAGTCTGATGCTAAACATGTGAGAAATTCTTGGTAGTCAAATCATAAAGGAAGCTATACACACACACACACACACACACACACACACACACATACACACACACACACACAGCCAAAAGTAACTAGACCCAAACGCTATCTATTTCAATGAACTGAACAAGATGTAGTTTTCAGGTTGACTTGTTTGAATTTGCATTCTTCATTATGATAAGAGTCACTATATAGTCAGTTTTTATGCCATAATATTTTTTATGCTTCTATATATTTAAGTTTTTTACTATTTATTTTAAAATCTCTATTATCTATACATCTCAGTAAGGTAGTAAAATATGAAACAACTTAGCCATCAAAGCGTGAGCCACTAAAACAATACCTACGTAGGTTCATTTTATGACTGTACCTAGATGCATTGTCACACCGTACTTTTAGGTCACACGCGTTACTCCTCAGAGGAGCCCTAGGCCCTGGGTAGTTGTTCTTCTGTGTTCTTCTATTCTTCATCCCAGGCAAACATTGAGAGTTTTCAGAAAAAGAAAATTTGCATCTCTAGTGAACATACATGAACCTTGTTATTATCCCTTAGACAGTGCAACTGTTTACGTTGTAATAGGCACCATAAGTAATCTAGAGTACGTTAAATTCAGACCAAGGCCACTTTATATAAGAGACTAGCAGGTTTCAGTATCTGTGGGGTCTGGAACCAGTTCCCCTGCAGATCTCAAGATACCTATTGTTATTAATCACACCTCAATTTCTTAATTTGCTTTGCAGATTCAGAATCACCTTTTGTATGTATGACAAGTTTTGAGTTGTAAATTAGTTTGTTTAGAGTATCTGGAAGTTCTTGTAGCCTTCCTAGATTTATACAGTTGTGACAGGTATTGTATTGATCAGCCTAATAAAAGGACTCCTAAGGCATGTTAACATTCAGATTGACTTTTCTTTTTTTCCTCATCAACATTAACTAGTGTACTCTTATATAAAATATTTTGAAGCCAGGTGGTGCAGTATACCATTAATCCTAGCACTTGGGAGGCAAAGGCAAGTGGATCTCTGCAAGTTCAAGGACAGCCAAGGCTACAAAAAGAAAACCAGTGTGTATGTTTGTTTATTTATGTATATATAAAATATTTTTGAAAGGAACTAAATATTGCTTTATAAAAATAGTCAAATCAGCTATGGACATTTGATAAATATTCATTCATAACCCTGGCATGTGGGAGGTGAAGGCAGGAGAATCAGGGGTTCAAGGTTATCCCTGACTAGATAGTGAATTGTAGGCCAGTCTATATGAAACCCCTGCCTCAGCACAACACAGCACAATACCAAAACCACCCATTTATCACTCTTTGTAAGCTATGAGTCAAAATCCGGAGCTCTGCATAAGATCCTGTACAACTTTAATCTCATGGCTCAGATCTTATTTTGTTCACCATAGAATATCCAGTTGTACAGATTGAGATCAATTGGAGAATGAAATGAAGGACAGTTGAGAGAAAGGATTAGGATGCTTAACAGACCGTTCACACAGGAAAGGCATGCCGGCGCGTAATTAAACCCTGCGAGGGCTTGGCTGTTGGCACAGAGTAGCAGCTGGAAGTTGAGGACTGTTAGACTGGGTAGAACTCTCAATTGCTCTGCTGAGCTTGGATGAGCCATGCATAAAGACTTTCAGAAATCCACTCAGATCGCTCTTTGTTTTATGGGTAATGATGTTTCACTGTACTAACTGTTTGCAGATGAATCATATATATTTTCACTTGCTTGTGTAACATTCAACAGTATTGCCTAGTACAAGAACCAAAAGAATTGTGTTTGGTTTATCGCTCTAGAATTCCTTCTTTTTTTTTTTAGACTTGCCTTATATATAAATTATGTTAGAAAAAGTCAATATACAAACATAACTTAGGTTCGTATTCTAAAGACTGAAGTTTTTTGTTTTGTTTTGTTTTTTGAGACAGGGTTTCTCACTGCTTAGCCCTGGCTGTCCTGGAACTTGCTCTGTAGACCAGGTTGACCTTGAACTCAGAGACCCACCGGCATCTGCCTCCCGAGTGCTGGGCTTAAAGGAGTGTGCCACCAATGTCCAGATGAGACTGAACATTTCTGAAATATTAATGTGTCTACATTTTAGCATAGATACATTGACATGAAACTAATGGCGTCTGTGGAGGAAATTTCTTGTAGCAGTTGTGCCAATGCTGAATGAGAAGCAAGCTTATTCTAACGTTCACATTGGTAGAAAAGCCAAGTGTTGTGGTATCGTGTGCTGTATGAATCTTCCCTTCACACTGAGCAGGGAGTCCTGTGCTCAAGTGACTGCACAGTTCTGTGCAGTGTCCGGAGGGCCATTATTTAAAATCGCCGTCCCTCAGTGCCGGCACTGGCACTAGCATTTGAGTATCTGCTGACTTTATTACCATTAATAACCACTCTTCAACACAAAATATGCATGATCAGACATTATGGGTTTCTCCAAGAAATCTCTGAGCATTGCTCTCTGAAACCTTAGAGTCGCCATACTCATTTAGAATATAATGGTAGATAAATGAGGGGACAGTAGGGTAGTTGGCACATACCTAGAAAAATAATGTACTGTTCAGTAGTTGAACAGTTGACAGATGCTTTGCTACTTTCCTGGTGTGTCCACCTGTCATGTTTCATAGGAATACATCTGCATCTCAAGGAACAATCTGTTTAGTAGTATTAAGCTTGGTTTATAAGTATAGATATTTGGGAATATATATATATATATATATACATATATATATATATATCCCATAATTAAATTACTGGTTTTGAAATATAAAAGTACAATTTGAATATTTATTGCTTCATAATTTTAAAAATAAACATTGCTTTTAAGTAGCATGATGGGCCCTTTCTGTGAACTAAAGATTTACATAAAACTCTACAGCAGAGCAGCACGAAAGACTCTGGAGTACAGGAAAGTGAAACTCCATCAGAAAACGTCCTAACTGTAGCCAAGGATCCACGGTATGCCCGGTACCTCAAGATGGTTCAAGTGGTAAGCTGATTCTGTCTTCTCTGTCTAGCACTGGGGATGTCATTGTATCTTTTCCAGTCTGAGAAAATGGCTAACCAGAATGACCAAGTTTTCAAGTGTCTTGCGTCTTTCCTACTTCATAATGCATTTCTTAAAAGAAACCAGAGTCCAGCCTTTCCCATTAAAATCAATTACACTTATAGTTGACACGGCTTAACATAGCTCGGTTCCATTATTATTGTATTTGAAATCTTGAATGTATCAAAAAAAAATGAAAGCTGTTCGTTTGGTAAACTGAGTTTGATTCCCATAAGCCAGTGTAAATACGGTTTTAAAATATATTTTATTTTACTGTTCATCTATCAGTAATTTGGTTTATAAAAAAGAGCACAACTTACTTAGCTACCTAAGATAATAGTTTTAATTTTATATACCTTTAGGGTTTATGTTTTTCCAAGAACCTATACATGGCATGATGTAGAAAATGTTTGTGGTTGTCTGTAGCTGAGGTAAATTTATTCACATACCTATAGAAAGCCCTACTGCACATAACTGTAAAGAGCTAACGGAATTATTATTTTTCTGCTAATCAAAAATATTAATGGAGAGAGGGAAATTAATGCTAATTAACATTTTGTTGTCAGGCCAAAAAAAAAAAAAAGTGCTGAAGTGTAAAAAGTAAACTTGTTCCACAGTCAGTGACTGTGGGTTTTTTTGTTAGAGACAGATTTGCTTTGTTTAGACCAGGCTATGTTTGTTTGTGTCATACAACCTCCATCCCCCAGTAGGTAGAATGTGGGCTTCGTGATCCAGCTTCAGGAACACATCCGGGGGTGGCAGTTGTTTTAGACCATGTCTATCTACAAGCAAATTTTTTGAGTTTCTCTGACACCAGACTTCTGCTTAGGAACACAGGAGAGACAGTGACCCTCAGAATCTGAGAAAGTGGGACACTTCAACAACACCTCTGACCTTCCTGGCAGAGTACAGCACTTTTCGCTACAGTGAAGAAATGCTCTAGAGATAGCTAGTGTTAGGCTGCTGTCGCGAGCCCCACTTCCCGCCGGCAGGAACAGGATTCTTCTGCGAACAACCTTTATTGTACAATACTCTGAGCAGGGGACCCATGTGGAAGAAAAATGCACTGCTTATATATGCCCTGGAGACTCGTGTCGCTACCTGATTGGTGCGCCCTCCAGTAACTCATTAGCATGCCCCGAGAGCGGACTGTGACATATGTGACGTCTGTGGCACATGCGCACTATGTCTCTTGGGCTCTGTTTGCTGAGTCCTCGGCGGGAAACCAGCGCCATGTTTGGGTGCAGCACAAACGGCTCTCTACAGGCTGCTCCTGGGAGTGGCGGTGTCTTAGTGTTTCTATTGCTGTGAAGAAACATCATGATATGGCAACTCTTGTAAAGGAAAACTTTTAATTGGCGCTGAGTTACAGTTCAGAGGCTTAGCCCATTACTGTCATGGTGGATGGCATGCAGGCAGACATGGTGCTGGAGGAGCTAAAAAGTCCTGTATTTTTTTAATAGATATATTTATTTATTTTATGCATATGAGTACACTGTAACTGTCTTCAGACATACCAGAAGAGGACATTGGATTCCATTACAGATGGTTGTGAGCCACCATGTAGTTTCTGGGATTTGAACTCAGGACCTCTGGAAGAACAGTCAGTGCTCTAACCACTGAGCCATCCCTCCAGCCCCGGAAGTTATATATCTTGATCCACAGGCAGCAGAAAGAGACTATCCATACTCGGCATAGCATGAGGATCTGAGACCTCAAAGCCTGCCGCACAGTGACACACTTCCTCCCACAGGGCCACATGTTTTAGAAGCACCACTCCCTGTGGGCCAACTTTTCAAGCATATTTATCCATGGGGGCCGTTGCTATTCAAACTGTCACAATAGGAAAGTGCGTTTATCACCTCATCTGTGACCCTCTGAACTCTGCTCTTCTCACACTGGAGGAAGTGAACCAACTGAGGAGAGAGTAAGAGAAACAGGACATCTCATCACCCTGTTCTTCTGTCACTGAGACTAAATGAGCAGATGCCACGGTCTCTAATGACTATTGCCGGGTGTCTTCTAAAGCCGATGGTAACGTGTCCATGTTCCTCCAGTTCCAGTTTTGACAGACAGCAACTCACGATGTATGTAAGAAACACAAAATGTGCTTATTTATAGATTAATAATTAGACTAGAGAAAATGTTGTGAACACTAATTTCCTATAAAGTATTTAAAGCCAACAACTTAAAGAAATAGGAGCGAATACTGTGCATCTCTCCATGACTATAGCCGGAGCAGAGGATGAACAGGCAGCATCAATCTGTGGTTGACAAGGCTGAGCACTGACTCTGTAGACTGAGCACCATGAAGTGCTGTTGTCATTGTGGTTGTAATTACTGTGCTAAAGACCATGGCCCATTGGAGAGGGAAGGGTTTGCTTCAGCTTACAACTCTCAGCTCACAGTCCATCTCTTAGAAAAGTCAGGGTAGGAATTGGAGGCAGGAACCCAGAGGCAGGAAGTGAAGCAGAACCCATGAAGGATTTTTGTGTTTGTGTGGTAGTTGCTTATCAATGTGCTTCCCACGGGTTGCTCAGCCTGCTCTCTCGTAGAACCTGGGACTACTTGGCCAGGGTGGGCCCACCACAGTGGGCTGGGCTCTTCCACCTCTATTATTAATCAGAAAATGTCTGACACACTTGCTGTAAGCTAATCCAATGGATGCATTTTCTCAGTTGAGGGTCCTTTTTCCAGATTACCCCAGCTTGTATCACTTTGACAAAAGAATTAGCCAGCACTGGTGCTAAAGTAAGCACAAAGATTACCCATGGTTGTTTCTCTCCTCTGACTAGTGATATATTATATTTAATATGTATATGTTTAATATATATGTGTATGTGCTTAATATAGGTATATTTAATATATATGTATATGTGTGTATAATTTATATATAAAACAGAATAGTAACAGGACAGGTAATTTATAGAGGATCTATCTCATAGGCATCTTAAGAACTTTGGTTTTGTTACTTGCTGAGATGGTAGGCTGTATGATTTGACAAAAAAAAATGATAAAGGACTATTACACACATATACACTCAGAGGGGGAAAAGAAGGGAGGGAGGGAGAGAGAAAGGGAGGGAAGAGAAGGGAGAGAGAAGGAGGAACAGGAAGTAGAAGAAGGGAGGAGAAAGAGCAATATAACTATTTTTAAGTAATTAATGACAATACACTCATAGAACAGAGTATGAAATAACAATTTCCATAGTGAATATGGAAAACGTGGCTGCCTGGCTCGGTGGAAGGAGACACAGCTCTGCCTTATGCTCTGGAAGGTACAGAAGCTAAGATGTGGGATGAGCCAAATCTTCATGAGAAGCAATGGAGAGAAGCAAAGTCTAGGTTCAGAGTTGGAAAAGCATTGCACTGCTGTGAGGAAGGATTTGTGGTTTGGTTTGAATGAAGAATGGAATTCAGGACAAGGAGCAGTAGGAAATAAAAGTTGGGTAATAAGAGTCTGGGATGCAGGTTGGCACAATGAACTAAAAACAATAAAATTAAATTTAACTTGGATGAACTTCCAGTTTTGGGATGGCAGGGCAAAGATATTGTTTCTCCCTTTCTTCTTGAAAACCACCCCCAAACAGTTAGAAAACAACCTTCAACTTCAGTGACGAAGAGGCATGCAAGAACCACAATGCTTGAAATTAAAAGCAGAGACAAGAGAATGATCGGTGAGCTGGTGTGACCGACAAAGGCCAAGAGCATGTGTCCCAGGGGAGACTCCACAGGGCTGGGGTGCTGATAACTCAGGAACACCTAGACGGAGGGCTAGGAGGAGGCAGGAGCTTCAAACAGGGAAACCTGGTTTCAACAGAAAACCTCTCAGACAGAGCAAACTGGACCATTCAGCAATGTTTAGGCCCAGAAACAATATATACATTGTGTGTGTATATATATATATATATATATATATATATATAGTCTAGAGTTAAGCCAAGAAATTCTAGCAAGTTATGTTTTCTTCTTTTTAACAAAACATTTATGTTTTAAAAACTATTTTCAGTAAAAAATTATAAAGTATTTTAAAATTAGAGACCATCTTGAAAACACATCTGGTCTGGCTCTGGCTTCCCCATGGAGGGATTCCGGTTCTATGGGGTGGAATCATGAGCCTGTGTTTCATAGACTTCACATTCTGAAAGCAAGGCCAGAGGACACTGTCACTCAACGTAGGGTAACCAAGGAAGGCCTCACTTAGAAGGACGATTTTGTATGAAGACTTAAAGGAAATAGTGAACTTGGGGAAAAGACAGAGTAGTTGATGTGAAGTACCCCAGGGCAGGCTGACTGACTGCCCACTTGTCCACGGATCATCACAGAGGGTCTGGACTGACATCAGAATGTGACAGGGCAGGTGACTGAGAGAAAAGCTGCCTCACAGGCCTCTTCAGAACTTTGGCTTTGTTATCTAGTGACGTGACAGGCTGCATGATTTTTTAAAAAAATGACAGAGGACCATTACACAAATACACGCACATTCAGACTCGTGTCTTGTGCACGCACGCACGCGCGCGCGCACACACACACACACACACAGAGAGAGAGAGAGAGAGAGAGAGAGAGAGAGAGAGAGCAACATAACTTATTTTACATAATTAATGACAAAAATCAAAACTGAAATAAGCTTTTGGGAATGTTAGCTGGCTAGCTAAGCATTTAGTACACACCTGTGACAAAAGTGAGCAGAGACAGTGCCCACCTCATCTGCAGGGGCTCTGCGACTTGCCGGGTGGGTACCAGAGGGGACTGACTCCGCTTGCATGCCCTGGAATGCTGCGGCAGCGGACTGGTTACTAATGACTACCACAGTGTGGAGACGGGCAGGGGAGACACTCCAGCGAGAAAGCATCAGCACAGTGGATCCCTTCAGTGTGTGAACTGTTGGTTTATTCAGTTTTCCTTGTCCTGTTTCTGGATCGCAGTTGACTGGCTAACTGCAGCTGTGAAAGGCAGGGCCGTGGACGCAGGGCCGTGTGCTTGTTACTGGTTATGCTCCCTGTGACCCTGTCATCTTTTTTCCTGCTTCCTTCCCAGATTGTTTAGAATCATTTCATCCTCTAACCAGAAGGGTAGAAAGATCCCCCTCCAGCCATCTCAGTGCTTAATCTAGTAGAGACTTGAGTCTGCAGACTACCAATGTAGTGACCACGAGTTCACTGCCTTCCTATAAGCAGGTTCAAGCACATCATTTTCATTTTCAGGCTCTCTCAGTATTAAGACGCACTGTAGGGGAGGGGTGTTTCTCCCTAAGACGCCATGAAAGCCCTCGGCTGTCTCCAGGAATGTATTGCTTTTAGAGCTGCCCTGCTTCACTACTTTAAAGCCTGCTGACTTGAATGAACTAATATAAATGTCTTCCGATGGAAACTAACAGGCTCCCACTTGGTTCCCAAGTCCCTGTTCACAGAACAGGAAGTAATACCTTGCACGTTGGCTTCTTCGCCCTGTTGAGTTACACATCTTGTGATGGTTTCCACTGCAGACAGCACTTGTTTTCAGAGATAGTCTTGAGTGCCCAGAAGCATGTGTGCCCTGAAATGGAACTCGGTGTAGCTTCTTAACTCTGCCTTACACTTTGTGTGACCATGTTAACCTTTGTCACCTCGAGGCCTGTTTCCACATGTGTAAGCTGAGACCTGGACGTCCTTCTAGATTTACAACCTGTTCATTAATGCTCAGATCTGGACCTTGCCGGTAATAAAGGTTCCTGGAACACCTGAAAGCATTTTCTGATTCCTTTCCTTTCCCTTTAAAGTAAGTTTTATTTGAGAGTTTTCAGTGAGTAATACAATTTTGTTCCAAATGTGGCAGATAATTGATTCTGATTTAGTGTTTGTTACCATAATAGTGTGGCACCAGCCTTTGCTAAGTTACATATTGCTTTTATAACTTAACTGGAATGGTGCACATAGGTCACTTTTCCAACAATACTCTCCCCACTTTTACTGGCAGAGTTTGGTGAATCTTGTGCCAGTAATAAATTGTACATTGGGAAAGTCCTCCTTCCACATTAAGGAAGCTAATGACTTGTACTTTTTGAAACCATATTTGCCAAAACAGTCTCTTCAGACACTTAAGAGTTTTCAAAGCTCTGTTTTCGTTGGCTTGTTTGAAATGTGAATTGAATAATCTCTGGTTCTGGTGGCTCTGAGGCATCCATTGCCAGCACTGAGCGTTGGCCTAGGGAAATGAGACTTCCATTACCTAAGGGCAGAGAGTCTCCAAATGATTATTAAAGATGTTCAGGAGGTGATACACCTTGGACCTGGGACGAGGTTCACTTTAGGTAGAAGCAAACTGTAGGTAGGAGTAACTGTAAAAGTAGTTGACCTCCAGACCCTCTTTATATGAGTACAGTGTGGCTTCCATTGTCTAGAAAACTCAAGGACAGCTGCTTATCACTCATGAGTGGGACCAAAAGACAGAGTTACAGTTGATGGTAATACCAGCTGTCAGACACCGGTTTTAGATTTAGTTTAATAAATACACGTCACTTCTAAGTATGAATACGTGGGTTTTTAAATAATACCTGAGGTTTTATAATAATATACATACTATTACAATCAATATCAAGGCTCTGTTTTCTGAACACTGGAAGATTTGTAGACTGAAGGAACAATTTCATATTGCTTACTGACGGTGAAGACCATACACCCAGTCTTTGGACAAACTTACTGTTTTCTGCCAACTAAATGACTGTGCTGTCAATTTGGTTATAAGTTAGACAAAGTCCCTGTAGAGCAGTAGACCATGAGGAGGAGCTGTGAGCTGGAATAAATGGGCCTCGGGTACCCTCTGGTAGCCCCTCTTCTACATCCTACCTCAGAAAAAGTGCAAGAAGCTAGCCAGACCTTTCCCTCAAACAGAAAACTTCACAGTCACAATACTACCAACTCTTTGCTGTGACTTGATATCAGAAGACCCAGAAAGGAAACTTTGGGTCATATTTTTGATAAATATAAAAATCACTAATTTTCTCCCAGTGAACTGGACACCAAGAATACTCTTTGCGAAATGTTTGGTGCTGATTATAAGCTCTATAAAGACTGTTAACTATAAATCACCTTGCATTTCTGTTAAGTATCTGCATGTGCCTTGAAAGTTGTGGCACTCGGAACACTTCACAGTGACATGAGTTTATTGTTGAGACCCCGTCCTGCCTGACATGGTGCTGCACTCTGTAATGCCAGGCCTGAGAGACTGGGGCAGGGATGGTTTAAGGACAGCCTGGGGTATGCAGATGATCCCGATCAGGCTGAGTTACATACCGAGTTCCTGTCTATGCAAACAATGCCTTTCAATTATGTACATGTTGAGGGGTTTCTTATTGGCTGTTTTTTTTCCTTCAGTACTGGGTATTGAACCCAGGGCCTCCCAAATGCTGCACACTGAGCTATAGCTACAACCTGCTTTTTAACTTCTAAACTTTGGGGTTGTTTGAAGGAGAGAGTTGCTTTTTTTAAATTTGGGTTTGGGTTTAGGGGGGGTATTTATTTTGCGTTTTGTGAGGTTTGGTTTGTTTTGTGGTTTGTGGTTTTTTTTTTTTTTTTTTTTTCAGACAGTGTTTCTCTGTGTAGCCCTGGCTGTCCTGGAACCCACTCTGTAGACCAGGCTGGCCTCCAGCTCAGAAATCTGCCTCCCTCTGCCTCCCTAGTGCTGGGCACCTAGATCTTGATTTGTTTTTTTGTTTGTGTATTTGTTTTTGAGATGAGGTCTCAGTGAGTTTCCGGGCTGACCTTGAATTTACTCTGTCATCCAGGCAGTTCTTGAGCATGTCCTCCTGCCTCAGCCTCCGAGATAGTCGGGATTACAGGCCTGTGACACCTGGCCCAGCTCTCCCTCACCCCTTTATAAATATGGTGTTAGCAATAAACAATACATTGAACTCAGATTTTAAGACTCATGTTTTCCCTGGCGTGTGATGAGGACGGCAGGAAGTAGGTGTCATGCAGACTAGGGCCACTGCATTGTGTGGCTAGTGCCATTCTCCATGCCCCTGTCCCTCAGATGTCACTATTGCCATGCTCCTGCAGGGGTTTCCACGCTAATGCCGCATGAGCCACTGTCCATTTCTGTTTAGGAGCTAGTTGTGGCCACACCGCTTTTATAGCTGGTGCTTCATGTGTTGGGAAAGTGTGGTTGAGCGGTGAACCTTCAGAAGGTCAACAATTCTCCGTCGCATACAAAGAACAGCCACCCGTCAGCAAACTGATGTACTCACATGGAGGCCACTCACCCCTAGAGCTGCTGATAGACACTTGGCTATCGAACACTTGAGTTCTTTGTTTTTAATGCTGTATCAGATACTTTAAAAATTAATTTTAATTAAAGACAAGTTTAGGGGTAGAGAGACGGCTCAATGGTTAAGAGTTCTTGCTCCTCTTACAGTTTGGTTCCCAGCACCCATATAGGGGCCTTACAGCTGCCTGTAACTCTTGCTCCAGAGTACCTGATACCATCTTTTGACCACTGCAGGCACCAGCAAGTACATCCCCACCCCCCCCCCACACACACAAGGTCACATGTGTGCTGTACACACACAAATAAAAATAGAATATTAAGTAATTGAAAAGGGATAAGTGGTAAATAAGAAAATGTAAACTAATAGTCAAATGTAATTGAGAGCCAGCAGAATGGTTCAGTAGGTCACTTGCCACCAAGACTGACCGAGTTCAGTCCCCTGGACTTACATAAAAGTCCATATAAAAATGTACTTATTCATGAACTTCAGGTTTTGTATCAATGGCAATTATAATTAAGATACTCTAGAGAATACATAAAATGCATTATTTGAAATAACTTCAAGTCAAATAAATATTCATTTCGTTTCACTTTGCCAAGTGCTGGTACAGTCAGCTTCGGTTGTGTAAACTACCACAGCACAGTGCCTGTCCTCATCCAGCATGACAGCAAGGACAGAGAGCACAAGCCAGCAAACCCCTTTCTTGTCCTCATATCCTTCATTACACAACCTCGCTTGGCTCTCTGGAAGTCACAGGAAAGGCACAGATGGCATCCTCTCTGGGGCTTCCTAAGGGGGCTGTGAAGCATAGGCACATACTTGGGGGACAGTCATTGCTGAAAGTGGGGTCCTCCCTCACCCTGACCCACCCATATGTGCATTTGATTCATCAGAGCCTCTCTTCCCACTTTCTACTTCTGCCAGAAATAAGGATCTACACCAGAAGGTTGTCCAAATGGGTAAGGGGAGGAAATAACCACTAGAATCTGGGCAGTTCCTTCCTCCTGTTTTTTCCTCTTAAAGACACACAGTTCTCACATTTCCTGTTAATTGTCTATCTGTCAGTTTGGTTAATTAGTGAGAGGAGAAATAAAGACCACAAGACCAAGGGAGGTGTCACGGGGAGCAAACTCCCTGAGGAGGGAGAGGCTTGCCTGTTAGCAGGCCCACACCTAAGTACCATTCCTGCAAAGTCTCCAGCCCACCTCAACACCTCTCTGGCCCAGGCTTACAAAGGACTCTTAGTTCATTGCTGAGACTGAGGCTGACAACATATTATCAGACTCAAGCCTCTCTGCTGAGTTTCTGTAACCCCTCTGGGTGCCCAACCCTGACTATCTTTCCTTCATATGTATGGATTCCTAAGGTCAGAGACCCATGAGGCAGCTGCTCAGAGTCCTTACCCCAGCTGGAAAATAACCCTAAAGTAAACATGCTGTGTGCTTAAATCACTAGAATCTCCTCTGTGGCTTCCATTGCTATATTTTGTGCGTGTCTTTGACATCAGAACTCAAAGACTTGTAATTTGACTAGCAAATTCTGAAATGACTTTATGATAACTGGGTGGCACTGAGAAGAAAGCTCAGTAGCAGAAAGAACATTCTACATTTGCAGAGGACCTGAGTTCTAGTCCAGTACCAGCATCATACTACCCACAGCCACTTGTAACGCTGACTTGAGGACATGGCATCCTCTTCCGGACTCTGAGGGAACCTGTGCTCATGTGCTCCCTTCTATAGACACATGCACACTCACGTCCAGAGCCTAAGAAAATGGCTTTACATTATTTGCAGGTTTATTCTTAGAAGTGTAAAGCACAGTGACATGTAAAATGAGTGAGTGCATGTGTAGAAAGAAGTGTCCTCTGAGGCAATGAGGTAATGGCTCCACTGTTGATTAGCCTTTAATCCCAGCATTCAGGAGGCAGAGGCAGGTGGACCTCAGTGAGTTTGAGACCAGCCTGGTGTACAGAGTGATCTCCAGCCAAACCTGCGTAATAAGAGACTGTCTCCCCTCCCCCTGCCAAAAAGGGGGGGGGGGGAGGAAAGATAAATGAACTCTATATACCTCTTTTATATGATAGTAAGGGGAAGAAATTGGGCTCCCAAAGCACAAATTACTCTTAAATCAACAAATACTTGAGTAGTTACAAATGCAAAGAAAACATTTTATGCACTGTGCTGGTCATTAGCACATGAAATTTATTATGTTACAAGTATATTTTATGGGGCATGGGAGGGTGTTAATAACATGGGAAAATTGATGTAGCTATGTTTTAAATTATCTCATAATAATAGATTCCTCACTTTTGGAAATGGTTTTTTTCAAGCTTTTAAAACTTCATATGCATCCAGACGGGCTTTAATTTCTTATCCCCAAAAGAAAGAGACAGGATTGTTAAAATACATTTTTTTTAAATTAATAAAGACATGGCAATTTCCTTACCAACTTTCTGGGTCCTGAGAACGGCCAATGTGGCTTTTGCCCATTTTCTCCTGTGAACTGTCCCTAGATCTTTAAAGATACCTGGTAACAATGAAGAAGCCCTTCTGACTGGAACATTCACCACTTGAAATCCTCCTTGGGAAAGAAATCTGTCACTGTTCCTTTCCTAGAAATGACTGTGCTTACTGCCAGGCAGGATTTGTGATCCACATCCATGTTTAGGTTTCAGTTAGAAAGAACAGCAACAAACTCCACATTAATATCAGAACATAGCATCTTCTCGTCTGTGGAAGTCTTCCTAACAGTGCCTCCTTCTTTAGATAGCTATCTTTATGTTAAAGTTTTAAAGACATATTTGTAAATTAATTTTTATATTCCTTTACTGGAAGCTCCCAGAGGAAAAAAAAATCATTGAACATGTGCTTTGTTTTATGATTTTGTCAGCAAACAAATTATATATGCTTTATAAGAAAAATTTATCCTTAACACAAGACCATAGCATTTTATAATTTATGTTTTTTTTTTTTTTAATGGCATTCTTAACCATAGAGATGCATGCCTGTAATACTACAGTTTGGGAAGTGGGAGGCTGGAGGATCAGGGATTCAAGGCCAGCCCCAAGCTGCATGGTTTATTTGAGCAAGCCTGGGCTACATGAAGCCTGCCCGAAAATAAACAACTGCCCAAACATAAATAAATAATTAAAAATAGCACTTTTGAAACAGCAGATGGCACAGATCAGGCTAAGTCCATTCCACATTACAGAAGCTAATGGGAGTGCCGGGCTCCTTTTCCATCTTACATTTTCTGCACACCTCTCTCTGCAAATGAAAAGGGTCTGAGACTGGGATCTTCTGCCAGAGCCTGGTGATTAGGCTATAGGTGTTACCTCCCCCCCACAAGTTCTGTCTTCCTGTCCACTCAGAAGACTTTTATTATGCTTGTTCTATGTAAGGAAAGAGCTTCATATTTTCCACTTCTTACAACTAAATTGTTGGATTCAAATTCATAAAATGAGAGAGAGAGAAAGAAAAAAAAAAACCTAAACTATAAGAATTTTTTTTTAAGAAGCACAGTCCTCCCCCACCCCCTTTGGATCTAAAACTTTAGGAAAATTTCAGCATGGTTTCTAGAGAGATTTAGTAGCTTGGTTTTCATTAACACAATAACAGATATGTGTAAATATTGGCAGGCCTGGAAACCTCCAAACCATTTTTGTGATATAAGAAACTAGTATTTAGCCATTAGTGCTGCCATCCTAATTTCATTAGTGTGGCTTCTTTACACACTTTCTCCAGTGACGCAAATGCAGACATGAGTTTTTGGAACACCAGCCCCATGGCTGCCTTCTCTCTCCTTCTTACTTATGTTGGACAAACTGCCCTTATCACTTGCCAAAAAAAATCCCACAGTTCCGTAGACTTCAGTTTTTTAGGTCTCTTGTGTCCTCCTCAGACCACCACTTTGTCTCTTCGTGATTAGAAATTGGACACTTCTCTTTGATGGTTAACAAACCAGACTCTGTTACTTGAAGTCCTTCCTAGCAAGAATGTAGCAAACAGCAAATCCCTGGGGGGACCCTGCAGATACAACAGCAGGTCCTGTTGGAATGCATCCTTGGAACGCAAGCTCTACTAGTGGTTTTGTTTTCTAGCCTACTTTATGAGATTTACATTAAGGTGTGATTAGAAGCCTCTGCAGAGCAGAGGTTTGGAAACTGAGTCTATTTTCCTTTACCTTTGTCAGTATAGAAGAGTGACGGGGGTTCCTTGGACTTTTGGCATTTCTGTGTTCTCTTTCTGTAACCAGTTCCAGAAAAGTATGGTTAAAATATGGAGCTTCAAGCTCAGATGTCTATTCTTCTGCTCTAATCAGTTCCATGAATCGATGAAAATGGGAGTTTATCTGATTCTACCAGCATCCCTAGTTTCACCCCTACATCCCATCCCCACCCTCACCACACACACCTCTCTTCTCTTTTGCCCTTTTGTGCTATATTTTAGGAGAGTCTGTTCTTGGAGGTTTTTGTACTTCTTGTTTTGTTTTGGGTTTTTTTTTTTTTTTAAACCTCATTTTTCTTCCCTTCTGTTTTCTGGATTTTGTAATTTATTTTTGTAACCTTTCCAGTGATGTCCTGTGGCTTATGCTAACATATGATAAATAAATCACATAGTTTTGTTTGTAGAAAGACCTTATGACATCAAATCATACTTAATAGAAGCTGAGATGTTGTTTGGTTCTTGTTGTTTTTAGGAAATATGGCATGAACTCTTTTCTTTCCCCCTTTTATCCTTAAGATGTCAGTACTTTTGGGAAATGAAATGTTCTAACCTTCTCTTATTCTGTTATCCTAAATAGTTAAGTAGATCCATCACCACCCACCCCATTCTCCTAACTCCAGCTCATGTCCTTTTTATTTTTAACCCGTTGACACCAGTTAGCATGGCCAGTCCATGCATGGGTGTGGGGCCAGCCACTGGGGCATGACGGCCTAATCTGACCCTCCCCCCCACAGCCGGCAGCTGCCTAGAGCCTTTGTGTTAGCAGTGGTGGCACTTGGTAAGCCTCATCCTGGACTTGTCACTGGTCTGATCTTATACAGGTTTGGTACCTGCAGCCAGGGGAACTAAGAGCTCATCTGTGCAGCAATGGTCCGTCCCCCTAGCCTCTGGTGCATGGTCTTTCTGCCCTGTCTTCCATGACCATCCCTATGTCTTCATGGGAGGAGGTGTGAAACAGATTTCCCATCAGAGCTGAGTTCTCCACAGGTACTGATGCTCTGTACTTTGGCCAGCTGTGGCTCCATTAGCCACTATTCACTGCTAAAAGAGCTTCTCTGGTAAGAGAGAAGTCGTACTAATCTCTTGGTATAAATGGAAGTAGTAGATTCAGGGTTTCAATCTATTTTATTCAAGTCTTAGCTTTAAGATTTCAACAGTAGGGTTTCACCAAGCCTCTCAGTTCCTCCACTGCCATGGGAGTTCATAGTGGATGGGCTTCTTGTTTTGCTTTCTATATTGTAGTTGTCTAACTCTGTAAATCATCAAAGGCCCAGACTTTTATCTTCCATTTTCTTTGTCCTCCAGGACTATCATAATCTACGTCTCAGAACACAGTGAGTTTACGTCATGGCAAATGGTTGTTTCAGGGGAACTGCTTTGGAAAGAATTCTGAGTTGGAATTATTAATACCTGTTCATCTGATAGTTAGGGTACAGTTAAGCTGGGTTGCTTGAAACTTTTCCGCTTCTGAACTTCTTTTTCCTGAACATCTTTTTACATAACCTCAGGCATATCTACATATATAGATACAGATATCAGGTATATAAATCAAACATGGACTAATAATAAATCTTGAAAAATTGTTTAAAAATAATTCATTGGCATATATATAATTGTTTACATCTTAACGATTAAATCAAATTTGCATACTATTGAGATGGGTGTTCTCATTTATCTATACATGAATATTAGAACTTGGTTGAATGTTTATGCTGTAGGAGTATCAGATTTTTCTCAAAGATTTATATTTTAATTTTCTAATCAACAATGAGAACACTACTTCATATAAACACATGGAAAAAAGTAGCAAAAGTATGTTTAAAACTATTTCAAAAGTTTTAATCATAAGCCAAAATGTACTGAACATTTTGTGTGCGGGCATATATGTAGGTACCCACAGAGCCCAGAAGAGAGTGACTGATCCCTTGAAGCTAGAGATAAAGACAGTTGTCGTGGGGGTCTATTCATCAACCATGGTCACAGAGGAATGGTCCATATGAGGCAAGAAGGAATAGTTTGTTTGGCACAGCCCCAGTAGCTAGTGTTGGCTCAAACTTCTAGAGTCTGACACTGGGCAGGTTTTTTTGTTTTTTGGTTTTTTTTGTTTTTAGGCCTGTTCAAAGACAGTATGATTTGGAAAAGGGTTTCCTGGTAGAACACAGTCCCTTGCGCACAAGGAGGCATAATTACATCAAAACTCTTCTCGAAGTACATGTCACTTCTCCCATGAAGATGAGTTCTAGAGATAGACTGTCTGTGTTATCTTAAGGACCGGAAAAGGATCTAGTATGATCTCAGGCATACAGATATGCAGGTGTCATGTGCACTATTAGCTACCTCTTGTCCTAGTTGGGGGAGCTTGTGGCATCTCCTGGCAATGGAGAGAACACAAGGACCACCTAGGCTATGGGAAACTCCATTCACTCCCAGACATCTTACACTGCAGAGACCATTGTGTGTTTAATGGTCCTGGTTTCCCTGGTGCGTATGCATGAGCACAGCGACCTTAGTGTTCCCAACAGGTTGTGAGCTGCCTGACCCAGGTGCTGGGAACCAGGCTCTGGACCTCTGGAAGAGCAGCAAGTGCTTGTAACCCCTGAGCCATCTCTCCAGCCCAAACTCATTTTTTTTAAATGAAACTCAAACAGCAATTTTTAACTTCAAACATTTGAAGACAGTACAATCCAAATTATGCTAATTTGACATTTATATGCTGGGGAACAGTAGTGAGAAATTCTGACCAAAGTTTCTTTTCTATACATTACACGGTTGTTTCTGCAAGAGCAAAAACCTTTAAATATAAATTAAAAGGGCACTGCAGCTCCAGTTTTTAACCCGAGCAGAGGTGTTTCAGGTCGCATCGGAAAGTCTGATGGTGTGGACAGAGCAGTGCACACGTACCATGTGTCAAGAACCAAGGCTTTAGTAGAGCCGAGGGCCACAGCACAGGCAAGCACTGTCAGAAACACCTCAGCTGTACTGTGTTTTATTTTGAGTTAATTTCGGAGTGCACTACTTTCAGAAACCATTTAGTTCTGCCAAAGATTTTGTGATATATCCACACCCAGTTAATGTGAAGGTGTGGGATTCGTACACTCAGCAAATGTACATTGTGATGCGAGTACATTTGGATTCATTTCTGATGTATCACTTTACTATTCTCAGCCTGAATGCAGATACCATTCATGTGATACCAGTGTTTTTCAGTTTACCACTCCACTGTCCTTGCTTCGTGTTTCTGGTGGTGTTGAGACGGTATAGAATGTACTGCTTAGATTCTGTAAGGCGTCTAAAGGACATCAATGTTGGGTTATTACATGAGCATTTACACTTACATATGCTATGCTTTAAAAAGCTCTGTAGTCCTTTTCTAAATTGTTATCTGATAGCATAGCTAACTATTCATTCCTTCCATTTGGCCAAACTTCCTGTCGTCTGAGCTCTTGAAGCTCTTCCTGCTTTGGTGAGGTTGTAGCAGCAGGAGCCATATGTAGTGCTGGTTTGGGTTTATGTGGATTAGGTAGTGCTGTGTAAGACCTGCCCTGGCATCCTTCACGAGCTCTGCTCACACATCTATAGCGGAAAGGGGAGAGCTGCGTTAAACCCTGAGGTGCCTCCATGGATGCCTTTAGGTTGTTCATGGGAATAATGAGGAAGGCTTTCTGATGACTGCGTTCTTACCCTTTGTCTTTGATAGGGTGTTCCAGTGATGGCAATCAGAGACAAGATGATCTCAGAAGGACTGGACCCAGAGCTACTGGAGTGAGTCATGTTTCTGTAAAATTATATCTACACAGTAGGAAATGTCGGTTATTAAAAAAAAAAAAATCCAAGCTCTGTCTCATGCTTCCTATACAGTGTTTTATAGTTAAGGATATGATCATCATAAATCATGCCCATGCTGTGCTAAAAAGAAAAGGAAGTATTGTAGGCCACTAACGCAAGCCCTGGCACACATCAGAAGGTGAAATTCAGTAATGAGTCTGCTCAGAATCTGGTGGCTGGGCTGGTGGGGTTTGTTGCTGCTGTTGCTGTTGTTTCTGTTGTCGCTGCTCTTGCTGTTGTTGCTGTTGCTGTTGTTTTTCCCCAAACTGACTTTTTCTTCGTTAGTGATGTGACAAGATATTACCTACCTTGGTTTCTACTCAAGGCTACAATACATAAGAAATGTATTCTAACCTGTCCTAGATTAAGCTAGCCCGAGAAGTAAGTAGGATAAACAGTAGTCCTGGTGAACATTCATAGTTATTGTGAAACAGAGGCCAGTTAATATGTGTATTATAAAATGTCTTTTAGAAATGCTGAGAAATGATGGCTCAGAACATTGATAATAATTCATTCCATCCACGCCAACCTTGCTATGTGGGTCATCTCAATAAATTATATATCTTAATGGTTCTTCACAGCTCCTCTGCTTTACAAGCATCCGGATACTTGTAAAGAGTCTCTCTAGTTGGAGCTTTCACTTGCCTCTGTTCCCCAGGCATTCAGACTGTGCTAGCAGTATGCTTTGGAATTCTTCTTGGCTCCAGCACTTGAGGGAAAGGTGTGCATTTTGGAAACGAAACACTATAAAAGTCATCTTCTCATATTTTATCTTCAAAAATGTAAAATTCAAGAATGCCTTTAAACCTGCCAACAGTGGATTTTCCAGCATGTATGTTCATTTGGTGCGTTTCCAAATGGCAAAAGGATGCATGCAATAATGTGGCTTGGTGACTTGAAAAAAGATGTCTGTGTTGCTTTAAATGTAGATGATTTGTGGCGTGTAGTTTAATAAAATTGAACATTTGGATTTAATCTATTTTGGTATTGTATAATTATAAGTACTTTTACCATCAATTAAGACTTTTTTTTTGCTTCTGGAAATACACAATAGGCCATAAATAATAACAAAGATCAAAAATGACCCTTAAAATGGTGACATTTCACTCTAGAGGACAGGGAAGCCAGTGTCCTGTAAGCGTCTGCACAGTCTTCATGTCTGTCTGTGGTCTGCTTGTTGCATTTCATCTTCTTCCTAACCGAAGTCTCTGCTTGTGGTCCTTCCACTCAGAAGCTATTGACTGTTGAGCCGCAGTCGCCTTTGCTCCTCTCCTCTTCCCTACCACGTCAGTCACTGTGACTCGCCTCGTCCTCCGCATCACTTTCCCATGCTCGCACGCCAACGGCCCACTGCTGCTTGCTCTGCCCCTTCCCTCTCACTGAGGTAGGACAGTGGCACTGAGGTGGGGGTTGTGTTCTCTTTCAAGCCATCAGTCCACACAGATTCACTCACTTCATTCTTAGCACAATGTCTAAGTGTTGCGTGTAGATGCTTTTCCCATCATGTCCTGGGTCATCTCTCCAGTGCCTGCTCCTTCTGTGCATTTCTTTTGTTCAGCCATTGCAGATGACCTGTGTTTATCTGAACACAGCATCTTCCTGTTCCCTTTCGGCATGTTTATATGTTGTCTTCACTCCTCTCAGAACTCCTTTCTCTCCCCTATCTTGTTGGCCTGGGAAACTCCTCATTCTTCAAGATTATTGGGTGTTGTCACTTAAGAGATCCAGGGATACAGTATGCTCTCCTATTACCGTAACAAATTTGAGTGTATGTCACTGTCTATAAATGTGGAGAACTGAGCTCTGATGAGATGGCTGCCGAGTTGTAGGGTAGGATTCCGGGAGCAGTGAGCATGGCCTTACAGAAGGCGTCCATAACCACAGCCTAGAGACTGACTGCTGACCCATTACCTCATGGGTACATGTGGTGGCCTCCAGGGGCCCTGCTTAGAGGGGACTGACTCGCCAATCGCCACTACAACCATTCCCATCTCCAGTTAGCTTAGTATCTGTGGAGCAGCCACCTTGGTCAGAGGCCTTTGGGGGCTTCGGAATCACGTTTATACAAGATAGGAACCTTTACCTGAGCAGAAAAGCCTGACGTCAAGAACAAGAAGGGATGTGCCGTCCAAGGAGAGCACGGTTTTATTTAGAATCTTAGGTACAAAGTAAGCCTCCTCCAAGAATTTGTGAAATGTGTCCCGATTCTCTTTCCTTTAAACTTATAACTTTTAACACACTCTGTGTTTTTATGAGTCTCAGGTAATGAGACAGACTCCCATAACTGTTGGAAGAGCTAGGCTCTGTCTGTCTGTCTGTCCTGAGCAAAGCGACAGAGAAGCTGAAAGAAATAAGCAGCTGCTAGTGAGCCTGCTGTCAGCCCGGCTGCTGTACAGCTAGAGTTGGAAGCTAAGAGCACACTGCTTTAGAGTAGAAGCTGTATGATAAAGATGGGAGGTTTTACTGGACAGTTTAAGAAGTGTATCCTCAAATTTGAGATGTCTGTAAAGGTGATAAAAATGGTTGATAATTATTGAACAGGTATTTGTTTTATACTTCTAGTTGTTTTAATTACTTTTTTTTTAAAGTCCCGACCTTCTCAAAATTAGTTTTGGTGCTAGTGACTAAGAAGATATGGGAAAGTCACTGTCATACTTTAAGAGTTTGAAAGGAAAATTGGGACTTTAATTAATCTTTATTCAGACATTAGTCAGCTTTAATGTTGCATCCAGAAATACAGAACGAGCAAATCATGCTTTTAAAATTCTTTCAATCAGTGCCTAGATTTTCTTCCCAGGAAGCAGAAGTTTTACCACTTTGTGTCCCTGAGCGTTAGTTCAGGACATTGGTGCTGCTTTGCAATGACCACTGCGCCTCTAGGATAGCAGATTGACCTTTGACCCTGTGCCTCTTTGGAGCAAGTTCCTGGTGATTAGGGGAGATGCAGGCTCAGTTAGAAGAGAGACAGTCAGCATGAGGCAGTGGGGATTAGAGTCTGCCCTGCCACTTTCTGTCTCTGTAACCAGCTTCAGCTCCCCAGTAATGATGTAGTTGCTCAGCAGAGTTCTGGACCAGCAGTGAGCGCTAATGAATGTTAGCTGTAATTTGTGAATGTTGTAATGAGGAATATGTGGCGAATTGTAAACAGTGGATTTACCAAGGTCATAACTTGTTTATGATCCCAAGTTGCATGTATACCTTCAGGTTTCCACAGGCATGCACAGTATTTGTGTGTGGTTTGGGGGGCGATGCCAACTCAGGTCCTCACACTCCCAAGGCACGTGCTTTCCCACCTGAGCCATCTTCACAGCCTTTCAAAGTGACTTTTAAAAGCCCTGTTAACTCTTCCTTTTGTTTAGTATAGCACACTCATACAAAGTTCAGGTGTAAGCAATCTGTTTCCTGTTGTGCTGTCTTTGAGACAGTAATTTTTTTTAACCAACTCATGCTTTTTATATTCATTCTCTAGAGTAAAAACACAAAAACAAAAAGCCCTTAAGTGAAGACATCCCATAGACATTAAGAACCTTCTTTGGCCATGCGCTCCTCCCCCACAGAATTTCCATATTGCGGGTGCTTCTGGGCCATTGAACTCCTTTCTGCTTCTGACTCCCCATAGCTGTCAGTCTCTTTCTCTCCCTGACTTCTCCTCTGTACCCCCATGCACGCTCAAGGCCGCAGGAACTTAGCCCTGGGTATGCCAGGCTATACAGATCTCATCTCTGTCTATAGTTGTGTCTCCATGGTAACGAGATGCAGAAAGTGCTGAGGGAGCACACTGTGTAAGGGCTGGCAAGAGTGCCGTGGCCTGTGCAGGAAAAGCACTTAATCCCCAGGCAGAGTGCAGAAGCCAGAGAGCAGTGTGCTGGGGTGTAGTGCTGGAGGTTCTGGGTAAAGGACACACATGTGGCAGATTTATTAGCAACAGTATTCCAGGATGAACCTAATTTACAGTTTGTAAGTGCTTTTTGCAGTTGGAAAAACCTTTAAAGTTTTCCCTTCTTTTTCAGGAAGCCAGATGCTCCAGTGCCTAATGGCGAAAGTGAAAAAGCCATAGAAGAAAGTTCAGATAGTGAATCTTCTTTCAGTGACTAACTGGACTGTGAGAGTCACTCAGAATGTTGAAGAATGTATTTACATTCTAGAAAAGAGCCTAAGTCCCAGCCCTCAGTGATGAGAATCATCTAATGCTACATACCTACCCCAACCGTTCTCTGTTTAAAAATAATAATAATAAAGCATTTATAATCTTTCAATAAGGCTTGTTGACCAAATAAAATACTCTGAAATTAAAAATAGAACAACATAAACAAAAAAGAAACGAGTGTTACGAATAGTAAGGTGGGTTCAATGAACATTCTAAAATGGAGTTAGTTTGGTTTTACTGATCAAAAATAGACTTAATGTAGAAATAAGAGAATGGGATTAAGTTTTCAATTTAGTGAATGTTAGTTTGAAAATTAGGTAGTTAGTTATTGTATATATTTATTTTGTAAGCTTATTGAAAAACCTTCTGATGGAAATTAATACTGTAGTGAGACTTCCAGACAGTGTTGGAAACTTACGCATGGCTATTTTGGAATTCATTGACAGTATTTAATTGTGTGTGTATGTGTGTATATATATATATATGTATATGCCTTAGCAAATAGTTTGCATATTAACAAAGTCATATTTTTTTAAGAATTATTCATTTATTTAATATATGTGGGTACACTGTCGCTGTCTTCAGACACACCAGAAGAGGGCATCGCATCCCATTACAGATGGTTGTGAGCCACCATATGGTTGCTGGGATTTGAACTCAGGACCTCTGGAAAAGCAGTCAGTGCTCTTAACCGCTGAGCCATCTCTCCAGCCCCAGTCATATTATCTTATTATATATCTTACTAAATAGAAATGATGAGGTGTTTACAGTGTGGTTCAGTGTGGTGCCACCACTGTCATCGACTCCTTGCTCTTCCAAAGGTCATGAGTTCAATTCCCAGCAACCACATGGTGACTCACAACCATGTGTAGTTGGATCTGATGCCCTCTTCTGGTGTGTCAAGGACAGTGCAGTCATAAAATAAATAAATCTTTCCAAAAACTTTCTCACCATACTTTTTAAAATAAAA
This sequence comes from Micromys minutus, assembly GCF_963924665.1. Classification (NCBI taxonomy): domain Eukaryota; kingdom Metazoa; phylum Chordata; class Mammalia; order Rodentia; family Muridae; genus Micromys; species Micromys minutus. The sequence continues at coordinate 42,995,859 of NC_137957.1, read as the reverse complement.
ATTGTTTTAAATTTAAAAAAAATTAAAATGCTCTCAGATCATCTTGCAAGTGAATCTTCAAAACAAATTATTTAAACACAGCCTAGACAAAATGTCTGCAGTGCCTAGGGGGAAAGATATGTAAAAGTGCTTGATTAATAGGGTTCTTAGTGTAGGCCCACTGAAAGTGGAGCCTGAGGAAAGACCTTGGGTCTGTGTGGCTCACTTGTGAGATGATCCCAGGAAGCATAATTCAGAGAACAGGAAGATGCAGAGGGAGAAAAGCACCGTGAAGAAGTATCATCCAGGCTGCCAGTTTAGGTTTGGATATCTCGAGAGCCGCAGGGATGCTGACAGAGGGCCTCCCACAGCTGTCCACCAGGTAGACCTGAGACGGGCTTCCATAACCCACCCGAGAAGCACGGTCTCCAAGAACTGTAGCTGCCTCTACACTTCCTGGATGTGCTTCCGTGCAAAGACAAGCTTACCGAATATCGAAGATGATCCCAAAACTGATGCCTGGGTAATTGTTGCCGTGGGTGAATATGAGCTCAGAACTGTGTCCTACTGGTGTGGCTGGTGCCAGAAGAAGAAATGAGAAATGCAATAGGACAGAAAAAAATGTCACACTATGTTTATTGTTTACCCCAGTACTTGGATGCTAGGCAAGCACTCTGACCCAGAACAAGCTCCCAGTCTCTTAAATATTTATCTATCTATCTGTCTGTCTATCTACCTACCTATCTATCTATCTACCTATCTACCTATCATATATCTATCTATGTATCTATCATCTATCTATCTGTCTATCTATCATCTATCTATCTGTCTGTCTATCTGTCTATCTGTCTATCATCTATATCTATCTGTCTGTCTGTCTATCTACCTATCTATCTATCTGTCTGTATGTCTACCTACCTACCTATCTATCTATCTATCTACCTATCTATCATCTATCTGTCTGTCTATCTACCTGTCTATCTATCTGTCTGTCTGTCTATCTATATACCTACCTATCTGTCTGTCTGCCTGTCTATCTATCTGTCTGTCTGTCTATCTATCTATCTATCTATCATCTATCTATCTCTACCTATCTATCTGTCTGTCTGTCTATCTCTATCTATCTATCTATCTAGATTTTATTTTAGTTCAATTTTAAATCTGTAGAATTTTAGGTAGATAGTATACACAAACCTATAAATTCACCTCACCTCACCTCACATCCCCACTTTCCCTATGTTTAAGAGCTTGCTTTAGTGATACATTTGTTAAATTAATAAATATTAATGCATTATTTTTAACTAGCCTACAGATTATATTGAGACCCATGTTCTGGGCAGTTCTATGGGTTTTGACAAATGTATAATAGCTTCAGCATTATGAGTTCATATATGGTAACTTTCATTTTTTCCTAATTCCCTCAAATCCGTATACTCTCTTCTAAAACAGAGAAAACAAACAGCAACCGTCAGTTTGGGCCTTGGGTTCAGCTGTGAAGACAGGACATATAGCTTGTATAGTCTTTTAAGAGTATGGCTTGATATCCTCTTTGAAGTCCTGGAGATGAAAGTAAACAACAAGGAACTCAGACAAGTTTAACAAGTTCGTAGGTTATAAAGATCAATACAAACTGGGAATGTTCCCAGCACCTCCCCTGTGAGGCTTCTAAGGGAAAACGGGTGGCTTAAGGTAGGCTTAAGCCTAGGCAGGAGGGAAGGAGTGTGTAGAGGGGGAGAGAAAGAAAGAACACCTGCCTGGAATACAGAATCATGGGAAGCCAAGGGAGCTATTCATATTAGAACAACCCAGGTGAAGTTCAGAAAGACAAAATAACCAAAGTAAATAGGCTTCCCCTGGCTGGATATTGGAACACTGGAAGATCAATAAAAAATAATAACTACTATAAACTGAAATACTATCAATATATACCTTTCATTATCCAGGTCCATGGTTTTACCAACCAAGCTGATTCGTCCAAATCTCCATCTCCAGTCCGGGACACACACACATGTACAACTTCCACCTCCTTTGATGCTGGGTAATGTCACCTGGATATTCAAAGTTCTCCGAAGTAAAATTCTCAGTTGCAACTACTGTTTCTCCTAAACCTGTTCTCCTTTGTGCTGTTGAATTAAGTAATTTGTGCCTAATCAGTGTGGCCTTGACTTCATTACCCTCCCATACCACAACACTACATTCTCACTCGGACGCACTGAGAAGCCCTGCTAGCAAGTATATCGGCTAATTTTCTGTTGAGATAAGATTCCATGGCCCAAAGTAACTTATAAATGAACGCGTTGACCTCGGTGCACAGTTTCTGGTGACAAGCAGCCATGGGAGCTGGTGCAGGAAGCTGAGATGTCACCTGCCAACGGGTGCAGAGGAACTGACCTAGGAGTGGGACACGTTTGGAAATACTCAAAGCCATCCCCCATGATAGACTTCCAGGATAACCCCCCCCAAAAAATAGTATCACTAAGTGTCACGTGTTAAAATACATGAGCCCCTGGGGGACAGATGTTACTGAAAGTCCGCAGCACGTCATGAAAGATGACTCCTACTCGCTGTTGATAAGAGCAAATGAAGCCGGTGCGGCCATCATGAAAATCAAGAGTAATACCATTCTCGAATGCACACCTGAATTGCTTAGTTTGCACCTCTCTTGCTATGACACAACACTGGCTAAAGCAGCTTGGAGGAGACGGGTTTATTCCAGTTACACTTCCAAGTAATGGGCTGTCAGTGGGGGGAGTCACAACAGTAACTCAGGCAGGCTCCCGGAGACAGGAGCTGGTGCAGAACCACAGAACACAGCTTCTGGTTTCTGCCCCCTCGCTTGCTCTGCTACCTTTCTTACATAGCCCGGGTCCTCCAACCCTGGGCTAGCATCTCCCCACAGTAGTCTGGGCCCTTTTTACATTAATTAGTGATTAAGAAAGTTCTCCACAGACACACCATCAGGTTTAAGAATGTTATATATGTTCCAAGGATTTTAATTTGTTTGCTCTTTGTACTGGAATGACGAGTGATTTACTTGGGCCTAATTGATTTCCTCCTAAATTTTGTGGTTGCAGGCTGTCTTTTAGGCTAGGGATTATTTGACAAGACTAGTTCCTTCTCCTGAGGACTCTGCTCAGTTCATATTTAAGGAAGGCTTTCTACTCTGGCCCATGGGAACATACAGCATCTGGCCCTGTGTATCCTGGGGATGGGGTGCTCCAACTTTCTCCCTTCATGCTAGCCTTGATATTTTGCTCACAACCACATGCCGATTGCAATTTAGCTAAAGCCCCAGGGAGACTATTTGTTGGTATCTTGTTCCAGCTCTCTAGCCTTCTGGGCCCTGACTTGTACTACTTTGGTGTCTTTATGATTTAAACTCTGTCCGCCCAGTTCAGGGAGACTATCAAGCTGTCCTAAGTTTTTCCTTGCACGCTGTCCTGGAAACTGTACTGTCCGGTGGTTTTGTGGGGAAACTCCTGTGCTACCTGATTTGTAATATTCAAAACTCAAAGAAAAGACAAATTTTGTTTCCATTACTCCAGCGGGGCAGTAAGCATTTGAGGTCATAGGACTGGAGTTATGAGCATGGAGTTATGGAGTTGTTAACTATGAGGTAATAAGTTTCTGCCTTGTTACTCATGACTGATGAACCCCCATCCTCTGGAGGAGCAGCAAGTACCGCTTAACCACTGGGCTACCCCTCTAGCTCCTAATGCTTTAGATTGTAATTAGACTTTTTTTTTTTTTTTTTTTTTTTAGTACAGAATAGTTTATTCAGGTCATGAGGGGAGATAAGAGGGTAGTAGAGGCAGAGAGAGAGAAGAGAGGAGTAGAGAAGTAGAGGTCAGCCATGAGCTTGTGGAGAGGGGGCAAGAGAATGGGGAGAGGAGGAGCCAAGGGGGGGCAGGGCAAGAGACCAAGAGGCCAAGAGAACAATAGAGCGTAAGAGGTAATTAGACATTTAAGTTAATTGCAACCTTGCCTTTTCGGTTAAGGTAACAGAATAGGGATTTATACTTTGAAGATATGTGACCGCTATTGAATGAATGAGGTCCATTTCCTCCCATTAACGTCAACAAACTTTGCATATACCATGGATATTATCTATTCTTTTTCTGGCTTCCAAAATATGAACTATTCTTTAATACCCATCATGCCATGGTCACTGTACTCCCATATCATTTCTAAAACACTCAGGGAAACCACCAAGAGACCCACATGAGCACACTCGCCCTTTCTTGAGTAGACCCTCCCGGTAACAATGTGCCCGTGCCCAATAAAGACGTCTGAATTGTCTTCAGAGGAAATGCTTCCTATGTTGCACCTGCTAAAATGTCATTAGCTGGCCCTGATCTAACTATATAATTTATATCCCAAAGACAAGAAAGTTCTAGTATTGGAGCATTGGCTCAGTTCTCTGGTCCATCTTCGAAAACTGTCTTAAGAAACGGCTTCCATATTCTGAACCTGTGAAGGATAACCGAATTCAGTGTAAAGTTGATGCCTGTGCCAGGGCACACAGCACAGGGCTTCTTTGTGGTGCCTCAGATGGCCTTCTTCATCCCAATTACCACATTTGGTCCCTTTGAAAGCCAGAATAACATGACCAGAGCAGAATGACACTTCTCATCCTAGCACCAAGGAAAAAAAGAAAAAACGAAGAATTCACTTTTTAAAAGAATGTTGCTAGCCACATGGTGGTGGTGCTAGCCTTTAATCCCAGCACTCAAGAAGCAGAAGTAGGTGGATTCTGAGTTCAAGGCCAGCCTGGTCTACAAAGCAAGTTCCAGGACAGCCAGAGCTACACAGAGAAACACTGTCTCAAAATAGCAAAAATAAAAGCAAATCTGTTGTGCTATTAAATGTAAAAAAATTTTTTTGGTGCAGCAAACTTTATTGGTGGCATTCAGGAAAGTAGGGAGGGATCCTTAGGCCCCTCCTGTTATGGGGATCTGGGATAAAAACTATAAGAGAATTGCTCAGTGTTGGGAGCTGGGTTGGTACTGGGCCTCTCTCTTGCTCTCAGTGTTCTTGCTGGGGTAGATGGTCCACGGTTTCTTATTCCTTGGTGGCCATGTAGACCATGAGGTCTACCACTCTATTGCTGTAGCCGTATTCATTGCTATACCAGAAAATGAGCTTCACAGAGGTGGAAGAATGGGAGTTTCTGTTGAGGTCACAGGAGACAACCTGGTCCTGGCTATTATAAATAAGGCTGCTATGAACATGATGGACCATGTGTCCTTGTTAAATGTTGGAGAGACTTTTGGTTATATGCTCAGGAGTAGAATAGCTGGGTCTTCAGGTAGTACTATGTTCAGTTTTCTGAGGAACCACCAGACTGATTTCCAGAGTGGTTATACCAGTTTGCAATCCTACTAATAATGAAGAAGTGTTCCTCTTTCTCCACACCCTCACCAACATCAAACTAAATGGTGAGAAACTTGAAGCAATCCCACTAAAATCAGGGAGTAGACAAGGCTGCCCACTGTCCCCCTACCTACTCAATATAGTACTGGAAGTCATGGCCGGAGCAATTAGACAACAAAAGGAAGTCAAAGGGCTACAAGTTAGAAAGGAAGAAGTCAAAACATCACTATTTGCAGATGATATGATAGTATACTTAAGTGACTCCAAAAATTTTACCAGAGAACACCTACAGCTGATAAACAACTTCAGCAAAGTGACTGGATATAAAATTAATTCAACGAAGTCAGTAGCCCTCCTTTATACAAATGTTAAATGGCAAGGGAAAGAAATTAAGAAAACAACACCCTTCACAATAGCCACAAACAATATAAAATATCCAGGTGCAACTATAACCAAGCACATAAAAGATCTGTATGACAAGAACGTCTTAATTCTCCCTCCATTTTCAGGCATTTTACTCATCGCCTTCCACTCTTTGTGCTTTCATTGCTATCTTAAAATGATCTGTTCATTTCCTCTTTAAGGATCTCTATCATGTTCATAATGACTATTTTAAGGTCCTTGTCATGTGTTTGGCTATGCACCAGTTCGCAGGACATACTGTGATAGGGTTCCTGGGCTTTACTATTGTCCTGGCTGTCAGTGTGTTTTTACATTGTCATGTAGTCATCTGGGTTTGGGAAGATTGTAATTCTTGGTGACTTCTGATCTTGTCTTTGTTGGGTAATACCTTAGTCAGGGTTTCTAATCCTGCATAAAACACCATGACCGAGAAGCAAGCTGGGGAGGAAAGGGTTTATTCAGCTCACACTTCCATATTGCTGTTTATCACCAAAGGAAGTCAGGACTGGAACTCAAGCAGGTCAGGAAGCAGGAGCTGATGCAGAGGCCATGGAGGGATGTTACTTACTGGCTTGCTCCCCTGGCTTGCTCAGCTTGCTTTCTTATAGAACCCAGGTCTACCAACCCATGGATGGCTCCACCCACAATGGGCTGGGCCCTCCCCCCTTGATCACTAGTTGAGAAAATGCCTTTCAGCTGGATCTCATGGAGGCATTCCTTCAAAGGAAGCTCCTTTCTCTGTGATAACTCCAGCTTATGTCAAGTTGACACAAAAAACCAGCCAGTACAGGAGGTGTTTTGTCTTTGGTTTCTGTTGCTGCCGCTGGTTCTTAGGGGTGGGATGGCATGTGGCAATATTTCCTGATAGGGAATGCTTCTGGGGTCCTGCCACATGTGGCCACTGGGTGTTTCTGGGTAAAATGTGTTTCTAGATACTGACAGCTGACACTTTGAAGTGGGCATGGGATGGGGTAGCTGTGAGAGAGTCCATAGGAGAGAGGAAAGCAGGGTATTCCACTTCCCTGGGAAGGAAGGCAGAGAGATCTAGGAGAGGCCACATTAGGTAATCTGCTACAGAGCTGGGAATTAGATTTAGAAATGGGAAAGCATGAAGATCTGATGCTCTTCTGCTTGCTGCTCTGGCACTCTTGGCTGGCGGTTTCCCAGGCACTGCCTGGTGGAGTTATGGCCAGGATAAATTAAACAGTCTTTGAGGAAGATTGGAGGGAAGGGTCTATGTGGTCCTCTGGAGATTCGGAAAGAAAGGAAGCACAGGCCACAATGGGTGTTCTTTGACAGTGCTGAGGGTGAAACTGGGGGATTGAATTTGGAGGAGAGGAGAGAAAGGTAGCAAGAATCTACATTTAGCCTCCCTGCTTCCCCAGCTGGAGAATGTTCTCATACACGGTCTTGTGATGTATCTCTGACTGATTTGATACCCTGTATCCCAGGTTAGTCTTGAACTCATAACAGTCCTCTTACCTCAGTTCCTAAATGCTGGGATTAACAGGTATTAACAGGCTTAACAGATTAGTGTTCACTGCTGCTTTTAAAGAGGGCGGTCCCTATAGTGCTGCCTTTGCTCCACACTGACTTTTAAACTTGCAGTAGTGAATCCAGATCCTTAAGACCAACAAAATGTTGGCATCACTTAAGCAACTTTGTTCTTCGTTTCTAGATGCTTGGAGTTTTTATTGTTAGTAAAATGGAGTAAGGCTAAATAAAGGCTTGGGAATACTCTTTCTTGGTTTTAGTTTAGCATCAAGACCAAGTTAAAACACACAGTCTGTTTTCTCATTCTTCTGAGATATTTGCTAATATATAACCATATTCTTCTAGAAGCATATTCAAGTCCTAGATAGGAGAACCTTATATTTCTATAAGTGTTTGTCTCCCTTTGACTTTCTCCATAGATAGTTGAACTTAATAGGAAACAAAATAGATTCTATAGAGTTTCTTTGCTTCATATAAGAGAATTATTACTAATTAATATTCCTAATTATTCTTTCAGCAGGTTGAAATATGCATCTCAGTTAAATCAGTAACACAACAACAGACACAATACAAAATTCTGTAGAATTAGTTTAGTAAAGAGAAATTTAAGGGCCATTTCAGGGCCAGAAAGATGTCTAAATCAGAAGCAGTCTTTCTGTGCAAATATAAGGACCTTCATTTAGTCCCTAGAACTCATGTGAGACAGAGCCCCGCATGGTGGTGTGTGCTTGCAATCCCAGTACTAAGAAGGGATTCCTGGGGCTCCCTGACCTGCTGACCTAGGCTACTTTACCAGTTCCAGGTCAATAAGAGACTGAGAAACCCTATTGCAAACAAAACCAAATCAACAAAGACGGATAGCACTGAAGACTGTCTCTAGCCTCTGCACAGACACACACACACACAGACACACACACACACACACACACACACATACACATACACACACTTACATACACAGACACACATATGCATACACATCCCCCCCAAAGAGCTCATCTTGACATCTTGACTTTACAGGTAAACAAATGCAGAAACTCTTGGGGGAGAAACAAAACCTTCCAGAGCACAGGTGGATGTCATCTGTAACACTGGCACAGAAGGGCAGAGTTTAATTTATTTTCCCTCCTTTTATCTGTCCTAATAATTATAATTTGAGAGCAGAGCTTTTTGGTGTTGACTGTAATTATTGGGCCAAAGAGGTTGCAGTTGACAAGGTTACAAAATTCAGTGTGGAAGAAGAGAGAGAGAGAAAGAGAGAGAGAGAGAGAGAGAGAGAGAGTCAAAATAAGTTTCTCCTGAAGGGACAACGTGAGAGAGAACAGCCTGTTCACTAATTGCACAATGAAGTCATCGCTGCTGAACCAGTGTGTGAAATACTCAACTTGAGAGTCCTTCCACTGGTGACAGGTATTTAAGAACTGTGTGTTCTTCCAAAAGGTTCACTGTCTACCGGGGATTCTCAGCCCATCTGTACACATAAACTTCTCCCAACTGTTCTGAAGCTCAGCAGACCCTCTGTGTGACAGGCACGCCTCGGGTTGTAATTCTCCCTTTTTGGATTTCAAAGTCATAATCTAACTTCTGTAATTCTTTTTTGCTTGCTTACACTTCAAAGACAGTGCATAAGCCCTGTCTTAAAAAAAAGAAAAAAAAAAAAAAAAAAAAAAAACTCCATTTGTATTTAAAAACAAACTCACTTCCCAAAAGCAAAGAGCCTTGCAGAATGAAGTAGAATGTTTTCCGTGGTATCTCAGACTCCTGCTAAGTCTATTTTCATTGTCTGTATAATCAGTTCCGTTCGGTTTCAAATCCTTCAGGCAATGTCACATTCTATGAAACGCTAGCATGCACCAAGTCAGTGGAATCACGGGAGTTTGTTGATGGAAACCTGGAAAGTTCATAAAATGAGAGCAAATTAGGCTGAAAGTCAATCTGACGGTCAAACATCATCTAGCTCATGAGAACAAAGCTTGGGTGCCACGCAGTTGAATCCAGGACTCCCTTTCTGACAGTTTCTTACCAGTCACCATCCTGAAAGAAAAACCAATCTTTCAAGCCCTGTCTCTTGAGAACTGGCCATTGTCACTTGGTGTTCTAACAGATGCTGGCTCCCAGCTCTCTGCGGGAGAGCCGTGTTTAGCAATAACTTCTTTAGAAAGGGTGAGTCCATCTGAATACGTCAGACAACAACTTGCCCGATGTGAAAGTTATTAATATAAGCCCTCCCCCTCTGCCCTTCTACTTTTTAATGACCAAAAGTAATGAGCCCTTTTAAGACTTGTGTTTCACCGATTTTTTTTTATAATATGCAAACTGTACAGAACATTGTGACCACTAAAGTGAGCCTGCAATTACACTAATCTCCATGGAAATGCTGAAATGCAGATAAACAACCCCAGACAATAGATAAGAATGCTCTAACCTGTTTATTAGTCTTTGAGTGTCTTCCTAGTGTTTCTGTGAGCAAGTTCCCTATAAGGTTAAAAAAAAAAAAGTGGGAAGCAGTGAGGTGGTGCTGTTGTTTTTATGTCAATAGAAAACAACATTGCCTTCAATTTTCTGCCAATAAAATGAAAATATAAAACATGTATTTTATTTAAAATTTTAGTAGCATCCAAATACTAAAATAAAAAGGAATATTTAAATTTTACTTCAACATTTTATTTAATCTACCCTAGCATTCCAACATACCACCAGTAAGAACGCGTGAATGAGTGCCTGACATTGTTTTTCTCATACTGTCTTTGATAATGGCCATGTTCTCCTGCATCCCAGACTGACCTGCAGCTTCCACTGAAGATGCCCATAGACCCTTGCCTCCAGATCCCTAGCCCTGGAATTACATCTGAATGCCACTAATCTCAATTATATAAGGTACTGAAGCTACAACTCAGGTTCCACGCACATTAGGCCAGCATTCTACCAACAGAGGTGCATCAGAGCCACTGGGCTCACAACATTTCAAGTGTTCAATGACCACATGTGGCCTAGAGAGCCATTGTGTGGGTTAGAGGAATATTTATTGTATTTTTAGAAGTAGTACAGTCTCAAATTAGTGGAGAACCCTTGCAATTTTCCCTTTGGTCTTGTTAAGAAGTTACAGACCCTGTTCTCTGGTCCCCAGGGTCTGACGTTTCTGTCCAGATTGACCGTGCCTTATGTATTTTTCATGTTACCAGGAAGCAGGCTCCCCAGGTATTTTGCCCCTAAGCCAAAGATGAATCTTGGCTGCTGGCTACAATGTTAGACTTCTAGAACCTTCCTCCGCTGCAGATCTGTGTTCTCACAACCTACTACTGAGGCGAATTTGAACTTACGACTAAACTCTGGAGTGTCTGATGGGCTGAAAGTTATAGTAACCCATACAGCCTAGGAAGCAGCACTTTTTCACCTTTTAAGCAGGTGTATAACCAGGTTTACATACAGTTTCTTTCGCACATGACTTTTACACTGCAGGACACCCTTTCTTCTTGCTTCGTCTTGGATTGTGCCAAAACCCTACTCATCTGTTCGGTGGGGTCTAGTATATAGAACCCAGATCTGCTTGTCATTCTACAGGAAACTAATTGCCTTGAAATCTAAAATCAACTTTATCTCTAACTCGGGGAGCTGGTTCGGCTTCCATGGGCAAAAGCTCTGACTTCCGTCTATGTCCTGTATAATGCTAAGCTCTCAGGAAAAGCCAAGTGTGAGCTTGCCTGTGAAGGTTGCCCTTTAAAGCTATTTGAAAAGTGAGAATTAATGATTGTTAAATATAGCCGTGCCCAAAAGGGATCCAAATGTCAATGTGAATCCTTGAGCCCCTTTTTGAGAGCTGAGCCCACCTGAATGCCTGTCATGTTTCTAGCCACAGTGCACTCCCACTTTCAGCCTCCCCTAAGTCAAGCACACCTTCCTTCCCCTAAAGCTTGCTTTTCAAACTCTGTAAGCTCTGCAGTAGATGTCACTTCAACCCATAGCATGTTCTTCTACATAACTTCAGCATCAACCGACGTAGTCTCACACTAAGTCCTAGGCACACTATTTCCAATGAACAGAGCAGCTCATCTTTCCCCCATCTCCTAGCAACATGGCCCAAACTCTTCTGCCTGCTGTCCACAGCCCACCCATGCTGTGACCCTAATGTAATACTGTAATGGCATCTCCTCCTACTCCCTCCGTAAACTCCAGACAAAATGGACTAATCAACTCCCAAATTCGTCCATCTCTACCAGCATCTGGGCCTTGTATCTGGAGCATTCATGTTGTGTTCTCCCCAAATTCTCACTGATGAAAATGTGACTCCAATCCATCAAGTCCCAATTAAAACTGCTACCTCTTCTGTGATGTCTCACTGGGTTTTCCAGCAGGAAACAACCTTTGGTCCTTGAACGTACTTTATTTGCATGGTCTATACTGAGCCTTTTTGTCCTTTACATTGTAGGCTTATTTGTGTGTCTTATGTCTCAACTCAATGATAGGACTATAAAGGTCACTGGCTCAATAAGTCCTTATCTATGGTATGCACTACAGGAAGATACAGAGAATGTTTATGTACCATGTCCCTGCGCTGTACCTAGCATGTGTGTCTGACTCAGCAATTATTCAGTGAGTATTTGTGGGATGCATGGTCAAATCCCTCATTTGTTTAAAGACCGTATGTCCAACTGGCTTTATTTTCAGAAAAGAAGAGCAAGCGGCATCTCAAGTCAGCCTGAGTAGGAGTTCAAACACAGATGCACTTGACTCTGACCCCACTTAGCCACAGAGACCTTGGCAAGCCCTAACATACACAGAGCCCTTTGCTCTCAATTTGCACACACTTCTAACAATAATAATCATGACAACAACCACAAGGACTCTGAGCATCTGATTTCCAAACCTACTGCAGCCAAGCATCAGCGAATTAGGAGCAGGGAGTAAAAATGGCTAAGCATTTACAAAGGCATTAGTAAGACCGACCTCAAGACATCAACAGCAAGGAAAGGTCGATGATACTAACCCATCACACACACACACACACATACACACACACACACACACCAATAATAATAATTGAAAATAAAACAGTAATCTGTGGCCATTTAGAACAGGGACAAGCTGTTCTGCATATCTTAGAAGGGCCTGAGGGCTTCTCAAGGGTTATAGGTCACTACTACTTTTAATGACAATCCCAAGTGTTCTAGCTGAATTGTGTTTACAGTGCATTATTTCAGAAGAACATATTGTTAACGTTTCCATCCAAGACAATTAAAACTAAAACTTGTGGTGTTTAAAAGGATAAGTCCTTAGCCATCTATTAAACTCATTTATCCAGAACAGGTCTCCTCCCACCCGACCCCCACCCACAGCCTCTGAAGCCAGGATTTTATTGTACATCCTTGTATTGCTGGGTTTGTTTGCCTGGGAACATTTGTTGGCTTCAAGTTCGATCTTCATTCAGTAACTTTTATTCCCATGTTATTTGCGAAACACTTCAAGTGAGCCAATAGAAGACACAGAAGATACTGATCTTAGGTTTGTCCTAGAGGTGCTCCATGAACATCTCCTGGAGCAGGTACACTTTGTCTGTACCTCGAGTAATCCTAATGGAGGAGAAGCAAATGGGTAGATGGTAAGAGAGTTAGACATCATGTGGGAAAGGACCGTGGGTAATTACGAAGGGTTCTCAGAGCTGTGCCTTTCAACTAGAAGTAGAAGATTTGATGAGGTCAACTGGGGTAAAGAAAACAGCACGGGGTGGGGGGAAGCTAGATACAAGAAGAGCAAGTTTTCTTCAAGTGATGTTAAGGAGCCAGCCTGGCAGAGCCAGGGGCCTTGCTTGGAAATAATAAGAAATGGATGTCTTTGGAGCATTTTCATCATTTTGTGCAGCCCTCTGTGACCGTCTAGGGTCATTTCTTAGTCTGCTTAGGCTGCCATAAAGAAAACGCACCATACTGAGTGGTTTCAACACAAGATGTTTATTTCTGTCCATTCTGGGGATTGACAAGTTCAAAGCCAAAGTGCTGAGTTATTTGCTTCTCACAGCTTCTGTCTTCTTGGTTTTCAGATACCCGGGCTTCTCACTGCATCCTCACATGCTGGGGAGATGGTAAGCTAGCTGATGGCCAACCCCATCATGAGGCCATCCCTCTGAGGCCCTCACCCAACTCTTACCACACACCCCACCCAAATCACCACATTTGGGTTAAAGCTACAACCTATAGATTTGGGGGGAAATCATTCTTTTCTCTATTACATAATAAGAATGTAAATCATACTTTTTTTGTTTTGAAAACTCCCAAAGTCAAGTTTCAGATGGTTTCCGTCTTCAGTCAGTTATTTTGCTGGAGGGCTTACGTGACAGCCAGTTGCAAGCTCTGAGACTGGCTTGATTTGCTTCCTCTGTTTATCTTGTGGACAAATCCATAGAAGATGTAAATATTTCCTTTGATTAAGAGCGCTGGAGAATCCTATTTCTAGGAGGCATAAGCTAATGCTGTAGATACTCTTCAGGCAGTGGCTGGCCAACAGATTCATAGGTAACTGAGTATAAAGAAAAAATACATCCTACAGTTTGTTAACTGTAAGGACTGGGGATTTACTGTCTTGTTAAGATGAGCTTCTAACAGCTGTTTGTGTTACCCTTGTCACTAGACTCTAAGTTAAGTAATTGTTGCCTCTAATATCTAGCCTACCGAAAAGATGGAATTTAGTGAAAAACTTAATAAAAGTCTGACTACAAAACAAATTCATATTTTAACCCTAGACTAAAGGAAAATTATGTATTTCTCAAAGTAAACTTGTTTTGAATTCATTAGAATCTTTGTAACTGTCAGATCATGCTTTTTAACAAATAAAAACCAATAAAATCCAGGATTTTAGAGTCATTAGTTCATGGACAAAATCATTGTAAGTGCAATCCACATATCCCACTGAATTGGCTGCTTTGTGTAATTGGGAACCGATTTGAATGTTCACATGACAAGGAAAATTGGAAGCTTAAATTTATTAATATGTTACCTTGGCAGAGCACCAGACCTCATAGTAGCAAAATGTGGAGAGTAAAGATTATTCTCCAAAGACTTAAATTTGATTTTGAAAGCAAACTGATGGCATTTTTTTTAATTCATAAGGTGCCATAGGTGTGGGACTATAAAGCCATTTGCATGAAAATTATTCAAGAGACATAATCATAATCAAACAAAATCTTAGTATGGTGTTTAACTGGAATTCCTGTTGAATATTCAGATGTTTTAATACTTACCTAATCAATTTAAATCCTGAACAGTTGCTCACTCACTGCCAGATAACTCTTGGGTTAAGCCCACATGTAGTAAATATAGTTGTCAGCTATACTATGACACAGGACACAAGGTGTATCACAGCTCGAATGTCCAGCATTTGACCAAGGCTATCCTAAAAAAACACATTTGAACAGATGAACTAAAGTTTAGGAATAGTTAGTTAAGGAAAACTATCCCACAACAACCATTCTATGACTGCCAAAGCAAGATTTTGAACCAAAGACAATTCCACTTCCAAGCCTTTGATTTTAGCTACTCCATTCTTTACTGCTGCTGCTCATAGGCTGGTCCTTGAGTAGAAAATATCAGCATCATGTGGAAACTTGTTGGAAACCAAAGTCTCCAACTCTACCCATATTTGCTAGATTAAGAATCTCTACTTGTCTCTGTTACCATCCTCTGCTGGATAAAGCTTCTCGGGAGTCAGTAATGCTAGGTTCCTGTCTGCAAGCATAGCAGAGGATCATTAATAGTATCAGGGGTTGACTCTCCCATGGAATAGGTCTCAAGTTGGGACAGTCATTGGTTGGCCATTCCCTCAATCTCTGCTCCATCTTTGTTCCTGCACATCTAGTAGGCAGGACAAATTTTGGGTTGAAGGGTTTGTGAGTAGGTTGGTGTCCCCCTCCCCCCCCCCAAAGTCCTGCCTGGCTACAGGAGGTGGCCACTTCAGCCTCTATATTCCCCACTGGAAGGAATCTCAGGTAGGGTCACCCCCATAGATTCACTGTATCCTCCCCCATCTCAGGCCCCCAGCTTGCCACACACACACTGATTTCCATTCTCACTCCCAGTCCTCTCCTGCCCCTCTTCCCATGCCTGATCCCCGTCCCCATACCACTTCTCGCCCCATCTCAGAGACCTACAGCCAAACATCAGGGGGAGCTCAGAGTCTTGTGAAAGAATGGGGGAGGGGGAGTAGAATTAAATGAGCTGGAGGGGTAAAGGACACCACAAGAGTCAACTCACCTAGGCCCAAGGGGGCTCACAGAGACTGAAGCTCCAACCAGAGTGTGCAGGGACTAGACCTAAGCCAAACACACATTTATAGCAGATGTGAAGCTTGGTCTTCATGTGGGCCTAGAGGACATTACTATCTCTGACTCAGTTGCCTACTGTTGGATCCCCTTCCCCTACCTGGACTTCCTGGTTGGGCTTTCATGGGAGAGAAGGTGCTTAGTTCTCCTGGGACTAGATGTCCCAGGGTGGGGTAGTAGCTAATGGTAACTTCACCTTCTCTGAGAAGGTAATGAAGGGTAAGATTTATCAGGGCTGGGCTGGGAGGAGAGGAGGAAGGAGGACTGTGATTGAGATGTAAAGTGAATTTTTAAAAATCATGAAAAGAAAAGAAAAAGAATCTCTGGTTGTAGTTGTGACAGATCATGACTTTAATCTTTAATCACAGATGGATATCTGAGTTCAAGGCCAGCCTGCTATACATAGTGAGAACCAGAACAGCCATAGAGAGACATAGAGAGACCCTGTCAGGGAGAGAGAGACAGACAGAGATAGAGAGAATCAAAATCACCAGCAGCAGCATCTCTGGTTGTGGGGCTGCAGAAATGGCTTTGATAAGAACAGATAAGAGCACTTACTGTTCTTACAGAGAAACCTCGGTCAGTTCCCTAGCACCTATGTGGGGCAGCTCACAACTGTCTGCCCAGGTCCAGAAGATCTAACAACTTCTAGTCAAGCAGGCAACCCCACTAATGTGCACTTATTCCCTCTCTCCCCACATGTACACACATGCATACACATCATTGAAACAAACATAAATCTTTAAAAAGAATTTCTCTTCATGGACGTAGGACTCTGGCTTTACCAGCTCTCAGGTAGGTTCTAATGTGTACAAATGTTGGGAAGAAATGCCTGTTTTTCTCTTATTTTAGAAAATATGTATACTTCTTACAGGTTCTTCTGTAATCCAGAAAATCCATGTCATATCCATTTCTTTATTCACACCACATTCATAAGAGTCTTTGCACCGGTGGTAACCATTCTTGCATTAAGAAGATAAAATGAGCAGTAATGAAAATGGCAGACTGTTCTTCTCTACCAAATAAACATAACCTAAAGAGATTGCCATCCTGCCAAGACCTGACTGCACATATTGACCAGGGATTAGAACAGTAATCACTACTTCAGATGAACCTTAATAGATAAGACAGGTTTTTAATATAGGCTTAGAAATAAGCACTGTGCCAAAAGGGAAAGAAAAGGCAAGGGCAGCTATCCAGGGAACTGTAACAAATGTGTAACGTAATATGTGAAGATGGCAATCAGAATCTGTTGATATGAAGGGTTGTCTTGCCAAATAATGAAATGTATTGATATCAGTACCAAGCTGTCACTACAATGTCACAGAGGCACTGGATTTTTAAATCAAAGTTTCTGGAAGTCATTCAAGATATCCATGCTTTTATAGCAGATCAACTAGAGATATTTTTATTCCAAACTCCTGGATGAAAAAAATATTTGGAATAAAGTACAGTGCATTTATATGCAGGCTTATACAGATGAAAATTGTTTTCTCTTTTATTTCCTGGGGAATTTAGCAGTCTTTTTTAAGAGTTGAGAGCTGATGTACAGGGGCAAGAGGTTGACTCCATGCGAAGCCAGTGCTTATGTTTTCTTGATAGGACCGAGAATTCCTGCTCTGCTTTCTCTTACACAGAGAGCCTGGTGACCCTGAAGTGTGGTGCTTGTCTCTTCAAAATATTTCTAAATTGTCGCTCAGTGTTGTGTTTGGTTTGGTTTTATCTCAAAGCTGCTTTCTTTACATTACTAGACCTCAAAGAGGCTCATATGGAAAAAGGAACGGAGACATTTGACGACTTCACTGGCTTTCATTCTTCTTTTCAATACAATCACTTGGAGCTGGAAATCATTAAAGTCTGCTTTCTAGCCTCAAAGTATGCACCTATGCTCTACAACAAGCTGGCCAAAACAGACTGGTAAATTCAATTTAACAACCACAGAACGTGTCCTCTTCCAAATAAGTAGGTGGCCATGTAGGTGGTTCTACAACTGTTCGTATTTTGATATCAATCTCACTTCCCCAAGAAGGGCTGCCTAGTCATATACTCATGAAGGTGACTCCATCTGAACCTTCTCATTTTGATTAGTAAAATAAAGGCAAGAGCTGATGATTGGGCAGGGGAAGGGAGGTGGAGAGAGAGGGTCAAAGGTCAGAGGACAGAAGAGAAGTTCCAAGATTGACCTCTGGAAGGATGAATTAGATCCAGGTGGGCTTAATTGACGTAAAGTAACTATGAACATTTAAGGATGTTATAGGTCTAATATCTCATATAGAAGGGCAACTTGTATCTTTTTCCATTTGATGTAATCTCATTGTGTAGAGGGTTTGTGGATTGAGAGTTTGATATATAAACTTGTATGAAAAGCTATCGGGCCTTAGAGTTGTGTTTGTGTTGGGATTTGTGGTCAAGAAACACCTGAGATGGAGGCAGTAGGGCAGGCGGCATAAACCACCAGGGAAAGGAATCATGTGGACAGAGTGAGACCTTGGGGGCGGCTCAGATTGAGTGACGGAGCCTGTGCGCGCCAACTCCGTACTTGATGGGGACCCAAGGAGTCAGACGGCAGGGCCGATAAAGAGATAAACTTTTCCATTTTAAAAAAATATATATATTATTTAATGCAACACAGTCACTTCTGTAGATTCTTGCTATTTATGTATTAAAATAAAAAGCCATCCTTTCTAACACTTTTATCTAAACGGAAATTCAACACTATCGTTCTGAATGCTGTCTCTGTTCCTTAATGCTCTGTGTCAGACGTTCTCAACCTGGGGGTCGAACAAATCTGGGGGTTACCTAAGACCATCAGGAAATACAGATATTTATGTTACAATTAAAAACAGTTGCAAAAGTACAGTTATGAAGTAGTGGGAAAATACCTTATGGTCAGAAATCACCACAACATGAGGAGCAGTGATAAAGGGTCTCAGCACTGGGATGAGGAGCAGTGATAAAGGGTCTCAGCGCTGGGAAGGGAGAACTACTGCTCTCTGCCCTCTCTAGACAAACTTATTTTTTCCTCTTGCTCACTCACCATTTTCCTACAATATCAGGATCTATTAAGGGCTAGCATTATGCTTTGAATGTGACTTGGAAGAAAACCTAATTGTGACGCTTCCTTCTCACAGGCAGAATCTTTGCACAGTACTCATCTTTTAGAGAAAGGAATGAAAACAGGACTTCATAGAACTTTGCCCTGTTATGTTTTAAATCATGGACATTCATGCTGGAGAACCTTTTTGTTCCCATCTCTGGTCTTCATCCTATTATCTTTGTTATCTGGAAGCGATCACTTAAGTAAACCTGCAAAGTACTGAAGAAAGTCTGGCTTCACTGGATCCCCTTTTCCTAGCTAGCCATACTGGTTGGGCCTCAGTGGGAGAAAACACAGTCCTACTTCGACTTGATGTTGCAGGGTTAGGTTGGTACCCAAAGGGGCTTTCCCTTCTCTGGAGGGGGGGTGGTAATGAGGGTAGGAACTTGTGAGGGTGGGAATGGGAGGAGAGGAGGGAAGCGGCAGGCTATGACTGGGTTATAAAGTATCAATAAATAAAATAATTTAAAAGAAGAAAGTGTGTCTTCGTGTGACTACTGGATAAATCTGTTGGTGGATATAAGAGTTTCTGTACATCTGAAATCTCTGCCTCTCCACCTCCTACATGCTTTTTGGTTTCCTTGATTCCGGGTCACTTGGTCTCCTTTCCTGGTCTTTGACTTCTTTTTCCTGTTCTTGCTTTTGACCTTTGGCAATAGAACGCTACCCATTCCACTAGAGAGGGGACTTTTCCGTTCCAGGCAGCCATGCAGCCAGTTGGTTTTCTGTTGTGGGAACTATTAGTGATTTCCCAAGACACAGAAGCAGTTATCAATCGAAGTTTACCATTTGAGGACATAATTTTTTTCTTAAAACACATAAATCCAGATTTTCCTAAACCCATTCATACAGAATTATGAGCCAGCTTACATTCCTGCTGAGCCCAAGGTTTCTACTGAGATATTTCCACGATCTCAGTATGAGACTGCAACAGCCTAAGAAGACATTGTCACCAACTCAAAGCAGATCAAAGACGAGAACGGATGGTCTTTTCCCCATTCCCCTTTCTTTACAGGAAGTATATGCATAAACTATTTTGTTAAATGGAGGTTTTCTTCCCCATGTAAAAAGTTGTTCAAACTTTTTATGTGCTTTTATGGAGGTAAAAGTTCATGTTGCTTTGCTCAATAAAGTCCTGCAGTTGCCATAAATAAGTAAGTAAACAAAACAAAAACAACTCCTTTAAGTTTCCTGTGCCTTCTTTTCCAGTACTGTAGGACTATTGTAAAGATTATTCATTAAGGGCTTGTAATGCTGTTGCCATGGGCAATTCAGGATGCACATCATTATCATTTTCTGGGCCTTATTTTTGTCATCTGTGAAATGGACACGATAAATAGCTTGGCTGCAACTTCCACAGGTGAAGAAGCTGATGTCTTTTTACTAATTGATTGCTAGGCCATAGATGCCTATAGACAGTAGATACCAATGAGATTTAAGTAGCTAGACATACAATTCTACATGTAAAAGTTTAGCCTAGGACCTAGAACATAGTAAGTGTCGAAAGCACATGAAGATTAATATATTTTTACCTATTTTCTGGAATTCTCTATCTGACCCATGTCCACAGAACTTTTGGGTTGTGGAAACTAGGTCTCAATGAAGCCCTTTCCAGCAACCCAGGAGATAAAGACAGAGTCTTAATTCAACTATTTATTTAGAAGGGCTGGTTCTGAACCATTGAACAAGTCGTTTCTCCTCTTTGTGTCGGTTGCCTTCATTGTAACACAAATAATTTGGGTTGGAGGATTCCTCTGGATCTCCTGCTATTTGGAAAGTATAACAGGTCTTTGTCCCTGAGCATTTAATAGCCTTTAGGATTTATCCTCCATGTGTGTTAGCATGCTTGTTTTATACACACACACACACACACACACACACACACACACACACACACCCTTCAATGCATGTGTGAGCCGGTGTGTGCTCTGGGTTTTTACCTAATATAGCAATATTTCTTCTAGAGCAATAGATTCCTTTCTCCTTTTAGCCTTTTTTGGTGACAATGACATGTTTGTTGAACATCTGGATCTGGCATCCTTTGTAGGCTGTAAATGAGAAATGTTTTAAAAGGAAGTCATGATTAAGTAAAGTTAATGTCCTGGGTGGAAGAGGTTCCCAGGAGTCTATGGGGATGACTTTAACCGAGACTCATAGCAGTGGGAATAGGGAACCTGAAGAGGCCACCTCCTGTAGCCAGGTAGGATCCCCCAGTGGAAAGATAAGGACTCCAATTCCACCACAAAACTTCAGACCCAACATTTATCCTGTCTATAAGAAATGCAGGGACAAAGATGGAGCAGAGACTCGTTCAGTCAAGGAATAGCCAGCCTAGCTTGAGACCCATCCCATGGCCAAACACCACCCCTTGACACTACTACTCTGTTTTGTTTGTACCTAGCATGGCTGTTGTCTGAGAGGTTTCACCCAGCAGCTGACTGAAGCAGAGACCCACAGCCAAATGATGGATGGAGTCTGGGTATTCTTATGAAAGAATTGGGGAAATAATTGAGGGCCCAAAAACAGATAGAAACTCTACAGGAAGATCAACAGGGTCAACTAACTTAGACCCTTGGTGGCTCTCAGAGACTGAACAACCAACCAGATAGCATACATGGGCTGGATGTAGGACCCAGTACATATGTATCAGATGTACAGTTTGTCTTCATGTGGGTTGCCCAGAAACAGGAGCAAGGGCTGTCCCTAAAGCTGTTTTCTGTTCATGGAATCCATTCCCCTAGCTGGGCTGCCATGTCTGGCCTCAGTGAGAGAGGATAAGCCTAATCCAGTAGAGTCTTGATGTAACAGGGTGGAGGAATACCCAGGGTGGGGGTGGGGCTACCTACACTCTCTCAGAAGAAGAAGGAGAGATGGTGGGAGGGACTATGTGAGAGTGGGACTGGAAGGGGGGCAGACAGTGACCAATTAAAATCTTGTCTCAGCTTCTAGAACTTTGAAACATATGTTTCTAACCTTTAAGAACTTCTCAGTATCACTGGGCAGTGAGGACACTCGGAAGGCAGAGATAGTTGGATCTCTGAGCTCTGAATTTGAGCCCAGCCTGGTGTACAGAGCAAGTTCCAGGACAGCCAAGGCTATGACAGGGAAACTCAGTCTAGAAAATCTAAAAACCAAAACAAACAAAAATCACTCAGTCTCAAGAATTTGTTATACCAATAGGATTATTCCCAGTCTACCTACAGTCCTAGCAGAATTCAGTAGAAAGCAGAAACATAACACCCCTAGGCTCTAAAGGGACTCCACTAAGAAACACTTACTTGTTATGATGGTGGTGGTGGTGGTGGTGGTGGTGGTGGTGGTGGTGGTAGTTGTGGTGGTGGTGGTGGTGGTGGTGGTGATGATAGTGGTAGTAGTGGTGGTGGTGATGATAGTGGTGGTAGTGGTGGTGGTGGTGGTAGTTGTGGTGGTGGTGGTGGTGGTGGTGATGATAGTGGTAGTAGTGGTGGTGGTGATGATAGTGGTGGTAGTGGTGGTGGTAGTGGTAGTTGTGGTGGTGGTGGTGGTGGTGATGGTGGTAGTTATGGTGGTGGTCGTGGTGGTGGTGGTGATAGTGGTGGTGTATGCCACAGCACACATGTGGAAAACATCATGCAAGCATTGATTTTTTTTCACTGTGGATTCCAACGATTAAACTTACATCTTCAGACTTGCAGAGCAAACGCCTTTTCGCAGTGAACATTCTCACTGGCTCCATTTCCATCAATCATGGCCAAGTAGATCATAAGGCCCGCCCAGATTTCAAAGGTAGGAAACAGTTTAGACGAGGATGGCTAGAGAAACTTTGCCTTTAAAGGATATGGATATAGAGAGGTACAAAAGAGTGTCTCCTCTCCCAATTAATCTGCCACAGAGGATATAGAAAGTGTACCAGGCTGAAGCTTGAGAGAACCAGGGACAGATTTTAATCAGGCTTCAAATTCACTGTATGACCTTCAACTCAAGGCCAGTCTCCTTAGCACTAAATCCTGTTTTTTTTTTTTTTTTTTTTTTTTTTTGATTAAAAACAAAAAACTAAAGCTACCCTTTGGTATTTTTGCTTGCATTCAACAAATGTTATTTTTCTTTCAATGCTTTTAGTGAGATTTGAAAATACTATGTTCCCTAATCTGAAATGTTGGGGGCCAACTTAACAGGAAACATCTGCTTTCAGTCCATTCCCTTGACAGGGATTCTAAATATTTGTAAGTTTCACGAAAAAAATTACAACAGTCACACTCTTTCATGTGCTGAGAAAAGACTTGGCAAATGAGAACAATAGGTGCCTCCTTCAGAAGAAAAGAAGCTGGTGTTTTCTCTGAATTTCTTTAAAAAAAAAAAAAAAAAAAAAAAAAAAAAAACGGTTCTGAATCCTTCACCAGGAAGCACAGGTGAAGAGTAACAGAGAGCTAGGTTAGCAACCCTCTAGAGAGTACTGTGCAAGGGGCTGTAAGGAGTAGGCTTCCTATGTGCCTGCCAGAAGAAACTGGGAAGATGCTACTGGAGCAGCCATGAGAGACCCTCAGCAAGCATCCTCCCGACCCAGCCCACAAGAGGGCGCTCTGGGCATCTGCCCTCAGCAACGCTGGTTTCAGCAGAGTCTGCACAGCGGGGACTGGGATTTGTTCCTCTCTTCATTCTTTATACTATTGTTCTCGGTGCTACTTTAGGAAACACATGAGGAGTTAATGTTTCCCTAGTCATTAATTAAATTATTACGTCTCTCATTCCCAAATCATGGCAGACAAGTCTGCCCCTTCCTCCCTCCCCTGCTACTCCCTATGCTCCGCCCCTTCCTCCATCCACAGCTACTCCCTATGCTCTGCCCCTTCCTCATCCACAGCTACTCCCTATGCTCCTCCCCTTCCTTCCTCCCCTGATATTCCCTATGCTCTGCCCCTTCCTCCATCCACAGCTACTCCCTATGCTCCGCCCCTTCCTCCATCCACAGCTGCTCCCTATGCTCCTCCCCTTCCTTCCTCCCCTGCTATTCCCTATGCTCCACCCCTTCCTCCATCCACAGCTGCTCTCTATTGCATGTTTGTATTCTCATTTCCTCCTTCCTCTTCTTTCTCCTTCTTATTAAAATTCTTCTCAGAATTCAGAGCAGGATAAATTCTGTTTCTAGAAGCCACCCATGGTAAATCCAAAATCTCTCTGACCTCTATTTATGCAACACTGTAAATTATCATTATTATTGTTCGTAATCGTGTAAGATTTTGCCGCTGGTTAAGATTTTCAATAACCTGAGATAAGGTATATGAACACAGGTTCGAGAAATAGGAAACAAAACAGGAGAACAGCAGTTATTGAACATCAACCTCATGTCAGTCTTCAGATATATATTTCTGAGATTCTGAAAGACTAATTGACTTACCAAGGTCTTCAGGTGAGAGGTGCTGAAAACAGTCTTTAAGCCCTGGCTATTTAGCTGCACACACACACACACACACACACACACACACATAAACACACATACACACACACACACACACACACAATTCTTTTTTTTTTCCAATTCCCAACACCCTTTGAATAGAAGAACCTCCTAAAATTCCACAGTATGCAATTACTATTTTCCTCAGTAAATAACATAGTCTAACCAGGTCCGGTTCAACTCGACCAGTACTCTGCCCTCTGCCTTTGACAGAAAGATTGAAGAAACGCTAAGGACATCACCCAAAGTGCTTCACATCAGCAAAGAACATCTTTGCAAAAACAGCAAAGAAATTGAGATGAGCCTTACTCTGCGGCACTGCCCTGGGAAACAACTTACAGGCGTGTGAAACTGTGTTTCCTATAACTTCCTCTGAAATCTCATCTTTAACTCAGACTGCTCATCAAGCCTACTGAACACACAGAAATGGAAAGTTAAATTAGCCTTTCTCAAGGAGCCAGTGTGCTGGGTAAATATGAATCTGATAAGAAAACCTAAAGTCTAATGGGTCCCCTCAAACCAGGCCTCTGAGATCCAAACTATAAACATGCCATGGGCCTGCATCCAATAATAAAATCCTCCTTAGATCTGGGAGCACTCGTCATTCCTGCCACCTCATCCTTTCAAATGCCTCCTCCTCATATTCTTTATTCCTTTCCCTGGTCTCTTGCATGATCTTGTTCCAAAATGTCAGTCACCCATCAGCTAATGGGATTAGAAGTTGCCTTGCCATCACAGAGAGAGAGAGAGAGAGAGAGAGAGAGAGAGAGAGAGAGAGAGAGAGAGAGAGAGGGAGGGAGGGAGGGAGGGAGGGGAGAGGAGAGGGATGAATGAAGAAAGAAAAGAAAAGAAAGGAAAGGAAGAAAAAAAAACCCTTGTCCTGGCCCATGCTCCCCACCCCATCACACTTGTCTTCTGAGATGACCTCCATGACATAAGGACATCTCAAAACATCCTTATAGATGCAGACACTCATTTGCTTTTTTGTTTTGTTCTGTTTTTCAAAAGACTAAGAAAAGAAAACGAGCAAAGAAACAGTTGGTGGGTCACCAGCCGAGACACAGAAATTTGAACATTGAACAATTAATTTGAGGATAATATGAACAGGTTTCAGGGAAATATTATACAGATTTTAGGGATGTGATATGCATAGCCTGCTGTTTTTTGATTTGAGTCTGCACTGCCCTTCTCCAGCCCCTCTTACCATGAGCTGCCATCCCTAGTCCCGAACTGTGTGGTCTGGCTGGTTTTCTCCTCCCACCTTTGCTATCTGACTACAGTAAATTTGTTTTCTGATTGGCTTCAGTGACCGCTGAGCCCTTGTTTGCTCTTACTCATTTCTGTGCCCTGACCCACGTTTTTGCTGACATGTTTTTGCTGACCTCTGTTGTGTTAGACTTCTTTTGCCTCTACTCTCAAATACAATTTGACTTTTCAAAGTGAAGTCTTCTAAAATCTGTTTTGTTTACAGAAGTAAAAAATTCTTTCTGGTTCTTTGTCCCTACTTCACAATCACAAACATGTGATCCATGAGGAATTTATTAATATGTGAGAGACATTGAAGCTGCCAGGTGGGTGTGTAGATGTGGACACACACACACACACAGAGAGAGAGAGAGAGAGAGTTCTTTTTTCTGCTTTCTCTCTGAATCTTGTCACTCCCAACCACTGATTAAGGAATGTTTAAGGGTGCATGCCAATTCAATAATCAAAATCATTTTGGCACTGGGCACCCAACCCCAGTCCCTGAAGAGCCATGGAATTTATTGCTTACTTCACTGCATTCAGTTCAGCCCCAACAACATTTTGAACAAAGAGGATCTGATAAGATGCAAGACATGCCCTCGTGATTCATTTTTATCATAAAACAATACTTGCTTTGAATCTGGAATACTAAAAGCACAACCAGCCTGACGCTCGTGGTCTCCATGCCTTGACCTGGGAGGAGATTGTGATTCACGCTCCCTTCAGAGCAGAGATGCACCGTATGCATCCCTGTTTCCATCGCAAAAATACAAACTTGGACACACAGTGGAGCCAAGCACTGTGCTAGGCTTGAGGACCACAGTGGTGAAGAAGATAGACACAATTCCTGCCACATGGCATTCGATGAAGGAGGTTAGGCTGGCTGCATACATTTCTTCTTGTTGAGCCATTGGAGGCCCAAACAAGACAGAATGAAACTTTGGGATGCTACAAATGACTTAGCTGTGTTCTCTTCCAGGCTTAGTGGTGCCAGCCTATTTTACCTTGTACAATCTACACAGCTCTGCTCAGCTTCAGATCCCTAAATGGGGGCCGTGCTTACTGCATAGAAGTGAAACGTAAGACCCTTGCACAGCTTTTAGCCAAGTGCTTGATTACCACCCATCAGAGGTAATACTACTAAATGGGCCACAGGGGACTTTCCCCCATCCTTTGGTGAACTCAAGGGTCCAAACAGAATACTGGAAATTCTTCCGGCCCTAACAGCCTCTTTAGTTCAAAGAACAGGTTTTCACAGTGCTCAGAAACAATGCCTGTCTACAAAACCACATCTGCCCACCCTTCCAACACCATTCGACTGCTTATATTGCCATGGCAAGGATTTCTCACACTACCTGAGTCCTGACACTCAAACCTCAGAGATGGAACTCCTCATATGTCACCGGCTACCACATCTGAAGACACCTACCACCCGACTCCCTTCTGTATGTGTGTCAGAAGGAGACTGTTTTGCTTCTTGTGGATTACAGGAGTCACCGAACTGGAATTTTCAGTGATGTTGGACTATTTAGAGTTCATGAGGATCTTACCTAATGATTAGCCCTGGATTGTTAGTCTTTGATACCATCCTGGCTTTATAACTTATCTCCAAAAAAAAAAAAAAAGCACTGCAAAGCTACCCTACCTCTGATGGTAGATCTGAGACATTATGCCATAACTAACTGGACACTTTCATAGACGGTTCTTAGGTTCTCCTTGGCACATGGAGTCACTCTTGTTCAAACTATGATGAGGAGCAGACAGCAATGCTAAGCAAGTTGTCCTATGTCTAGGTCTCTCCATCACTACCTATTCAGCCTCACAGAAAAAAGATGCTTTAAGGTCCAGCCTAAAGACTTCAAATGTACCAGGAACTCCTGGCATCTAATTTGTTCACTTCCTTCCCTGTGAAAGGAACAGGCACAAAAAAATATATATACATGCATGAGATAGTACATGTGTATGAGGGAAATATTCAAAGCCGCTTCTAAAGACCTGTCACAGAGGATCACGTGAGGAAAGTGTCTGAGGCACACCTCAGGCCTGTACTTACATTACATTGGCAAGGAATGGAGAACTAGGTTCAGCCTCTTTTGAGCACCTGTCATGTACGTGACCATGCTCAACCCCCAAACGTTACACAGCACACGTGAATTGGCTGGTAAATGGGCAGACGATTCAGGGACCTGTGCATGTTCTCTTGTGCCCTCCTTTACCCATTTGCAGAATCCAGATGTGTTTATACCAAAATGAAAGATGCACAGACAAACCTATTACTACTTATTCTTTTATAAACCTGTTAAAGAAAACATAATTTAAAACAAAGCTTGGATGGGTGCACCATGCTTGGGCGGATAATCTGTTTCAGAAGCCAAAGACTGTTAAACAAAATCCAGATCCAGTTTTATGGTACCTCATTACAAGCTGTTGGTTAGGGAGGCCCCTAAGCCCATCCCCCTCAAACCATTATACAGTATTTGGATTCCCTTGAGCATCGACCATAACTAAATCATAGGATCCTGTTGTTGAAGATGTTAGGGTGCAGGATATTGAGAAATCCATCTGGATCTGAGCTAGAAGTTTTCTCCTTGCTGGCTAGCATTCATAGCACTATGCAAGCTGATGAGAAAAATCATCAATGTGTGTAACTATCTGAGGACCTCACAAGCTACAATAATGAGCTGTCTGGCTACAGGTGCTCAACATCACAATAGAGGCATAACTATTGTGTGGATGAGCAATCTCTTTCTGATTTGATCTGAGGCCCACTCCTTAAGAAGAAACTCATGTAAGGTACTGTAAGTGGTCAAGGACCCTTGTCTGGGAGGTTAGAGGTCTCAGGGGAGAACATACTACTGTTATTTTGTTAAAGGCAGTGTTGAATGCCTTTCAAATACTAGGAAACCAGTCATTCAGGAAGCGATGAACATGGAAAACCATTACTGATAGGAGAAAACACTTTTATTTCATCTACTTTCTTCCCACAGGCTGGCTGTGATACTGTGATGGCTGTTCTTATCAACTTGACTACATGTAGAATTAACCAAACCCAAATGACTCAGCATACCTGTGAGAATTTTGTTTTCATAATTAAATTATTTCAAGGGGGAAGACACACTTCTAATCTGGGTCTTTGAGGTGGGAAGATAACCCTTTAGTCCAGATCTTTTGAGGTGGAAAGATCTACTTCAAAGATTATTCTGGTAAATAATAATTTACCTGCTGGCAGCCTTGTTAAAGGACATGGAAGGAGGACGCTTGCTCTCTGCCTGCCTGTTATCGTTCTCACTGACACGTCTATTCTCTTCTCTGCCATTAGAGCACACTTTGGGATTCTGGCATGCACTGAAGAGCAATTGAGACATCCAGCCTCATGGATTCTTCTGTTCATAGGCAACCATTGTTGGATTAGGTGGGCCATAATCTGTAAGTGATTCTAACAAACCGCCATATACAAATATATTCATATAAATACACATATATACACACATATATACACATATATGCATACACATATACACATAAACACATGTATATGTATATACACAAAGATATGTGCATATGTGTATACTTGAATATTATATGTATGCATATTATTAGGACATGAAGGCTGAAAAGCATAGTCCCCTATCTTGGGACCACAAGGTAACTGGATCACAGTGAGAGCCTGGCATCTGTCTTCATTTTGCATCTGTCTCCTTTACATTGCCTCTCCACAGGCACTGGAAGCACAAAGGTGTGTCTGTCTGAAGGGACATCGATCTTCATAGCCTATCTCAAAGGCTGGAGGCATGGGGGCAGCACATTGCCTTAAACCTGCAGCCATCTTGGGCTTCAGAAACGGAAAGGCCTCAGGGGACACAATGCTCTCAGAGTGAGGACCAGCCCTCTCTGCAGCAGGCTGCCTTTAAGGGACTGGGCTGATTTTCTTGGATGACACAGTGATAACTGGGTTGAGGAGCTGAGACAATGATGGGAAAGAACTTGAGCAGGACCACCTAACTATGCAACCTTCTTGCCCCCTGCCTTCATCCTTTCTCTATTTAAACCCCCAAACGGGGTAACTGGACCCCTTTATCTGTTTCTCCTCCCAGATCATAAATGCAATCTCCCACCTTTCACCATTACTCATCTCTTTAATTAGCATACTAGAAGGGGGTTGAGCAGAGCTTGTTGGTGCTTCCAAGTGGAATCTTCTGCCCTAAGATGCTGGTTACACTTTTATAGCAACCTATGACTGACCAACAGGTAAGGAGAAGCCATGGGCCGGGTAGGATGAAGCCCTGAAGCCCATCCTCACTCCCACTTCCACTGGGCCAAATATGACATATATATTTTGGGAGTTTTTTCATTTGTATGATTTTGCTTATTTATTTTTTATTTGTGTGAGTATTTTGTCTGTCTGTATGTCTATGCACCACATAGGTCTCTGGTGCCTAAGGAAGTCAGAATAAGGCACCAGATTCCTAGAACTGGAGTTACAGATGGCTGTGAGCTTTCATTTGGTTGCTGGGAATTGAACATGGGTCCACTAGAAGAGTAGCCAATGCTCGCTAAGTACTGAGCCATCTCTCTTGTTGTCTTAGTTAGGGTTTTATTGCTGGGAAGAGACACCATGACCAAAGCAACTCTTATAAAAGAAACATTTAGTTGTGGCTGGCTTACATTCAGAAGCTTAGTACTAGTCCATTGTCATCATGGCAAAAAGCATGAAAACATTTAGACCAGCACAGTGCTGAAGATGGTGCTGAGAGGTCTACCTCTTGATCCTCAGGCAGCAGAAAGAGACTGTTTGCCATACTGGGTGGGCTTATCTTGAGCTTAACCTCAAAGCTCCTCTCTCCAGTAAGTCTTCCTCCAACAAGGCCACACCTACTCCAACAAGGCCATATCTCCTTATGGTGCCACCTTCTATGACCAAGCATTCAAACGCATGAATCTGTGGGAACCATATCTATTCAAACCACCATACCTGCCCTTGAGAGTGTTCTTAGCCACTAGATTTCAGGGTAGTCAAGCAGTAAAAGCTGACTTGTAAACATTTTATTCTCCAGTCTGAGAAGGAGCCTTGATGTTTATGCAGAGCTTCAATGTCTACCCTCGTTTTAAATGTCACAAGTGTGCTGTACTTTATGAAACCATTTTCTTATTCTTAGAATCACATTGTTAACAAATGTGTGACCTCACATTTATTACAACTATAAATAATATTTTCATAAACATCTGTGTGTATATATTGCTAGCCAGGTTTCTAGTATTTCATAATAATAGAAGCTTCCACTGTGGTAGTAGACTTATGAAAAAAGAATTGGCAAGATCAGATTGTAAGCCTTTTAGTATGTACTAAAGTATGTGCTACAAAGGTTGTAGCAACTCACACACACACACACACACACACACACACACACCTGGGTGTGTATACATTTGATCATGTGTCCATGCATTTTTAGATACATTTAATGGAAAAAATAGATATGTAATAAAACCTGCAAACATGATCATGCTGCTGTAACAACCCTTGCTAGAAACTATGGTGTGTAACCCTTGAACAATATCTTTGTTAGTCTACTGGGATTTTTCTCATTAAATTTTAATTTCTCAGCAAATCGATGTTGAATTTTTCATACATTGTTAAGAATATTTACACAATAGAGTATACATGATGGGTTTTTTTTTTTTATAGTAAGTTAAATCCAACTTGAGTGCCCCATGGGATACAATTGGCAGGCAGTTCAATACTCTGTTTCTGTTCCCTGCCTTAGTCAGTGCCTTGTGGGACAGGGAAGCAGGGAGCTCTATATTGGTGGCTCATCTTCCAACATGCTGAGCCAGGAGAAACTTTGTTTCCCATGGCCTTGAAGTGCTGTGAGTTCCCACACCTACACACATCTTATTAAAGATGCTCAGCTTGGAGACCTTGGAGTCACTGCTCAAATCATTAACCATCTGTTGTTTATGCAATACCACCTTCTGTCAGAACTACAAGAGAGAGAGAGAGAGAGAGAGAGAGAGAGAGAGAGAGAGAGAGAGAGAGAGAGAGAGAGAGAGAATTACCATAAATTCAAGGTAGTGTGTGTTACATGCTGTGATTTTTATCTCAAAAGGCAAAAGTAAGAAGAAAAGATAATCTGAATGCCAGAGGTCAATGAAATCTGGTCTATAAGTATTAAGCCATGACTCCAAATAGTTCTTTTATAATCAAGAAAATTATCAAGGACTAGGGAGATGGCTTAGCAGTAAAGAGTACTGAATGCTATTCTAGAAGACCTGGGTTTGATTCCCAGCATCCACATGGTGGCTCCCAACTGTCTGTAACTCCAGTTCTAGAGAACTCAACAGGTGAATGAATAACAAAGAAAATCTTCTTTAAAAAAAAAAGAAAAGGAAAAAGAAAAAATATCAAGTCAGAGATATACTTCTTGCCTTGCAGGTACATGATTACATACTCAACACTAGGGGCTGGGGAGAACAAGTCTATTTAAGGTAAAGTGGAATAGGGTCAAGCTTCGAAGACATTTCACATTTCAGTGTGCAACAGGAGTCCTCTTTTCAGACACCAATCTTTGAGAAGAATTCTTTGCCTCCATCAAACTTCAGAGGGTCTGACTTTTGTCAGTCTTTGGGATGGTGAACAGATGTTTCAAACCCAGTCATGGGTGCCTGCTCCTAAGGAGAATAGTCTTGTCCTCGACTGAGGTTAGGGAGCAGAGTGAAATAGCAAAGTTGTTATGCAGCCCACTGACTGGCCATCTGTCCTCTGGTCTGCCCTGAGTCACATTGGTCAGGTAAAGCAGGGGCCCTGATACTTGTATCAGAAATCAAATGAAGAATTTGTGAGAAACACAACAAAGACTGCTGAGATCAATTCCCTGGGGGCCCCACATGTCCTTGCTCTCACAATGAGGTGTGTTCCCTAAAATGGAAACTGTCCCAAGTCCACTGTGTGGCCACCAGCAGTGAAACTGAGTTCTAGGTATAAAAGTGGGCAAAGTGGTCAGCAAGATGATTCAGACGGCGAAGGTACCTGCTGCCAAATCTGACAGCCTGAGTTTGGTCTCTGAAACCTACTTGGTGGATGAAAATAATTGAGTCCTAAAAGTTAACTGTGGCAATGTGCCCTCTTCCCAACACACACATACACACACAAATACCCCACACACCACACATACAAAAACACCCCACACACCACAAATACACACACACACACACACACACACCACACATACACACATAAACACACACACCCAATACACCACACGCACACACACACACACACACACACACACACACACACTCATTTTAAAAAAAGTAACAACAAGAGAGGACCAGGTAAGGATTGTCATAGGCTCAGACAGAAGTACCTAAGAGCTGTTTCACTTTGACAGGTCTCCTTATGGGCCAGATCCAGCCATGAAGAAAGAGAGAGAGAGAGAGAGAGAGAGAGAGAGAGAGAGAGAGAGAGAGAGAGAGAGAGAGAGAGAGAGAAAGAAAGAAAGCTTTTCAGGCGTTGCTCTCTGGTTGTGCTTGTTGAAGAACCAATGAGTGATTCCAAGTTGCTCCATTGATTTCGGAAAGGGGATCTGCGCAGGCACCTGCTGAAGATTTATTTGATAAAGGGCTTTGAGGCCTTTTTACTGTATACAACTTGTAAATCCTATATTAGGTCCTCAGCCATTAGAAGCTGGATAGGCTTTTGCCTACCTAATTCTCTCTGGTAAATAGATTTTTTTCACAGGTAATGTCTAGATTTGAGAAATTTCAAAATGGTTCTCCTTTTTTAGGTCTAACAGGTTTCCCCAGTAAGTCATATATTCTGTTCCCACATTCTTTGTTAAGATTGTAGCTAAAAGTTTAGATCAAGAGTGTATTAAAAGATCTATTTGTACTCTATGAGTATTTGTGTTATATCTGACAAATTGATTAAAACTTTTGTATGTCAAAAGAAAGAAAGAAAGAAAGAAAGAAAGAAAGAAAGAAAGAAAGAAAAAGAAAGAGGAAGGAAGGAAGGAAGGAATCGGTGACTCTTTAGAGGGAACTGGAGTCCAGAAGCCTCTGGACTCCAAAAGGCAGCATATCAGTGATTGGCTCAGCATCCTGCAAGCTGATGAAACCTCCCAGAGTGAGGGAGACGTCCACAGTAAGGAACGCCTGTTCCCGAGAGCACACTGATTGCTGTCCTCCCCGTGAACAAAAACAGATGTGTGCTTGCAAGGAAAGTAAACAT
The DNA here is from genome assembly GCF_963924665.1 of Micromys minutus. NCBI lineage: Eukaryota > Metazoa > Chordata > Mammalia > Rodentia > Muridae > Micromys > Micromys minutus. The sequence goes on along the minus strand of NC_137957.1, from coordinate 42,962,303 downwards.
TTGAGGTCAATATATGTTTGTCTCTGCTGATCCAGTTTGGCTCTCCACTAGGAGCGGATCGTCTCTGAAGCACTGTGGAACGTCTCTAACAACGGTGTCGGGTGGCCGGCTCACATCCGTAGATTAGGTCAACTGTTACATCAAACATCCACACAGTTTCTACATCTACACAGATCTTTTTCTGTTCCCGGAGAAGGCTCTGAGCTGTCACTCCACTGACATAGAATAAACAAGAGAGAGTAAGATCCTGTGCATTTTAACACAATCTTAGTTTTAACACTTTTTTTTTGCAATAGCCTGAGGCTATACAAAAATTTGAGCTCAGTGCATACATCTATAAAATGGATGTATGGGTTTGTTTTTTTAAGTTTCAAATGGAAATGTATATAAGCTTAATTATCTATCCTAGTGCAATAAGACTTGGGAAGAGAACAGTGACCGGCTATGATTTCTCTGATGAGCTGTTGATACCGTAACACCCACACCAGTGCAGCCAACATGACACTATGCCCCGGTGCCCTTGTGCTGCCATCCTTCCCACAATGTCCCAGTGCTTCTTCACCGGTTCATCTGTCACAAGATTCACAAAGGGACATGTCAACCACAGTGCAATGACAATCTTTAGTCTTTGCTTCCCCCCTGTGCTTAGCCTTAGATTATTCCAAAGTGCTTGAAGAAGTAAGCATCAGGAAATTTAGCTACCTTAAGTTTGCCAACCTCCATTCTTCCATCCCATTTACTGAATACCTACAGTGTTCCATGCACGGAGCCACAGTGGTGACAAGGACAGCCATCATTCAGTCATTAGGAGGTATATAGTCTCATGATTCATCTGCTGTGGCCATGTCTTTCATTACTCATCACCCTAAGCTTGTTTGTTTCTTTAGAGTTCATTTGTTTGTGAGTGTAGCATGCCTGAGTGCACATATGTATACCATGTTCACTTAGGAACCTGTGGAGATCGGTCAGAAGAGGGCATTGGATGCCCTGAAATTACAAGTACTGAAGACTATGAACCATCGTATGAATGATGTGAGCAAAACCCAGGTCCTCTGCAAGAATAATAAGTGCTCTTAACCTCTAAGCCATCTTTCAAACCTAGGGACCACCTGGTATCACCAGGAAAAACTGATCTTACTCGTTCTAGTCAGTGAATTCTGCTTTCTTATTGGCAAAGCCAGGGCAGAGCAAACTTTACCACATCATATGTGTTTTTAGGGAAGTTGCTTCAGAAACCATGATGCTACCCCTTGAGGGATTGATATGCAAGCCCCCCCTGGAGATTCTGAGAAGCAGTAAAATGTCACTCAGAGCCTATGGTCTGCCGTGGGACCCTGGCACCCACCTCCTCCTTCTGGATTTTCTGAAAACATGAATCAGAGTCTACTCAACAAGTTAGTGGGTACCTGTTGGCACCCAAATCTAGTCTGTCATCAAGCTAAACATGTAAGTTGAACCACAGAGTTCCCTATGACCAGGCTGCAGATAGTTTGAAAATGGTTACTCTAGATGGATTTCTGTAGAGAAATTTTAATCCAGCAGTATGGCAGCTCTGACAAGGGATCACATCCAAAGACTTTTTAGGTCTATAGGATCCAGCCATAATGCAGACTTGATCATACTACAGTATGATCTGGTTGGGATGCATACTCACACACTCTTAGTACACATCTTGAATCCCTAACAGTAAAGGCAAAGTTAGTTTGGAGAAGGAAGCAGCCATATTTGAAAATGACATGTAGTTGAGGGGCAGACAAAGTGATGAATCAGAGAAAGATTTGACAGAAGGAGTCAGAGATAGGATACACCCAACTCACACAAGAACAACTCAGGAAGGAGGGGTTTCTAAAAAGCAGTGGGAAGGATCTGTGGTGTGTGCTTGTGGCAGTTTTTCCTCATCTTATCCCATCATCTGAGGAAATAAAAGTGAAATTCATAGATATCAAGGCCTGTCCCCAGCTTCCTTGGCTGGGAGATGAACTGAAAGATAGGTGCAATGTATGGGCTTGGTAGATGTTCTTCATGCAACTGGGTACCAGGTTACCCCACATGCACTCACACACACACTCCCCCCACCACACACACTTGCTACCCTCCCCCTATTTCAGCAATAAAAAATCCTCTCATTTTTAACTGGTCATAAGGTCATACAGAATAATGTCTGTATTGACGTTTGCTACTGTAATTAATGGGATCAGTTGGGATCAATGTATAGTGCAGAGCTACATGTAGGACTAGACTAATAACTAACCAACTTCCTCTCCTGTCCCTGTTGCACCCCCTACTTCTTGTGTTATAAAGGTGGTGCTGAGGCTCTATAATCTATTTTCCATGTATATATACATGAAGAGCCCTGGGGCAGAGCAGGTGCCTTGAGTGTAGTAGAACCCTGCGTCCTGACCTGTCCTCCTCTAGAGTCTGTATAAAGAAGAAAATGGCTTACAGAAAGCTTCAGCCATGCTGTTTGAGGCCCTGTCATAGATGAATGAATCCTCACTGATACTGTTACCGTGCTTGGATGTGTGGATTCTGTAGTTAGACCGTCTGGGTTCCACCACTTAGAAGCTCATGGGCTGAACTTGCTTTTCTTATCCCCTTCTGTAAAGTAGGAGTGCTAAAGACGGCGTGATTGCCTTCTGTGGTGATTAGAAAATGGGCTAAAGCATGCAATACCTAAGATGTATAAAGCCCAGTATGTGGTGGGTACTTAATATATATGGACTTTTTAAACATCGGCTATTTAATATATGAAGCTATTCCCCAATGGGGCAAGGTTGAAGGTTAGTCTCTAACATCTGATGCTTTCTCAACCTCTCCCATAACAACAATAGCTATAATAGTGATATTCTTTAAACATTGAGCTGGAGATACACCTTAGTGAGAGCATATACTCAACATGCACAAGGGCTGCACTGATTGGTGTTGTTTGTTTGTTTGTTTGTTTGTGTCAAGTTGATGTAGGTCAAAAGCATCTGAGAAGAGGGATCGGCTTAAAAAGTTTCTCCATCAGTAGGCAAGCCTTTGGGGCACATCCTTGATGGATGACCAAAATGGACCACCATGGGAGGTGCCACCTCTGGGCAGCTGGGTCTGAGGTTGTACAAGAATACAGGCTGGACTGAGTGGTGGTGACTCACACCTTTAATCTTAGTACTTGGGAGGCAGAGACAGGTGGATCTCTATGAATTTAAGACCAGCCTGCTCTACAGAGCAAGTTCCATGACAGTCAGAGCTACATGGAGAAACCCTGTCTTGAAACAAATAAACAGAAATGCAGGCTAAACAAGTGGTGAGGAGTAAGTCATGGCTCCTGCTAGAGTTCCCACCTCAGGGCCCCTCCTGGAGTTTCTGAGCTGAGTTCCCTACTGCTCCCTAGTGACACATAAGACAAAGTATACCTTCCTACCCAAGTTGGTTCTGACCACAGCCATAAAAAGCAAACGAGGACAGGGCTTTATTCCCTTGTACCGGTAAATAAGCACTTTTTTTTTTTTTTTACGTAGCATTTAGTACATTTACCTAATTGTAGGTATTACCGTTGCTGTTGCTTTGAAACTGAGTCCTATTGTATAGTGCAGGCTGGCTGGGACCATGCTGTGTAGACCAGCGCATGAGCTCATAATCCGTCTCCCTCCCACCTCTCAAATGTTAGCTTTAAAGGCACACACCACCATGCCTGGCGAGTTAGGTATTATTACTTTTATTTCACAGAGAAGAAAATTGATACTCAGAGAAGTCAAGCCAAGGATTACACAGTTGCTAAGAGACACTGTTGATATTTAAACACAGATCTTTCACTTCCAAATCCCCTACATTTTCCACAAGCTGTCGTTTGTTCTTCCTTACAAACCACTGCACCATTGACCGCCGTGTCTCCCTCCGTGTGATCCATGTGTACGAGTGTTCTAAAGGACTAGATTTTTTTTCTACTGAGAAAGAGACACATGGAGTGTGCAAGTCTGTGTAAGAAATGGTGTTTTCTCATTCCTGGCAAAGCCCTGATGGGACTAGGCCCTTCGTGTGTTTACATAAAATGTTAGTCCTAGAAAATGCTTTAGAAAGCAGATCCAGCTGAGGCTTGGCTTGAGAGTAAGAGGGAAGATGAGCCTTTCTCCATCTTGATTGCCGTCTAGATCCCCGGACTTGATTTGGAGTAATATTCAGGCTAAGCCTGAAAGGGGTTCAAACAACAGTGGAGCATCTGGGGTGGGGCCCAGCTTGAAGACAGCGCATGTGTTTTGAATTGGCAATTCTTTTAACAGAAGCAATTTGGAACCCAGACAGGGAAGTTGCTCTTGCTGGGACTGTTACAGCCATTTTCCGTGTCCCCTGAGGGCAGTGCCTCTGAAGGGACTTCAGTTAGATGCTAGGGAGAACTTCTTTTCACTCTGGTGGTTGTGAATGACATTCGAAAGTTCGGGGGGGGGGGGGGGGGGCAGGGTTGTTTTTTGTTTTGCCTCGGGTTGGAACTAAAAAGTGAAAAGGGGTACTGTTGATAAAATGGTTCCCAGCAATGACATTGTCATTTGACAACCTAGTCCAAATCCTAGCTTACTGGTTCAGTAACTGGGGTCAAGTTTGTACTCCACGGTGAATCTCGGTTTCCTCACCCAGAGCAAGGAGACTGAGACTTTATGGAAGGTGTTCGAAGGGTACTCATTTAATCTTTTTCTTACGAAGCTTTTCCTAGGCTCTGACTCTATGATTCAGCACTTCCTGGAATTCTAAGGCACCAGTAACTTTCCAAGAGTGCAAACCGGCTCGCCTCTAAGGTCCAAGCTCTTCCCAGCAAGGCTGTGAGAGAGGTGAGGGGCAGCGACTGATCGGAGATCTGCACACTGACCTTGGTGCTCCGCGTCGGTGGACCCTCACGCTGCATTTCCTCTTCTGCTCCCATTTGGACAAAGACGGAAACTGTCAAAAACAAGTTGTTTCACAAGGTAGTGGAATCCTTGTGGGGTGTGATGTGATGCCTCGCACCGCATGCTGCGAGTGAAGATTAACATCTGGAATCTCTGGACCAGCCAGGACTGGGTCTATGGTTGTACTGCGAGGCTGCACCCCTTTGGGAACAGGGGTCAGGACCTCAAGCACTAGTAAGGCTGGTACCCATCTGCCTCCTTTGAGACCTTGGTCACCTTATATATACAAAGAAACAATGCTGTTAGGTGAATGGTGAAAATCCTCCAAACTCAAATGTTCCTGTGGACCAGTCATGTACAGAGTATCTCTGTGCGGAAATCTAGCCCTTGTCTGTGCCTATGGGCTACCCTCCAGTTCCCGCATACACTTTCTTTGGAGGGAAAGCTTTTACAAGGCTATGTAAAGGATTCATCCCAAATGGAGCCTTTACATACAGGGAATATTGTTTGGAAAGACAGAACATGCACAGAAAGAAAACAGTAACCTGCTAAGTGTTTGCTGCTGACAAAGGGCTTGAGTGTAGCTCAGTGGCAGAGATTTTTTCCTGTATACACAAGCCCCCAAGTTCAGTCCCCAGCACCCAAAACTGAGAAAGTCACCCCATGAGTTAGTTGTGTTTAAGCTGGACTGCCTTCCTTAATATGTGTCACATGACAAAGAAGATAAAAAGATACGTATGTCCATTCCCACCCCCAAGCCCCTTATAGCCTGTCACGCCATTAAATGCAGCAAAGTTATAGAACATTGAGTTTTACTAAATAAAAGAAAAATCTATCTTCTAAAGAAATCTGTCTCTCCTCTGTATGGATAGCAATATTTAGCCCAGGCCATCCTCCTGCCTCAGCCTCCTGACTGCCAGGTTTAGAGTCATGCAGATCTCGCCCTGCTCCCTCCTTTTTAATTTATAATAAAAGAATTTATCAAGAAAAGAATAAGGCCTTCCATGGTCAACTGCAACTGGCTCAAAGTGGATGAAAAGTTTTGCTTTGTGTGTGTGTGTGTGTGTGTGTGTGTGTGTGTGTGTGTGTGTGTGTGTGTGTTTTGTCTGTCTCTGAGGATAAAGGGCAGAAGCTATTTCTTTACTGGATTCTCTCCCTTACCACCACCACCACCATTACCGCCATCCAGAAGAAACAGAAACCCAAAAGGAATAGGAGCAAGCTCTCAGTAGCTTTCCATTCAGTTGAGAAAGGAACTGCCCAAGTGCCTCTGGCTGCCACAGTTCGGGTTTGCCTGTCCTTGCCAAGTCTGCAGTGTGGCAGCCATTACGACAGTGCACTAGCGCCCCCTGTGGTCCATTCTAGGAAACTAGCCATGACCTATAAACTGCCGAACCTTTTAAACCTTTCTAACAAATCTCAGGATTTCAAAATCATAATTGCAGCTTTTATTCCCCGAGGAACAACTGGAAACCACGTCCCATGATTATCTCCTGGACATACAGGATTCTGGGCGGTACCCCCTCTGAAGCACCCAGCCATGGAACAGAGAAAAAGTATGAAATTAGAAGCATTATTACGTAAGGCAAACGGGTTGGGAAATGCTGGGTTAAATAGAATTCAATAAAAATTAAATACAAAGGCTGTTTTCTGCTCTTCTTTGGAGCATTTGACACAGAGTTTCTATCTCTCAAGGGGAAATGATATCTCCCACTGCTAGCAGGAAGTGTAAAGAAATTGTCACTTAGATTTGTAAACTGAGTCCCAGGAAGGTGACAAAGGTTCCTTGGAGGTGGGTTTTTACTACCATACACACACATACACACACACATACACATATACACACACACCTACACACACATCCACACATACACACATACACACATACACACATACACACACACCTAGACACACACACACACATACACACACACATATACACACATACACACATACACACATACACACACACCTAGACACACACACACATACACACACACATATACACACATACACACACATATACACACATACACACACATACACACATACACACACATATACACACATACACACACACCTACACACATATACACACATACACACATACACACACATACACACACACACATACACACATAAACACACATACACACATACACACACACATACACACATACATACACACACACACAAACATACATGGGGTGAGGAGAGAGGGGGGAAAGGAGGAAGAGGGAGTTCAGTGTTGTTATCAAGCACAGTTATTTGTAGAACAGAAAATGGCATTGCTTTCAACCAGCATTATTGGGAAATCAAGTAGACCCTTTTTATGTTCAGTTTGGTCCACCTCTTCACGGAGGATTGTTTCCAGTTCTCTGTTCCGAAAAAAACAAACAACAACAACAAAAAAACTCTGTTGTTATATGCAATTACCTGTTCAATAAATACTTATTAAGCATCAACTGAATACACAAGCAAAATAACACATGATCCAAGAAGAACAAACCTTTGGTGGATTAGGTTCTGGAGCTGCCGTGTGCTAGCTGTGTTCTTGGACAATCTATTTCTTGTCCGTAAGAGGCCAATAAAAATGATAATAATAGCTCTTTTAAAAAAAAAGATTTACTTATTATATATAAGTATGTATTACTTATATAAGACACTGTCGCTGTCTTCAGACACAGCAGAAGAGGGCATCAGATCCCATTACAGATGACTGTGAGCCACTATGTGGTTGCTGGGAATTGAACTCAGAACCTCTGGAAGTCAGTGCTCTTAACTGAATAATAGCTCCTTTGATGGAATATGCGAAGGCTTTAATCAGGGATTCTCAACCTGTGGGTCCATGACCCTTTCACTGGGTTTCATACCTGCATATCCTGCGTGTCATATATTTGCTTTGTGATTCCTAACACTAGCACAATTACTGTTCAAAATAGCAATGAAAATAATTTTATGGCTGGGGGTCACCACAGTGTAAGGAACTGAAGTAAAGGATCATAGCATTAGGAAGATGGAGAACCACTGCTTTAGACAGGTAACATCCACAGAATGGCGAGCACAACGTTAGCATATAGAGGAGACTCAGTGAATATGTACCCCTTCTGTTATTGTTCTTATTGAGATAATTCAGGAATGGCCTCTGCCCTCAAGGACCTGATCGTCCCATGAGAGACAGGTGACAGGGACACTTGCGTAGCAGTATGAAGGAATGGGTCAGAGAGAGTGATACCACTTGCCCACTCCGTCCTGCTTTTAGTGACTACCTCAAATGCCATTTAAATTCCATTCTTGATGACTCAGTGGTTAAGAGTTGTGGCTGTTCAACTCCCAGCAACCACATGGTGGCTCACAACCATCTATAATAAGTTCTGATGCCCTCTTCTGGCACACAGGTGTACATGCAGATAGAGCATTCATACATAAAATAAATAAATATTTTAAAAAATTAAACTTTATCCTTTTCTAAATTTGTTATCGGCATGTATTAGTAGCACATGATAAATGGGTTGTATCGTGATTTGCACATGACATAATTCACTTATGTTCTTTCCCCATTAACTTCCTTCACCCCAGTTCTGTTGTACTCATACCCTTTTCATCTTCTCCATTATCTTTTACTTTCTTCTTTCTTTTCCTTCTTCCCTTCCGCACTGCCTAGTTTTATATCAAGTTGATATAAGCTAGAGTCATCTAAGAGGCGGGAACCTCAACTGAAAAATTACCTCCATAATATTGGGCTTCAGGCAAGGCTGTTAGAGCATGACCTTAATTAGTGATTGATGGGGGAGGGCTCCGCCTCTTGTGGAAGGAGCCATCCCTTGGATGGTGTCCTGGGTTCTATAAGAAAGCAGGTGGAGCAAGCCAGGGGAAACAAGCCAATAAGTAGCATCCTTCCATAGCCTCTGCATCAGCTCCTGCCTCCAGGTTCCTGCCCTGCTGCACTGACTTCCTCCAGTGATGAACAGTGATCTGAAAGTGTAAGCTGAATAAACCCTTTCCTCCCCAACTCCCTTTTATGGTGTTGCATTGCAGCAATAGAAACCCTAAGTAAGTTACTTTCTTTCCATCTTTTCCTCCTTTCTTTCTTTTATTTGACAATGTCTCCTGTAGCCCAAGTTGGCCTTAAACTCTTGAACTCCCTGGCTCAGCCTCCTAGAACGTCTACACAGCCCCACCATGCAGAGTGTTATTCAGATTCTCATGCCTAGAGTCCCAGCACTTGGGAGGCCAAAACAAAATGGCCACCAATTCAATGCCACCCTTGCAAATCAAGGCCTTGTTTCAAAAATAAAAAGCACCCAGTAGTACACCCTTTAATCCCTGCATTCAAGAGGTAGAAGCTAGCAGTTCTCTCCCAGTTCCAGACTAGCTAGCCAGAGCTACATAGAGATACTGTATCAAAAACAAAACACCCCACCCAGACCCCCATGGATGTAACTCAGTGGTAGAGAATTTATCCGGAATGCATAAGGTCCTAGGTTCAATCCCTAGAAAAACAGAGAGAACAAAGCTTTGACAGCTATAGAGAGGAAAATGTCACAGGAGAGTGGGGCAGAGGTATGTGGTCATGTGGCACGTATTTGCTGTTCTTAGAACAAGTGATTAAATGATTAGATCAATAGATTCTGAAGGCGGGCAAACTGATTGTCCAGGAGGGTGAGCTGGTCTGGAGTAAAATGGAAAACAGTAACCCGAAAGGATACAGTTGTGTGAGTAAAAGGGTAAGACCCAGCACATCCTGTACAGGGATAGCAGATCTAGAGGGTTTGATGCTAAAGGTTTTCTTTGTAGCTATGGTAACTGGAGATACTGCACGGTTCACCCACCATCAGATGGGCCGCCTGTGGTTCTAATGAGCTCCCTCATATACATGGAGTCTAGATCTGAGGGAAAACAACGCCATTCTGTCTCTAGTCACAGCTCTGCTAGGAAGCTGGGAAAAGGTCTTTGTCACAGCCCTTGCTCTCAAAGAAAACTCCTCCATGTTAAGTACATATACTGCAGACTCCTGTGTCCTCCTTATGAATATCTCCCATCATGCATCATAACCCTGGGAATCTAAGCTTCCCAATACATACACATGGGGTGGGGGGCTCATTGAAAATGAAGAAATTAAGAAGCAACCCATCAGAAACTACAGTATTGAGGCATGGGATGCTTCTCTTCTGTATCCAGCACTACAGTGGCTTCAGGAGGATATTTCTCAAAGGTGACTTGTTAAATCCACCCAATAAGCATGGGAAGCTTTGATCTTCCTAACCTGTGCTAATGAGACCTTATCCATCCATTTGTTTCCGTTTGAGTGTCCCCTGTGCAGATGGCACCTCTTTGCTAGGACTTAGTTGGTTACAAGAGGTGGGGTCCCAGTCAGACTCATCTAAGAGGAGGGGGATATTAACTTGGTGAGCATGAAATCCCATGGATAGGAATGTGCCTGGGGCTTAAAAAAAACTATAACCAGGTGGTGGGGGTAAATACCAGAGGACTGCTCTCTTTCTTTGCTTGTTTCTTAGGCTCCCTCCCACTCAGCTCCTGCTAGAGATCCGTGGTGAAAGGCATAGGGGCCAAGGGCTCCTAACTTTACTAGTCCACTGCAAAGAGACTAAATGTTTTCTCTGGTTCCAAGACAAAATGTCCCAGCAAAGACCTCTTTGACATAGCATGAGTCAGTCCAATCTGGAGAATCACGAGATGAGACAATTCAGCAGTTTTCGTGGGAGACGGGGGTGGGGGGCACAAAAGATAGGGGTCGGAGAGGTGAAACCTCCAGGAAAGGGGAGACTGAAATGTTAGGCAGCCAATATAAAGGTGCCTGCTGTGTTCTTTCCTAGTTCTCACACAGTGTGGCTTAAAGGTGAAGGTACTTTCATGGATCTCCAGTTGGCAGTGACGATCCAGGATGTGTTAGAACCGTCAAGGGGAAGAGAGTTGCTGGGGTGATCTTGGAAAGTGATCTTCAAGGCTGGTTCCAGCCTGGGCTTTCTGCTTCTTGATCTAGGAAGATGTCTATACACCGCAGCACAGGTTCCCATGATGATGGTTAGATAGCCACTGAAGCCAGAACTCAGAAGTGACCCTTTCTCCCAGAAACTGTTTCCATTTATTGTTCTCTCCCAACAGCAAGGAAAGCAATATACACAGCAGTTTAACTTAGCAATTCTTCAGTTGTTCAGCCGACCGACAATTCTATTAATTTAGTGAGCATCTACCCTCTGGCTCGATGCGTGCTATAGGTGAGGGTCGGTACTAGGTCTTAGGAAACTTTCAGTGCTTTTTTTGTAAATAATCTGTTCCTCCAGGGTGGGGGGGGGGATGCTAAGCATTCAGAAATAAAAAGAAATACAAAATATGCTTGGCCTGGGATCCTTAGCAATTCATCCTACAACTAGAGAAAGAAAATTGTCCATGTAGCAAGCTGTATGTCATCCATGATGGGGCAGAAGGTTCCAGGTTAGAGAGGCCAGAAGGGTCACTCAAGAAGAGCATCTTGGACACATCGATGGTTTTGCAGGGTCTTTAGAGGGTAAGGGAGCTTTGTTTACAAGTGCATGTGTTTAGCATCCAGTATTTTCACAATATTGCACCAAGTAAGACCATCTGCATCTGGAGCCATTCTAGGGCACAGCCTGCAGCCAGCAGCCTGGTCCTTGTTCAGAGACAGGACTGCCACCCACAACTCTCCTGATAGTCTTGTTTTTAGTTGTTATGGCCCATTGGATCAAAGCCGCTAAGTTTGATGCAAGTTCAAAATAATTTCCTTCAAGGATTAACTCATCTTTCTGGGCTTGGGGAGCTACACAAGCAACATCTGGTACAGCCTTCAGAGGGCTTTTTCACCCAAGGAGTTTCAGATTTCAATATGTGAGCCATCCTGCTGAGTAACACCGGCGGGGGAAACAGCTCTGAGTGCCTTTATCTTGTAACAAGAGCCCCGCAGAACGCCCCCACAGCCGTGTTTTGCACACGACCATAATAAATGGGTGCAAACCGTAACAGGTTCCTTATCACTCCGTTTCTTGCCAGAGTGACTGAATTCCAGCTGTTGGGCTGCAACCCCCTTGTGAGTTTTCTCTGGGGCTATTCCATAGCCCATCCTAGGACTATGAATAACACCCTCCCATGTACTGACTAGCCCTTTGCTCACATTTTAATGTAGCCTCGGGGAGTCTGTTGGGTGGTTCCTATCATCAAACTCCATCTACCACATCCGTGACTGCTTATGTCTGCTTAGGACCATCTCCTTGCCTCTTGGTAATCCCTGGCTATTTTTCTCCACGCACTATGTTTGGTATTCCCTGCTCTTTCCTCTGCAACTCATGGTCTGGTCCAGCCATCCCTGGAGTTTTCTCTTCTTAAAGATGGGGCATTACAAAGTTGACTCGGGTATTGTAGCAGAGATACTCAGAATGAAAATAAAGATATGATGCTGTGCCTGGAGCTGGATGGTTAACAGTACATACTGATCTCTCAGAGGACCCAAGTTCGATTCCCATCACCGACCTCAAACTCACAACCACCTGTAACCCCCATCTCCACAGGAATCCAATGGCTCTGTCCTCCTGGGCATCTGCGCTTGTTACGTATACCCACACAGAGACACATAATTGCAAACAAAATAATTTATTTTTAAATCACATCTGGGTCTTGAGAGATGGCTCAGTGGGTAAAGGGTTTGCTACACAGCATGGAAATCTAAATTCTATCCCCAGCACCTGCATCCAAAATATTTAGTTGTTGTAGTACTAGTGAGGCAGAGACAGGGAGACCCCTGGGATTGACTGACCAGTCCAGTCTAACTGGGTCATTAAGCTTTAGGTTCAATGAGACATCCTGTCTCAATAAAATAAAATAAAAACACCCAGTGTAAACACCTGACATGCACACATGCACACGTGGGCATGCACGTGAACATATATACATAGTCACATACATACTCAAAATCAGGTCCTTTTTAAATCTGAGCCTGCTCTTTTTAAAGTATAAATATAAATAAAATTATCTGGATATAAATGGCCATGGAGGTTTCTCCTTCCAAATGAGGGGGGAAAGAGAAAGGGGAAAAGAACCCTGAGAGTCATGGCCTGGATTCAAAGGAGACACGGTCAGCTGTGTCTAAAGCAGCGAGGTCTGACAATACAGATGTTACTGGCACCAGGAAAGCTGCTAGCAAATGTCTTCTCCCCCAAATGTCAGTAGTAGGTCTGGAAAAGGTTTCTGAGAAGAGGGTAGAGAGTACAGATCACAAACAAACAGACAGAGAATTGTTTTCATCCACTCTATTGGAGAGTCTGGGCCTGGTGCCCAGGGCTCATGTCCTGCTGTACCGTCTAGGTGATGCTGGCCCAACTGGAACTGTGGGGCTCTGCCTTCACCATGCCTCCAGCCTAGGTCCAGTAATCCCATTAGAACTGGCCTGTGCTCTGGGCTGTGTCAAAGCTCTCCCAATGATTCTGATGTGCAGCCGTGGTTGAAACCCGCCGCTGTGGAGAGAGGAGACAGTTGCTGGAATGGACCAGGGAGGAACGGGAGGGCTGGTCCATGACAGGAGCTCCAGCCGGGCCAAGCATGGTGCAAAGGCTTGGTTGGCTCTGCAAGTGTCCACGATCATGTGGGTCATGGAACATGCTCTTAGATGCTTGGACTCAATGAATGGCTTTGTCAGGGGGTTGTAAGGACAGGGCTGTGACTCAGATGCCACCATAAGTCCTTCCTTGCAGTTACGAACACTGTGGCATGAAGGCAAGGAAGTGGGTAGAGCTGACTTTAAAAATGAGATTTTGTTTGGTTTGGGTTCTTTTGGGAGGGGTATTTTTGTTTCTGTTTGTTTGTTTTTCAGTTTGGTCTGATTTGATTTGGTTTTTGTCTTTCAAGGCAGGGTTTCTCTGTGTAGCTTTGGATTTCCTGGAACTCGCTCTGTAAACCAGGATGGCCTCGAACTCTCCGAGATCTACCTGCCTCCACCTCGCCTGGGTGAAAACGAGGTCCTTTCAGACAGAATACTAGATTTTTAAAGGGAAATATAACAAACTTTTTCTCTCTTTTTTTTTTTTGAGACAGATTCACATGCATCCCAGGCTGGCCTTGAACTCACTAGGCAGTGAGGATAACCTTAAACGCTGGTCCTCCAGCCTCTACCTTCCAAGTGCTGGGACTACAGGCATCACATTAAGTCCTATGCGGTGTCCGTGTTGGAGCCATGGCAAATGCTAAGAAAGCTTTGCTGACCAGGCCACACTTTCAGCTCTGTAACTGTGTTCAGTGTATTGTCCAACAGTACCCAGAACACTGTATGGCCAACGTTACTACGCATCCCCAGAAATCTCTCATTTTACCAGACAGAAACTCTCATCACTGCCTGCCCTCCCCCACCCCTCCCACTCTTTGCCTTCATGAATCAAATACATGTTCTTTATCACTGGTTCACAGTGGGTCCCAAAAGAGGTGATGGGTCTGAATTTGACCAAGGGATTTCCTCGAATTTATGGTGTCTCTAAGTTAGCCACACCTTCTATTTCCAAAAGATACTGCCTTACTCCCAAGTAGATTCTCTCTTGTACATTCCAACTCCTCTGAGACTTGTACCTTTTCCCTCACAACCCCACTCACTTAGCACTAACTTGGCCCCAACCCCATCCCAGTCACTAGCCAAGCGGGACCAACCTGAGAGATCTAAATCAGATACTCCAACCAGTGTGTCCTCGTAGACCAAGGTTTCAAAAAGAAAAACAGCAACTGGATTGGCTTGTGAACGCGTATGTGTAGATCCAGTGAGCTAGGTGCAGAGGCCTGAAATTTCTTTTGAGCTCTCCAGTGAGGGTGAAGATGGTGATAATAATGATGGTGGTGGTGGTGGTGGTAGAATGGTGAGGGTGAGGATGGTGATGAGGGGGAGGAGGGTGATGAGGGGGAGGATGGTGATGAGGGTGAGGGTGAGGACGGTGATGAGGGTGAGGATGGTGATGAGGGTGAGGAGGAGGATGGTGATGAGGGGGAGGAGGGTGATGAGGGTGAGGAGGAGGATGGTGATGAGGGGGAGGATGGTGATGAGGGTGAGGGTGAGAACGGTGATGAGGGTGAGGATGGTGATGAGGGGTAGGAGGAGGATGGTGATGAGGGGGAGGAGGGTGATGAGGGGAAGGATGGTGATGAGGGAAAAGATGGTGATGGGGGTGAGGATGGTGATGGGGGTGAGGATGGTGATGGGGGTGAGGAGGACGGTGATGAGGGGGAGGATTGTGATGGGGAGGATGGTGGTGGGGATGAGGAGGACGGTGATGAGGGGGAGGATGGTGATGAGGGTGAGAAAGAGGATGGTGATGAGGGGGAGGAGGGTGATGAGGGGGAGGATGGTGATGAGGGTGAGGAGGAGGATGGTGATGAGGGGAAGGATGGTGATGGGGGTGAGGATGGTGATGGGGGTGAGGAGGACGGTGATGAGGAGGAGGATCGTGATGGGGGGAGGATGGTGATGGGGTGAGGAGGACGGTGATGAGGGGGAGGATGGTGATGAGGGTGAGGAGGAGGATGGTGATGAGGGGAAAGATGGTGATGAGGGTGAGGAGGAGGATGGTGATGAGGGGAAGGAGGGTGATGAGGGGGAGGATGGTGATGATAAGGGGGAGGTTGGGAAGGAGGGGGAGGATGGTGATGAGGGGGAGGATGATGATGAGGGGGAGGATGATGATGAGGGGGAGGATGGTGATGAGGGGGAGAATGGTGATGGGGGAAGATGGTGATGAAGGGGAGGATGGTGATGAAGGGGAGGATGGTGATGAAGGGGAGGATGGTGCCGATGACTATGTAGCCAGTTGTCAGCCCCCACTCTGTGTTAGTGAAGCCTGTGGCTGAACTCCTTCACAGTGATACATTTTACTAGTATCCAGGTGGCTAATTCTCACTAGTCCATGGTAAACATCTTGAGAACAGAACTCTATCTCTTCATTATGTTCCCAGACTCCAGAGCTGTGAGTGGCTCAGAGTGGCATTTAGGAAATGCTGAGTGAATGGACAAACGAAGGAGCTCAGAGGCCGGAAAGATTAACGGGATCTGCGGGGAAAACCTCCAAAGCTGTCCTGGGATACTCAAAATGTATCAACTTACCGGCAGCCACCAGAGGATTTTAAGTGAGCACACAGAATGTTAGATGTGTGCCCCCGTGTGTGATGTGTAGAAAGGGATTTAAACTGGAGATGATAGCAACCTGAGTGGTTGTCAAATAACTAGGAAGGCAGGAACTAAAGCCGTGACGCTGGGCCTGAGGAAGGAACGCACGCAGGAGCACACACCTAAAATTCTGGCACTTGAGCAGCAGAGGCGAGAGGATTTCAAGTTCGAGGCCAGCCTAAGCTACATTGAAAGACCTCTCAAAACAAAGACAGATCAGATGGATGGGCTAATCACGCATCTCCACTGCCTTCAGAGCATTTGTTCTGAGTATAATTTGTTCTGAGTATAATTTGTTCTGAGTATGGTAACACCCTCCCCTTCATCCCCCAAAGCACCGGGTTTAAATGGTATTTACGTGTCTGTTCTGTACATGGAAGATAAAGTTAACAGACCCTGAGGATGTGGGGAAGTATAGAAGAGTCTGGGATGATTCTCAGTTTTCTACCCTGATACCCAGCATCATTGACCAAACCACACTGCCCAGAAAATGGAGACCTCACCTGTCTTTGAATGCACTTAACTTGGAGAGTTACTGCAGCGTGGAACACAGGGCAAGGAATTGTGTCAGAGACACACAAATGGCTGCTGTTTGGAACACAGGTTGGAAGGCATTACCCAGGGAGAATATCTTCCGGGAAGCTCGGGGTTGAATCCGTCCCAGAGATTTTATTACAGTGGAAAGCTGCCTTGTTGGCTCTCGAGACTGACCGAAGGAAGGGTGTCAAAAGCGTAATTCATCCCGGTTCCCATTTTACTCTCCTCCCTGCAGGTCAGCAACATGACTGCTTCTGTTGCTGTTCCATGCCTTCTGAGTGTCTTTGCCGTGAACTGGACCAGTTGGCCGCGGTCATTTACACGGCCGGTGTTAACTACTTGCCACATTAAGGCCCGCTTATTTGAGTTGGAAGAATGTAGACCCTGGTTTGGCGGTTCTGAGCCAAAACTCAGGGACACAAAAATGTCCTCCCTCATTTATAAGCCCCATGACCCAAGACCATTACTAATCCCTAACCATCCGTGCCAGAACAGCACTTTCCACTGCCCCTTCAATGTGTCAGCAACTAGGTAATTACTTAATAACATCAGGAGACCGCCTTGTGCTTCCTCGATTGGCAAGTGATAAGTGAGTTTCCCAGTTTCAATTTCAAGGTGGCCCTGACTTAAAGGTTCTGAACGCAGTCAAACGGAAGAATAAATACACCTGCGGCCACCGTCGAGGGACCATTAAAACAATACTTGACTTTTCAAGTACTAAGAAGAAATGAAAGACAGCTAAGTTCTCTGTCCATTTTGATGCGTGTATTAAGATTCTGTTAGCAGCTGGCTAAGTGCTGGCCAGTTCTTAACATACCACTGAGCTTCTTGAATCAGATGACTACAGTGGTACCCAGAACTCTAGGTTACCCCAGCTGAAGCATTGTGAGAAAAGGTAAAATCTGCCTTTTAATATTCTGATAATATTAGAATCATTGGTTCTAATCGTATCCTGGTAAAAGGTCGAGCAAGAAAGCTGAAGCCCAAAATAACATGTCCCTCTGAGCTGAGTCTAAACTGTGTCAGGAGTCAGATGTCAAACCTGGATGTTTGAAAGTAAATGCTGAGTTAGTTACACAGCCAAATTCCTTTTTATTTTATTTCTGTATCTATTTATTGCTTTATGGAAAACTTATTGCTACTCTACAACCGCGCATTACTTTTTTCCCCAAATTCTTGTTCTGCAGCTTCCTTCGCCCTTTTTGACCTGATGCCAAAGAGCAGGGCACTGGCATGGGCCATGTGAAGACTGGCAAGAGCCTTAAGGTTCTTTTCTTCTTCTGTGATGACTCTAGTCTTTTCCTTTTCATACACATTCTGGATGGACATCACAGGTCCTGTTAGCTGGGTGGCCAATTTAAGTTCTTCAGCAGAACTGTCTCCCTTCTTTGGAGCAGAAGGCTTCCTGGGGAGAAGTATTAGCTGGGAGTGACACTCTTTCAGGTGCTACTCGTTGGCCTGGAGTGATTCTGTGGATTTGTTTCACCTCCTTGGGTCCACAGAGATGCCGACAGTGCAAACCATTTTCTTTTGGATACCAGCCACCCTGAGTTCCTCCAGGCTAAAGCCCCTGCCAGCCTGGCCCTTGGTGTGGTATCAACTGTAGGGCATCTCACTATGGGCCTGATGGAACTGGAACGGGACAAGGGGCAATGGGGCGCGCTTTCGTCTACCGGGCCTTGCGTCTGCTGATCTTGCGTGCCGTCTGGTTGAACCAAGTGTCTGCTTGTGGAAGTGGGGCTTCAGGCCATTCCGGCCGGGCGCTATGGCTGCCTCCTGTACAGGACAACAGCCGAGCAGAAAGGCACAGCCCAATTCTGTTGAGGTTTAGTCTGTTGCTAAGTATTGTACTGGCCCCAAGATCTGGTTGCCCCCAATGAAGAGATCCTTAGAGACAAGGAGATCCTCAGGTATGGCAAATAATGCGGTGTAACCTTGTGCCCCAAGTTATCTCCGATTGGTCAGTTTTAAAAATGCTTACAGCCTGCAGCTGGGCAGAAGAGAGGAAGGCAGGACTTCAGTTTCCCGGCCTGGAGTCTGAGGAGAGACCACGACCAGAGAGGAGAGAGAGGAGAAGGAGGAACTCATATGGTGTGGGTAGATCATGTAACCATGTTGGGGTAGGAGCGGCCCAGGAGGAACACGGCAAGTGTATCTCAGGGTTACTGACAGGGAAGCAGCTTCAGTGCTTTCAGGCTTATTATAAATATAAACACTTTGTGTCTTTAAAAAATATTTATTTTATATATAAGTACACTGTAGCTGTCTTCAGACACACCAGAAGAGAGCATCAGATCTCATTACAGATGGTTGTGAGCCACCATGTGGTTGCTGGGAATTGAACTCAGGACCTCTGGAAGAGCAGTCAGTGCTCTTAACCACTGAGCCATCTCGCCAGCCCGGTTTTGTATCTTTTAACAAAATAATCTAAGGTGGGATAAAAACTCCCAATTAAGAATTACTACCACACAGTCCCAAACTAAGCAAAGTACTTGACTAGGTATTTCTCCAGAAATAACACCCAGCGCCTCTAATCACTTAGGAAAATGGAAATGAAAACAAACAAAACGGAGCCCCATCTCACACCTGCTATGATGCTACTATCAAAATCCCAGAGAAAGGCCAAACAGCAGAGCTCATAAGGAGAGACTGCAAATGTGTTCACTGAAAAAGATACAATCATTGTGAAGACTGTGTAGACTCTCCTACAAAAGTTATAACCGGGAGTATAGCTCAGTAGCAAAGAAAGGGAGGAGAGGCCTAGAGAGGTGGCTCAGCAGATACGAACACCGACTGCTCTTCCAGAGGTCCTGAGGTCAATTCCCAGCAACCACATGGTGGCTCACAGCCATCTGTAATGGGACCTGATTTCCTCTTCTGGTGTGTCTGAAGATATGTGTACTCATATAAAGAAAAGAAATAAGTTTTTTTTAAAAAAATGGAGAGAAATGACAGACAGACAGACGGCCCTAGACCGAGTGGGGTAGATAAAACCAGGCATGGTAGCTCATACTTGCAACCCCAGTACTTGGGGGGCTGAGGCAGGAGGATAACATTGAGTTCCAGGCCAGCTTAGTCTGCAAAGTTAAACCCTGTTCCAAAAAGCCAAGGGGTGGGGGAGGGAAACATGATTTGCAAGATGATGTAACAATCACACTTGAGAGTATATACTCAAAAGACTCTGCGCAGCTGTGTTGACAGCAGCGTTATGCATAATGCGGACGCAGCTAGTGTCTTTTGGCTGGTGATGTTGTGCAGTGAGGTATTGTGTGGCCTTATTGATACTGTCACTTGCTACAAGGCAAAAGAACCTGGAGGACACGTGAAACCCGTGCCAAGTGAAACAAGCCAGTCAGTCAGAAAAAGGGGAGGATTACCTGATTCCAAGTTCTAGAGGTGGGAAGTAAAATACTAGTTTCTAAGGCCTAAAGAGACTGAAGAATGGAGAATTCTTGAATGGCCTCTTCTGGTGGTGGTGGGGGTGCGGAGTAATTAACTAAACCTAGTGATATATACCTATAACCCCAGTCATTGTGAAGAGGAGGATCAGGAATTCAAGGCCAACCTCAGCTACATTAGAGAGTTTGGTAGCAGCCTGGTTTATATGAGACCCCATTTGAGAATCTCCTTGAGGGCGCTGCAGGGGTGAGCTAAACAGTCTTCTTTCTGAGACTTTTCCCTTAGGAATGCTAAAAGCACATGCTTCTTTGTGAACACAGCCAACTCCTGGACCATCCTGCTGTGCCTCCCAAAAGTGGAGATTCCAGTGGTGCCCCAGGGGCCTGAGAAACACGGAAAGCCCCAACCCCAGTCAATCAAACTCCTTGATCAGTCAGAGCTCCTCCTCAAAGCCCAAGGGTGCTAGAGAGCTGACTATAACCCCACCAGATAACAGCCTAACAAGCTCTCTCCTTCCTGTTTCTGCTGAACCCACAATCTTAGATATCCACAATCCAACCAGGAGATCTACCCTGTTAAAACAGCAGGTGGGACAGTTTACCTGTTTTCCCAAATCAATCTCTCTCTCTCTCTCTCTCTCTCTCTCTCTCTCTCTCTCTCTCTCTCTCTCTCTCTCTCATTTATGGAACTAAAATGATGGTTCAGGGGTTAAGAGCACTGGTTGCTTTTGAAAAGGACCTGGGTTTGGTTCCCAGCACCCACAAGGTGGCTCACAACTATCTTTTTTTCCCTTTCCCCCAACCTACCTCCATCCCCCCCTCCACTTGTCTTCACAAAGGTGCACTCCCTCCTGATCACCCTCTCCACCCCATTGCCCTGTCATTCCCCTACGTTGGGAAAACGTGCCCTCCCTGGACCAAAGGCCTCTTCTAGCATTGATGACAGACACTGCTGTCTTCAGCTACATATGCAACTGGAGCCATAGGTCTCTCCATGTGTGCTCAAAGGTTGGTGTTTTCGTCCATGGGAGTTCTGGAGGGTTTGTTTGGTTGATAATATTGTTCTTCCCAAGAGGTTGCAACCCCTTTCAGCTCCTTCAGTCCTTTCTTTAGCACCTTCATTGGAGTTCCCGTGTTCAGTCCGACAGTTAGCTGCAAGCATGCTCAGCTGTATCTGTATGACTCTGACAGAGTCACAACCATCTTTAATTCTTTAATTAAGCTCCAGGCTTCCCTCCCTCTCCTTTCCCTCCCCTCCCCTAGTCTCGCTCCTAATTTTTACTAGATCTGGATCATATTCACCCTCTCTCCAGCCCCATGACCTACCTTCTCCACCCCCATTTGTCCTTTGTTGTGTTGTTGTCGTGTTGTTGTCGTTGTTACTCATCAAGTCCAACTTATACATCATATATTCTGGGGTGTGTGCCCTTCTGAGGTTGCTCGACTCACTAGGGGCTTCACTCTTAAAGAAAAGTCTCCTTCTCCCTGCAGAGATCAGTTGCCAAGAGCTCCCACCTCCTTCCCTTCCTCTCCTTCTCTGTGCTGAGATTTCATTCGTAGACCTTATCTTCAGGGAAAGGGATAAAAATGAATAAATGGGGACACTGCAAAGCAAAATGGCTTCTCGGGGCATACACCGTTTGATGCTGCTGTGAAGCTTACCTCAGCAATATATTGTTGAGTCAAAATGATTCAAACGGCTAGGAATACGCACGACCAGATCCCACTTACCTCGGAATTATTTTCTGACCATACAGTGAGCAGCAGTAGGGGACAGAACTGTCATTGGCAGGACCCCAGCTTAATTGTATCAGTTGGGAATCTTACAGGCACAGCGTCAGAATTGTATCTTGAGCTGGCTATAACGGCTCCCACCTGTGACCTCGGCAGCTCGAAGAAACCGGATTGCTGCAAGTTCGGGGCTAGAGAATTAGCCTCAGGCCAGCCTGGGCTCCAGAAATAGATCCTGTTTTCTTTATGGATCTTTCCTATCAGAGAGCAACAATCCACTTCTCGCTGAAAAGAACAGGTTAAGGGACCTGCTCGGGGCCGGAGGGAAGCACACCCGATTGCTTGCTGAAAGGGTCTACATCACAGGCTTCCCAAGGTACCTCTGGGCACCCTGGCCTCAACTTCATACAGATTGCTGGTATCTCCCTCCGGCCTTTTGCGAGCATCGACTTTGGAGGTCGCTGCCATCTCCAATATAAGAATGGGGGTTCTGTTGCCCTTCGATTTCGACCTCGAGTCCGCTGGGGGGGTGACCAAGGGGAGCCAGAAGCTTCCCCTCCAGGGCCTCAGTGCGGTTGTTCTCTTGTGCAACCGACATGAGGCATATGCATGACATTCTGGACTCGGGAATGTAGGGTATTCAGAGCCAGACCAAGAGTATGTGTGTGGGGAGACTGCTGGCGTTACAGCTTGCCAGAATGCGGGAGAGGGAGAGGACTGGAGACCACTTATCTCCCTCCCACTCCCCTCTCCTCATTCCAGGCTCAAACACCAGACCAGTACGTCTCCAAGCAAGAAAAAGAAGAAAGAAAAAAAAAACAAATGGGAGCACGGGACAACGCCACACGTAAGGGATGTTAGGAAACCCAAACACAGTTCAGCACTGATGTACTTAATTTGGTTTATAAAATGCAATTTGCAATTTCTGTGGAATCCTGTGAGTGTTAAGAGGGAAAACAAAGGGGGCTCAGTTGAATAGAATCGGGAAAACAAGAGTCGGGACTGGAATCTGTCACCATCATCTGACTGGAGTCTGGCTGTCAAGCCGGAGACTGCTCACAGGTCGCTGGACCACTCTGTTAGTCTCCTCGTCTGAAAAACGTGATCATTGCCTAGTCAACTTTACAGAGGTCGGATAGAAACGTGGGAGCCTTGACTTACATGGTAACAAAAGGCATGTGTGTTTCTGAAATGACTTATTTCTACTTTTTAATCTGGAAGATTACTAGTGAGTATAGCTTGGTTTACTCTCAAGCAACTTGGGCTTTTGTCTGTTGACCTGTCCAAGGCCTGTATCCTACATCCTTTCTTCAGAGGAGAGCTTTACGCGGCATAGACCCAGAGGTTTTGGATGGTGCTGACTATTCCTTCGCCTAGAGGTAGACATGTGGCCAATCAGAGCAAACCCTCCAGCCACATGACCAGAGCTAACCAATCAAGAGGCAACAAATTTCAAGTCTGAGCATTTTGGTGGAACTGGTTGGTGAATCTCCTCGCTGGAGCAGGCTGCAGACTCTAAGAGTTCTAGAAGTCTCCTCACTCCTCGGGAGGAAAGGCTGCCTAAAAAACAGTAAGCAGGACGAAAACAGGGCAGCAGGTGACGAGTCCTAGTGGTGCCTTTTGATCCGGCAGTCCCTAATCCCTGATACGCTGTGACCTGAGATCCGATGCTCTCGTTGAACAGAAGTGGATTTCTGAAGCCAAGTACCCCTAGGAGTCTTGACTGATTCAAAATTCTAAGACAGTCTGAGAATCTACAAAGACGAGCCGATCGCGCACACGTACAACCACACTGCGTGAACTAAGAAAGGAAGAGGGTTAAGACACATCTTTATTTTTATGCATCTATTTCTGGGGTGTGTGTGTGTGTGTGTGTGTGTGTGTGTGTGTGTGTGTGTGTGTGTGTGTGTGTGCACAAAGGCCAAAGAGTATCAGGTATCGGCTTCTTACCACGCTGTCTCATTCACTAGGGACAGGACCTCTCTCTGAACCCAGTGCTGTTTTTCTGCTATGCTGCCTGACCAGCAGGCCACAGGGATCCTCCTGACTCCCGGTCCCCTCTCAACGCTGGGGTGGCAGACTTCACTGACACGTTCAGCTTTTATGCAAGTGCTATGGAGCCAAACTCAGGCCTTCATGCTTGAGCAGCGGGGGCTCTCAACCACTGAGCCATCTCCCCAGGCCAAGCCACACCCTTACATCATCATCCAGCAATCCAGAATCAGCCCAGAGAGCTCTACTTCATAATAGCCCCCAGGTGACGGCTTATAACATAACCGAGACAAATTACTAAAATAAAGAGATAATTTATTTTATTTTCTCAGGTACAAAGTCCAAGGAAATACACATTTGTAGAAATTAAAAAATAACACCAAAACTGGGGATAATATTAGAAGTCGCGTGAAATCTGCAGAGTGTGACCTGGGGTGATTGGGGGCATTCTCGGTTTGCCAAGACAGGTCTAGCCTGTGTAACAATTTCTGTGGTATCTGTCCAGAAGAGAGTTGTTACAGAATCACGAAGCCCACACAACTGGAACAGGTTAAAAGGAGAATAGTTCACAAAGCGAAAACAGGCATTACTAGTTGTCACAGACTAGCTGTTGGCATTAGGATGGCCGTGAACTAGAGTAAGTAAACCCCTGAGCACCTCAAACATCCCTAGTCACTACTTGAATTGTTCGTTCATTTATGCATGCATACATTCAACGGGTATTTATTAAGCACCTATTGTGTGCCACGAGGCACTGTGTTGCACCCTGGGTAAAGGCGCGTTGTCGGGTCCCCAGTGGGAGCGAAGGGAGCCATGTGCATTCTGGGAAAGCATCAGCAATGCTCCCCCTCAGAGCAAAGAACAGCATGGACTCGGTCTACCATGGCTTCCAGTGGAAATGTATCAGGCCCCTCTTTCTCTTCAGAATGACAGCCACTGTCTTTCTGCTTCAGGATTACACAGAGGATGCTCGTTAACTGTGTGAAGTTACAGGGGACTCGGAAATGGATGTCGGTTGCCACGTCGGCACACTGAAGAAGACACAGGTTGTCATGGCGAAAGTGGCTGCTGAGCCACACCCATCACTTAGCAACCAGAGGAGGCACTGCTGCACACCCCTCGATCTCCGGGTGCCCCTTCACCAAGGCTGCCCAAGGGGCTGCTCCGCCCTTGGCATGTGCTCCCACTCGCCCAGACTTAGATGTAGAACTTGGGGGTCTTGTTAGCCACTTCTTCCTCGATGACAGCTGGTGTTCCTCTGCCATTGGTGAACGGGATGAGAGGTGGAGTCTCGGGGCCTGACCCACCCCCCTATAGTGTCATAGAACAGTGGCCACAGGCATTGAACCAAGCACATAAACAGTAGCCTACCCCTGGAAGTTTCTGTGGTCGCTCGTTCTTTCTCCCTGATTTGGATCTGCTTTCTCTTTGACTGGCTTACAGGGAAACTGAGAAGGGAGTTTAACTTGTGATGCCGGGTCACAGTGGAGGGCAGTTTTATCTTTTCTAAGCTGCCCTGATGAACCCATTCCTACCTGGCATTGGCTCTCAGGCCCACCAGTGAACAGCAGCATTAAGCTGTGGTTCCCTGGGAGAAGCATATGAAGAGGCTGAATTTTCAAACCGAAGTCTTCAAACATTCACTGGTTTGTGTGCATTGGAAATGGTCTTGAGACCTTAACTGTAAAAGCACTTGTTTAATGCACGGAACATTCAGAGTGATGCAAGTGTTCATTTATTACCTAAATCTATACCATTAGGATACATAATCACTATGGATTGAATTGTATAAATGCTCTTGTGATGAGAATATATGCAGGTGACTGTAGTGTAAAAAAAAATAAAATTTTAAAGTGAATGTCCCCTGATTTGGCTTCTTTAATAATAAAAAGTACTAAACTTAACATTCTTTTCCTCTTAGTGTACTTTCATAAATCATTCCTACATAAAAAGCCCAAAGAATCTATACAAGAATAATCCTCTTCTCTCTGTAATGCCTCATCTTCTCTGCATATAAATTCATTCCTAAAAGATTGCCTAAGAAAATATAAAAATATTGCTACAGTGTCTCAGTACTGAACATTGTCCAGGGAAACATACCTTTGTAAATTAAATAACTACTGGGAATACTTAATGAAATTCAAGTCCCAGATGTGCCACAGATATGTCCCGACCAGGATGACATCCAAGCCCGTCCATCCTCTGTCCACTTCCAGAAACTGTGACACTCCCTGAGGGAGACAGGGTTCTCACTCTTTCAAAAGTCATCATTGATTTCTGTGGATATCCTTAGGGTGGCATTCTACAGAGACGGGGGGAGGGGGGGGAGAGGAGTATCAAAGACAGAAACAACTCCAGAGTTAAGACGCTCTCGGAAGCCTTCTCCCACCTAACAGTCGACTTCAAACCGGATCACAAAGGATTCTCTTGGCTTTATCATCTTAGTCAGTGACTCACTGGTTCTAGGAGGTGAGAGTGTCCCTGGGGTCAAATGTCCTGTATTACCATCCCTGGGTCTTTGGCATGCTTTTCAACAAGATGACTTTTTTTTTTTAACACACAGTCATGTTTTCTGGCCTTTGGGACTAGTGAGGTCTACCTGAACACAAGCTATCGAATGGCACAAAGCATCAAAGGAACCTGTTACAGATGTGTCTAACGCAGCCCCCTTTGGAAGCAAGCACCCAAGCACATTATAAGGGGAAAGGGGAAGTGTCTCTCAAAAATCAGGAACTTTTCTAAATTTTTATTAATCCTAATCATCAGGGATTCATAAAACATTTGAACCGATTAAATCCTTACCTGAAAATCTTGGATGAATGTTAGGAAATAGAAAATAAAACCAAAAGCAACGGTCCATTCACAGATGGCGCTCACCACGTGATATATATAATCCTAATAGCAACAATAAAGAAACAAGAAGTTTAGCCAAAACGACCTCATCGGAACAACATCACCTGGAATAGGAGATAATCAGACCAGAGGACAAAGCTGTCCAAAGACATAAACTGTAACCTTGAGGAAACGCCAGATCCTTCAGCAAATCCTTCAGCCCAGAGGTCAGAGACTGGCCCCTGCGGCTGATGGGAAGGAATGCAAGCCGCGCCCAAAGTTCTTTATAGCTCTCACTTCTAGTTCAAAGTAAGCTGCAGAAGTTCTAAAGGTAAATTAAGAATGGCTGAGACCACAAGGCATATTTGGACCGCGGTGAAGAACGGGTTTGGTTTTGTTGCCCTGCCCTGGAAACCCCATAGTTGAAGGACTCTCAGAAGTGTCTGACCTGCTCTCCCAAGGATCTCCCCAGAATGAATGTGCGCATGCCTAGAAGACCTGCTTGGCACCCAATAGCCTTTTATGTCTGTTACTGTGGGTTCTGATTCTGCAGAGTTCTGCTTCGCACAGTAAGGCGAATACAGCTGCAGAGCAAATGCCAGCAGCAAGACACCGGTCAGATGACTGTTCGGGGAGAAAATGGATGCCAAGAATCAGCTGTGTCTGGAGTTGAGCAATAATGAAACAGGTGGTGGCTGCGCTAGACAAGGTCAGACCCCGTGTTTCATCAATTCAGCCCATTCCTTTTATTTTATTTATTTTAACATTCATGTTTATTTATTTATTTTTGTGGTGTTGGGGCTTGGACCCAGAGCCTTGCATAAGCTAGGGAAGTGCTCCTACCACTGAGCTACACTGCCAGCTGACAACACTTCATCTTCACAAAATAGGAAAACAATATGCCAGTGCCTTTTCTGAAGTAAAAAGGCCTCCATGTATACATGAGTATCCCTCTGTCTGTCTGTCTGTCTCTGTGTTTGCCTTTCCCTCCCGTCTTCCTGTCTGCATGTGTGTATGCGTATGTGTGTATGATGTATGTATGTCTGTTCATCTGCTTTTTTAGATACTATGATTTATTTAAAAGTACTCTCAAACTCTCAAACTCAAACAAGCATTTTTTTTTTTAACCTTCATCTGCATTCTGATCTGCTTACATGCCAAGACTATAGACACTTGGTCTGAGGCCTGTGCTGTCAGGTAAGCAGGTCGGTTTTAGGGCGACGACTCTTTCTTTGACCTTCTCCTACTCATCCACAAAAATTTAAAGGATGACATCAGTCTCTGCTCTACAGACGTCCTCACCCAAGGTCACAGCGGAGGAGGGCCTGGCCAGTCTGATTAGGGACAAAGAACAGTGCCCACTCACTAATGGCTGGTGCCAGCAGCAGGCTCAGAGGTTAAGAGGTGCCCTGCAGAGGATGGGGGAGGGGGGCCTGTTTCCCAGCACTCACATGGTGGCCCACAAGTGTCTGCATCTCCAGTTCCAGGGGATCCTAAACCTCTTCTGCCTTCGGAGAGAGCACCAAGCACGCACATGGTGTGTACACATACGTAGAGGTAACACACACACACACACACACACACACACACAATAAATATTTAAAAACTAAATAAGGGTAAGACTGGCGGGTGCCTCGTGTTTAAGGCACTGTGGCCAAGCCTGATGAACTGAGCTCAGTTTCTGGGGCCCACATGATGGATGGAAGCAGAGACGTGTGTGCGCACGTGTGTGTGTGTGTGTGTGTGTGTGTGTGTGTGTGTGTGTGTGCGCTCGCAAATCATTTAAGAAAGGTGGGGCCACATGATACTGAGAGGGCATGGGATCAGAGTTCTAGCTTCTCCACTCTACTCTAAATGCAGAATAAACTATATGAATTGCAATGAGTTACATCCTCCCCTTCAGGTACACCATACAAAGTATACAAGGAAAACGTAACACACTACACGGAATTCACGGCAGGGCCTGACTATTACACTATCCAGACAACTGGCTAAAGCATTTGCCCTGCAGCCATTGACACTGGAAACAGAACGGCATCTGAGTGCTTCAGTAAAGAGAAAACCAGACACTAGATAATTTTATGATCGTTTTGTTAAGGCGAAAGTCTCTACGTAGCCCAAGCTGGTCCTAAAGTCCTTCTGCCTTGGCCTTTGGAGTCCTGGGATGGCAGGCATGAGCCACACACCGTGTCCTGCTCCTTTTCACGATTTCATACAGAAAATGGAAGACGCTAATAGATTTTCAACAGCCAAGGGACCTGATGAGCCTGTGACTGCACTTGATTTGTGGTGAAACACTCCCACCTAGTGGTTATAAACCTAAGTGCATCTGAACTGCTCTATGGACGGCATTCCTGTCAGTCTCCTTGTCCAGAGAGCTAGTCAAAAGAATCGCTTTTAGAAATCCTAGCTGGAGTGTTCTGTCCTTCGGCATCGTCCCTGTAGCTGTTTTGATGGCTTCCATCGAGTTCCAGAATCGTCTGTGCTTTTTTTTGACAATTCTTGCTCTAATCACACCCACCTGCCCCTCAATGAGCCCACGCCCTTCCTCTCACCTTTTACCTTTGGCCTCTCACTCAACGTTTTGCCAAAATTGCTTTTCTGAAAAACACGAGTGACTTACTTGCTGCTCAAATCCAGGACCCTCGTTCCCCAAACTGCTCAACAGTGCCAGCCACGGACAACTGTTTCCTTTGTTTTAAAATGTCTTTCTCTTGGTCTCTGGGACAGATACCCTGCCCTAGTCTGAGGTAAGAACGAACTGTTGCTTCGGTGGTTCTACTACACACCATCGGACTTCAGTTCAGAGGACAGCTGCTGTTTGCCCACTGAACTCCAGGCCTCCTTGGGAACCCACTTCCCCACAGCTGTCCTCCCCCTGGACATTCATAAACTCAGTTCGTGAGAACTGTCTGAGACCAGCACAGTTCTGGTTCTCACACTGGCCTGTTTGTCTTCTTGTTTGCTTTGGAGGGAGACATTCTTCTTGCCCCTTGAAAAGTCCCATCCACTCCTATCTACCTGTGTCCTGAGCATCATCTACCGCTCTGGCCAAACACAGTAGGTAGATCTCCAAACTAACCAGCTTCCCTGAAAATGAGAGATTCGAGAGTCAGGGTTAAAAAAAAAAAAAAAAAAAAAAAAAAAGACCTTTTGCTTTTAAGAAAACCCAAATGCTGGGCAGCGGTGGCACACACGTTCAGGAGGCAGAGGCTGGTGGATTGCTGTGAGTTCAAGGCCAACCTGGTCTATTCAGTGAGTCCCGGGATAGCCAAGGCTACACAAAGAAGCCCGGTCTGGAACAAAGAAAAAGCAAAAAGAAAACCCAAAGCAACAACAAACCCCATGTTCCTGTACTGCACACCTGCCCTGATCATGTCCTGTGCATGCGTGCTCTCGAGTGTGTGTGTGTGTGTGTGTGCGCGCGCGCGTGCCACAGCTGCTCTGGAGTACTAATCTTAGACCAGAAGCTGCTCTGGATTCACGAAATGCAAACAGTGGCCAACTGCACCTGTACCTCGCTTCCCTGCTGACTTCTGGAGCTAATTAATTATCACGGAACACAGCAGGAACTGACTCCGTGGCACGTCGAGTCTACATTTTCCCGCCCATTTTAAGAAAGGACAGTGATCCTTCCTGGGATTCACCAGCCACAGACTCGGGATCAGCAACTACACTGAGGGGAAGGGTTACCTTTTCTTTTGGATTCCATTCCAGCTTGGTTATAGGAATTAGGGAAGCACAGGCAATCACTTATAAATAAAAGGGGAGTTTGTTAAGGAAACAGCAGGAGAAATCGGATCCTTTATTACTATTAAAACTATCCTATTAACATAATGATTATACAATCTTTAAACATAACTTTTCTACCAATCAGACCAGCGAGATGAACATCTTGGACTAATCTTAGACCTTCAGTCACGACAGTAGCTAATTTACAATAAGGAGACAGAACATTGCCTAGCATTGCCGTGGGTTCCGTTCCCAGTACCGTAGAGAAAGTGCATAAATCAATAAATAAATTATAGTACGGAAATGCAATTATTCCTTAGCAATACTTTTTGGATGCTTTGGCGGTTTGGATAAGAATGGCCCTCCTAGGCTCCTATATTTGAATGTCACCAGAGAGTGGTACCCTTTGATGGTACTAGAAGGATTAGGACTGTGGCCTTGTGGGAAGTCACAGCCCCACCCTCAGCCCAGTATCTTTTTCCTCATCAGCTCTTGGATCAGGATGTAACCCTTAGTTACCTCTCTGGCACCTTCCATACCTGCCTGCCACATGCTCCCACTGCCGGGATGATAGTGGACTAAGGCACGCCCCCAATTAAACACGTCCCTTTGTAAGCACTGTCATGGTCATGGTGTCTCCTTCACCCTGCTGACACCGGACAGGCCTTTTTTTTTTTTTTTTTTTTTTTTTCCATTTCTGTGACTGAGAACGTATTTTTTCTAACATGCCATTTTTCAAGGTGGAGAGCTTTTGTGAAAACTAACAGTTTATATACAAAAATAAAGCTACTAAAGGGCTGGAGAGATGGCTCAGTGGTTAGGAGCGCTTCCTGAGGATCTGGGTTCAATTCCCAGCATGGCAGTTCACAATGGACTGCAACCCCAGCTCCAGGAGATCGGACATCTCACACACATACATACAGGCAAAACACCAATGTGCATAAGTGAATTATTTTTTTAAAAAAGGGAAATAGAAAGCTCTGGAAAAACAATTTTTAAAAACACAGGGTATCAGTCTAAAGTGCTGAGCCAAGGCCACGTTTTAAGCCTTCTCTGCTGAATTCAGTCAGCCCGGCCTTTCCTGGCCCCTTCCCCTTTATGCTCCTGTGAAACTCAGCACTTCTCACTTTCTCGGAATAAAAGCAGCCGAGATCATGGTTGATCCCTTGATTGTCTAATGACCTGCTTCTACTAGTTTCAAAGTCTATTAATTCATCTAATTACCCGTGGCTCCCTCTTGAGGGAGCTTGATACCACGCTGAGAGTAGCCCGGAGTTCAGTTAAGCAGACTTAGACAAAGCCCAGAGACCACGGTATGCCCAGAGAGAGCAGGACACAGAAATGGCTCAGATAAAGAGACATAAATTCATAAGCCCTGGCATCTGGGGTGCCACTGAGTGTGTCAGAGTTCAGCTTCATCTGCACTATCAAGTTTGAAGGGCTCTCTAGAGCAGCCCCAAGCCCACAGAACTATAATCTGTTAAGTTTACATTTGCTGGTACCTACACTTTTTTAAAACTAAAAAGAAGGGGAGAGGACATGGTGTGGCATGCCTTTTCAATTTCAGTACTTGGGAGACAGAAGTGATCATATTTCTTAAGAGTTCCAGGCCAGCCTAATCTACAAAACGAGTTCCAGGATAGCCAGGGCTGTTACACAGAAAAACTCGGTCTCAAATAATTTAATGAGTGAATGAATTGATTGATTAATTAATGCAATGAAGAAGGAGGGGGGAGAGGGAAAGGGAGAGGTAGAAGGAGAAGAAGGAGGAGGAGAAGGAGGAGGAGGAGGAGGGGGGGGGAGGAAGAGGAGTAGGATGAGGAGAAGGAGGAGAAGAAGGAGGAGGAGGAGAAGGAGGAGGAGGAGGAGGAGCAGCAGCAGCTGGGAGATGGCAGCACACACTTTCAATCCCAGCACTTTGGAGACAGAGGCAGGCAGAAACCTGTGGGTTTGAGGCCAACCTGGTCTGCAGAGCAAGTTCCAGGACAGCCAGAGCTACACAAATGAAAAGCCTCATCTCCGAAAACAAATTAAAAAATTAAACATGCTACTTAACCCAGCTTCCTGTGGCTACAGTGATACTGATCGATCATTTGGTGTTATCTTGGGAACTGACAGGAACATATGTCCATTTACCCTGATATGTCGACTAATCCTGACAGCAGTGACACAGGAGACACGCCTCATTGTTACGGTGTGTGCTCTTCCTCCAGAGGACATCGATTTGGTCCCCGGCACACATGGTGAGCAGCTAACAACCACCTATAAGTCACAGTTCCAGGGGATCTGATGCCTCTTCTGGCCTTTGTGGGCACATACACACAAACACACACGCACACACATGCGCATGCACACACACACTTATTATTATTAATTATATTAATAATATTTATTAGTGTAAGATGGATGTGGTGCCTCGGTACAGTAATCCTAACACTCGGAGGCTAGAACAAGAAAATCCAAAGTCTGAAGCTAGCCTGGGCTACACAAGGAGTTTAGGTGTTTAAATCCACTCCCCACCACTCACACAAATAAATGAATGAATGAATGAATGAATGAATGAATGAATGAATAATGAGGGGGGGAAAAGGAGGGCAAGCTAATGAGGTCAGGGGTCATCTCCTCAACAAAATTCCTCTTCTCTTATCAAATCTTTGAAATGACTGTGTACTTTAGATTTAGGAAAGATCTCAATCTGGGCTAGCCATATTTCAAGTATGCAAAAAAAAAGTTTCATAAGTACCATGCTGAACCAATAGCCCAACTCTAGGGTAACCCCTGGGATGAGCACAGCAAACTTAGAGAAGAGGAAGCCGCCATGCCTAGAGGGGGAAAGTGTGTCACAATGCAGCTGAAGAAACAGGATCTGGAGTCTCAGATCACATGTCTCACGAAGCCTGTGAAGGTACTTTCCTTTTTTCCCTCCATTCCTTTCTCATTTTGTGTGGTTTCTGTTTGAGGCAGGGGAAGGAGGAGGACGGTGAGCAGGGTCTCATTATGTATTCTGTCTGTCCACTTTGTAGACCAGGCTGGCCTTGAACTCGGAGATCCACTGCCTCTGCCTCCCAAGCGCTGGGATAAAAAGAACAACCTACCCATGTTCAGCCTTTTTTACTTTCTTCTCTTTTTCTCCTTCCTTCCTTCCTTAGTCAGGTTGGGGCTACTACCATTATATTATGCCTTGCTTCTGTGAATTTTTTTAAAGTGTTAGAAGTTGAGGCAAGATAGGTCAATAAGCAGGAGAAATTTAGAAACCTAATACAAAATGACTGATGAACCCCACACTGCGGGTTCGAGGCCAGCCTGGTCTACAAAGAGAATCCAGAACAGCCAGAGCTACACAGAGAACCCCTATCTCAAAAAACAAACAAAAAAGAAAAGAGAGAGGAGGAGGGGAGGGGAGGGAATGGGTGAGGGAAGAGGGGAGCAGAGGGGAGGAGGAGAGAAGAGGAGGGGAGAAGAAGGGAGGGGAGTGGAGGAGAACAGAGGAGAGGAGAACAGAGGGGAGGAGAGGGGAGGGGAGGGGAGGGGAGGGAAAGGGAGGGGAGGGGAGAGAAGAGGGGAGAGGAGAGGAGAGGAGAGGAGAGGAGAGGAGAGGAGAGGGGAAGGGAGGGGAGGGGAGGGGAGGGAAAGGAAGGGGAGGGGAGGGGAGGGGAGGGGAGGGGAGGGGAGGGGAGAGGAGAGGAGAGGAGGGGAGGGGAGGGGAGGGGAGGGGAGGGGAGGGGAGAGGAGGGGAGAGGAGAGGAGAGGAGAGGAGAGGAGAGGAGAGGAGAGAGACTGAAGGACTAGTCTCATTCAGTGGTTCAGTTTCTTCAGGGGTCAATGAGGCTGTTTTCTGTCATAAAAATGTTAAGAAGAAACACCGGTGTTTTAAGGAGCCTTAAGGTCTTTCCAGAGAAACATTACTACCATAGAAAGACTGAGGGCAGAGACTTTTCACGAGGAAGCTTGTTGACTTCATTCAGCTTAGCCTGTTGCAGGGACATACAGAACCTGACTTTGGTCTCTGACCCGTTGGCGTGGCTAAGAGTATGAACCTCCTGGAAATGGAAATGATGGGAAGGGAAACTGAGGCTCAAGGGTCCCGGTGTGCTGTGACTTCCTGGTTTTAGGATCGAGAGATTTGCCTCTAGGAGTTGGAAGCAAAGAAAGATTTCCTACACAAGAAACTTTACAACACAACAGATACCACTTATTCATACACTTGGCAGTCAGCGTGTCCTGAAGATTTAAGGAAGTCTATTTTGAGAGAAAGTATGAACATTTTTCAAACTATTAACAGAACAAGGAAATGGGGAAGGGATTGTCTTAGAAAAAAGGCATGCGTTTGGTAGTAAATTTCTCAGTGTCAGGGCTTAGTTCCGCCCTGACAGTAAATCTTATAAATTTTTTTCCCTCAAAACTGGGAGGAGAAAAGCAGGCAGGTGGTATACGCCTGCAATCCCAGCACTCAGGAGACTGAGATAAAAAGGATAGCCACAAGTTTGTGGCTAGCCTGGGCTACAAGTAAGACTCTATATCAAAACAATAAGAAATAAAAGCAAAAGCAAAATTGCATACTTAGTCTATCTGGTGTCACTTCTATTTTAGGAGGAAAACAGAGGCCGGAGTTTGGAAGGACACAATGTGCTCCGAGGTTTGACCACTACATACCATGACCTGGCCTTTATTGCTTACAAAACACTGTATTTTTTTTTCCCTGCAATCTGACATAAGATCAAAAGATGGAGAATTTCCACCCTCGAAATACCAGATCAGTTTCCTGTTCTTGGCTTAAACACTTCATTAAAGAAACAAAGGGAGGCAGGTACGCAGCAGTCACAGTGCATAATTGGGTGAGATGGGTTGGTTCCTGGCAGGCCTAACTTATAGAACAAGACCCTGTGTCTCACACACACACACACACACACACACACACACGAATGGGGGGAGGGATATTTCTCCTTCTTTGCTTTTTATTGAAAATAGGCTCTTCTCTCATACAACCCCACCTACCCCACATCCTCTCCTGCCTCTATTTCCCTTTGGAAAAGAGCAGGCCTCCAAGAGACAACAAAGAAACAGGATAAAACAAGATAGAGTAAGACAGGGCAGAAGCCCTCCTATCAAGGCTGAACGAGGCAACCCAAATAGGAGGAAGAGATTCTTGGCTTTGGTTTGGTTTGGTAAGACAGGGTTTCTCTATGTAGCCCTGGCTGTCCTGGAACTCACTGTGCAGACCAGACTGGCCTTGAACTCAAGGATCCTGGGTGAAAGGACAAAGGTCTTTCTTAGGATGCCAGTCCCACAAGCCTAGTCTGATCCCTGCCAGTGTTACAGTAACCTCTCCAACCTAAATAAGCCCGTGCAAAGAAAACACAACTCAATTAATATGAACACAAGCAGTGTGCCTAGATTGGGCAGATCTACCCCTACACTACTCTGTTCCCCAGCTGTGAGATTCCTTATAACTTGACGTTTCTCCAGGCCGCGTGCTTCAGCTCCACCTTCCTTCCACCTCCTCCTCCGTCGACACCCCCCCCTTACCTTCCCCTCAAATTTTTTTCCCACTCCACCTTTCCTTCCCCTGGCCAGTCACCAGCTCTAGCCTTTATTTCACAAGTTAAAATGGGGAGAAGGGTCCGATGAAGTCACCAGAGTATATGACTAGGCAGTCCTTCTTGGGGAAGCGGAATTATCATCAAAATACAAACAGCACCAAGGCAACCACAACATGTATCAGGCACTAGAATTACATACAGCCTTGAGCCACCATGTCCCGATTTCTTTAATTTCTTTTAGGTCAAAATACACAAACATGATTAAATATTCATTTCCTTCTTCATTGCTAAATTAGAAAATGAGTGAATTTCATATCGGAAACAAGACCACAAAAAAGGC
Source organism: Micromys minutus (assembly GCF_963924665.1). Classification (NCBI taxonomy): domain Eukaryota; kingdom Metazoa; phylum Chordata; class Mammalia; order Rodentia; family Muridae; genus Micromys; species Micromys minutus. Next base: position 42,926,169 of record NC_137957.1, on the reverse strand, counting down.
TAAATGCATTTTGGGTTGACTTAGGTCATAAGCAATAGGAATTTAAAACGAAAGCCCTCAGTACAGGTTAGTAAGTCAAACTGTCCTATCCCCAGCAAGCATGAAGTCTGGGCTCTTGGGCTACCTCAAAGCTCATTCCTTTAATTACAGTGCCAATATTTGATGTCTTTAACCAAGCACTACAAAAAGTTTCATAGTTTCATTTGCCTTGCTTCCTGAGGAAGGAAGGCAAACAGACTCAAGTGCTCCTGGCTTTGTTTCTCTTCCCCTCATTCACTCCTTTCCCCCAAAAGATGTTTGAATCTAATACTTCTCTAGTGTCCACTTTTCTCCTAAAGAGTATGGACACTTGGTATGGCTTCACGGGCAGGGGTGAAGAGAGAACATCAAACTTCTGGAACACCGGGACAAAGATTCATTGCTTAACTGAACTATGCAGCCGGGATCCTGAACCTCCTGGGCCCATATCAACATAAAGAACAATTTAATTAAAATATAAATATGAAGAAAACAAGATCACCTTAACTACATCCTGATTAAGGTTAGTTAAAGTTAATGTGGTTTGAGTAAGAATGGCCCTCATGGTTCCTATATTTGAATGTTCGTTTGACTCTCAGTTGGTGGAACTACTTGGGGAGGATTTGGTGGGTGTGGTCTTCTTGAAAGTGTGTCAGTGGGAGTGGGCTTTGAGGTTTCAAAAGCCTGTGCCATTCTCGGTTAAGCCCCTCTGCCTCATCATTGTAGACCCAGCTACGGCACTCGGGCCATGTGTAGCTGTCTGTCTGCCTGCCATAGTGCCCACACATCGACAATCACAGACTCTCATTCTCTGAAACTTTAAGTCCCAATAAACTCTTCCTTCTATAAGTTGTCTTGATCATGGCGTCTTCTCACAGCAATAGAAAAGTTACTAAGATGGTTAACTCTAAAGTGTCTCCATCTTACCCCCAAAGGTTCATGTGTCAGCTGGGGGCTTGTCCCCAAATGGGGACACTACTGGGGAGAGCTTGGACTTATCTGGAAGAAGCAGATCACTAGAGGTGGGTCCTTGGGCAAGGGCTGGGGGCATTATGTCCCTGACTCCTCCACCACCACACCTGACTCCTCCTGTTCCTGTTTCTGTCCCTTCTTTTAGCCCCTTCCTCCCCCTCTATCTTTTGCTTTCTCTTTCCTGTTCATGAAGTGAAGAAATTCTGCCCCCATATGCTCTGGTTACCATAACATTCTGCCTGAGCACGTGGTCTTAGTGACCATGGACTGAAGACTCAGAAACAGTAAACCAAAACAAAACCTTCCCTTTCAGTTGTTTGCATCAGGAATATTGTCACAGTGACACCAAGCCTAGTAGCCCAACTGCCTCCCCATTGGTGTGAGCCCCCTTCCCCCTTCCTTCACCATCCCTCTCCCTGCCCTAAGGCTGCCTGATTTTCCTGAAATGTCTTGTGCAAGAATCCCATCAGGGAAGTTTAGCCACTTCATGTTTTTTCCTAGTTCTCTTCTACACCGCAACCCCCAAGCTACTCCCTGGTTATAAACTCCCACTTACCCATGCCATATTCCATGAACCTCTCCCCACTGCAAAGACCCCATGTAAGTAGCCCCTACTGTAGCTAATGCTATGGCCAGAAGTTAAAGCAATCTTCCCTCTCCCTCGCTGGCTGCATGTTTGTTTATTTGTTTCTTGTTTTTACAACAGACCGGTGGAAAGGATACTGGGGACGACAGCTGCACAGGAAACCGCAGAGATGGCCATCCTGACGTGGCACATGGAGAGGCTGTTCCACTGGGGACATGATTTGTAGGAGATGATCGATTGCAGGAGCGTGTACAGCACACCGCAGATGAAAGCCAGAAGCGCACCGCCATCGTGAACCACAGGCACAGCTAACTCCTGCGGACATCACAGAGATGGGCTGGTACTCCGTGGGAAAGTGCTAAGCAACCCCTGCAGGAAAGCTCTAAAGCAATGGCTCTCAGCCTTCCTAATGCTGTGGCCCTTTAATACAGTTCTTCCTGTTGTGGTGACCCCCGCCATAAGATTGCTTTCATTGCTACATCATAGCTGTAACTTTGCGACTGTTATGCACTGTAATGTAAATATCTGTGTTTTCTGATGGTCTTGGGTGACCCGGACCAGGTGAAAGGGTCTTGTTCAACCCCCAAAGGGGTCAAGACCCATAGGTTGAGAATCGACATCGGTCCTCAGGAAAGTGGTGCCCATCTAAAAGAAAAGCTTCCAGCTGCTGATCAATGCCAACTGCCTAAGACAGTCCTCCTACTCCGGCATCCTAACTCTGCCATGAGATCTCGTCCTTAAGGAAATTACAGCCTCCATCTTGGTCCTATCATCAGCTCAGTCAAGACAATATAAAACTTGTGTTTACAAGCCAAGGTGAGGCCGTTTAAAGCCTGTAATCCCAGCACTTGGGAGAATGAGGCAGGAGAATCACCGTGAGTACCAGCCACAATTGCAGCCACATCATGTTACTCTCCTTAACTAGGATATCTAACATGGGCGTATGGATATAGTTATATATGAAAAAGTAAGGAACTTTCTATGCATAGCTGTGTCCCTTTAAATACTTACAGAATTTAAGAAGATAATCACTGGATGATGTAGAGAAATATGTTGAAGATGAGAATCCTATATATGTATGTCTTACCACAATTTAAACAATGAAGAGAAACAAATCCATGTTGATGCTTGAGTGTGAGGCGTATTTGAGCGAGGTCAAAATAGAAATTAATGCATTTTCTGCTAAAGAGTCACTTTCAGGAATAATCAGAATTTTGGTACTTTCCACTTTTCTTTTATAAGAATAGACATCCTGAATTTCAATACTTGGTCCCTCCCACTGTGAGGAAATTTCCTTCCTCTGCCCTGGCCATTTTGACACACCCTTTGGGGCTAAATTCGAAAACTTGGAAATGTTTATCCTACCATGATCTTATTTAAAGTCCCCTGTATCTCTGATGTGTCTTCTTCACAATGACATGTAGTTTATCATTAACACATAGGACAGCAAGAAAAGAGGAATCAAGGGTTCAAGACCAGCCTGGGCTACATAGTAAAATCTCTCAAAATTCTCCATTCCTCTCTCCCTCCCTCCCTCCCTTCCTCCCTCCCTCAGTCTCTCTCTCCCTCAGTCTCTCTTTCTCTCTCTCTCTCTCTCAACAGAGCTTGATGTAGCCCAGGCTGGCCTCAAACTCCCTCTGTTGTCAAGGATCTTGAATTTGTATTCCCCCTGACTCTACCTTCAAAATGTCATCAGCAGACTTGCACCATGCCCAGAATTTAGGACGTTAGGATTTTGTGCATGCTAAGCAAGCATTCAACCATTTGAGCTACATGTCTAGCCCCTGTCTTTTAAAGGGGGGATGGTTCTTAGGTCAAACATAAATTTGGGGTGGATGACGTGAAAATTTGGCATATTCTTTGGACTCACTGTTAGGAACATTTTGCAAGTTTCAAGGCCAAAAAAAAAAGCACACACCAAAAAAAAAAAAAAAAAACCAAGAGAGTTGAACCTTAGATTTTTTTTTTTTTTTTGGCTATAATGAACATCTCAACTTTAAAAAGTTAGTTTTTAACTTATATATTGTTTATGTAAGTTCTGTATATGTTTATCACGTGAAATGACTAAGATACTGTATCTATAACTTATATCTCTGGGGTGCAGGGCTTACAGATGTGTACTACCATGCCTGGTTTGTTTTATTTATTTATTTGGGCAGGTTCTTGCTATGTAGCTGAAACTGGCTTCCAACCCATAATCCTCCTTCCTTAGCATCCGGAGTGATAGAATTGCAGGCGTAGGCCACCACACTTGGCTCACAGTTGGTTTTTGTAAAAGAGACAGAGAAACTGTGTGTGTGTGTGTGTGTGTGTGTGTGTGTGTGTTCTCACCTGTGCATGTGCATGTCATTGTACAGGGTCAGAGGACAACTTTGGAAGTCAGTTTCCTCCTTCATGAAAGACCTTCAGCTGATGAGCCATCCCACTGCCCTGGTTTATAAGGGTTTACTTTCGTTTTGTTAATGCTTGCCCACTTGCTTTCCTCGTTTATTTATTTTTGGTTTTTCAAGACAGGGTTTCTCTGTATAGCATCCCTGGTTGTCTGAAACTTGTTTTATAGACCAGGCTGGCCTTGAACTCACAGAACTCTCCCTGTCTCTGCCTCCCAAATCCTGGGATTTAAGGGGTGTGCCACAGGTCCATAGCTTACAGTTTCTTTTAAAGAATTATTTATTTTATTTATGTGAATATACTGTAGCTGTCTTCAGACACACCAGAAGAGGGCATCAGAACTCATTACATATGGTTGTGAGCCACCGTGTGGTTGCTGGAAATTGAACTCAGGACCTCTGGAAGAGCAGTCAGTGCTCTTAACTGCTGAGCCATCTCTCCAGCCCCCAGTTTACCGCTTTTTCCCTCTTGTTCTGGAATCAGCTACCCTTGTCTTACATAAAATAGTGTTCTCATTTCAGCAATTCCAAATTCTGTGCGTGAAGGAGATCACATGATATATGTCTTTTTGTGTCTGGTTTATTTCATTTTGTGTAGGGTGATGATCCTAAAGTGTGCACATGTGTGTATGTTCATGCGTCCACATGGATAGCAGATGTCAACCTCAGGTGCCCTTCCTCAGGAGCCACCCACCTTGATTTTTTGAGACAGGGTCTCTTACTGACCTGTAACTCACCAATTAGGTTAGGCCAACTGACCAGGGAGCCCAGGGATCTGCCTGTCTCTGTTTCCCCAGCCTCGCCTGGACTCCATGGGTCCTAGAGATTTTAACTCAGGCCCCCACGCTAACCCAGAGACACTTACTCTGAAGTCAGAGAAAGCTCCCAATTGATCACCCAGCATGTTCTACTTAACACGTCAATGTGCTATGTATTCATCTCAAAGGACAATTTCACAAAGAAAACCTCTTGAGAGACAATGAAACGCTGTCAGAAGAGATAACAAATGAGACAAACACCAGGCAGACGACCTGCCCACCCTGTTGGGGAAGTGGGTTATGAACATCTGGTCCGTGGGGTTTGTGTGATCAAGAACTTCCAGAGACTCTTCTCCAGATCTGCATGCTAAAAGGTGAACCCTGAGACCTCAAGCAAGGAACAAGTAGGAAAACATGTCTGGCAGTATTGACAAGGTAGACAGTTGACTCCCGTGCAGGTTGTAAACATCCTACGTCTGGAGTTTGTATAGACTTACCTCAGGGAACCCTTAAAGGAGAGTGGAAAAGAAAATCCATTATGTAAACATCTATGTTTTCCTTATAAAGTCTGTCCTCTGTTATTTAAAAAGGACCGCATATGTCTTATGATGCTTTTCGGGGAGAAAGTGATGGGATAAAATGTTTACCACCTTCCCACCCAACAACTTATATTCACACTGAAAACTAATCTTTGGCATTCTAGGTCTCCTCCCGTCTTTAGCTTACTTTCTGATGGCAGGCCCGTCATTTTTCATGATCCAAGGTTCTACGAACCCTTCTCCATCCCTGGACTGTGTGGGTCACCCCTGAATGTGCTGTACCACAGAAGGAAGGGGGTTTACACCCTCACTGTTGGCCAACAGCCCTGAGTTTCCTGAGATGCTTTATCATGATACCCCTACCCATGTGCTGACAGAGGGCATCTCCCCAGAACAATGCAGAAATGGTGACTCTGTGGGGCTCATGAGATTCGTGTCAAACTGAGGTCACCGCAACCACGTGGTTCAGTTCCGTACAGGAGTAGACATTAGAGACGAAAGGACAACAGCTCATTAGAATTAAAGCCTCCATCTTTTTGTTAATATAAGCATCATACAAGACCATTGCTGGTGGGGAGAAGGGTAAGGAGATTTCCCCCTGGGAAGTATCCAAGGCCACCTATAGTAATGCACCCTGCTTTCACGTGGAGGCAACAGTTAAGAAGAGAGCAGAACCATCACAGTGTCTGACGAGGACAGCCCCTAAGTATGAACTGCTGGCTGCCGTACCCTGGTTCTCTCCCCAAACCCTTACAGCAGTCTTATGAGCTGGGTACCCTCAGCAGTACGAAACACAAAGTCCAGTGGATTTTTCTAAGACACTAAATAGCTCTCCGTACACAGACAGGTCAAACACTTTCTTGCAAAAGATTATGGGATGGCTGGAGAGATGGCTCGGCGGTTAAGAGCACTGACTGCTCTTCCAGAGGTCCTGAGTTCAAATCCCAGCAACCACATGGTGGACACAACCATCTGTAATGGGATCTGATGCCCTCTTCTGGTGTGTCTGAAGACAGTTACGGTGTATTTATATGTAATCAATCAATCTTTTTAAAAAAAGAAAAGATCAATGTTTAAAATAAAAAGATCATGGGATGAGCAGGAATGTACAAATTAGAAGGATAGTCACTGGAACAGTAGCTGTGTTATGGCAACGCAGACTAATTCCATGGAATAAAGCTGAGCTAATGATCTCATCCCCATAGACCAGTCTTCAGCCACAAAAGGGCGTGGTCAGGTGCTTCTCTTGGAATTCCAGACAGATCACATCCAGTGGTAGATCAGTGAACTTGCACCCTGAGGAAAACCACTTGCAAAGTGGAAATAGCTCTTGCTTTAGGCTATATGAACTGCAAAGCCAGACGTGGTATTTCATGTCTGTAGTCTCTTAGAAGGCTGAGGCTGAACTCAGAGTTACTAGTTTTAAGGATAATATATGCATTTGGGTGCATATCTGGTGTCTGTGTGCATACATGAGTGTGTGTGTGTGTGTGTGTGTGTGTGTGTGTGTGTGAGTTCCAAGCCAAGTTGGGCCAGATATGGGGGTGAAAAAGAACTCTTTAAAAAAGTGAAGAAGGGGGTTGGAGAGATACTTCAGTGGTTAAGAGCACCGAGTGCTCTTCCAGAGGTCCTGAGTTCAAATCCCAACAACCACGTGGTGGCCACAACCATCTGTAATGAGATCTGATGCCCTCTTCTGGTGTGTCTGAAGACAGCTACAGTGTGCTCATATACATAAAAAGAAATAATTATTTTTTTAAAAATGAAGAGGGAATGGCGCCAAACCTGTCACGCCATCGCAGGTCTACGCTCTCATCTTGCAACTATAAACCCCTTCTCTCCCAGTTCCCAAGCAAGATTGGCAGTCATGTCAAAAGCTCATCAAATCCTCATCCACCGGCCATCTCATGGTTCTGTCACACAAGCTGGCTTCTCTCATGCATCTTTCTCCACCGACACTCGGAGCCCCCCCTGCCCCGCAGCTCACACAGGCCGTACCTGGAAGTTGGCTACGATACCCATCCCAATGCATCCCACCAGTCCGAGCACCAACGACAGCAAGTTAAAAACGGGAGTGCTGAAGTAGCAGGTCTCGTTCTGCTTCTCCACTATCTTATATCTTGTGTACATTGTCGCTGCACCTGGAAAAACAGTATGGTTTGATTACCTGATCCTTCTGATGAAATGCAAGAGCACATCGGAGAGTTACAGCTGGGAGTGTGACATGAGGGTTTGATTCCCAGCACACACATACACACATACACACACATACATACACATACACACACATACACACACATATACACACATACATACACACACACATACACACACACACATACACACATACACACACATACACACACATACACACACACATACATACACATACACACACATATACACACACACATACACACACATACACACACATACATACACATACACACACATATACACACACACATACACACACATACACACACATACACACACATATACACACATACACACACACATACACACACATACACACATATACACAGATACACACACATACACATACACACACACATACACACATACACACATATACACACATACACACATACACACACACATACACACACACATATACACACACATACACACATACACACACACATGCACACACTTACACACACATACACACACATGCACACACATACACTCACACACGCACACACACACTTGGCTATTTTCATGTTAAAGCCATTCCATTACATGTGTCACACTATGACACGCTTTTCTCACTTAACAGTGTACTGTGAAGATCGCTGTGAAGTCAGTCTCCATGGTGATTTTTGGGAAGTTTCTCTATGGTTTGTGGTCTTATCTCTATTTCACCCTTCTCTTATAGACGGATTTCTACTCTGTTCCCTGGGTTTTCCAACCATAAGCAATACTCAATCAGCATCCCTGATTTGTAGGTTTGGGGCATGTTTTCAGAGTAGTAGTCTAAGGTTTAAAAAAAAAAAAATTAGGCGTGATCAATATGCTGAGATATTTGCTCTGACTCAGCCGAGGTAGAAGAATAACCACATACATACACTTTTTCAATAATCAGCCCTCTAATGAGGGAGTGAAAACTGGAATCTTTAATTGGCATTTCCCCCCAGTGAGGGTTAACAATTCCAGCCTTCTAAAAACTGACTTTCGTCTAGTTGTATGTCCTCGGAGACATACTCGGCCTCATTTCTCTCAGTTTCCCCCCTTGGGTTTAAACTGTAATGGCTTTGACACATTCTGCACGCCAGAATCCGGTGTGCTGCAAAAATTACAAATTTTCTTCTGGTCTGCCTTTAAAATGTACAACACACATTATGGTAAGGTGGACTTCATATGTATTGACACAGTTAAGGCGATACTGGGCCTTATCTCCAATCTGTAAAAAGTAAAACCCTTAAGAAAATGTAAAGGAGGCTAGCAAGTTGTGGTGGCACATGGCCGTATTCCCAGCCTTCAGAAGGCTCAGGAGAGAGAATGGCATGTTCCACCACTGATTGTGGTAAAACAATTACTTGCACCTCTAAGCCTGGTTTCAAAGACCCATAAACAGGCACTGGGCCTGGATGGCCCTGTATTTCTTTCTCCCTCTCCTTTCTTATCTCCAAACCCAAGAGGAAGCTCCCATGAGTGGGTGAGCCAGTGAAACATTAACTAACTTCGAAAGTGGCTTGCTCCCTCAGTGGGAGTCCCAGAAGTTCTCCTGGCTTCTCTACAGGGAAGAGAGGGAGGTGAGCGCTGGTTTCACAATAGGCCCTGATGGTTCAGCAAGGCAGAGGATAAAGGAGGGGCTGAGACCTGCATCAGATACCCATACACTCAGGTCCTCCAGTAGAAGACAGTTTTGAATCAATGGCAAAGTGAATGGAGTCAGTGTGTTACATTAATTGGCTCATGATGAGATTGCATCCCGTCAACTGAGTCTGCAGTGTGTCTGAGTTATTGAAAACAAGCAAACAAACAAAAAAAATCATGCCTGGAACAGATACAAGCTAGCTTGGTTTTTCTGTTTCCCATTACTCCTAACAGATCAGCAACTCTCAATATATAGAAAGCATCCAAGTCCCCTAAACTGGTTTGGTTTGGTTTGGTTTGGTTTTAATGCATGGTACTAAGAATCAAACCTAGTACTGCTTGCTCACAGGCTGTGATGGTTTGTATATGCTCGGACCACGGAGTGGCACTGTTGGGAGGTGTGGCCTTGTTGGAGTGAGTGTGTCACTGTGGGTGTGGGCTTTAACACCCTCTTCCTAGCTTATTGGAAGTCAGTTGTCCACTAGCAACCTTCAGATGAGGATGTAAAACTCTCAGGTCTGCCTGCACCATGCCTGCTTGGATGCTGCCAGGTTCCCATCTTGATGATAATGGACCGAACCTCTGAACCTGTGAGCCAGCCCTAGCTATATGTTGTTCTTTATAAGACTCAAATAGGCCATGGTGTCTGTTCACAGCAGCAGCACCCTAACTAAGACACATCCCAAGCAAGTGTTCTACCACTGAACTACCCTGGCTCCAAGTGCATATTTGTACCAATATTCTATCCCCCGGTAGATCTGTAAGGTGCATGCAAGCTGCCCTCAGAACACATTTTTAGACCCTGCTTTCTGCACTGGATTACACAAGTGCCTTGGATAGACACAGTTTTTTAAAAACAAAATTACATGAGATTGCAAAGTTTCTGCAAGTCTGAGGACACTGTCAAGAAAACAAAATGGCAGCCAACAGATTGGGGAAAGATCTTTACCAATCCCACACCTGATAGAGGTCTAATATCCAATATATACAAAAAAAAAAAAAAAAAAAAAAAAAAACTCAAGAAGTTAGACTCCAGAGAATCAAATAATCCTATTTTAAAAAAAAAAAAATTCTCAATTGAGGAATATCAGACATCTGAGAAGCACCTAAGGAAATGCTCAACAACCCTAGTCATCAGGAAAATGCAAATCAAAACAACCCTAAGATTCCACCTCACACCAGCCAGAATGGCTAATATCAAAAATCCAGATGACAGCAGATACTGGCAAGGATGCTGGCAAGGATCCACTGTTGGTGGGGTTGTAAGCTGGTACAACCACTCTGGAAATCAGTCTGGCAGTTAGTTCCTCAGAAAACCAGACAGTACTACCTGAAGACCCAGTTATTCCATTTCTGGGCATATACCCCAAAGATGCTCCAAAATACAATAAAGACAAATGCTCCACCATGTTTATAGCAGCCTTATTTATAACAGCCAGAAGCTGGAAAGAATGCAGATGTCCTTCAGTAGATGAATGGATACAGAAATTGTGGTATATTTACACAATGGAGAACTACTCAGCTATTAGAAACAATGACTTTATGAAATTCCTAGGAAAATGGATGTATCTAAAGAATTTCATCCTGAGTGAGGTAACCAAGTCACAAAAGAACAGACATAATATGCAGTCACTGATAATTGGATACTAGCTCCAGAAAACTCTGAATACCCAAGAAACAACTCACAGACCATATGAAACTCAAAAAAAGAAAGGCCAAAAAGTGGAAGCCTTAGTCCTTTTTAGAAAACAAACCAGTAAGTGTATAGCACCCTCTCAGAGTGAGGTACACCTAAACCTTAAATCATTAATAACTCAAGAGCTAAGAAGATAGCCTTGTGGCAATTTTTGGTATTTAAAAAATACACGTTTAATCTTTACACACCAAGAAAACGTTGACTATTTCCATGTTATGTTTTGTTTTACATGTATTTTATGCTTATGGTAACTAGTAAGATTTCGATGCATACTATCAAACCTTTAAAAAAATCAAGTACTGACAAAAAATATATTTGTACAGTTTTATGCCAAAATGCTTTAAAAAATCTGTACATGTATGTCTTTTTTTTTAATAAAGCTGTAAGAAAAAAAAAACTAAATTACACTGAAAATCTACTTCAGGGCTAGAGAGATGACTCAGTGGTTAAGAATGCTTGTTGCAGGTCAAAGGTTTTGTAGCTGGGTTGGTGTCCTGATCCCAACACTCAAAATCTTGCCTGACCACAGAAGATGTTCAGTTCAGGCTCCAATATGGTTCATTATTACTAGGAGTCCTCACTAGGGTCACAGTGAGGTCATAGATTTGGGGAAGTTTCCACTGCACTAGGTTTTTCCATAGCCCCTCAAACCCCCCTTATTACGGTCATCTCACCCAATACTCTGTCACATCCCCATGTGTCCCAATTTTTCCTCACCCCCAGTTCATTCACAGAGTCTGTTCTATTTCCCCTCCCAGGGAAATCCATGCGTCCTCCACCCCCACCCCCCACCTGAGCCCTCCTGTTACTTAGCCTTTCTGGGTCTGTGGGTCATAACATGGTTATTCTTTATATAACAGCTAATATCCATTTATAAGTGAGTATAATGCATGTTTGTCTCTCTGGGACTGGATTACCTCACACAGGATAAGTTTTTTTTTTCTAGTTCCATGCATTTGCCTGCAAATTTCCTGATGTCATTTTTTGGACAGTTGAATAATACTCCATTGTGTAAATGTACCACATTTTCTTTACCCATTCTCCAGTTGAGAAACATCTAGTTTGTTTACTCTTTCTGGCTATTATCTTGTTGTGACATGTTTGCTTGATGTCCGGTTGATATCCCTGGGGTGCCTGCTCTTTTTCTGAAGGGAAATGGAGAAGCCCTGGACCTGGGAGAAGAGGGAAAGTTGGGGCGGTAACTAGAGGAGGGAGAAAAATTGTCAGGATGAGAAAAGAATAAATACATTTTTCTATCAAATGCTTGTTGCTCTATCATGAGGGCTAGAGGTCAGATCCCAGCACCTACACTGAGTCACAAGGGACTGTGACTCTAGCAGGTCTGACTCCCTCTTCTAACTGACACATGCATGTTTGTGTATACACACAAATAGTAAATATATATATTATAACACATGCACATTGATTGGTACATGCACACAGAATAAAAATAAATCTTTTTGGTTTGGGGGGGTTTGTATGTTTTATGTTTTTTGGTTCTAAGGGTTTTATTTGGTTGGGGTTTTGTTGTTGTTGTTGTTGTTGTTGTTGTTGTTGGTGGTGGTGGTGGTGGTGGTGGTGGTGATGGTGGTGGTGGTGGTGGTGGTGATGGTGGTGGTGTTGGTGGTGTTGGTGGTGGTGGTGGTGGTGGTGGTTGTCTGTTTGTTTTTCTAGACTTTCTCTGTGTAACTCTGTGTAACTCTGGCTGTTCCAGAATGCACTGTGCAGACCAGGCTGGTCTTGAACTCAGCGATCTGCCTGTTTCTGCCTCCTGAGTAATAGGATTAAAGGTGAGCCCCACCACTGCCTGGCATAAAATAAACATTAGATAGAATAGAAATTTTAATCAGACATTTGTGATTTAAAAGTACCTCTTAAAATTCTGCCTCTGATTACCAGTACACTCTTTAATGAGGCTATACATAATTTAAAATAAAAAAAAAAAAGCTTCTCAAAATAGTAAAAATTCTACTTACCAAGAAATGCAGAGAAGTTTATCATGAATCCAAAAATACCACTCTCTGGAGGAGTTGTTCCTGTGTCACTGAGAAAGAAAATAATAAATATTTGAATTATTTCAAAAGGAATCTCAACTCCAACACCTTGGCAGATAATTGGTCCATTTTATATTGATCTTTAAAGGTGTCTAGACACTGAGTTGCAAAAGTATGAACCAAATTCATCCTAAAGAATTTTTGTTTGGCTTTTTTTCTACCATAAAAAAAGATTACATATAGGGTTAAGAAGCTGTTAGGGAAGTGCTCCTTGGATAAGCATAAGGCTGTGAGTTTAATTCTCAGGACCCATGTTAAAAAAAAAAAAAAAAAAAACCCTCACATTCAGAATCCTAAGGGAGCTGCCTGGCTGAATCAGTAACAAACTCTGTGGTCTGAATGAAATTGGCCCATAAGGAGTAGTGCTTTTAGGAAGTGTGGCCTTGTGGAAGTAGGTGTGTGTGGCCCTGTTGGAGAAAGTGTGTCACTGTGGGGGTGAGCTTTGAAGTCTCCTAAGCTCAAGCTAGGTCCAGCAACACAGTCTCCTCCTGCCTGCAGGTCAAGCTCCATTGCACCGTGTCTGCCTGGACACCGCCATGCTTTCCACCATGATAATGATGGACTGAAACTGTAAGCCAGCCCCAAGTAAATGTTTGCCCTTATAAAAGTTGCCTTGGTCATACCTTGCCTAGTGTCTCTTCCCAGAAATAAAACCCTAAGACCGAGATCTGGTCTTGAAAACAGATGTCACGTTGCACACCACAAGCATCCACACCTGCACGTACATATGCATTCGTTCACACATACAGGAGGACACTCCGTACACCGATAAAAGCTAGAAGATGTTTAAAAACATGACTGCTTCTCAAAAACTAAGTGATACTATTCATCCCTACTGAGTACTTATGGAAAACCCCACCACAAGGAAGCCTCATTCATAGCTGTCCTCAACCTCAAGCAGTTTTTAAACCATGAGTTGGAACATACTCGTTAGTTAGTCTGATTGATTATCTTAAAAGAGGTTCCCATAGGAAAAAAATAGGTCTTAGGTGCAGTCTACCAATTCCGGAGGTGACTCAGAAATAGTACTGAAGACCTGGGAGCAAGGCTCCGTATCAAAGTGCCTAGGGCACAGGCACCCCCGTTCCAGTCAGAGAACTTGTTTGGCACGTCCCCTATTTCCTTTTCACTGGTATCAGGTTACAATAGGTCAAGCTGCTCACAAAGCTAGCTACCTTCCTAGTTAAAAAATGTTGGGACAATGGTGTTTCCGACGTGAAGCAACTTGTACCGGTTCGGGGGTACTTCCACTTTTAAAAATAGCTCTGAAATGTATATGTTGAAAACAGGTCGCGTTGAAAAGGCACACTTCCCATCGTGTGGAAAATTCCACCAGAAGCCCTGTCCCAACAGAAAGCAGGAACCTCTTGAGTTTTGCCGACAGAGAACTTTTAAAGAGGCTCGCTCTGCTGGTTAACAAGCACCTTGACTCCCTGCTGTTTTCATTGTTACCTCAGAGCCTGACAAGGAGGAAATACCCCCACGTCTCCAGCTTCCAACCCTGGAGGAGGGCTGGAGCGGGCGACCAGTGCAGGTTGCCCCTTTGAGCCCAGGGCTAAGTGGCCCAGGGGGAAGGGACGAGAGCCAGGGAGCCTGAACCCTTGGGCAGCACTTTTGCCAGATGATTAAGTCTGTGAAGCCTTCCGGTCTCCACCTTAGGGTATAGAAAAATAACCGCCAGGGAGGCGAGGCGCAGTGCTTGACAATCCTCTACCACCTCACACAGACACAGGGCAAGGACAGGAGCTAGGGCACCTATGCCTGTGTTTGGAAAGGGAAGGAAAGGATGACGTGACAGGTTGGTATTCAAGAAAGTATGTGGTTGGGGTGTAAAAACATTCTGAAAGGTCATGAGAAAACAACTACAACTTTACTGCCGGTAATTTCATCCTCGTGAGCCTAGTCGAATGTGTACGGTGTGTCTTCAACAAACTCCATTTTATTCAGGAAGAAACCATATATTTGAGAGGGCTCACTGTCGTTAATTAGATTTCTCGGCTCATGCTCGGACAAACCGCACCGAACCAACACGGTTCCACGTGGAGAGGTTTAATAGAATGGGACGGGGCAGGGGTCAGGGTCAAGGGAAGGAGAGAGGGGTGGGGAGGACGACGACGAGGAGGAGGGGCTTCAGTCTTTTATAGGGGTAGTGACGTCACTTGCTCCCAGGTGAAGGTGGGTTTTTGAACCGAGGTCTCCTGAGAGTGTTTTGGCTGTTTCCATGGCGATGGATGTGCCAGGTTCCTGTCACCTGTGGGTGGCGCCATCGCTGGGTAGGAGCCGTCCTAATGCCACAACTTGTTCAAGTCACAGAGGAATCTATAGCCAATGTCCTGCTCCGTGATTCCAGCGGCAGTCAAGCAAAGCCCTCAGCATGAATGGGCAGAGGAACCGTGGCGTACAGACGAAGGCCATTAGCATCTGCCAAGTACTTGGGGCAAAGGTATTCGACGCGTGGAACATAGACTACCAAAGTTTAAGACGCGGAACATGGAGTTAGAAAGAGAAATCCGTGGATGGCTCTCGGGAGGGATGCCTGCTGACCCCAGCACACCAAGGGGAAGTACAGCCCCAGCACACCAAGGGACCCCCGTGCCTTTGCTGTGCACCAGGAAAGGATTAAGTAGGCGAGAGCTCTAAGCTTCTCAAGTAGCTGAATTAAACTGTACAGTCTCTTTGACAAGCAATGGCATGCATGCTATATCCGATTTCTCTCCAGAATTGTGAAGGCGAACAGCCACTATCGATCTGTCGGCCCATACCCAGTAGGCTCATACACCACCCCCACTTTTTCATCACCATAGGTGATTGTCAACAACACAACTACTTAAAAAAAAAAAAAGAAAGAAAGAAAAGAAAAGAACTTTGCCATGACTCTACAAATAGCATTATGATTTATTCACTTATGGAGAAAACATACTCAAAACAATCAATTTGTCAACCAAAAGTGGGTATGGTTTGTTTACTCTGTTTTCAAAGCAGATGAGAGGCTAAGGCAAGAAGATTACCTCAAGTTCAAGACCAGCTTAGGTTTATGGTGTGAAACTCTCTCTCTTCCCCTCTCTCATATATCTCTCGTATATCTGATAGATAGATAGATTGATAGAAGGATAGATAGATAGATAGATAGATAGATAGATAGATAGATAGATAGATGGATGGATGGATAGATAAATCCCTGGACAGTAGGAGAGAGACTGGAATTCCACACTAGGTACACTTTAGCATAAAGAACTCAAAACCCACCTGCACAATACACACTTCCTCAAACAAGGCCACACCTCTTACAATAAGGCCACAGGTCCTAATAGTGCCACTCCCTGTGGCCAAGCATTCAAACAAGTGAGACTATGGGAGCCAAATCTATTCAAACCATCATACATGAACACATGTACGTATATGTATATATGTATGTATGTATGTATCTATGTATGTGTGTGTGTATTCCATAACTGAACTTGTCACATTGTATGCTAACAATAGTAATATTATTATATAACTATTAATAGTGATAATAATAAACAATAGTATTGCTTGTTCATCGTCATTACTAAAAGTGAAAGGATTCGTATTATCTTGGGTGTGGTTATGCATACCCCAAACCCAGCACTCAGGAGGCAGAGGCAGACATATCTCTGTGAGTTCAATGCCAGCCAGGGCTACATAGCGATACCCTGCCTTGTAAAAAAGAAAGGAAAGAACTCTTCATAAATCTGTCCGGTCTCTGATATTGCATATTACATGGTAAGTAATGTTGAGTAATACCTTCCACTTGATGTGCAAATGCAATGAAGAAATCTTATGGGTGAGCCTTTTTTATTTTCCTGTTTAAGCTCAAACCCAATGATACCATCACACGAGGTTGGAGGGAGAGTAGCTGGCCAGCTATGGCTGTCGACATATATATTGAATTCAGGGAGTTGGCCAAGCAAGAATCCAAGACCCATTTTGAATTGCATGTATACTGAGTTCCCTTGTCATTATCTTCTAAACATTACTTTTCATTGGCTTTTTTCATAGTGTTTACTTTATGTCCTAAGTAATGTAAAGATGACTTAAAGTATACAGGATGCTGTTCAGGGTTTTAGGCAAACCCTAACACATTTGAGCAGGCATGGACTTCAGTATCCTCAGAATCTTGTACCCTGAGGGTGTCTAGGAATCAGTCCTTCACAGATACCAAGGGATATGTTTAGGTTATATAGGTATATCTGGGTGCCAGATTCAAGAGACTGGGAACGTGAGAAGGCAACCCAGCTGAGATAGGTTCATCTTGCTCCCAGCCGATCATTCTTCATCATGTGGCTTCCCAGAGTGCTTGGTCCTACCCTAATCCTACCCATTTTACTGGTCTTCTTAAGGGGGTATTAGTGGCAGCAACTAGGTGAGAGGAAGTAATGTTTCATTTGCTGGTTTAGAAGCTGTTGAAGCCATCCTACACACAGTAATTTTAAAACAAGTTGTACCTGGGAAATCGATTATGACCATATTTCCTGTGTTTGCATTAATATAAATTAAGCCAACTTGGGATAATTCCAAGAAATTAGAGGAGCATACTCCAAACTAACTGTTTGCTAAGACAGTGAATAATCACTTTATGCTGGAATGATATAAAAAGCAGATGTCTAGTGGGACATGCCTTTCCCAAGCATGGACAACCGGCATTCTTTATCACCAGATTCACGTGATTTTCCTGTGAAGCCAGGGGTTATGGCTTAGTGGGGGATGTAGATGCTGAGCACATTATATAATATTATATGTCTTGAGGCTTGTTAGTCTAAGACTAGATTCAGTGAGAGACCACGTGTCAATGGAGTAAGGCCTCTGGGTATATACATTGCCACCCACTTTGCATACGCACCATAGACAATAAATAAATAAATATAAATATAAATATACAGGCACCAGAGGAGTGTCTAGTGACAGCCTAAACCTGGACATCCAAACACTGAGGTGCTAAAGCAGGGAGATCACGAGTTCGAAGTCAGCCTAGGGAATTCTATCTCCAAAAGGCACAACTCCTGGAATGGCTGCTAATGTTCAACCTTTAATCTCAACTTGAAAACAGGAGAGCTCCTAAAGACCTCTTGACACTTCAGTCTATGGAGAACACATTAGAGAGCTATCGTAAGCCAAACTCAATGACGGCTCCAGAAGAGCCTGCAAACCTCTGACTGCAAGCACACAGGCTATGCTTGAAGGGCAATAGGGGAGGGAATAAGGAAATGCAACATAGGCCAGTGGATAGGAGTTCCTAACTGCGTCCATTAAAATTAGATCTAGATAGTTCTAGATAGTTCTAGATGTTCAACCTGTCTTCTCACTTATACAGCATTGAGCAAGTCGCTTTTTAAAGAATTTTCTTTTTGGTTTCTGTTTTTGTTTTTTTTTTTTTGGGGGGGGGGAGATGGTTGTTTGTTTGTTTGTTTGTTTTGTTTTTTGTAACAATGCTAACTACTTTGCATTGGGTCTTTTGTTTTTGTTTTGAAGTTGTGTCTCATTCGATAACCCTGGCTCAATTGGATTTCACTATGTAGAGTAGAATTTACAGTAACCCACCTCCACCTACCTCTCAGGTGCTGAGATTGTAAGCACAAACCACCACACTCAGTTTTATTTTTGCTTAAGACAGGCTCTTGCTATGTAACTGGGCTGGCCTTAGACTCCCAGAGATCTACCTGCCTGTGCCTGCAACTGAAGGTGTACACCACTACATCCTGTCATAATTATGATTTTAAATTAAAAAACCGGGTCAAACTTTTTAAAAAATATTTATTTAATTATTGTATAAATGCACTGTAGCTGTCTTCAGACAACCAGAAAGAGAGCAGATCTCATTACAGATGGTTTTAAGCCACCACATAGTTGCTGGGATTTGAACTCAGAACCTCTAGGAAGAGCAGCCAGTGCTCTTAACCACTGAGCCATCTCTCCAGCCCCTGGGTCCAACTTTTTATGTCATTTACTCTGAAACTCTGGTTCCCACTTTAAATGGTCTGAATTCTATAGGTCTCTCGGTTTCTGCCCCTTGTTTATTGAGCAGAAATTATGGTCACGAGGAACAACATAGGTGGTTAAATGCTGCATAGTCTGTTGAGCGAAGCCAGACTCCTCATAAAAAAAGTACTTACAAAAGCCCAGTTCAGGACCCAGAACCTACAAAACCGTAAGAGTATGGGATCACATGTCAGATACAACCACACTTCCAACAAAGATTTAAAAGGGTAGCCTAGATGTTATGAATGGAAGCCCATAAGGATAAACTGATACGTGAGGGCCCGGAGAAGAAGACACTCTAAATTAAGCATGGTTGGTGGTGCCTGAGAACGTGGTGTGGCCCAGTCCCGTGGCTTTTATTTATTCTTGGTTTTGATACCCTGGCATTGATGGGTTCGCAATGCACACAGAAAATATGTTATATGACTCCAACATTCTACATGTAGCTGATGTCTGGTTCCAGGTTTTAAAGTAGTAGGATAGAGGGCCAATTTGTTTAAAATATTGAAAACACAAGGAAAAATATGCTAGGAACAGTCTTCCTGTTGTGACCTCAGTGGCCCTCTGTTACATACATTTTTATTGGTCTCTTTATTTGAGGGGGCTGGTGATTCATCTAGAACCTGGTGCATGCTAAGCATTTCCTGTTTGGTTTTCTGTTCTTGAGCACTGCCTTAGTATGCTGTCCCATCTGTCCTGCAGCCATATAAACCAGGCTGGCCTTGAACTCATAGCTGAAGCCTTCCTATCCCAGCTTCCCCCTCAGACCTGAGTACTCTTGCCTCTGCCCCATGAGTGCTGAGATTCAGTACCACAGCTTCTTCAGGCAAGCCAATAACAAGTGTGTATTATTTCTCTCTTTTTTTTCTAACTAAAAATAGCAAGCTTTGCTCAGCCTCTGGCTTTCTCTCCCATGTAATAATGGATCCTGGAGATTTAAAAGCAACAGGGATACAGTGCTTCAAAGAGAAGATACCAAGGCAGCTCTGACCGGAAGCACTGCATTCTCTGGCTAGTCTATTTATTTAGCAAGTTCTTTGTTATGGCTACTTAGAAAGGTTTCCCGAGCTTACTGTAGCTTAATGGGAGAGACCTTGCCACACACTCTAAGCTTGAGATTGCTCCCTACCACACACAGAAAAATAACTAAAGGCATGACCCGGAATATGTGAGCCACCTTACAGGTCTGCATTTCTTTTTTTTTTTTTTTTTTTTTCCTAAAGCCCTTCCATAAACATGTAAAAGCAGGGCTGGAGAGAAAATCCAGTGGCTAGGAATACTGTCTGCTCTCCCAGAAGACCCGTGTTTGATTCTCAGCACCTCCGTGGCTGCTGACAGCCGTCGGCACTCCGGTCCCAGGGGACTCGAAACTCTCTCTCCTCTCCAGGGGAGAAACATGACATACATGCAAGCAAAACACCCACTCACATGAAAAATAATAGCATTTTAAATTTACATGCCTGGGAAAAGGTCTGTATCCCCGTCTCCATTTCCCACCCCCCCTCACTCCCCACACACACACACCCCCAAACCTCAGCAACAGTGTTATCAAATGAAGCATAGCATCAGTGAATTCCAACTGGAATCCTTTCTATGCATGACTTTGAGTATCTTTCCAGGGCTCAGAATCACCTGACCATTTATGCAACACACTGAAGACTAGCAAGGCCTATTATCTCAGCCCTTGAGAGGTGGAAGCAGGAAGACCAAAAGTTCAAGGTAATCCTGGCTTCTTGTCAAGTCTGAGACAAGCCAGGACTACTTGAGACTTGATGTCAAAAGACAAACAAGACCAAAAGAGAGAGACCAACAGAGTCTCAAAGAGAAGTTATCTGATAAGGAAACTAGACTTTAAGGTCATCCTGAATAGTGCTTTTCCTCTCTTATTTCATAAATGAGCTAAAAATACCAGACCACCACAATGGCCAAACAGTAACGGAAACTCACTGAGGAACGAAGCATCCCCAACCAAACACTCAAATTGGCTGGTCTTATTTCACAAGGATCCACCATGACCTTGGGTAAACAGATGGGGAAGGGGTATTATTTTTCACATATTATCCATGTGGAGCCGGACAGGGCCCTGAAGGCAAACGCGCTTACCACTGGGTTCCTCCCTACTTTCCAAGCTTTTATGAATCAGATTTCTGATTTGTTAGAAGGCAACGTGTGCTAGGGTGAATAAAAGACTGGGAATAATGCATGTGGTCGGCCTCTGTCGCCTTCAAGCAGTTGGACTATAGATGTGGTTGCCCCGCAGGAGCTGAGGAAACGCCTTGGAGATCCACAAGCCAGTGAACCACACCCTGGAAACATGAATATTAAAAGCATATGGCCTCAAAGATGGGTCGGTGGGCAAAAGCACTTGCTTGCACGCGGGAGCCATGGCTCAGCGGTTAAGAGCACTCACTGACTGCTCTACCAGAGGTCCTGAGTTCAATTCCCAGCAACCACATAGTGGCTCACAACCATCTGTAATGGGATCTGATGCCCTCTTCTGAAGGGTCTGAAGATAGCTACAGTGTACTCATATACATAAAATAAATCTTAAAAGAAGAAGAAGAGGAAGAAGAAGAAAGAAAAGAAAAAAGGCATTTGCCGCCAAGCCTGATAACCACATTGACCCCTGACCTCTGGAAACCACATTAAGAAGAGAACTGAGTCCACCAAATTGTCCTCCGGACTTCATTTGTAAGCCATGGACTCAGCACACACACACGCGCAGATTGGTTCTAGGAGTCCAAGGATGGTAGGATGCTATTTTAAATCTTGAGCTACCTTTCCAGGTATTATCTTTGCGAAGGCAAAGAAAGGAGAAAAGCTCTGAAGGGATGTGCATGTGTCTACCACATAGGGATTGCTGTAGGCAGTGTTCCGTGGCAGAACACTTGCCGTGTGCCCCGAGGTTCCATCTTCAGCACCAGAAGCAACAGCAAAAGCAAAGAAAGCTCCAGGATTTGGAAACCAGTGGTTTTTAATCCCAGTTACTTGGGTTGCTGAGTCAGGGGGATGGAGACACCAGCACAGGGTACAGGGCGGGGGATGGGGGGATGTCCAGTTTCAAAAAAAAAAAAAAAAAAAAAAAAAAGGTGAGGGAGGAGGAGACATGGCTGAATATAGTGACCCAAGCCTGGAATCTCAACGCTCAGAAAGCTGAGGCTGGAGGAAACGGCACATGTATGAGGCCAGTCTGGGCTGTGTAGCAAGACCCTGCCTCACAAACACAGACTCAAGACACACATAGAAGGAAATATCAGTGTGATGAAGTACAGAGAGGAAAAGAGAGAAGAGAGAAGCGGAGAAGAAAGAAGGGAGGGGAGAGGGCGACCCAGAAGACCCACTGAGATAGGTGAGAAACAGAGGACTAGTTTTGTTTGTTTGTTTGTTTTATTTTTTTGTTTGTTTGGTTTTTTTGTTTTTTGTTTTTGTTTTTTGTTGTTGTTTTTGTTTTTGTTTTTTTTTCTTTTTGAGAAGGGTCTTCCTTTGTAGCCCTGAATGTCCTGGAACTCACTATGTAAACAGCAGGCTGTACTCAGAGATTGGTCTGCAGAGGGTTTTGGTAAGTTTTTTTCCTTTGTCTTGCTGTTCCGAACTGCTGGGGACTAAGCCCAGAGTTTTGTACACGCTAGGCAAGTGACCTATCCACTGATGTAGCCCTGGCTGTCCTGGAACTCACTGTGTAGACCAGGTTGGCCTCGAACTCACAGAAATATGGCCTCTGCCTCCCAAGTACTGGAGTTGAAGGCGTGTGTGACCTTTCCCGCCTTAGTTCTAGATGTCTGCTTCTAGATGTCTAGCTCTTGCCTGCATCTAGCCAATATATCAAAGGCTTAGAGACAGTCCAGTGCACACACCCGCTGCTAGAAAGGACCGGACAATCCCAAATCTCCAGGCTCCTACCAATGTGGGGTCTATCCTGAGCCGCTCAGGCCCATAATCCAGCACGCCTTAAAGCCTTCCTTGTCCGTGTGCCCGTGATTTCAGTACGCCACAGCTGTGTCACTCCATCCAGTTCATTGCTCCGCTCTGATTATCTCCCATAGATAGCCAGAGTCACTTTAAGGGAAGGTCACTCCAAACCACATCAGATACTGATTCCAGCCTTGCCTCTGACGGCCTGGCCGGCGGACCCACAACACATATTTGTGGGGAGTGAATGTCAGAGCTAGGAAAAACATAGCTATTACCTTCTCAGGAGGGGAGCAAGGATAAGAGCTCATCTGGGTCTTGATCTGTTAATGAGAGAAGGGGCACGGATGCTGGGACAGGTACCCTGGACTGAGATGTGCTCTAAGGAACTATGCCAAGGGTTTTCCAGGGACACAAGACCAACTACTAAAGTCTTCCTCAAAGGACACGGCTACCCCCCATCACTAAATACAGAAACATTAAAGAGGATCAAGCTGTTGTCCCTGCCGCAGATCAAGTGACCCTCAGGAAAGACTAAGTAGGATGGATACAAAGTAATAAACCAGCACAAGAAACGCCATCTTGAGGGCGCTGACTTCAGAGGCACCCGGTCCAGAGGAGTCTGAGGCAGATCCATCCTGGATGTGCTGCTGTTGGCACAAGGGGGACCAGGATGTGAACTCTGTAGCATTCACACCAGTGTCCTAGGGGTGTATCTCCACCAGTTTAACACTTCATTTTCTTTCATGGAAAAGAAACTTAGCAGTTGAGGAACGACCCCACCACCACCCCCCGTGGTGGTGAAGACATTTCAATCCCAGCACTGGGGAAGCAGAGGAAGGTGGACTTGTGTGAGTTCAAGGCCGCCCTAGACTTCAGGCCAGCCTAGGCTACATAATCCAGTCCCAGAGACAGAGGGAGGAGGGGGAAGAGGGAGGGGAGGGGCAAGGGGTTGTTGGGAAGGGAAGTAGGCAGCAGTTTGGCACATGCCTGGATCTACTTATAAGAAAGGGTATCTTAGAAACTCTCCTTGTCTGGGTGTCATCTGAGAAGGCTCTTCCCAAGATTTTATCCCTTACCACAGAAGGAAAGGGGCTACTAGCCTGCTGCTCATGTGCTTATCCTCAGACGTCCCCTTGAAAGCTCTGAGCACTGTTTCTCATTCAAGACAGAACCCACACGTGCTTCCTGTCTCTCTGACCATGCCCCCCCCCCGGGGGGGGGGGAACTAGGAGATTATCTCTCCTTCTCACACCTTTCCACTACCTCAAGCATTTCCAACACCCAGGCCTGACCTGGACGCCCTCCCTCCCTCTCAGCTCCCCGCGTCCCTCACCTGATATAGGGGAGAAAGGGGTTGACGTGCCCAGTGAGCACCGCGACCACGTAGGAGATGATGAAGGCTGCCGACGACCAAGTCACCAGGAGGAAGGGGACGAAAGCCATCCCCCTGAGGAAGCACAGCATCGCGGTGGGAGGGCGCTGAACTCGTCCGGACACGAAGCCGCCTTGCTGCGGGCTGCCTGGAGGCGGTGGCCAAGACACAGACAGCTAACGCGCAGCGGGACAGAGGCTCCGCGACGGCCGGGACAGGCCCAGCCCCGGAGGGAGGGAAGCGCTCAGAGCCGAGAGGGCGGAGGGCGGACGGGCAGCCGAGTGGGTGGGGCGCGGGCCTTCCCGGCTAGTTGCGAAACCGGAGTAGTCACAAAGCCGCAGCCTGGTCCCGCGGAGCTAGAGCGCGCGGTCACCTCCCCGCCCACGCCACGCCACGAGGGACCGCTCGGCTTCCTTTCGCTTTTGCTTGGGACAGCGACGGGTGGGTGCGGCGGGAGACGCGGGACCCCGCGGGGCTGGCCAGCTATTGGGCAAGTCCCGCCGAGTTGGCTGGATCCCCAGCTCCTCCTTCCCCTGGGGGTTTCCCCTCTGAGCTTCCTTTCCGCATCTTGCCACAGGTGATGCCCACCCCATCAAGTCGCAGTGTGGGTGCAGGGGCTCAGTGATGTTTGGGCCACTGGGCATGGACATCACACAGACCTGTGTGATAAGCCAGTGGGGCTGGAGGGGAGCCAAGTCGCATAGTAGCCAGGCCTAATAGTACCCGTCTGTCATCGGGCTGCCTGGCTACTAAGGAACCTGAAGCAGGAGCATCACAACTTGGAGGCCAGAATGGGCAGCTTGGTGAAACAGACTGGAAATGTAGCTCAAAGGTAGAGAGCACTTGTCTAGAAGGGACAAGGGACCTCATTCAAGCAAGTGACCGAAAGAGTCGGATCCAGCCCTGACCCACCACCGAAAGCTATTTGGAATATTTGTCTGTCCGCACCAATGCTATTCGTTCCTAGCAGTGAGAAAAGATGACTTGATCCGTTTCAGGTCTACCCTAGACTCCAGCAAAACCAGGCTGAGCGATGTTCCTAAAACACAGGCCAGCTCTGTGGATCCGAGCTCTAGTCTGGAAATTCTGGGCCCTACTTTTGGCCATAGATGGATTAAACACCATCAGAACTAGAAAAACGGATCTTCTGGCTACGTAGAACCGGATTTTAAAAGTGAAATAGACCAGATCAGAGCTGGGGACCCTAGACAATCACAGAGCTTTTAAAGGGACCTCTGGGGAGGAGCACATGACCTCCGGCTAGCACCCTGCCACATCCCTAACTCCAAAAGGAAATAATTAACCAGACTAAAGCAAGACAGTCTTGGCACCCCAAGGAGACAGCAAAACTGCCCACACTGTAAGTGCTTGCTTCTTTAAGATACTTAAATACCCCTGAGGCAAGGGGTGACTTGGTTTTAGCCAGATGTGGAGCTCACATCTGTAATCTCAACACTTGGAAAGGCTGAGCGGGACAAAGAGCTCAGAGGCAGTCTGGGCTACACAGTGAGTCCTAGACACACTTGGGCTACAGAGATCCTGTCTCAAATATAACTCAATCATGGGGACGGGGGTGGGGCTGTCTTTGGAACCATTTAAAAATCTTAAGCCAGAACTTCTCCCTACAGCGTCTAGAGTGACAGTCCCTCAATCACTTAAAGCTCAGGGAAACCTGGTCCTGAGGGAGGGCTCCGTGGCTAGAGGAGCTTGTTGCCAAGCCAGATGACCTGAATCTTATTTCACAGAGCCATCTAATAGGAGAGAACTGACTGCCTATCTTAGACTTCCACACATATGCTACAAACAATACCCCTCACACACACGTGCACACATGCAC
This sequence comes from Micromys minutus, assembly GCF_963924665.1. Lineage (NCBI taxonomy): Eukaryota > Metazoa > Chordata > Mammalia > Rodentia > Muridae > Micromys > Micromys minutus. The sequence goes on along the minus strand of NC_137957.1, from coordinate 42,900,198 downwards.
CCAACGATCTTAAATATCAAAAAAGCTGTCACTCACCGGGTGTGGCAGTGCACTCCTTTAGTCCCAGTAGTTTGGAGGCAGAGGATCTCTTCCATTTCAAGGCTAGCCTGGTGTACCAAAGAGTTCCAGGACAGCCAGAGAGGTTACACAGAGAGACCCTATCTTGGACCTCCCCCGCCTTTCCCAAAAGAAACAAACAAAACAAAAGAATCAGGAACAAACAAGCAACCCCCTACAACAAAAACATTGTCAATGGGCCACGGTACAGGTACTCAAGGCCCCCAAGATTGTTTGGGGCTCCTTTTATGGGGTTCAAAAAAAAGGAGGCACTGGATGCTAGGGAGCATGGTTTTGGTGTGTCTCTGTTTTTGGATGATAGCTTATATTTTTTTCTTACTATGTCCCTTTCCAGCTGACTTTAATCAATGTGTGCCCAACGATGCATAGGCGTAGATGACAAATGGGAGAATCTTCCTAAAATTTCCCTGAGGATACAGCTTTTCTTTATTTCTTATGTATCCCAAATCAGTTCAGACTGGCTCGTCCCTTCTATTTTTCCTATCTGGACACACCAGGAACACACTAAATAGAAACCATCTAAAGTGTTACTAAGGACATTTGTGATATTGTTCGGAGCTAGGAGCCTAAAGTACCCATTTGTGGCCCAAGGAAGGTAAAGGGAGCCAAAATTACACATAAGCAAAACCAAGTAGAGGCCCAGGTTAAACTACCTCTATGTTTGCCTGCCACAGACAAGGAGGGAAATATGTCCTGTCTGGCCTCATAGAACTACTAGGTAGGTCTGGCTTGTCTTCCTCTAGATTTCTTACATATAAAGAAGAAACTTCCGTCTCGTACAAACCACTATTTGTGAAGTTTTTCTTTTTTTTACATGTAGTCTCAACATTTGCCTCATTTGACTCAATTATTCTCTTGTATAGAAGCCTTAATTGATTTAAATATTCTCTTTCTAATGTACCAAACCCTCCTGGGGGGGGTGGCTTTGTGCACTGTGTACTCAAATGCTGATTTCTGTACCCCAGAGATCTGGTTACAGTCTGGACCTTGGCACTGCCAATTTTATGAAGCATCTTCTGTCTCAACGTTGTGTTAAAATTTTTCTCCTTCACCTCTGATTGGTTAATAAAGAACTTATCAGCCTATAGTTGGGCAAGAGCGTTAAGACTAGACTCCAGATCTCAGCGAGGAGGTCCCTGGTAGAGAGAGAAGAAAGAGGTTGTCATGAGAGTCACCATGACACTGGGACAGGAGCAGCCAGGGTGAGACTAAGGTGGCAGGCAGCAGCATGCGGCTGGGAGTAGGCATCCTGGATTAGACTAGATGAGCATCTACCCAGCTATGCAGAGCATGAAAGTAATATAATCATTCTCCATGTCGTTATTCAAGAACAAAGATGGGCAGTAGAAAAGCTCCAAATGATAGTGCTTCTTACAAAACCAGCTAGCTGCATTCCTAAAGAATTGGGTATAAATTCACTTTTCCAAATATCTTTGAAATACAATCATAAGTCCAATTATTCCCAAATTTATTCCTTTTGAAAACCTGTACCTGCACATGCTGCAACTGCTTTAAAAGCTCTGTGAGTCCCTTCTCCCAAATCATATTTGTTCCAAATTTACACGACAGCTCTCTTGTGTCTTCCTTACATATTTCTCATTGGTGGCTCCAAGGGTCACAGTGGTGCTGTAGGCAGGCCAGTGGTCCCAGCGCCACATCATGATTTCCTGTCTCAGAAAATTATTCAGGCACAGCAAGATCATGAAAACTGAGGAAAGACTTAAGAAATTGACACAGGCTAAGTTAATAAATCGCTTACTAAGGCTGGATCCTGGAACTTAGATGGGACATTAGTAAAAAAGAAAACCACTAAGATTCAAGTAAAGTCTGTCCTTGATGAGGGTCAACGAGCAGATGTTAATGTCTTTGATGATGTACAATGGTTATATAAGATAGCAACATCAGACCAAAAAATAAGAAAATATATACAACCCTTTAATCCTAATTTTTCTATAAATTTAATATCATCCTCAAGAAAATATTTCTTCTAAAAAGAGCTACAATAATTTATATGCAATGAACTCAATGAAAAGTTCTTTAAATATAACACACACACACACACACACATACACACACACACACACACACACACACACACACACACACACACACAATTTGTTCCAGAGCTTTGTAAGTGCCAACCACAAATTCACCAAATCACAGCTCCTGAGATTAGCTTTTCATATTCCTAATTTCACACCTCCAGCCAGGAGTGGTGGTCTTTGCAATCCCAGCACTTGGGATGCAAAATTAGAAGGGCCTGGAGTTCAAGCCTAGCCTCTGATATATAGGACATCCAGGGCTCCATCAGACCCCATTTCAAACAGAACAAAAACTTTCATATTTTAAGTCTCTTAGTTTATATTGGGAGAGCTGTCTGTCACACATACAAGATCCTAATATCAGCAGATCCACGGTCTGGTAAGCATCTCATTTCTACTGTCCACCCTCTTGTGTCTTTACATATCAGGAGCCTTGGTCTTTGGTGTTTTCTTCTAAAAAGCACATGTGCTGAGATACTGGTTTCAACAAGGATCCTGAATCAGCTAAGAGACAAGGCTCTTAAAGGGGTGTGTAAAAGCATTTCCAGAAAGGATTAACAAAGGTGACCTGTCCCTTCCGAGTGAGATAAGGAGGTGGGAAGAAGAAAGCAGTTTTGCTTGCCTGCCTACCTCTGCTCCCTGTTAATGAGCATGCTGAATAGATCCCTGTTGGCCCTTCTGCATTCCTTTCCTGACATCAGACTCTAGCTTCCTCAGCTCTCTGGCAATCTTTAGGCCTATAGCCCCAAATCAGAGTTGCTGACACCCTCCCCCAGCTTCATAGATTGAGCAACTATTGTGTTCTCTGCCTTTACACTTTGTAAACAGCCATTGTTGGACCATTCGGTTAACCCACCGCTATTATAATACACAGGGCTCTATCCCCATGACCTAACTTGTTCCCAAAGGTTTTTCCATCTAATACCATCCCACTGAAGTTTCAGGTTAGGGCACAAACATGAAGAACAGAATGTAGTCACGACGTCAGTGTTTAGTGGGCAAGGGTTATCCTTGTATTTTTCAAATGCTGACTTCCATGCCCCAGTATCTGATTGCAATTCTTATTCTAAGAATCTCCTGTCTCAGTGTTGTGCAAACATTGCTCCCCAATTATTCCCTGATTTGTCAATGAAGGTAGCTGATCGGCCCATGACTAAGCAGGAAGAGAACAGGGATAGACTTCCTTCCGGGGAAGTGGCTATCAGCCTTGAGAGAGTCCAGAAGAAAGCACAAGAAAACACCTGGAGCCCCCAGAGCCTGATCATCACTAAACTGCAAGTATCTCAGGGATTCTGGCTGGGAGGCAGCCAGATTAGCTTGGGGAATTAAAGTAGAGCAATACGGCTCAGTTGTTGCACCCTTAAAGCTGTAAAATAAATGTAATAGTCTAGTCTCAGTGATTTGGGAGCTTGCTAGGTTAAGAGAGAAACTGAAAGACAAGTGCCACTAGAAACATCAGGGTCACTTTGTGGCCACCATTTTACTTTTTGTAAGTATGTAATGGAGGCAGAAAACATCAGCCACCCAAGTAGTGACATGAAGACCTTTTATTATGAAAGCTTGGCCTTCACTTAGACTTCTTCCCAATTAGATCTGATGCTTAAATTGGCCCATTTATACTAATCTGTATCCTGCCACATGGCTCATTACCTCCTGAGTACCAACATCTCTGCCCAGAAGTCTTGCCTATTCTTTTTTGTTTTACTATGGGCCATCAGCTCTTTATTAAACCAATCAGAAGGTGATGGAGAAGATGCTTACAAAACACTGAGATAGGTGATGTGCTGGGGACAGCATACCATGACAGGGACTTTCTGCAGCAGGTCGGGATAAAGACATATCAGAAGCCTGTGGCAGCTTCTTATTAAAAAAAAAAAAAAGGATGGTGTCTGGGACACTCTCTTAGTTAGGTTTTTACTGCTGTGAACAGATACCATGACCAGGGCAAGTCTTATAAATGACAACATTTAACATTTAATTGGGGCTGGCTTACAGGTTCAAAGGTCATCCTTTGTCATCAAGGTGAGAGCATGGCAGCATCCAGGCAGGAATGTGCAGGAGGAGCTGAGAGTTCTACATCTCATCCAAAAGAATCCAGGGACAGATTGAGCATCCTCACGCAGCTAGAAGGAGTGGCTCCAGGACCACCCCCAGAGTGACACACTTCCTCCAACAAGGCCACACCTCCTAATAGTGCCACTCCCTGGGCCAAGCATACCCAAACCATCACAGACCCTGAGAAGCAAGAGACACATTCCTCCAAGGGACAGACTATCTCAAATAAGGGATTGCATGCAGTAGGCTGGGACGGAGATATCTCAGTAACCCAAGGCAGCTATTTGTTTTATATATATATATATATTTTTTTTTTTAAAGTTCTTTGCATTTCTCATAACCTTAGCCCTGAACAATGGCTGTATAGATTTCATTTGTGTGAATTTTTCAGTTGGCCATGGTGTGCAATATTCTATTGTATCTGACTTTCCTACTCCCATTTGCTCTGGTGAATTCTCTGAAACTAGATGTTCCTTGATGTAATGATTCTCAAACAATTAAAAATTGAGGCCCAGGGGCCCAGCACAGCACAGTCCTAATGGCCCAGGTGCATGCTGTGTGTTACCATCTTGGAAACAGTGTAATCACTACACAACGGTAGTTCTGGATTGATGTTTGACTTGCAAAGAAAGTCTGAAGAAATTACTAGAAAATGAAACAGAGCCAACATTGGGATCCTGGAAGGGAAAAACTATTGAAGTCATGAAATAAGTTTCGAACATTTGAGAGTGTTTCCTGAATGATCAAGCATAGAATGCACAAAATTATATATGAGTAAAACAAATTCAAAACACTGGGAGTCATTGTGTGCGCTGTGCAGAAGCAGAAAGCTAGCGGAACTACTGAGTGAAGGGTTATCTTGACCCTTTCTGGCCACTGCCTGGCAGCTTTGCCCATGTCATTTATCACTAGAGCCTCACAGGAAAATGTTTGGAGCTCTGAAGTATAAATTAAATAATAAGTTTGCAATTATTATTATTTTGGCCACAGTCTTGGGAACAGTGGAAGCTTGAAACTTTGGGGGAATAATTGTAATTCTCTTTCTTTGTGGGATATGGTTATTCTTTTGAATTTGGTTTGGCAATGATTATACAGTGTCTCTTTTTTTTCCACCTGCTTTTGAGGATCAGTAGAAGACTGGGGTAAGAGAAAGGCGAGAGAGCGAGTGGAGAGAGTGGGGTGTGCATGAGATGTGTGCGAGATGAGTGTGTGGAGAATGTGGGCAGAGGGAGTGTGGAGTGAGTGTGTGGAGAATGTGGGCAGAGGGAGTGTGGAGTGAGTGTGCAAGACAGTGTGAGGAGAGGGAGACTGAGGTGTGCGTGGAGAGAGTGTGTGTGTGTGCATGTGTGAGTGTGAAAAGGGGAGCAAATGAGAAAGCACAATCCTCAGCCCAAAGAGAGAGCAAAATCAGCTTCAAGTTGAGAGAGAGAGAGAGAGAGAGAGAGAGAGAACAACTTTAAGCCTTAAAAACTGCCAGTTTGTACCCCAAATGTAGTCAGTTTATTTATTATGCGCCTTCCAGTTGAGAACTCTGATCCTGTGTCGAGACTGGCCCCCCGACAGTGATGCTTCATTCAAGGACAACCTTTACACAGTGCACAGGAGGTCATCCCAACACTGGGCTTTTGAGCCATGTTTTCACATTCTTACGCAGTTTCCTGGTCGGCTACCGTACAGACGTCAGCTCACCTTCCCACAAGGTGACTGAGCCATCCTACCCTGCCTTCCTCACCATGACGCCTTTCCCTGAAACCATGAGCCTAAGTAAGCCTTTCCTCACCGGGGCTGCTTCCATCTGGTGTTTAGGCACAGCAGGGACAGAGCAACTAGTACAGAACAAAGTCTGGTCCACATGAGGGTGCCCTCATCTGGACGGCAGCCAGATCCTGGGGTTCAGTAGGTAGCATCACCAGGTCAACCCCCAACAGTTTGAAGCCAACCTGAACTAGATTATAAAACCCTGTCTCAGAAAGAAAACAGGAGGAGGTGGAAGAGGAGAGCAAGAAGAGAAGGGGAAGAAGGGAAGAAGGTGGAGGGAGGAAGAAAATGTCAATGACACCTACACGTTTATATATTTAAGAAAAAAAAAATCAGAAGGGTCATTCTTCAGAGTCTCCATTGAAGCGCATGTATTTGCGTGTAGGTGCGCCATTGTCTGGAAGTAACTTTACATGGCAGCCTGCACCACCTCCTTAGAGAGCGTCATGGTAGTGGCTTCTTTTCCTGGCTCTGAAATAGAGCACTTTGATAAAAAGCAACTTAAGGGAGAGTTTATTTTGGCTCACAGTTTGAGGGTGCAGTCCACCAAGGCTGGGAAAGCAAGACAGCAGGAGCCTGAGTCAACTGGTCCCATCACATCCACAGAGAGCCAGAAATGCTGGTGTTCGGGTAGTTTTCTCCTGTTTACACAACCCAGAACCCTGGCCCATAGGATGATGCTCCCCACACTCAGGGCAGGTCCTTCCCTGGGATGGTGCACCCCACATTCTGGGCAGGTCCTTCCCACTTCAATTAGCCCCTAGCTAGACAGTCCCCCACAGGTGTGTCAGAGATTCGTCTCCCCTGTGACTCTGGATTTCGTCAAGCTGACAGACTTACCCACTGCGATCTATGTTATTAACTCTAGTCTCTCCTGTTGTGTGTGGTGCTGGAGCTCCGGTCTGGGACCTTGCGAATGCTTCTTTCTTTCTGTGATCAGAAGAAATTTTAAATGTGCTCTTGAAGATGGGGTTGCGTAGAATCTGTTACACGCATTGTGGTTCCCGGGAATGAGTCCTTTCAAAATAGGGACTGGGACCAGAAGAAGGCTATCAATGGTTACTATGTGAGTGACTGGTGTGTGTGTGTGTGTGTGTGTGTGTGTGTGTTGTATATACAAGCATGTTCCTGCATGCACACATAAATGTTTTCCACAGTGAGAAGGTCCCTGGGCTGTGAATAGTTCTGACTTTTGTTCCCAGATATGCAGAGGTCGCTCTTCAGTATAGAAAGTCAGGAAGTTTCAACAAGTCACATGTTTTAGAGCTTACATAGGAAGCTTGATTTTTCTGGCCTCTAATCTGTACACACTTATTTTATATAGTTCACCCCACCAAATGTGGACTTGATTCTTTTTAGAATGTCCCTCTGCTTACCTCTGTTCTTTGAGTACGCTGTCTTCAGACACACCAGAAGAGGGCATCAGATCCATTACAGGTGGTTGTGAGCCACCATGTGGTTGCTGGGATTTGAACTCAGGACCTCTGGAAGTGCAGTCAGTGCCCTTAACTGCTGAGCCATCTCTGCAGCCCAACTTCTGCTCTTTCTCAAGGCTGTGTCTTCTATATAGACTCATTCACAGTCCGGCCTCCAGATGTGAAGCCACGCTGGATGCAGGTGTTTTTTGACCATTTGCCTCAGAAATAGCCTTCTTCAGGAAATCTTCCCTACCAACCCAGATGTTTGACCTTTGAGCGCTTCTTTGCATCCTGGGGTTATTTTTATTTCATACTCCCCAACGTTGACATGTTACCCTACCAAGTGGGTTCTAATGTCTTTGAGGGTAGGAATTGGATTTACTAGATTCCTATCACCAGTGCCAATAACTGACACGCATGGATTGGTTAATAAATGCTTGTTGAAACAATATAGGGAAGTGGATGCTTGATACTAGTTTAATCCTATTACAAAGACAACCCGACTTTTTCTGTCTGTACATGCCAGCTGCCCATTAGTATCTGAAAAGAGGGACAATGCCCTTGAGCATAGAAATCAGAAGAACGCCTAACAACAGTCACTCTAGTTACAGAGTGTACAGCGCCCCCTTCTGGCCTCCACAGGCACTGCACGCATGTTTGCATAGTTTGAGACGCAAGCAAAAAACATCCCTACACATAAAATAAAATGAAAATGAATCCTCAGGACTGAAAAGATGGCTCGGTGAATAAGAGCACTGGCTGAATGTTCTTTCACAGGTCTTGGGTTCACTTTCCAGCGCCCGCTTGGCAGTTTACAACCCCAGTTCCAAGAGATCTGGTTCCCTGTTCTGCCCTGAATAAGCATCAGGTATGAATGTGGTACTCAGACATACATGCAGTAAACACACACACATAAACAAAAAATAAATTTCAAGGAAACACATGTTTAGAAATGTCAGATCCTCAAAGAGACAGAGAATCAAACTCCTTAGTGACCACTGTAATGACGACTCAGTTGTTCAAGGAAATGCCATTTAGGGCAATTGCATCTGAGACTTCCTCAATTTCATAATAATCTCTGGCGAGTGGTTTTTATTAAAGCTATGAGAAAGTACTTCTGAGAAATCTGGGGATTTCCACTAGGACAATGATGATGAGATTGTCTTAAAAGATTTAAGAGGTTGTTTTTTCCAGTCTTCCCCTTATGCACGGTTTCTAAGTTAAGTCACAAATATAGAAACTTCTATGAACTGAGTTTCTTGATTTGGCTAACCTCAAATCTTCACTCACTTTAACAGATATGTATAGGGTTTGTCTTTTAGATGAAACTCATATCCAGTTGTCATTATCTATTGAAACCCAGAGGAATGGTGCTCTTATTTATAAAGACCAAGAACACACTGATTTATCTGCCCACTCGAGTCCCATTAGAGGGTTGTTGTTTTTCTTTAAGATTTTGTTATGTATATGAGTACACTGTAACGGTCTGAGCCACCACATGGTTGCTGGGATTTGAACTCAGGACCTCTGGAAGAGCAGTCAGTTCTCTTAACCTCTAAGTCATCCATTTACCCCCATCCCCACCCCAACCACCACCCTTTTAAAATGTATTTATTTATGTGTACAGCATTCTGCCTGTATGCCAGAAGAGGGCACCAGATCTCATTACAGATAGTAATGAGCCACCATGTGGTTGCTGGGAACTGAACTCAGGACCTTCAGAAGAGCAGTCAGTGCTCTTAACTTCTGAGCCTTCTCTCCAGCTCCACCATAAGAGGTTTTATGTGGTACAGACTTCACAGAAAAAAAGACCTCTGCTAGTTGTCTCTTCTCTTGATAATCTATAAGCATTGAGAAACATTTGAAAAGAGGCCAGGGGGCTGGAGAGATGGCTTAGTGATTAAAGAGCACAGACTGCTCTTCTAGAGGTCCTGAGTTCAAATCCCATCAACCACATGGTGGCTCACAACCATTTGTAATGAGATCTGATGCCCTCTTCTGGTGTGTCTGAGGACATCTACAGTGTACTCATATATAACAAATAAATAAATATTTTTAAAAGATGTATTTAAGAAAGAAAGAAAGATAAAAAAAAGAAAGAGAGAAAGAAAGAAAGAAAGAAAAGAAAGAAAGAGGACAGGAAGATGCTCTGTGGGTAAAGGCATTTTCCATCAAGCCAAGTTTGACCCCAGAGACTCACATGGAAAATGAAGCAAACTGATTTCCACAAACTTTCTATGTGTGCTTGGACACACACACACACACACACACACACACACACACACACACACACACACTTAAAAGAAACTTGAAAAGTTGAAAAGAGTCAAGAAAACGACAGGAACATCAGGCCAGCAGCAACTGCTTGACTCCCATTTCCAAAAATCAAAAGCAAGCTTGGGGCAGGAAGCTGGAGAGACGGCTCAGAGGGTAAGAGCCCTTGCTGCTCTTCAAGGGGCTCAGAGTTTAACAGCCAGTACTCACGTCGGGCAGCTTATAAACCGCCCATAACTCCAGTTCCAGCTGGTCCACTGCTTGCCCTTCTCTGGCATCCGTGGGCACCTGCACATGTGTCTGTACACACGCCAAAAAGACATATACACGAAAAAGAACCCAAAGTGTTCAAAACAACCTTTGGAGGGAGAGATTTCTTTACCGAAGTATTTTATTTTTAACTTTATGACTAATGTTTTACCTAGTACGCAATAACCCAGAATGTAAATGTGTTTATTTAAAAACACATTGATTGAGGGGTTTTTTTTTTTTTAATTTGTCAGAATCCATGCTTTGTGATTGAATTAACCTTATTTGTCAAGGAGAAGCTACTAGGTCCTATTTGACCCCAGGTCTATTTGTTTAGGAGAAGCTACGTGGCAGAAACAAACACATACAAGGCTGGGAGAGAAGGTTAGATATTTACCAAGAAAGCAGTACGGAGAGTTAGGTCATAGGGTGGTATCATTATTTGATTGGTTGATTTTTGTGATAACTATAGCAATTCACAAAGGACAGAGACAGCATTATCTCACTAGCAAGAGCACTGGGGGATTAAAGGTGAGCACTTTAAAGAAATGTTAGCCTAGTGTGGAGGTCGCCTGACTCCCAGCAATGGGAGAACAAAGGCAGGAAAATCAGGATTCAGCACCAGCTTTTAGCTACACTGCAAGTCCCGGACCAGCCTGGACTGTGTGAAACCCAGTTGAAAAACAGAAAAGAACCACTAAACATATAAGACTGTAGATTGTAGGTGGAGGAAAGAGATTTGGTTGTTACCTTTTTGAGAGGGATAAGAAAAATGAACTGGGGAGACAGCGCTTGTGTCTTGCCTCAAAGGCTTGGTAATTTTAATCATTAAATAAAGCTGGAGAAGATAAATGTCTCAGGGTTGGGAGTTTCGTTTTAGAATATATAGTCTGGGGGCCTGAGAGATGGCTCAGGGGTTAAGAGCACCTCTTCCAGAGGTCCTGAGTTCAATTCCCAGCAACCACGTGGTGGGTCAAAACCATCTGTAATGGGATCAGATGCCCTCTTCTGGTGTGTCTGAGGACAGCGACGGTGTACTTATATGTAATCAATCAATCAATCAATCAATCAATCAATCATATGGTCTGAAGTATCTGGGAAATATCACCATGAAGACCAGAGCTGGATGGGAAATGGAAGTGTGCTCAGAAGTAGGGAGATCACTGTAGAGCAAACACTGTCCTGGGATACTGAGGAAGTTCTCAGGGAAGGTGAGCTGCGGCAGACACCAGCAGACACCGGCTTCTCCAGCCAGAACTCTGAGAGACCAGTGCAAAGAGAAGTTGGGATGCTGGACTCTGCAGGCATAGCAAAAGTATCTAAATTCATAGAAATCTGAAACGCCCCCCTACCGGCTCTTGTCTTGAATACACTGTTTCCAAAGGGTGCCCGCTGTGAATGCAGAATCTTGTGGAGAGTTAGGAATTAAGGCCTACCTGCCTAAGTAGGTCACTAGGGGTGGGCCCTGGAAGGTTATGTTTCCTCACCCCTCCCCATCCCCACCCCCCAGGTTCCAGTGTGCTTTCTGCTTCTTGGTTGGTGCCACAGGAAAGCGTCTGCCTTACATTCTTGACCAGCATGGCAGGCTGAGGTGTCTCTGAAATCCCGGGGGCAAAGGAACTTTCCCTCCTTTGAATTGTTCTTGTCTGGCATTTTGATCAATCAATACAGCCGACCTAAAGAGAATGTCTCTGAACGGGTGGACTCACATACTTGTTTTTCCGAAGTTCCAAAAGCCGCGGCGGAAGGGTCGCTACAAGTAAGTTCAGAGCTAGCCTGGGCTACCGTTTTTCTTTACCAACCAACCAGTCAATAAATCAATAAATAAAATATAAATTCTCTGACCTACGCTTTGTAACACTAGATCATAGACTCTCCCCATCCAGTGGGATTGCCCATTACCTGAAGGAGGAGAGGCTACCTAGAGAAAGAAAGGGAAATGGGACAGACAGACCTTGTTGGGCTCCCCTCCCAGTCTAGAAGCAGTGGGATGAAATCTCCGTAATCCCACAGGGATTAGGGTCAGAGAGTGTCTGAGTAGCCGAACATCTTCTGGTTCCTAAGAGTTGGTACATCTGAAGAGGGAATGCAGCCAACAGATCCCTTCCCCCTTTCTGTCTCTTCACTTTCACCCATCTTTTCTTTTTGGTGATGGAACCTGCACATGGTTGGCAAACACTCAGTTCCTTAGACAGTGGTTTTCTGAGGTACCAGGTCTCAATATCCTCAAATTTGTGACCCCCTGCCTCTGCTTCCTGAGTGCTGAGATTATGCAGGCGTCACCACGCCTGGTGCCTTAGTTTACACCTCTGTTGTTAGGATAAAGTACCGTGAGGGGAAATGGGTTTATTCACCTTACAGATTATAGTCAGTCAGCCAGGGGAGCCACAGAAGGGACTCAGGCTAGGAACCTGGAGGAACTCCAGTTATTGGCTTGCTGCCTGTGGCGTGTTCAGCTTGCTTTCTTTTGCAGGATGGATGGACGGGTTCATCTGATCAGGGTGATACTGCCCAGAGTGCCTGGGCCCCTACCACATCCATTATTAATCAATCAATCAATCAAACAAACAAACAAACAAAACGCTTTGCACACAAGCTCACCAGCCAATCCAATAGAGGCATTTTCTCAGTGGAGGTCCCTCTTCCCAGGTGACTACAGCCTATGTCTAGTTGACAAAAGTGAAGGGAACACCTAGCCAAATTGTAGCCTCTGTAACCCTCACTATAGTAAAGCAGCAAAGCAAGAAAGTTATTTCCTGGCTGGAGAGGTAGCTCAGCAGTTAAGAGCACTGACGGTTCTTCTAGCGGTCCTGAGTTCAAATCCCAGTAACCACATGGTGGCTGACAACCATCTGTAATGGGATCCAATGCCCTCTTCTGGTGTGTCTGAAGACTCGCACTCGAATACATAAAATAAATAGATAAGCATTAATAAAAGAAGACGAAAGTTATATCCTGCATTCTGTTCAAGCAGATTGGTGAGATGGGGTTACAGGACAGCGTGAGAGTAGAGGGAAAACCGGGTATTGTCGGTTGAGACAAGTTCTGATCGTATAGATCAGAACGGCCTTCAGTGTTGTGCCAGGAATTGATGACTTTCTGCTCCAAATTTGTACCTCTGAAAACCACACAAATTATGTGATTAATGAAGATCGCCTTTGCCCTGGGTGTGGTATTGAGTTTGGCCAGTAGGGGGCAGTAGAGGAGTATTGCAGGAACAGGCTGTTGCTTTCTCAGGAATCTAATGTGTGGCTTTTGCTTCGTATTTTTCCAGCTGCATGGTAAATTGGTGTGCAAGCATGTGAGAACGGCCGTAGTGATCTGCCCCAGCCTTGTATGCCTAGAAAATAGTCTTATCACACACCGTCTTGGTGTATGTTTGCTGACCTCTCTCTGCCATCCTTCCCTGGATGGAGACACAGCCACAGGGTGCTCCGGGCTTGACATCCGAAGCAGCAACACCTCCCTCTACTCTCATTGAGAATCATCTCAGTGAGATGCAATAAAAATCGATGCTGGGCTGGAGAGATGGCTCAGCGGTTAAGAGCACCGACTGCTTTTCCAGAGGTGCTGAGTTCAAATCCCAGTAACCACTTGATGGCTCACAGCTATCTGTGATGAAGTCTGATGTTCTTCTGGTGTGTCTGAGGACAGCTACAGTGTGCTCAATCCCACAAGGTCTCCAGCAGAAGGTGTGTCCCAGATTATAGGTGTGCACCACCACACCTGGATGGATCTGGGACTTGCTTTGTCCCAGACTGACCTTGACAACCAGGAATAGCCACTGCAGGTACAAAACATTGAAATAGAAAGCCTGAATAAAAGAGGTGGGCTCAGGCCAGAAAAAAGAAGAAGAAGAAAAAGAAGAAAGAAGAAGAAGAAGAAGAAGAAGAAGAGAAAATGAAAAACCATTATGCTTAATCTTTACACACCAAGAAAACTTTGACTAATTCCAGGTAACATCTTGTTTTACATGTACTTTATGCTCATTGTAACTAGTAAGATTTTAATGCACACGATCAAACCTTTAAAAAAACCAAGTACTGACAAAAATGTATTTGTATACTTTTATGCAAAAATGCTAAAATCTGTACATTTATCTCTGTTTTTTAAAATAAAGTTGTTCAATTAAAAAAAAAAAAAAAAAAAAAAAAAAAAAAAGGTGGTCTGGTAGAGCCACCCTGTAATCCCAGTTGGAAGGAAGGGAAGGGAAATGCCCCAAGAATTCTCCAAGTGAGTTTGACTGGAAAACTTAGTTTACTCTTTATAACATTCCAGTTCCCTTTTTAAAAATAATCAATGACAATTCAATTAATCAAAATCACGATCACGCCAATCCTTTCACTGTTCTCACCAGTGCAAAGAAAGGCCACATAAAATGCAATTTCTTCACGTGGACGCCCAGAACAAACTTTTTTTTTTTTTTTTTTTACTTTGGATGTTGGTTTTTCATTGAATATGAGTGGAGGAGACAATCAAGGCTGATTGTTGTTTGTTGGTTTGTTTTATTTTTGGAGACAGGGTTTCTCTCTGTAGCCCTGGCTGTCCCAGAATTCACTCTGATGACCAGGCTGGCCTTGAACTCAAAGATCTGCCTGCCTGTGCTTTCTGAGCACTTGAGATTAAAGGTGTGCACCGACGCCACCGCCACTGTCTGGCTAAAAGTGATTTCTTTTAAAAAAAAAAAGGTTATAATTTCTGAAGCAAAATTCTTATTTTCTTCTGAATTTTGAGTACACTGAGAAAGCTGGTATAGAGTATGGGGGGATGGACATTTTGTCCTGATAACATTAACTGAAGCATGTTCTTTTACATCCTCGGACAGAGAGGCAGCCTATTTCATCTCTGAGTCAAACACACTTCCCAGGTCCTAGCCTCAATGTAATCTTGTGGCTAACCAAGTGACTTAGACATCTATAGTAGATAAGAAAAAGAACATTCAGATAAACGTGCAAACATATAAGAAATAGTGTATGTCCTCCAAATGTCATGGGATGTTCTTAGATGCACGTTGACTTCCTTTAAGATTCATTTTGCTCTTCTGAAATTCAGATTTAACTGCAGAGCCGTCTCCCCGGCTTAGCAGCATTTCTCTGAGATTCAGATGTAACTTGGTACTCTGCATCTGGCAACTCTGTCATTGGTCTCGGTTTACTGCCTCTGAACTTTCCTGAGATAGTTTGGGTTTTTGTTAACATTCTTCACTGCCTCTGTGAGAAAGTTCTTTATTTTTAACTTAGCTAATTAATCTCCAGAAAGTGTCTCCTATGCAGCATTGCTGACTTTGAGGTTGCTGTGCAGATCCAGCTTTAAATTCAGACATGTGTCTACCTCTGCTTCCTCAGTGATGGGATTAAAGGTGTAATGTAGATGTATGTGTTTGTGTATATGTATAGTGTGTGTACCTGTATGTATATGATATATAGTATATGATATAGATGTATATACATATATATCGATACACACACACATATATATATATATATGAATAGATATACACATATGTATATAGAAATAAATACACACATAAATATATGGATAAACACACACATATGGATACACACACACACACACACACACACACAGTGAATGAGTAAAGTTGAGTTTCAGAATATCCACCCAAAATGTCTCTCAAACAATATGATGATGGGTCAGGGTGGGGTTCCCTACAGCTGCTGCTGCTGTTTCTTCTTCTTCAAAGATTTGTTTATTTATTTTATAAGTATACCATGCACACCAGAAGAGGGTATCAGATCTCATTACAGATGGTTGTGAGTCACCATGTGGTTGCTGGGATTTGAACTCAGGACCTCTGGAAGAGCAGTCAGTGCTCTTGACCACTGAAGCATCTCTCCAGCCCTACAGCATCTTCTTTAAGTGCCCTGTACAAATTATGGTTTCCTAGGTAAGTACAGAAAAGATACTTTGTTGGTAATATTTGCTTTGTCCTTTTCTTTCTGGTGCTGGGAGTGAATATAGGTCTTTCTCCCTGTGAGGTAAACAATCTATTACCGAGTTACTTCCCAGTTCAGATAAAGTCGTGTATACAAAAATATTCATGGCCTTCCATCCCAGTTCCCAGACAGAAAATCAGCACACAAAGCCCAAACCGCAGACCTTTGTGATTATGAAGAGACACAATTGTTGCAGACCAGCTCCAGATTATCTTGGGATAGTTTGAGTTCTTTTGAAAGAGCTGGAGATATCAGTAGTCAAGAACACTGACTGCTCTTCCAGAGGTTCTGAGTTCAATTCCCAGCAACCCCATGGTGGCTCAGAAACATCTGTAAAGGGATCTGATTTCATCTTCTGGTGTGTCTGAAGACAGCTACATTGTACTCATATATTTATAATAAACAGGTCTTTTAATAAAAGACACTGTCATCTCTATGTCTGAGCTAATAACTTGGTGACTATATCATTCAGTTGTAGTTCCCTGAAATGGCTCAGCAGGTTAAGGTGCTTCCAAGCCTGACTATCTGCCAATTCCCTGAACCCACAGCATGCAGGGACAGGAACGACTGACCCTCATCCTACACACACACAGGAGTGCCCGTGCACACACAAACACAGATGCAAATAACTAAATATAGAAAAATAAAATCCAACCCAATAATATACGTTCTTCGCAGTTCACCCATCAAAAGCTAAGGCATCAGATAGTATCTAAAACCGTTAGTTTGCTTTGCCACAGTCGGTCTACCTGTGACCTCAAAAATGCATTTGGTAAATGCCTTGATTAGTGACTTTTTTTTCCCCAAAACTAATTATACCTCGTGTAAGAACGTCCAGAGTAGACTATGTCATTTGGGGCAAGCCGAATGTGCATTCCCTAGCCACGATCTTCCAAATTTTCTTACAAAGATAAACTTGAGAGAAGAGCTATGTTGTTGTTTTTTGACCCAGCAGGCTGCCCATGGGCATACCCCCAGGGGCAGCCAGGGCTGGTTACCTGTTGATTGGGTGGGTCCCACCCAGAGGAGGGCCGAGGGCCCAGAGGGCAGGGCCCGTGGCGCACGCGCAGATGGGAGGCGCGCGCCTGCCCTTGTCCCTCCGCCCTCCAGGTGGCGCTGGCGACCCGCCGCCGCCACTCCGAGGCCAACCCCGGGCGGCGCCGGGCGCCTTGCGGGCCGCGGGTCCGCCTCCGTCGCGCCGAGGGCGTGGGCTCCGGGCTCCCGGAAGCGGCGGCCGCGGCGTGGAGCCCAGCGGGCCGTCGGTCGCCGGAGCGACCATGCGCGGCAGCCGGGGGCTGTGAGCTAAGCGCGGCGGCGCGGCCGGGGGCCCCTGAATGGCGGCTCGCTGAGGCGGTGGCGCGGCGCGGGCTCCTCCCGGCGTGGGGTGGCGGGGCCGGGGTGATGCTGCTTAAGCTCCTGCAGAGACAGACCTATACCTGCCTATCCCACAGGTATGGGCTCTACGTCTGCTTCGTGGGCATCGTTGTCACCATCGTCTCGGCTTTCCAGTTCGGAGAGGTGAGTAGCGGAGCCCGAGCCCCGGAGCCGCGTGCGCAGCCCTCCCCGACCGAGCCCCGCGGTGCTGGCACCCCGAACCTCCCCATCCTCCTTGCAGCCTGGGGACCACCACACGGCCCCCGGGTCCCAGCAGCTGTGAGCGCGCATCCTCTCCCCGGCTGGCTTGCAGGCAGCTGGACTGGACGCCCGGGCCAGCGTGCGTATGGTTCCCCTGCCTTCAGGGTGTCCCCAAGAGTCCTTCAGTCCTTTGATTTCGGCTCTCAGGCCTTGCGCTGGTGAAACTCTCTCCTAGGGTTTGTATTTTTCTGTAGCGATCCTTCATTCGGTGGCCCTCCCTCTGATCCAGTCCTGCGGTGCCACCCTATTAATCTTTCACCTTTGACAAAACGCCTTATTTTCTTGTTTCTCCTGGATCTCAGACTGTCGTAGAGCACACGCGGTTTTGCATGTAAATTTTGCAGAGTGGAAGGGGAAAATTTTTTTAAAATTAACTTTCCTTTTTCATAATTGCTCCGTACGGGTGCTTGTCAGCGGCTGGAGGGAGGCCTTACTAGTGAGAATGCACACGCGGACGGGAAGCACCAAGTGCTTATCTCAGACGAACTGAGAGCCGGGGCCCTTGTCAGGTGACTAGGACTGCCTGCAGGATCTTGGGCTCCAGCCCCGGACCTCTTGAGAGCCAGCACAGACCCTTGCGTCACGGGCTATGGGCTACGCTAATACGTTTTAAGTCGCTGGTCCTTTTTGGACTGAGAACTGCGCTCAATGGATGTGCAGTAAAGCAGTTTGTTCAGACTGTAAACTCTTCAAAGGGCACAGACAACCGGTTTGGGAGGTGTGAGACACCAGGTTAGATGAATTTTATCCTCCTTTGGAGGCATACCGTGAACATTTTGGGACTGCATTTACTCTTCGGTTTAAATTTCGGTTATCTGATTCTTGGTAGTCTGATTCAGTATTCTGCAAAGGGTGTGAGCAAGTCAGAAATGTGTGCCATTCAACCAAACACTGCCCCTGGAGACAGGTAGAGTTTGAAATCGTCTCCCTGTTTTATCTATTTGCTTATGTTTTGATAAGAGGTTTAAAGGGTTTTATCATTAACCGAATGCCTTTAGAAAACGGCACAATACACATGTGTGTGCTCTGAGCCTGCACCGAATTGTAGAAGTGTGGAATATTTTAATATCCCACTACCTCCTGATCAGTCTGCATTTCATGTCTTGTAACTTGATATGTTTATGCATAGTTAGTGCCTTACTACTTTTGGATGGCTTTTGATTTCTAGAAAGAGCCTCACTAAGTTGCCCAGGCTAGCCTAAGTTCACAGCCTTTCTTTCGAAGCCCTTCTGAGTGCAAGGGTTCCTGGTTTATGTATTTACCCTGGTTCATTTTAAGTGAGCTGCTTACTAGCCAAGATGCAAAATACACTTGTTACAGCCTTGAAGAGTTTTAGACAGGGTCTCAGTGCACAGCCCAGGCTGGGCTGGAACTCCCTATGTAGATCAGGCTGGCCTTGCACTCGGATATACCTGCCTCTGCCTCCAGAGTGCTGGGATTCAAAGTGTGTGGCAAGAGACCTTACCTGGCTTGTGGGCACAGATCTTGAGGTTTAGATTGAATGAGAGAAATACGAGTAAAGAGTGTCACCAGGTAGCAGGAGAGGTGGCAGCTGGCCTGTGGCGGGAGGAGGGCTGGGGAGAGCTGATCTGGGTGTGACTGGTAGCTCCAGTTAATACTAACCATGAAGATAAGGAACATACTCCTTACTGGGCAGGTGATCTCCTAACTGCTCTACACACTTATTTCGTCTCCACAGCATCATCGGGTATGGGCAGTGGTATTATTACTTAACTTGCCTCACAGGTTATGCAGCTGAGGCGTTTGCCTAAGTTAACACAGCTCGTTCTCAGCAGATGTGGGTGCTTCACACTTAGACCACTAGCTTTGACGCCAGCCTCATCATAGCCCCTTAAAGATCTGTTTATCTACTTATTTTATGCACATCGGGCTTTTGCCTGTATGTGTGAGCAAGGGTGTCAGATCCCTGGGAACTAGAGTTACTGAGACAGTTGTCAACAGCCACGTTGGTTGCTGGGAATTGAACCCAGGTCCTCTGGGAAGAACAGCCAGTGCTCCTAACCACTGGGCCATCTGGCCAGGCCCCAATAATCCCTCTTTTAAAAAAAAGGTTTTATTTCACATACATATGTACATACATGTGGTGTACATGTGTCACTTTGTGGTTCTCTCTGCACCCTGTGGTTCCCAGGAGTCAAACTTGGGTTAGGCAGCAGGTTTCCTCTTCCCCAAAACCTTTCTTTCCCCTGCTGAGGACAGAACCTGTGACCTGGTCCATCCCAGGAAGGAGCTTTACCATTGCTCTCCACCCCAGCTCCTGATGCTTTCTCAAGCAGCCCAGGCCTTGTTTCTCACATCTGGGAAAAGAAATCCGACCCCTCTCATCTTCCTCTTCTTTAAAATAAAGGCAAGACACTTTTCTTATTAGGGTTGCTGGTGGAGATCAGTGGTAGGGAGAACTTCGTCAGATTGATGGAGCACAGAGCAAGCCGTGGTTCAGCTGTAATAGTTGATGTTCTCACCATCAATTGCCTTGTCTCAGTCTCTACTTTGAACTGTTTCCTTGAACTAGGACCTGACTGTGTAGGTAACACCCAGTGTTAACTACTTGGCTGTGTAGGTAACACCCAGTGTTAACTAGTTGACTGTGTAGGTAACACCCAGTGTTAACTAGTTGGCTGTGTAGGTAGCACCCAGTGTTAACTAGTTGGTTGTGTAGGTAGCACCCAGTGTTAACTAGTTGGCTGTGTAGGTAGCACCCAGTGTTAACTAGTTGTGATACATATAATGGTTAAGAGGGTCATTGTTAAATTGTGAACTCATTATTTTCCTCCTCTTAGTGTAAGAGGTAAAGTGTGTGTGTGTGTGCTTGAGAGAGAGAGTGTGTGTGTGTGAGTGTGTGTTTAGACAAGGTGACTTGTACCCCAGGCTAGCCTCCAACTCAACATGTGCTTGAGGGTGACCTTGAAATTTTTCTGACCCCATTGCTTCAACCTCCCCAATGCTAGAACTGCAGTTGTTATAATATATAGGATTATAATTTTGTTCTTGAATTATTAAAGTTTAAGACCTCTATGCCCAGTGCTGGGATCTAATCCCAGGTTCCATGAATGTTAGGTAAGCACTGTATCAGTCCCTGGCCTCCACTGTCGCTTTTTAATAAGCCGTCTGAACACTTGTCCAAATTTTGAGGAAAAAATGGAATCAGGTACAAGATCTACTAAATAATTTGTTTTCCTTTACAAGTCAAGCCGAATACTTTCTAGAAGACCCCTGGAAATCTGCTAAAATAGGAATAAAGGTGACAATCTAGGGTGAAGTAGAGATACTAGTCTGAATAAAATAGGGACATGACAGCTCCAAGATATAGTTGAAAAGAAGGGTTTTTTAAAAAATATTATTTTATTTGTTTACATTTCAAATGTTGTCCCCCCCTTCCCTGTCTCCCCGAAAAGAAGATTTTTTTATTATGGGCATGAGGGAGAGAAGAGCCAGAGGCATCTGGAAGAGTCCGGAGTAGGGAGAGAAAAAGTAGACTGAACCTGGCCATGGGGTGAGGGGAGGGGAGGGGGCGAGGGGAGGGGGCGAGGGGAGGGGGCGAGGGGAGGGGAGACACCGTGAGAGAGAGCCCGGGGAGAGCAGAAGGCTGACATGGCAGGGTTATGTAAAGAAGGAGGGGGTGGAATGGGGAGAGTTAGGGGAGCCTTGGCCTCTAACAGGTACTTGTGCTGTTGGGAGAGCCTGGAAGCCCCTCCGTATTCTAATAGGCACCACGCTTAAACCATTTGTCCCAAGGGTGAGGGCAGCAGGGAAGAACTTGTCTATTGTGAGTCACGTGCATCTGGGAACCTGGGCTTCTTATCCTGAGCTCTAAATGGTGTCCGGAAAAATCCTTCACGGACTTCACGGACTCGTTCATGAATGTTTGATTGTGCTTGGTGTGGTATAACGTGTCTGTAATGTAAGCACACAGGGGACAGGCTAGAGAATTGAGCCGTGGAGGCGAGGCTGGGCTGCACAGTGAGACACCTCTGGCTTTAACTTTAGCATTTGTTCTTCCTTATTATAGTTGATATCCTGTGTCTTTAAGACAGACTTTAGAGAGGAAAATGTATTTCTGGCCCATCGTTTGTTTACAGTCCACACACCCTTTTCGGAAACTTCTACAACTACTACATTACCTTAACATTAAGTTTCTGCACTCTCTAAAGTGAAGGGCGTGAACTTTTCTACTCCTTGAGAAAAATACCGACTATAAATAGACTCTCGTCAGTTAGCTCAGGTTTTACCACCAAACAAGTTCAAGGCAGGTCAGGTAGGCTGCCCAGTGAGGAACAAAACCAAAACTGGTGTTTGCAGCTCTTTAGACTTTATGTTTGTGAAAAAAACGAGTCATAGGTTGCTGGGACGTGAGAATTTATATATGTGTGCCTTCTCTTATATGAACATACCACTTTCTTATGTAAACTGCACTCGGAAACGAAATTAACTCACTTAAGAGAGTCAGTCAGCGAGGTTAAAGTCCGCCCCTGGTCTATGAGAATTTCCCCCTTCCCTCCCTCCCTTCCTTCCTTTCCTTCCACTTGATCTTGATCGCATGGTAAATGAATGAAGTACTACTCTTTTTCCAATGATAAAAAGGGATTGGTTGAAAATGGGATCCAGCCAGTTACCTTACTGACCAGTTTCTTAACTGGCCCAATTTTGAGAAAGAATTGTGTTACCGTGTTTGTACTTGATTAGTTTTCCAATTTAACTGTTTTTGTGGGTTCTTGGTCAGAGGCAAAAAAAGGGGGTGGTGGCAGAGACTCTGTAAACAGTGAAGCAGAGACTCCATCTGAGGGGAATTCCATTCCCTGGCCTGCTCAGTGCCCAGCTGATCCTGTGGGTTGGTTGGCTACTTCTCTTTTAGGTTTTATTAAAACGGAATTATTTTGCTAGGCATGGTGGTGTACACCTTTAATACCAGTGCTTGGGAGACAGAGCCAGGTAGATCTTTTGAGTTTGAGGCCAGCCTGGTCTATGTGTATAATTAATTGCTGGCCAGCTAGGGCTATGTAGTGAAACCCAGTCTTACAGAAATTAACTAAAACAACAACATGGTTTTGAAATTACCAGCCAGCATATTCAAGGCCCCTCCCATTTTAATATTAAAAAATGTACACTATTGGAAACTTCACTTAAGAAACCTATACTGTGGTTGGGAGTTGGAACTCATGTAAAAGCAGAAGGAGATCCATCTGGTTTACACACATACGCGCATGCATGCACACACACCACACCCACATGTGTGTGCACGGGTAAAACAAAAATATAAAGATATATGAACTATAATCATGGAATTTGTGCTATGGAGAAAATGCTAAAGATCATAAAACTTTAAAAAAACATAACTGTTTTGGGGGACGCTACTATCAGATATCAGACACTAGTTAATTAGCAAAGCAGAGACTTTGTCTCAGTCACTGCTCAACTCTTGGTGAATGAAAATTGCTTATTAACCTAAAGGTGCCAAGTGGAGGGATGAATTAAGGGTGATTTTTAATTAGCTTCCTTTTACTCTGTGCTAATGAAGGTAAGTCTTATATTCTGATAGAATGTGTGGTTACTTTGTGTCTCTTAAACATAATATTATTGGAACTTGTTCGTTCTGATGTTCTGAAATTCATTTTTGCCCTAAGGAGATTTTCCCAGAACCCTGAGACCTGCACACGGTATGGCAGATGGTCAGGACTTACCTCAGCCTCTGCCTCTATGGCAGTGGTGATGGGCCCTGGGCTCTGTCTTACGTGTGACCCACGTCCAGTACATGGCACACCCATTTTGGGCTCCAGCTAGGGAGTGTGAGCCAATTCCAGGCCATCAGCTATCACCTTCCCCTGAGAACAGTTAGCTCACAGCCCTTTGTATTTCTCGGGTGTGAGGCAGGGCTGGCATTTACCAGCATCACTGCTGAGTGTTTTCCTTGGGCTGGGGGAGATGGGAACAGTTTCTGTTCTAGTCCTTGGATGGATGGATGGATGGGTGGATGGATGGGTGGGTGGGTGGGTGGGTGGGTGGATGGATGGATGGATGGGTGGGTGGATGGATGGGTGGATGGATAGATGGATGGGTGGGTGGGTGGATGGATGGGTGGGTGGGTGGATGAGGTGGAGCGGCAGTTACAGAATGCCAGTGGCTTCTGCAAAGCCTCCTAACCTCAGGGCGTTTATGCCATGATAGGGATGAGCTCCCATTGTATAGAAAACTCTGTGTCTTGGTCCATTACTTACTCAGCCCTGGAACGTGGTTGTATTTGGTACTTCAGAAGAAACTCGTGTTTTTATGTTTGCAGCAGCTCCTCGGTTGCAGCTGCCCCATAGTTGATGTAGCATGCTCAGGAGATAAAACTTAACTTCCCGTCCTGTACTCAGCAGCCTGGGCTCAGAGATGACGTCGCTGACCTTAGAATTCTGCTGTCCCCACAGAGTGCCAGGCTCATTCATTCAGTTAGGAAATACTTAACCAGGCCCCTGGGGACAAAGTCATCCAGGAGAAGACATGGTACCTGCTGACGAGGAGCTTGTGCAGTGAGGCATTCAGGGCACTCACAACTCTACCACAGTTGTGAGCAATGCTGCAAACGTGCAGAGGTGGGAGAGAGAGGCAGTGAGAACACACCTGTCTGGTGGCCTGTCAGGATGGCTGCCTTGATGCTGTATAAATCAACAGTAGGCCAGAACACTCAGAGGACCAACCGAGAAGGGCAGGGCTGACTCAGGCATTCTCACTTTTAGCTTGTGATATTTCCTCCAAGGGATGTTAAACAGCATCTGGAGAGAGACCCTTTATATTGCCCTAGCTGAGCATGGGATGAATTGTTGTGGCTGGCTTTAATGTGGAGAAGCCAGGGATTCTGTGAATATATGGGACAGTGCCCATATAATGTTCCATATGGGACAGTGCAAGGAATGGTCCAGACCCTACGGCGGAGGTGATGATACTGAGAAACTACCATTTCCCAACCAGAGAAACAGAGTAAAGGCCTTGACGTTGGAAAACAACCAAAGAGGGTAGATGAAAGAGTCATGGGGAAAGGCCTGTCACCAAGTCCAGTTGACCTGAGTGTGAGTCCCAGGACCCATGGAAGAAGGAGAGATCAGATTCCTGGTTCCCACAATTCCCTGCCCTCTTTATTGTATGCTGGGAACTCACAGCCCTCTGCCATATACAAAATAGACAAGTGAGAAGATAGATAAGGAGGTGTGTGTGTGTGTGTGTGTGTGTGTGTGTGTCTGAAGACCCTCGTGGCTAGAGAGAAAGCTGGTAGAAGGGTATAGTTGTAGTGACCTTTGCCCCTGTACTGGGGATTTTGGTACAAAAAAAAACCAAAAAAACCTGCCAGGGTCCCTTATCAGTGGTATAAGATTTGAGAAATCCTGAGAGATTGTGAGAACGGCTATGGCATGGTAATCTGCAGGAGTCTTGGGCTACACTGGGGACAGGGCGTGGACAAGTAGGTAGAACAGGATGCTTGCCAGCTACTCCGCTAACACCTCGGTCAACAAGAGTAAGCAAAATGGGCGGCTGGCTCCCCCAGCCCCTAACGGTAGGAATACTACGGCATCAAAACGTATTTTTGTTCACTGACAGTGCTGGCTGTTTTTCTGTCAACTGGACACAAGCTAGAGTCATCTGAGAGGAGGGAAGCCTCTATTGAAAAAAACATGTCTCCATAGGCTGGTAGGCCATTTTCTTAATTAGTGATCAGTGTGGGAGGGTCCAGGTCATTGTGGGTGATGCTGTCCCTAGGCAGGTGGCTCTGAGGTTCTATCGGAAAGCAGGATGAGCAAGCCAATAAGCAGCACCCCACCATGGCCTCTGCATCAGCTCCTGCCCTCAGGTTCCTGCCCTATTTGAGTTCCTGTCCTGACTTCCTTTGATGAACAGAGATATGGAAGTATACGTGGAGCACACACCCCTCCTCCCCAAGTTGTTTTTGGTCATGGTGTTTTGCCCCAGCGATAGTAACCCTAACCAGGACACTGATTGTGACTAAGCCTAGTGACGACAGGTGGGCTAAATGCTTGGTAGGAAGCATCCAATAAACACTAATTAAGTGCCATATGTCCTCTCTGGGGAGCTGTTCTAGCTGTGATGTTCATGCTGGCAGAACTGGGAGCCCCACTCAGCTGATTCCTGTCAAGTGTTCCCGAGACCGCAGAAAGGCTCACAAGGCCTGCCTGGGTGAGCCGTATTCTGTTCCCGGGATAGCAGAGGGGCAAGCACTTTGTTAATATGGCTTACACTTTTATAACCACGATGTAGATGTCTCCTCTAGTGGTTCCTTCTAGGACGCAGCCAGCCAGTGTTTGTTGTGGATGATGTATATTTACCGTATGCCCCTTTAAACCTTTCCAGTCTCGGGACCGTTCGCTCCAGTCTTGTGATGCAGATGGCAGTATCTTCAGCAGGTGATTAGTCAGCCTGTGGTTGATTCATCCACACAGCTCATTAAGCAAGAAGAAGGGATCTCAGAGACATCCTACAGACCAGGTGTCATTCAGACAGAGGGCACGGCTTTCGTGTGGCCCGCTTTTAAACTGATTTCTAAGTTTGATTCTTCTCTTAGGATTCTAGTTAATCCTTTCTCCTTGATGTGCCTGTTTACCCTTTATTAAAAGATGCACTTGTTTTTTTTTTGTGTATGCATTTATTTTCTATTTTTTAATTTTTTTTTTCCTTCAAGTATGTAAGTCATCTTCTAGTGCCCTTGGAGGTCAGAAGGAGACATCAGATCCCTTGGGACTGGAGTCACAGACGGTTGTGAGCCCACATGTGGGTGCTGGGAATTGAACCCAGGTCCGCTGGTAGCATAGCCAAGTGCTGCTAGCTGGAGATCTCTCCTGCCCTTGTATGGCTGCCTTTCTTTCCTTTATGTCACCCGAGTCCCTTAACCTCATGTCCATTTCTCACTTATTTCCACTTGATAAAAATCCTTCGCTGCAATTTCAGAAGATGTCTGCACGGAAGGTGTTTATTGTGGTCAGGCTCTCGGGTAGGACTCCACCTGTGCTCGAGGAACTCACAGTCCAGTGGGGAGACGGCCAGGAGAATGGATTCAAGTCTTTGCAGGGCAACCGTGGTGAAGAGGCCGAGTCAGTTCAAAAGATGTTGACGGAGAGGACCGCAGTCAGAGTGAACAGGACATAGAGAAGAAAACCAGAAATGGCGCAAGAGTCAGAGGCGCGGTGGGAGGAGGGCTGCTGGCACCTCCAGGGTGACCACCGGCGGCTGCACTGGCTCACAGAGCTGTGAGCAGAATTCTGAAGACAGTTTGGAAGGTTTGTTAGCCACACGATGAAAGGCAGGCACAGTGACTTTGATCTCCTCCAAGGGTGAGTTAAACCCACGTGAGAGGATGGAGATGGTGGCACGGGAATTGTCTGTATGAAGGGGTTGGCCGCTGATCACTGGGAATCTCACACTGGCCACTGTGAGGGATTAACTTTTGGTTAGGGAGGAGGTCCCTGTGTCACCGTCATGTCTATTTCTGGGCCGGCATCATTTCAGTGAAGAGTGACACCGCCGTTGACCAACCACTTATGGTCTGAACCTAGAATGTACTTGTTGGGTCCTTAACTTACCCCTTAGCATCATCAGAACACAGAACACCCTGGCAACATCAAAATACCAGGCATGATGGGACCCTGGCCGCAGCCCTTTGAAAACCTTTAGAAACTACAGTTGAAGCCTGGTGGTGGTGCGTGCCTTTAATCTCAGCACTTAGGAGGCAGGTGGATCTCTGTCTTGTCAAGCCAGCCTTGTCTGTCTACAGGGCTACTTCTAGAACAGCCAAGGCTACCTAAAGAAGCCCTGTCTTGAGTCCTCCTCCCCCAAACCCCAACAAGGCACTGATTTTTTTTTTTTTAAGAACAGTAGTACTGTTTGGTACTACTAAGTCCTGGGATATCTAGTCTCCGGTTCTAGGTCACCCAAACAGTGTTGGGTATGGGTTCCATCTCAGACTGGGCTTAAGTCAAATCAGTTATTGGTTGGCTACTCCTCCACGCTTTGACCACCATTTGCTTTATTCTACCCTTGCTGTAGCATATCTCACAGACAGGAGACAGTCATAGATCCAAGGGTTATGACTAGTGTGGTGTTTGCTTCTCATTTGGTAGCATGCAGTATACCCTCTTATACCAAAGGCATCAGAGCACTGGTCCTCAGCCTTCCTGATGCTGCAACCCTTTAATACATGTGCTGACCCTAATTATAAAGTTATCTCGTTACTACTTCATAATATAAAGTTATCTCGTTACTACTTCATAACTGTCATTTTGCTGTTATGAATCATAATGTACATACCTGATATATAGGATATCTGATATGTGAACCCCAAGGAGGTCACAGCTTATAGGTTGAGAACTGTTGCCCTAAAACCCAGGGGCAAAAGGTTCTACATAGGCACAAGCTTAATTTCTCCGTGTTCAGTGGGTTGTGTGGGTGCTGTCTTCATCAGTGAGACCTTGTTGTCAATTTATGGAGAGCAACCTACAGTCTTGGCAACAGCCTGGCTTGTTTAAGGATTCCCAGTGGACCCCCTTGGCCAACAACTCAATTAGATGTAACCCAGTCTTCGTACTGGAAGCTACGTTTGGTGGTGACAAGAGATGACCAGTTGGGACTCTGTCTCCCTCATTATTGGGCAATATCACTTAGCTTGCTTTCATGTATGTATATATTTTAGGAGGTTTCTACTATATTAGGGCTCCATACTACCCCACAAATGGCCCTTAATCTTAGCTGTCTCTCCCTGTATTTCCTCCCTGATCCCCCTCTTTCCTCCTGCTCATCTGATCCTCTCATTCCAACTCCCCACCCCTCGTAACCATCTCCCTTAACCCACACCCACCTCTGTGGTTCTGTGGTCTGGAACGTGGTTATCATTGTCTCAGCAGCTGAAACACATAAGGTAACACCAGATTTTCTGTCTGGGTCTGAGTTTCCTCACTCAAAATGATTTTTTTTTTTTCTGGTTCTATCTGTTTGCCTGTAAAGTTCATGATGTCATTGTTTCTTTGAACAGCTTAAGTAATGCTCCATTGTGTAAATGAACCACATATTCTTTATGCGTTCTTCTGTTGAGGGATATCTAGGTTCTTTCCAGTTTCTGGCAAGGCACATAGTTGAACAAGTGTCTGGTAGGATGAAGCATCCTTTGGTTATATGCCCAGGAGTGGGAGGGCTGTGTCTTGAGTCCCATCGTTCTGAGGAACCACAGTGGCTGTACAAGTTTGCACTCCCACCAGCAGTGGATGAGTGTCCGTGCCTTTTACTCCACATCCTCAACAGCGTGGCTGTCACTTGTGTTGTTGATCTTGGCCATTCTGACAGGTGTAAGATAAAGTCTGAAAGCAACTTGATTTGCATTTCTCTGATGGCTAAAGATGTTGAACAATTTCTTTGTTTCTCAGTTATTTGATTTTTCTCTTTTGAGACGTCTCCGTTTAGATCTGTACCCCCTTTTTAATTGGTTTTTGTTTTGTTTTGTTTTGTTTTTTGATGTCTATTTTCTGGAGTTTTTTTTTTTTTAATATATTTTGGATTAGCCCTCTATCAGATGTGTAGTTGTTTTCCCATTCTGTAGGCTGTTGCTTTGTCCAAATAAGGGACCCTCAGTTTCATAAGGTTGTTACAGGATATTTGAACCTGTTTATTGTTAGGGTGTGGCTCAGCCCTTACTACACACCTTTAATCCCAAACAATGAAGGTAAAGTTAGTTTGTAAAAGGAAGCAGCCATGTTTGATAGTGACTAATTGAGAGTCAAAGTGCCAAATCTGGGGAAGATATGACAGAATAGGATATGCCCAACTCACAGGAGAAGAGAGAGGAAAGGGAAGGCACTTAAGGGAGAGACAGACAGAACAGAAGAGAGCACAGTCCAGGAATATGGCAGAGTTTGTGGAGACAGTGCAGCAGAGTTGAGAGGGAGAGGAGAGCAGCGCAGAGGAGGAGGAGGAGGAAGAGGAGGAGGAGGCAGTTTTACCGGGAGAGTTTTATAGACACAGATTGAAGACAGAACAAGCTAGACATGGGTAAAGAGAATGAGAAGGAGCCAGATTAGATTGAGGCCAAGCAGAGCAGTTAATGAGAGGCCATTTGAGAGAAGCCAGATTGAATCAGTCAGCCGGGAGAGGAGTCTGAGAAGAACAACTGAGTTGAACCAGCCAGCCAGAGTTCAGAAAGAAGGAAGGGTGAGCTTACTCAGCAGCAAGTCTCAGAGGCTGAAAAACATTCTAGGCCTAGATTTGATTGTGCAAAGGCTAGAAGCTTCCAGGACTAGGCCTAGGTTAGCAGATGGAGGCAGTGAGCCTCCCAGACAACAGTTACTATAGGAGAATCCGTTACTTTTACCCGGTGTCCCATTTACTAATTGTTGATCTCAGTCTCTGGGCTAACAGTGTCCTGGTTAGGAAAGTCTTTTCCTGTGCCAGTGTGTTCAAGGCTATCTCTACCTTTCTTCTGTCAGGTTTAGTATATCTGGTTTTATGGTTAAGGTCTTTGATCCATATGGAGTTGAGTTTTGTGCAGGGTGATAATTATAAATCTGTTTGTATTTTTGTACAAGCAGACATCTAGTTTAATCAGCACCATTTGTTGAAGATGTCTTTTATCCAGTGTGTATTCTTGGCACTTTTTTTCCCTCTAAATCAGAAATCAGGTGTCGGTAGATTTATTTCTGGATCTTCAGTTTAATTGCATTGATAATCATGTCTGTATTTGTGTGGTGCCATGCTGGTTTTAGTATTGTAACCTTATAGTACGACACTCTTTAAAGATCTGGGGGACCGCCAGTGGGAGCGGGCACATGGAAGATGCATAGAACATGTCAGCTGATGTGACCCTTGGTGAGGTCATACACCCTCCCTTCCATCTACTGTATCTTCTGAACAACCCACTAGCCAAGAAAAAATTTGCTCTCTTAATTTTGTGGTTTGTTTTTCAAGAGAATTGCTATGTGTGTACTCAGTAAATTGATATTCATACAGTTTATACTAGTGTAAGTTGGCACACCTGTATTTCACAGTGTAGATGACATTTTATAGCTTCGAGTTTGGCTCTGTGTGATATCAGATAGAGCACGTTCCCTCTGCGGTTGGAGGACGGTTGTATGCACGTCTGACTTCAGGCACTGTGAGGATAGCAGCATCCTGGATCTTGCCAGGAATCCTACAGCCTTTTATCCATGGACAGCCATCCGACCTCAGCAGAGGAGCAGAAAGCTAGAAGGCATGCGGCAAGGAATCCTCCAGAGTAGTTGGGAAGGGGCGAGCTTCTAGAAAGAGGACCTGGTCAGCTCTCAAGAATTAAGGTAGAGCTAGCAAATGTCCTGGAGTGGACAGCAGAGGCCTTGATGGGCCACAGTGATGGGTGAGGACTCAAGTGGGGGAGTGGGCTGAGCAGAAAATAGAAAGGAGGAAAGACCATGAGATGCATGGGGCCATATTGACGAGGCCTGGAGCAAATTGTACAGAATAGGGTGTTTGCTAGGAAGGTATTTCCTTCCTCAGTGCTCAGGAACAGAGAAGACGAGACCTGTGTACAGATATCTGCGAATATCCATCCGGAGTCAGTGGAAGCCTCACTGTAAGGTCATGTTAGTCTCTTCTGCCATTGGTCTTCTTATGAGCTCTGAGGAGAACCCTTCCCAGACTTTAGGGGGTGCATAGGCCGTCCTCCAGAGCTTCTGCTAACCCATGCGCTACAGGGCAGCCCATAGTCAGGGCTCAGCTTCCCGCCCTAGCTTCGAATCTCTCCTGGTATCTACCTATTCTCTGCTTGAAAAAGTCAACCACAGGGGGCTGGAGAGATGGTCCAGCGGCTAAGAGCACTGGCTGCTCCTTTAGAGGATCTGGGTTCAATGACCAGCCCAGATGCCAGCTCACACCTGTGTATAACTCTGGTTCTTGGAGTTTCGACACCCTTACACAGACATACACATAGGGAAAACATCAATGTACATTTTGGGGACTAAAAGGAAGAAAAATCCAACCACACAGATTCCCTTAAGTAACCCGCCTTCTTCCAGCTTGCTGACGTCTTTCTCGTTGTCTTTTGTATTGAACTGTTAGTTTTTGATGCACAGAAAGTGTTGGTATTTTTCTTTTTCTTGTAGGTGGTTCTGGAATGGAGCCGTGATCAATACCATGTTTTATTCGATTCCTACAGAGACAACATTGCTGGGAAATCCTTTCAGAATCGGTAAGACAGGAGTCGTTTTGTAGAGCATCTGTTATTTAAATTTAAATAAGTCATGCATTAAATATGGTGGCTAGTTAAAGAGATCTCTCCAGGTTGCTTATGGCAACACAAAACACACCTCTCACATCTAAGGAAATAAATAATTTACTTTTGAGGCCAGTATAAGTAGCCAGGAATATGGATTCTAATTGTACCAAGTTATATGCTCCTCTGTGAAAAGGTTTATGAAGTTTTTATAGTTATGTAGCATAAGAAAATCATAAATGTATTTTTCAAAAACATCAGGTAAGTGGGTGTCATAGGGTTTTATTACTGTAAAGAGACACCATGACCAAGGCAACTCTTATAAGGACAACATTACATTGGGGCTGGCTTACAGGTTTAGAGGTTCAGTCCATTATCTTCATGGCTGGAAACATGGCAGTGTGCAGGCAGACATGGTGCTGGAGAAGGAGCTGAGAGTTCTACATGTTGATCCACAGGCAGTAGAAAGAGACTGTCTGCCATACTGGGTGTGGCTTGAGCATATGTAAAACCTCAAAACCCACCTACACAGTGACTTGCTTCCTTTAACAAGGCCACACCTCCTAAAAGTGCCACTTCCTGTGAGCCAAACATTCAGACACATGTGTCTGGGGGCCATGCCTATTCAGACCACCACCGTGGATTCCAGCAAATTGGGGGAATCTCTGCTACAGGTTTCAGGTGAATGGAATCTATTCCCAGCTTTTGGATTGATGGGAACTAATGATCTGTTAATATATTTTAAATGTGTGTTCCCTGGCAGTGACAAGGCTCTTAGATCTCACACAGAGGTTAGCACTAGATGGCTGTTAAAAATATTACAAACAGCCCAAAAGGCTGCGGCTCCTAATCTGCAACACTCCAACTCTCCATTATCAGATGGTTCCAAGCACTCCTTTGTTTTTTGTGTAGACTTTTTAATAGACGTGTGATTTTGTTCTTAGAACTGCAGGTTGTATATTTCAGAGTATATGTACCCACCTGAAGAAGCCTTTTAGTTCATCCTATTTTGTAGGTTAAAAAAAAAAAAAAAAAAAAAAAAAAAAACTCAGCATCCAAGAAATTATCTTGCCTAGAAGTGTTGAACAGGCTAAGCGTCGAGGACTCATTTTATGCCTCTAGTTCTGTGAGGAACAGGATAGGGAAACTAGGTAATCAATACACAGCCAGTAGGGAGCACTAGCCTGCGTGTGACACTGCTGTCACTCTCAGTCATGTGTGTTGTGTGCTTTTAAACACTATGTGCATTAGTGAATGGTATAAAAACAAGTGTTTAAAATTTCTCACACCTTAACATTTTACCACTGCATTGCTTAAAGGGAACAGAATAGGGTGGTTCTATGTACAAATGCTTGCGACGGAGCCGAGCAGTTATTAACCTAATTTTATGTTGACCCTTGAGTACACACATGCCTTTTTAATTAGTGTTTCTGAATCTGTGGGTCACAACCCCTTTGGGGATTGGATAGCAGGTACACTGCATATCAGATATTTACAATATGATGCCTAGCAGTAGCAAAATTATAGTCATGATGTGGTAATTAGATAATTTCATGGTTGGGAGTCACAACCACATGAGGAACTGTACTAAAGAGTTGCAGCATTAGGAAGGTTAAGAAGATGATGTTCACATTAAATGCATATTGATTGTTTAATTAAGTAGGCACCCTCGGGCAACTGAGTCACAAGCTCAACTAGCCACCTTTTTCATGTTAACTCTTATTACTTTATAGAGCCGACAATAGTATGTTTACTTGGACTTAGTTATTTTTATTCATCAATGAACACAGTGATTTTTGTCATTTCAAGGAAAGCAGACAGTAGTATTCATTAGTAATAATAACATTTGTGTTTTCAGATTTGTGGAACTTGCTTCCAATATGGAGACATTAATAACAGTTTTTGTGATTAGTTTTGGTCTCATCTCTGAAATCACACTGTTTAATATTAGTTAAGAAGATTAATAAAATGTATCAGCATTTGGCAGGTCTACTGGAGACCATTGGTTACCAGTGTGTAATGTTACCGAATCTTGCATTAATAATTGAGATGTTCAATGTGCAAGAAAGGCCAATGGGTTTTAATGTAAAGCCCTAGAATTTTCAGACTCCACACAGCTAACCCTTGGGTTGCTATGGCTGATCCTGAGTTTAATGTCAGAAAAAGTTATTAAAAGATGCCCTGGCCCATTTCTGTGTGAGCTGGAATTTTCTCCAAAAATCCTTCCCTTTTGGTTGGCTAACCAAAGCATCATATGCAAACAGACTGAAACAGGAAGCTGTGAGATGCTAGTAGCTAGCTTGCTTCTGTTAAATGGAACAGAACATTTCAGAAATCACAGAAAATACGGTTTCCAGGTTTCACAGATAGATCCTTTAGATAAAGTGCTTGCAAGTAATTAAAAAAACCCACATGATCCCCAGAACCCTGGGTCAAAATAGCCAGGTGCACACTTGTAACCCCAGTGCTAGGAGGCAGAGATGAGCAGATACTTCCTGGCAGCCTGTAAAACCTATTTGATAAGCTTCAGGCCATCTTGTCACCTGAAGAACTGAATGACCCTGGTGAGTGTCCTCTGGCCTGTGTGAGCACACACATCTTTTACACGTACATAAGACCACAATAGTTTCAGCGTTCGGTTCCCAGACTCAAACCCTTGTGTTGGCAGAGCAGCCATTTTGTCCCCACCCCCAGCCCAAGAAAATCAAGGTTTTCTTGACAAAAGTTATAAAATTAACATGTAAGGAAGCTCATAGCTCTAAGCTGTCTTGTTCTATTGGGAACAAATATGGGAAACATAACTACAACCTATATGCAACACTCCTGTGGACCTTGATGGTTCTCAGTGAGGCCAGCAGAGCCATGTAAGGCTGAGAAAGGTTCCCTAGCTACAGTGGTTATTAACTTTTGTATGCTAGGAGGGTGTGAGAAAAGGGTAGGGGGTTTTTGTTTTGTTTTGTTTTTTTGTTATTTTTTCCCCCTCGCCCTAGAACTTCTGAGTCTGCAGGTCTTAGAGTGTCTCTGAGAACTGAGTTCCTAGCCAGCTTCCTGATGGTCCTGAGGCTGCAGGCCCGGTGACCAGTGCTTCAGGAAAGGATTCGTCAGGAACTGTCACTTCCCTGCTTCTCTGTCTTGCCCGTCCACAAGTTGGTTCTCCCACCCCACCCCCACCCCTGCAAAAAGCTCCAAAGTGATTCTCCCCAACTCACACATTTATGGAGCACCTCCGTGTACCTCACTGCGTGCTTCGTGTTGGTGACGCAGACCAGTAAGCCTCTGCTTTGAAGAAATGCCAGACTTTTAAGAGACGAAAGCTAAGCTGTTAGGAAATACCATTTTCTTTTTTTGTTTTTTTTTTTTAATTCAGTAAGTTTTTAGAAAATTGTTTATCTTAATTTTAAATTAGGTGTATATGTGGTGGTGGTGGTGGTTGTGTATGTGAGTACATTGCCCACAGAGACCACAGGGCACTGGATTCCCTGGTGCTGGGATTGGAGGCAGTCAGGAGTCAGGTGCTGGGGGGACAGCGCACGCTCTGGCTTCTGAGCCCAAGTTCAGCGGTTTTCATGGACCACTCTTGTGTTCTTTCTAAAGACTTTTTTTGTTTTGTTTTGCTTGAGACAGGATCTCAGGATCTCATAATGTAGCCTGGAGCTTGCTGTGTAGACTGGGCTAGCCTCAAACTCAAAGACCTGCCTACCCCACCCTCTGAGCGCCGAGACTGTGGATGTGCTCGCTAAAGAGACTTTAAAAGAATATTGGTCTCAATATGTAGCCCAGTCCGGCTTCACATTAGATTCCTGCCCTAGCCTCCCAAGGGCTGGGATTGCAGGCTAAAATCTTGTGAATAATGTTTTCTTTATTTTTAGCTTGTACTTTGTACTGTAATGTTTAGTGAAAGCTTT
Organism: Micromys minutus; assembly: GCF_963924665.1. NCBI lineage: Eukaryota > Metazoa > Chordata > Mammalia > Rodentia > Muridae > Micromys > Micromys minutus. The sequence goes on along the minus strand of NC_137957.1, from coordinate 42,864,597 downwards.
CATTCTTTTGCTAGTTTTTTTTTTTTGTTTGTTTTGATTATTGGTTTTGTTTTTTTCTTCTTCTTTTATGGTTTATCTATTTCATTTATGTGAGTACACTGTAGCTGTCTTCAGACACACCAGAAGAGGGCATCAGATTTCATTACAGATGGTTGTGAGCCACCATGTGGATGCTGGGAATTGAACTCAGGACCTCTGGAAGAGCAGTCAGCGCTCTTAACCACACTGAGCCGTCTCTCCAGCCTCCTTTTGTTGTTGTTGTTGCTGTTGTTGTTGTTGTTGTTGTTTTGAGACAGAGTTTCATTGTGTAGCCCTGGCTGTCTTGGAACTTAATCTAGAGATCAGCCTGCCTCTGTCTCTCAGGCTCTGGGATCTAAGGCTCTCCCCATCACCGCCTACCCGCCACTGTTGGGTTCTCAGTGCCATTTGCTTTGAATGAAAAGGAAATCCCAGTTTGTGAGTTCCCTTGTTGCTAGTATGTAAGTCATCCATTGCTGATTTCAAGGCAGATGTTCCTTTTGGGGCTGTCGTGTGTAATGCATGGATGGGTATTCAACCATTTACATTCCGTTTCTACTGCAGGTCTGGGGTCTGGGAAGTGACTTTGTTACTTTTAGGTAGTGATTTGAATACAGTTGTATCACGAATTTGTCACCACCCCTTTTACTCTGAGTCACAGGCTTTTTTCTCAACTGGAAATCAAGAGTGTGGTTATAACTAAAGGCTCAGACTCATCTCTGCCAGGCTTGATTAAAAAAAAAAAAAACCAAAAAAAACTGACTAATGGCTGTGAGCCAGTCATGTGGTCTCCCTCAGGTTTTAATTTAGCCCACGTTAAACATGTGCTAACAGGCTCATTAGAAGAGCCAGTGTGTAAATGACTTATGAACCTGAGTTGTTTTCCTCAGTTGAACATTAGTCAGTATTTCTTGGTTCTAATAAAAACCACGATGAATCCTTCCTTCCATCTTCCCACTGAAAAGTATATTGAATCAAGCAGGGTTTTGGGTGGGGGTGGTTTTGGTTTTTGTTTGTTTGTTTACATTTTTAGTTTCTACATGCTTGACTCTCAAACCTACTGACTAGTGTGAGAACTGATACCTCAAGGTTGTTCTCTGCCCATCACACTCGAGCATGTGCCCTCTCTGCCACATAGAAGCAAGCATCCACACAAACACACACCACAGTAAAGACCACTTGGAGTGACCTTGAATAAGGTGTGTGGGTGTGCCGAGTCAGATGTTAATAGGGAACAAACATACATGCTGAAGAAATCGTAGTTACTGGGGCTACAGGAATACCTAGTGGTTAAGAGCACCGATTGCTCCCTCAGAATTTGATTTCCAGCACCCAGATGGCAGCACACAATTGTCTGTAACTTTGGTTCAGGGGACCCTTTTCTGACCTCTGCAGGCACCAGGCACGTAGAGGTTACCCAGACACACATACAGGCAAATCACCCAAAACATTAATAATAACTGTAATGAGATCATAGTTATTTATCTAACCGGTGCGTATTAACCCACTCCTAGGAGGCACTATTCTAGACCTCAGGCAAATAGTGCTGACCGAGAGGAATCCATTACTCTTACATAGAAGTCAGCTGATCTACAGCAACAGCAGCGTTAGCCCAGATCTTCTTCGAGAAGAGCATTCATTCCAAGGCCACTTTGGACCCTCACAGTTAGGACCTGGCGGAGAGCAGCAACCTGTTTATAAGTCCAGTGTAGCTGCTGGCTACTGTGTGAGGTAGTGTGCAGGGAACGCCTGGAGGGAATGTTTCTGAATACCATTGCTATGGGGAAAGAGCCTGGAGGTGCAAGAGAGAAAAGAAGGGACTGGGAAGGCAGTTCCTCTTCTGCCCTGGGTGCTGGCCATCTTATGGAAGATACGTGTGCCCGTGGTGGTGGTGGTGGTGGTGGTGGTGGTGGTATTGAGTGTACTAAGCCTCCCTTCAAGTATAAAGTGCTGGGGAAGATGCATGTTGTGAGTGAATTCTCTTCCGGGAGAATGGGGCTGAAGAGAGTGGATGGAGGAAGGAAGAAGTGAGAAAGAATGAGCAGCATCCTGCCAGTTCCTAGCCTACGTGGTGAGGGTGAGCGACCAGGTTGTCCTGAGAACAACAGATTGTGAAGCCTAGACTGCTGGGATCACACTCAACCGTGGCACATATGCGTCCTCACTTTCCTGACAAAGCATTTGGGACCCCGTTACCTCTCTGGCCTCCATAGCTAGTTAGGTTCTTCCGATTGATTGCTTGGTTTCCCCTAGTTTCTTGGATAAGCCCGCTAAGTGTGTGTCTCGGGGCACATGAAAATACCTTTTCCTGGTATGTTTCTTCCTCTTATCCAGCTCCCAAACACCATTCTCTACAATGCCATATTCTCAGCACTGTGCTGAAGTTGGAGCCATAGGCCTCACGCATACTGAGAAAATACTCTACCAGCGGGCTGCATGCCTACCCCGAACTGTTTCCCAGTAAGGCCATCTCTTATATCTCCATCTAAAAATAGTCTGTACATAGACCAGTTTTCTATCTTTTTCCCTGTGTCATTTAAGTGACTTCATATCTATTTAATTTTTACTTAGCTAGAACGTAAGTGCTGCATTTCTTTTGGGGGGTTGGGTGGGGGCAGGATTCCGGCATAACCCAGGCTGATTCAAGATCATCCTTTCTTGGGCTTCCTGAGAGCCTTACAAGGTACCGCCAATTCATTCACATCTTCCAAGCAAGATGTGGTGGTCACTGACTATTTTCCCATGAAGTAATTAATCCATGATGCAGTGTGTGTGTGTGTGTGTGTGTGTGTGTGTGTGTGTGTGTGTGTGTATGAGGCTGCAAGAAGAGCAAATGGAGCGTGTATTTCCTTGTTGCTGTGACCAAATACCTGACAAAGAACAACTTGCAGAAAGGAAAGGTTTATTTTGGCTGCTGATTCATAGTGGAAAGGTGTGGTAGCTCCAGGCTTTGCAGGTGGAGCAGTTAGGTGGACCCACATCCTGGGTGCTCCCCACCCCCATATCCCCCAGCTAATCCTACCCTGATGGGCACACTCAAGCCTGGGGACCTCTGAATCTTACCAAGCTGGTAATCAGAATTAACTATTAAAGAGGGCAAGCTTTGGAAGTTGGCCATAAAACAAACCAACAAAAACCCCATTTCCTTCTCCAGGGGAAAGAACCATCTAAAGTGTCAACAGGCAAACTTGAAGTCTGTATCTGCAGAGTAGTGGGATTGTGTGTTTGGGTTTTTCATTTTGTTTTTTCCTAGTTGTTGGGTTGCTTTGTTAAGTCAGTTGAACTAAAGAAACCTTTTGGTAACATGAAACCTGAACAGAAACACTAAGGCCATGCTAGGTCTTGTTCTTAATTTTCAGATGATTTAAAAACAAGCGGGTTGGGGGAAGAACACCATCCTCAGGCCGGGTGCTGAAGGCAGAGGGGTCAAGGGCTTTTCAGCAGACAGTGGCTGCTCCCATGCCGGGTGCTATGCTGCTACCTGAGACTTTGGGAATCAAAGACTTTGGTGCTTGTGTGCACAGGAAGGAGGTATGTAGCTAACTGAAGAGGTGGGAGGTTAGTCATTTAGATGTCATGGGCTCTGGGACAAAGGAAGAGAAGGGTTGGATGTAGAATGTCCATGGGGCACAGAGGTCTGTGGCATTACGTAGGCCACACTTCCTTGGGCTGTTAGATAACTTCATCGTGCTCTTTAAATGTCTGATTATCTTTCTGTATTCTTGAATATCTTTTAATATTTGGCTGCATTTGATTGCCAAGGACCAGCATAGAGGGGGTTCTGAGAGTAGGGGTGTCTGGTTGGAGAAAAGCTTGACTCAAAGTCAAATCCTGGATCCAAGCTGAAGCCCTTGTTCTTGATGCAGCTTTTCCAGTGTGTGTGTATATGTGTGTGTGTGTTTGTGTGTGTGTGTGTGTGTGTGTGCGCGCGCGCGCGCGCACATACATGTGTTTCTATGTCTGTCTGTTCTCCAAGAAATTCTTTTTATCCTAAAAAAATTCTCAGGATAGCTCATCTCTAGCCAATACAAGTCCAGTCTTTTATTTTACATATCAATCCAGTCATTACTCCAATTCCTTCGAGAAGGGTAGACCTTTTCTTAACCTTGCAAAAGAATTCAGGGATCTGTCTGCCTCCTTTAAGCACAGAGATAAGATAGTTCCTCTAGACCTGCCCTACCACATTACTACCACACCTGGGCCTAACCTAGCCCTGTCCTAGGCTGACCTTGAACTCAGGAATCTGCCTTTGTATCTTTCTGACAAACTGGCTCATACTGTAGCTGCCTTTGTTTCTTTAGATTCTTGAAACCCCTCGTAATTCATATTGCATCCTTATATTTTGCATAGTTGAAAAAATATATATAATCTCAAACTCATGTACCTAGAGCTCTTTCCCATAACCTTAAGGGCTGTCCTGAAGGTGCCAGCATTAGCCACACCTTTATCTCCTGGCCTTGTGCTATCTGAGATTATCTTGGAGTCATTAATTTTAACCCCAAGGACAGTCCTCAGAGGAATATGAAGTATGCACATTATTGGAACAAGCCAGTCTAAGGGCTTGAGGCTCACACCTGGGGCTGCAACCCTGAAACATGTGATCCTGCCAATTCTGTGTTTGTGGAGTGTGTGAGTGATAGATTATCTAATCTAAACTGAGTTCTAAAACTAACACCCTCTACTCCCAGAACATCTTCACTCTTACCCTGCTTGACATTTTTTTTTTTTTAATATTTACTTTATGTATGTGAGTGCACTGTCGCTGTCTTCAGACACACCAGAAGAGGGCATCAGATCCCATTCCAGATGGTTGTGGTTGCTGGGAACTGAACTCAGGACCTCTGGAAGAGCAGTTAGTCCTTTTAACCACTGAGCCATCTCTCCAGCTCATGCATACATGTTAGCATTTTAGCCATTTTTACAGTGTTTGGTTAAAGGCAGCACCAAATTCATTCACAGTGTTGTGCGACTGTCATCACATCTAGTCCGAGAACTTTGTCCACCCCAAGAAATCTCCCTGCACCTGATGACCACCCCCTGCTGAACCCAAGCTCTGAGGCCTCCGAGGAGCTCTTTTTGTCTCTGAGAGTCGCCTTCATTAATCTTTATTACCACAGTCATCATCGTCACCATCATCCCGTGCATAAATGGTGGAGTGGCATGCCTTGGTGCATGTGTGGAGGGCAGAGGATAACTGGATTTTTTTTACCTTTCCAGGGATCAAACTCAGGTCTTAGGTTTGTGTGACAAGCACTGAGCTGTCCTGATAGCCCTGAAAATAATCTTTAAAAAAGGAAAGATATCAACTTTTTTAAGGGTGGTTGTGATGTTCAGATGATTCTATGAAGTTTCTAACATGACGACATTCACAGAGACGGTATTTCCCTCAGCGGTGGCCTCAGAAAGCACACAGTGCTTTCTTCTGGCCTGTGTATGTGATACCCCTGTGGCCTTTCGTTAGCTTTCTTTGAAAATGTCTAAATTTTAGCTCTTTCGTTGTTGTTTTTGTTTGTTTATTGTTTTTCCAAGACAGGGTTTCTCTGTGTGGCCCTGGCTGTTCTGGAACTCACCCTGTGGACCAGGCTGGCCTCACTGAGACTGGGGACCTGCCTGCCTCTGCCTCCCAAGAGCTGGGATCAAAGGTGTGCACCACCCCCAGCTTAAACGTAAACTCTTACGCATACGTTCTGTGAGTCTCTCCCCCAAGTGTTCTAAGAACCCTGCAGCTAAACTGGAGGACTTGTGGGTCTGCCCTAGGCTCTGTCTGCCCATGCCAATCGACGTGGTTTACACCTGGGTGAATGGCACAGACCTTGAGCTGCTAAAGGAGCTGCAGCAGGTCCGAGAGCACATGGAGGAAGAGCAGAACGCCATGCGGTGAGTCGCTTTAAAAACCCAGGAATGGCCAACATCCCAGGAAGGCGTAACGTCAGACAAGGGCAGCATGTCCACTCCAAGCTGGCTAGCCCTCTCTCGTCGGGAAGACTTGCTAAGAGCTTCCCCCTTCTTTATAGTATTCGTCAGTGTGCTTCAGTTCCGGTCGTTTGCACTCAATACTGCAATGACTTCTCTGTCTCAGGGTATAAAACAATGGCCACTACACCAAGTGACCAGCAGCCCCATTCCACGGTTTATAAGTAAAGCACCAGGTGGCATTCTAAGTGAACTTTATGGGTTGCAGTTGGAGGTTCAGGGTTATTGATAGCGTTTCATCCCCTCTCAGCAGTTGTGGGATTAGTCCGTGGCCTGAAGTTCCTGTGTCCCCGTGCTGAGATCTCAGCGCTTCACACGATTTGTCTACACGTTGTCAGTGCCCTAAAGCGTATGTGACACTTCCCATTGGCATATCAGTCCCAATGAAGTGAGTGTGTAACTAGGCGTCTTTGCTCTTTACTAGGGAAGTCCTCGGGAAGAACACAACCGAACCAACAAAGAGGTGAGCTTTTTTTTTTTTTCCAGGAATAAAGCCGGAGGAGATGAAGTATCAGGATTATCGCTCATGGGGCACTCGCTGTTTTATATTTAAGAGGCTGCTCATATGCAACCCCTCCCCTGCTATTTTGACACCCCATTAAGTGCACTCATTGGGGAGAATTGGCTGTGCTCTCCTCAGTGACTGGGCGCCCACGGGGTTTGTGTTCTGGCCGGCTGAGTCCGGCTTGGTTTTGGCAAGGCCAGAGTACTCATTCATCTGTCCCGTTGCAGATGCATTGTTCTCTGGGCCTCTTTAAACTAATTACACCCCACGTTTTACTGTCCATTGTGTGCCGGTCATTTATTTGTGTGCCTGTAATCCCGTATCTGTGAAGCTGTCAAGCTGTACATATTTAAGGACCTGGAAGGGGATTTAGCCCAGTGACAGGAACCAGATACATCTCTTTTGCTAAATATATTTATTCCAACCCCGCCTGGCTCTGAAGAGTCTCTTTCCCACTTCGATTTTAAAGGCGGCTGGCCATGACCCCCATTTCTCAACAGTCCTTGGCTTGTTTTCATTTTTTTGGAGACAAGGTCTCATCTAGCCCAGGCTGACCCTCACATAGCCTTGAACTCCTGACCCTCCTGCCTCCTTCTCAAGTGCTGTCAGTCACAGCTTGTGGCCTAAGGCCTTTAGTTCCTATGCCAATGCTTTATTTTCCTGCTTCATACCTCTCAGTATCTCCGGCAGGCATGTTCTAAGTATGTGTGTTTGTGTCATAATGTATATGTATATATACATAATGTATGTATATTACCGTATTCTATCTTTAAAGGACTATGAGGGACAAATGTTTGAGAGAGACAGATTTACAGTGCTTACATTAAGCCTGAGTCAGACACACCAGAAGAAGGCATCAGATCCCATTACAGATGGTTGTGAGCCACCATGTGGTTGCTGGGATTTGAACTCAGGACCTCTGGAAGAGCAGTCAGTGCTCTTAACCACTGAGCCATCTCTCCAGCCCGTCACTAGCTAAGGAGGTTGGGCAGTTTTAAACAGCAAGGTGCTAGTTGTGTTTCCCCTTTGTGAACTTTCTAGCCACGCTGTGTGCCCATTCCTTCTATACACGCTATTTTAAAGGAGTGTCTCTAATGCAGGTAGAAAAAATCTACATTTCACGTTGGAGCCACATTAGTGTCAGTGTAGTGTTCAGTGTGGTTCATGTTGTTCAAATTGGGGTAGGTAGACTGTATCTAGGAACGTGTCCTATGCAGAATCTCTTTCCCAATATGCTAACAAGAGCCTTCAGTGGACTACAAATATATATTTTAATAGTAATAACAAAGTACATAATTTCTTACAGATTTTTGAGTTAGTAAATTTTGTTGACAAACTTAGTTTGCCTCTTTTTTTTCTTTTTTTGGAGACGTGACTTCACTGTATGTTCCAAAGTGGCCTAGGATTTACAATTGGTCCTCTTGTCTTATCTTCAAGTAGACATCACCTGACTGGTTCTCTTATGACTAATAGAAGCTTGAAAATGGGATCTTAAATGCGTCTTGTTAATTTTATCCCATACTTACTAACAAAACTTCTTCACATTCTCGAGAGTAACGAATGTAGTAAGGTCTAAAACCGCCCTCGTTCCGTCGTGGCCAGAGTTCAGCTTTTCCTTGTGTGAAGTGCTGTTTGTCTCTGCAGTGAGAAGCAGCTGGAATGTCTGCTGACGCACTGCATTAAGGTACCTATGCTTGTTCTGGACCCACCCCTGCCAGCCAACTGCACCCTGAAGGACCTGCCAACTCTGTTCCCGTCTTTCCACGCCGCCACCAACATATTCAACGTCGCAAAGCCAAAAAATCCTTCCACTAACGTCTCCGTGGTCGTTTTTGACACTACTAAGGATGGTAAGATTTTTTTTTTTTCCTATTTTTTTTAAGTGTATTTATTATTTTGTGTGTACGAGTGTTTTGTCTGCATGTATGTGTGTACATCATGCCCAGAAGACAGATAAGGATGTTGGATTCCCTGGAACTGGAGCTGTGATCTGCCATTGGGTCTTAGAAACTGAACCCAGGTCGTCTGCAAAAGCAACAAGTCCTCTTGACCACTCAGTCATCTCTATATATTTTATTTTTATTATTTTTAGAGGCTTTGTTGTTGTGGCAAGGTCCCTCTATTATAAAGCCCAGGTTATCCTGGAACTGATATAGATCAGACTGACCTTGAACTCCCAGAGATCCGCCTGCCTCTACCTCCAGAGTACTGGGATTAAAGGTGTGTGCCACCAAGCCTTCCGGGTGCATTAAAAAAAAAAAAAACAAAACAAAACAAAAAAAAAAAAAAAAACTCTGTTATCACTGATGCTCAGAATAATAAAATTCCGAATGAAGAACTGTTTGATAAACTAAAACTGTCCAGATAAAACTGTCAGAAATGGGCCAAATCAGCATCTTCTTCATGCAAACACATCATACAATGTGCTCTAAGGATCCTATGAGAACCTTAGGTCTGGTACTCCAGAAGTACCTCCTCCTAGCTCAAAGTCATTCTGAAGACTTTTAAAAAAGCTATACAACATAACTACCACACACTCTATTCAGAACATGTCAGGCCATTCAAAGTAGCAAAAGAACAGCTACAATTAACAAATAAGTCCACTACACACTTTGTAGAAAATAATGCCACAGAGAAAACCTTTGCAAGTTGGTCAGGAAAGGGGACGAAGATCCTAAACTGAGCGGCAGAACAGGCTTTCTGAAGAGGATGAAGAAGGTGAGGGGCCCAGCAACAGACCTGGCTGGAGAATTCTCACAGAGGTAGAATAGCTATCGCCAAAGCTATGTACGGCAGGAGCATGGCTGCTGATACATTAGAGGAAGCAGGTGGAAGATGAGCCTGGAGAATCGGGGAGAACATGGCAGCCTCGTGGAAGCCAGAGCCTTTACCCACAGCGCGATGGCAGATCACTGGAGCATTTGGTTCATGTTCCGTAAGAACCAGTTTGCTGGGTGCAGTGAGTATAAACTGAGAAGGGACAAAAAGTATCCCAATCCGGGCCAGAGCGAATGTGCCCCAAACGTGAGGACTGTTTGCCTTCTGCCCATTTTGAAGGCCAGCCCACCTAGGTCTCTTGGTCTCTTGTGGTGGTTGTTTGTAGAACTGGCCTATGTATATATGTGGTGCCTATGTATATAGACTGTACCTTTGTACAAGCCTGCATTTTGTTACATCTGATACATCGCTGTAAGCAGCCACACATTTGGATAGTTGTTATCTAGGATAAGAAATCCCACTGGACTGGCGTGGTACACGCCTTTAGTCCCAGCACTGGAGAGGTAGAGGCAGGTGAATCTCTGAGTTTGAGATCAGCCTGGTCTGCGGAGGGACGTCCAGGACAGCCAGGGCTACACTGAGAAACCCTGTCTCAGCTTTGTCTGCCCATTTTATAGACACTTCCCTTAGCTTTTCAAAAGTTTGGTGTGGGGTTGCTGGAGACAACAACCACAGCAAACCTCTCAGACATTCTTGCAGGTTGGCTGTGGCTGTGTGACTCATCTCCCTCAGCCAGAAGGGGTCAGGTGATGCTCTCCTCTGCTGAGCATTCAGCCTGTGTGTCTCTTAAGAACAGGAAGGTAGCTTACCAGACCTGTTAGAATTCTGCAACTTACCAGGATATCCCTGTCGCCCTCTATGTCTGTGGACACAGGTAACCTGATAAATGTAAGTCAGGGTCACTCCAAATGGCCAGTGTTGCTGCTTTTAGGGGTGGGGTTGTTGTTGCTGAGGGTGGTGGTCTTTGGAGATGGGACACTGCCGGCTGGTCAAGCATTCACTGTGTACAAACTGGGATTGAACGCGTGACAGCCCTCTGGCAGCAGCTCTGTGGGTGTTGGGGTTGTGAGAGTGAACACCGCTTCCTTCACTTCCATGTTCGCAGGGTCCTGTGCACACCAGGCAGATGCCCTCTGCTCACTCAGCTACAGCCCGGGCCCAGCTGTTTTGATGGCATGCTCGAGGCTCTTGTCCAGGGTTGCTATCCACCTCCCCACACTGCAGTTTGTAGGACCTGCCTCATTTGTCCCTGGAGATTCCATTCTGGGTGTCAGCAGAACCTTCACTGGGTCCCTTGTACACTTTTCTTCACCCTTCTCCTTCAGTTGAGTGCTCACCAGCCCCGACCCTGCTCCACATCACCTGATGGATTTCTTTGCCTGTCCAAGCCCCCTTCTCTACGGCAGCTACTCTCACTTGCTAGTAATGACGTTCCCAGAGGTTTTACTGTAGCCAAATAATGCTTTCCTCTTCTCATCCAGGTTTGCTCTCAGGTCTGTGAGTTTTATACACTGCTCTCTAGTGTGCCTCTTTTGTTGAATGTGATGATTTTACCTTCCCAACTACTTCCTTGAACCCATGTAGTATTATGCCCTTTTCCTAGCAACCAAGATGCTTTGTGTAGCACTCTGACCGAAAGTATAGACGAGTGTGTTAACCCTATGCTTGCTTCTTGTATCGTTTGCTGTAGTTGAAGACGCCTATGCTGGACTGTTCAAAGGAAGCAGCAGCAGGCAGACCGTTTGGAGAGCCTACTTGGTATGTCATTTGAACTCCAGTTGTTTTTTTTGCATTGGACCAGAATCAGTTATGAGTAAGAAAGACCTTAGGTCTTACTGTGTAGTCCCAGCTGGCCTTGAACTTGCAATCTACCTGCCTCCCCCTGGGGATGCTGGGTTGCAGTCCTGTGCCACCATGCTTTGCTCCTTAGGGACCTTTTTGTAGCGGTAAATGTAAAAATTCATGTTCCATCCCACGCTACCGCCGGCTACTCTCTGGCCGCAGCGGCGATGCCATGGCTAGCCCCATGTAATGACTACCCATCTTGCAGTTAGCTGTCAAGTCAGCAAACTCAAGACTCTAGAGGCTTGTAATTTATCAGTCAGGTTTATATCCGTAAATCCTCACGCCACAAAACATCCACACAATAAACTCAGCCAATTGATATTGATATAAACTGCCCACCTAGATAAGTAAGACAAATTGTCTTGTAATTATCCATCCCTTATAAGATATCCATAGCTACCTGTGGCTACTTAAAGCCACTCAGATCTGGGTCAGCCTTCTCTTCCTCCATCTTCTTCTCCCCTATCTGTACGCTCTGTTCCATCTCTAAAGATCTCAGCCCTCCTTTCTTTTTCACTGCCCAATCACAGGCCTTATCTTGCACATAGACACCAACCCACACCTTTTCTCTGCACTAGCACACTAATGAGTGCTAATGAGTGTCCAGACATGGTGATAGTTTTCATTTGAAGCTCAGAGAACACAGCGGGGTTGCGCCAGTGTCTCCGCTGTCCGTTTTCACCAGCTTCGTGATACAGGAGTTAAGTCAAATGTTTTCTTTTTGCTCTAGACAACAGACAGAGAAGTCCCAGGCTTAGTGCTGATACAAGACTTGGCATTCCTGAGTGGGTTCCCACCGACATTCAAGGAGACCAGTCAGCTGAAGACAAAACTGCCAGAGAATCTCTCTTCCAAGATAAAGCTGGTAAGAGCAGAAAAAGAGCCACCAGCATGGCACAGTTCATTTCATGGATGAACCTTTCTGTCGTGACCCACGTTCCATTTTATTCGGAGTTTAGCTAAAAGAGGCAAAGAGTAACTGTCCTGTCACAGTATGCTGTGAGAAAGGTAGATCGGCGCAGAAGGTCCTCAGTGCTTGCCTGGTTTCTTGAGATTAGATCTCAGCCAGGTTGGTAATAACCTTGTAGCAATCCTCCTGCCTTAGCATCTCGAGTGCTGCTCTTACATATTTGTACCTTCAAACGAAACTCTGAAATTATTATTTTTATAATTTATCACTCACCTTTTTCTTGCTGTGTGCTCCTGTGTGTGTGTGTGTGTTGGGGAAATTCATACAAGTAGTAAGAACTCTTAACATGCCCATCTCTGAAAGCCTTCATTCATAAAGGGGTTATAATTCAGATATTTACGTTTGATAGTATGAGATTCTGATTAATAGCAAATCCAGGCATTGGTGTATTTAAGCTATAAGTGTATGTCTTACCCATCACCCCTGAGCATTCTTTTTCTGAGGGTTGACTTTGTTTGCTACCTGCTGTTGTAGCACACCCCAGGGGGTGAACAGGGACATCTTTCTCTTAGAGGAGCAGCTATGCAGCCCTTGCCTCTGGAAGGGTTGAAATCTGTCTCTCATGTTTTTGCTATTTAACAATTTATTTAACTGTGAGGGGATGGAGAAGGTGGGGTAGCGGGGAGTGGGGAGTTCATTCTCGGTTCTTGCAGTAGTCACTCCATCCCAGAGTTCCCTTCAACCTTTTCCTCCTTTACTGGCTTTGACGGGCTAAGATGCTTTGTATTATGTCTGAGAAAATCACATTGTTTTTCTCATTTCCTGTCTCCCTATAGCTAGCTTTGTCCCTTAATTTGTTTCCCCCTCTTTCTCCTCCTCCTCTTCTTCCTCTTCCTCCTCTTCTTACTCCTCCTCTCTTCTCCATCTTCATTTTTGTTTGGGGTGGGACTCACTCTGTAGTCCTGACCAGCCTGCAACTTGCTATGTAAACTAAGCTGTCCTTAAATTTGTAACCTTCCCTACTCTGCTTCCTCTTGGTGCTAAGGAACGCACCATTGTGCCCAGCTGTTCCTTGTAGCTCTTCTTCATCTGACTTTGAAACAATTCCATAAGAGGCAATTGTCAGCATGCAGTACTTGTATGGACCGGAATAGCACAGTGCTCATTTTGGGTTGTATTTGTGGTTAATCTGCAGTTACCCTAAAATAGAAACCACGTTTTTTTCCTTGCCCTGAGGTACTTTCAGTACTGATTTGAACAGATGAAACCGTAGATAGATTAGTTTTTGTTTCAGTCAGAGTTCGTTTGGCTTCTTGGCTTTTTAGTTGCTAGTCTCAGAATTACAGATAAGTGACTGCCAGCCCATCTCCCTTATATGGGAAGAATGGCTTTCTTGATTCGATTTCTGTAGGTCCGCATTAGTCAAAATTTGAAGAAGGAATGAGGAATTTATTCTGCCCCTCTGTCTTAAACTTGTGTGGGTATTTCACATCCTGCTGTGCTGAACCAACCGCTTTTGCACTGACATTTGACGTGCCTGCTGGTGACCGATGTATACTGGCATGGATACCGTCCTGAATACTGGTGGGTCTCTCTACAAACAACTCGTGGGCGGCCTGCTATGTGGTGTGTGCAGCTGCGTGTGAGGTGTAGTGGTGACTGGAGTTGCCAGAGAAACTGAGAACCAAGGAGTTTTTCAAATCTGCGTATGTTAGGGGAAAGTTCAGGCAATATTTGTTCGCAGGAACGTGCGCATTTATGTGTACGGTCATGGGTGTGTGTGGAGGCCAGAGGTTGATGCCAGATGTCTCCCTTGGTTATCTACTCCCACCCAACCCCCCGGTTTTTTTTTTTTGAGCCAGTCTCTCATTCAGTCTTTGGCCTTACCAGTTGGCCAGTCTGCCTGACCGGTGAGCTCTAGGGAATCTGTCTGTTTCCTTTCCCCCAACCAAGCACTGGGCTTCCAGGCATGTGTGAGTTCTGGGGATCAGAACTCAGGTCTTTATAATTTCATGCAGCCATTTCCCAGCCCCCAACTCTTCCATTCTTCCCGTGGGTTCGGCCTTCCGGTCCCATTATGTACCTTCTGAGAATGGTGGTTCCTGTCATGGGTTCCCAGTCCATCCAGATGATTCTTACTTACTTGTGATAATGTGAGGGAGAACAGAAGGAGTAGTTAAACCATCTATCTACTTGGGACTCGGACATCTCCAAATATAAAGTGTCCAAGAATGCCTGGGCTTTAGTCACATTAGGGGTTAAGACAGGCTTTGCAGCCTAGCTGGGTCCTAAACAGAGCTACTGTTCTTGGGCTGAGAAGGGGGTGCTCTGAGAACAGCCCGGACAAAGGGCTAGGGGCGTGGAAATAGTGTGTCTGGGGAGTTCCGAGAGGCAGACTGCCACAGGTTTCCTTAGGGGTGGGGCTGGGACAGGGAGAGGACAATCTGGTGTGTTTCCGAGGCACACAGTAGGGACCTGTGTGAAGGATGTTAGTGCTAGAACCGGTTCAGTCCTGCAAGCTTTTCCTATTCAGGGGCCTCTGGCCAAGGGAGGCCAGTGGTGGGAGTAGTTCCTCAGCCTCCTATGTTGATGAGCTGTTGGTGAGAAGCCTCAGAGCAGGAGGGTGTATACAGTGCAGATGGGAGAACTGCAGTGAAACAAGCAGTCGAGGCACGTGCCACACACGACAGGGACAGCCATGAGACACTGAGGGTCAGGACCTGAACAGTTCAATCACGTCACACGCCTGTGCTCTTCCAAGAGGACTTTGCTGAGGCCTGTGATCCCAGAGTCAGGGAGGGCCCAGCTGTGTCCAGCAGACACCACAGGCTGCATCTTAGAACCTTGTTCTTTTCACCTCTGTACCTCCACACGTGGGCTGAGCACCCCTCTTGAAGGACACTCACAGGATGCAGGCCTTGGACCAGAAGGGAAGGCCTGTCTGTTCTGTGGTAATCCACTCCCAGTAGGCTGATGTGTGCATACGCCTTCGCCTTTGTCCTGTTAAAGGAAAATGTGCTCCTGTAGCTGCAGGGGAGGCCTGGATGAGAGTCTGTATCACTAGGGGAGGCCTGGATGAGAGTCTGTATCACTAGGGGAGGCCTGGATGAGAGTCTGTATCACTAGGGGAGGCCTGGATGAGAGTCTGTGTTGCTAAGGGGAGGCCTGGATGAGAGTCTGTGTTGCTAAGATAATGGATCGGAATCCCTACCAGCCTTGTGACCACTCCCACCCTGTACCACAAACAACCCCTGTCAGGTTTTCTGTTCGGAGAAACCTGGAGGTGAGTCATCTTGTCATTACCCAAGGATTTAGCGGCAGAATTTTTAGATGTGACAAATACAGAATTGCTCTCTTGATAAATTGCCCACTGTCCTCGTTTTTATTCAAATCCTTCAGTGGTTTTAGATGTTTTTTCATCCACAGTGGGGCTTTTCCATTTACTTTTGGCTTGGTTATGTTCTATTCCTTAATATGTGAGGAACATTCAGGAAATCGTCCCGAACTCACAAGAAAGTGCTCACAGTAAATAATTCAGCGATGGTGGTTGCTGTGTGGGTATGTAGGTCTGCGCCCCTGCCTTCAAGTATTTAAATCGGGTTTGGAAGGACAGGACTTACATGACAATTATTTGGGGAGTGTGCGAGTAACTGAATAGACTGCCACAGAGTTGTCCTCTTATTTGAATAGAAATGTACCTCAGAGGCTCCTGTGTCCCAGCTGGTGGCACTATTTTGAGTGGTTGCAGAACCTTTGGGAGATGGGTCCTAGCTGGATGAAGTAGGTCACTAGGGAGCTGTCTTAGTCAGGGTTTCTATTCCTGCACAAAACATCAAGACTAAGAAGCAAGTTGGGGAGGAAAGGGTTTATTCAGCTTACACTTCTATATCACTGTTCATCACCAAAGGAAGTCAGGACTGGAACTCACACAGGTCAGGAAGCAGGAGCTGATGCAGAGGCCATGGAGGGATGTTACTTACTGGCTTGCTTCCCCTGGCTTGCTCAGCTTGCTTTCTTATAGAACCCAGGTCTACCAGCCCAGGCATGGCACCACCCACAATGGGCTGGGCCCTCTTCCCATGATCACTAGTTGAGAAAATGACTTACAGCTGGATCTCATGGAGGCATTTCCTCAACTGAGGCTCCTTTCTCTGTGATAACTCCAGCTTGTGTCAAGTGGACACAAAACCAGCCAGTACAAGAGCTTATAGCCCAGCCCTGCTTCCTGGTCTGTTTCTGCCTTCTAGTCTGCTGAGGCGTGAACAGGCAATCTCATGTTCCTGCCGCCAGCCTTTCTGTACTGTGATGGACAGCTCCTTCAAGTGGTGAGCCAAGGCAAACCCTCCCCCCTTAAGTCATCTTAAGGGATTGTGGCAAAGTCTAAAATGCTCCAAAATCCAAATATTCTAAGTGCCAGCATGACACTACAAGTGTAAATGAGGTGTTTGTCCTCACATAAAACTGTTTCATGTACAGTTATTTAAAACATGTTAAATTGTCTTCATCCCCTGAATAGCTCGTCACACATATATGTAAGTATTTGGAACTCTTTTTTTGAAACAGGGTCTCACTATGTAGAATTTGCTCTTTAGACCAGGCGCAAGATCTTTCTGCCTCCTGAGTGCCGGGATTAAGGGTGTGCTTGATCCTGCCGGTTCTGAAACACAAGTAGACACAAGTAGACACAGTGCCACAGTGGATCCTGCCTTTAATTCCAACACTCACCCAGAGGCAGGGGGGGGTCTCAAGGCCCCCATAGCACGTTCCAGGCCAAGCCGAAGCTGTACAGTAACACCCTGTCCCAAAAGGCAAACGGAACAAGTCAAAGACTCTACAAACCTTCTCGTCCCAGGCGTTCTTTTTCTAATGTAATATTTTTATTGATTATCTGGGAATTTACATAATGTCCCTCGAGTTCACACTCACTTCCCAGTCCTCCCAGGTCTGCCCCACCCCACTCTTGTGACCCCCACCACCATAGAAAAAAAACCAAGCAAGTCAGTGTGAGTTGCCCACACCTCCCTGGAGAATGGTCAGATCCCCAGTGGTCAGTCCCTTAAAGAAGGAGTCCATCCCCAACCCCTGCCGGAAGCCATCATTGTGCAGGGATGCACCTCAGCACCTCTGTCACAACTGTTCTCCTCAGTGGCTTCCTGTCTAGGCTCTCAATAGTTGGGGGAGTGGAGGCTTTTTTTGGGGGGTAGGGTGGAATTATCACAGAAGCCTTCTGTGTCTTCTCTTTCTCAAGTGTAAGTCTTCAGTCATCAATATGTCTGTAGAGCAAGTTCTAGGCCAGCTAGGGCTACATAGTGAGACCCCGTTTCAAAAAATAAATAAGACAGAGAAGTTTTAAATATTTACATATGCGTGATGAACTATTTGGGGGATGAAACTCAAGCCTAAATATGAAATTTTTTACTTTTTTTCCCTTCCCAACAGAGGATTACTCTGGCTGTCCTGGAATCTCTATAGACCGAGCTAGCCTCAGACTCACAGAGATCTGTCTGCCTCTGCCTGGAGCTGGAATTAAAGGCGCGGGAGACCGTTGCCCAGCCTCCAGTGTTTCTTGGTTGAGATTTTCCTTTTTTCTTTTTCAAAAGTGCGAATTTTTTTTCTAGAAATAGTGCAAATGGTAGGAACGTGTTTCAGAGTATTTCAGACATTTTTGAAGCTAAGAATGTGCCTCAGTAAGTTGGATGCCAGCACAGCATTCCAGAGGCCCAGGGTTGAGTTCCTCAAACTGCCCTAACAGACTGTAGCAGAAAGGCCTGCAGTCCCAGCTCTACAGAACTGGAGGTTAGACAACCAGGAGTTCAAGCTAAGGACTCCATCCTTTATCAGAAACCACAGCTACTCGATCTTACCAGAAAGCAACATGGCATTTGCTCAAAAAAAAAAAAAAAAAAAAAAAAAAAAAAAAAAAAAAAAAAATCCAGGATCAAGGTACATCTCAGAGCCTTTTCCAGCAGATGTTTCTAATACAAGTAATAAGAGTTGCAGGATTGGGCTGCCCCCTAGTGGACAGCAGAGGCTACTTCATGCTTGTTACTCCTGCCTCTTACAGAGGCAGAAAAATCTCTTGCTTTGAAATACCCTTTAAAGTTCCTTACTTTATCTCTTTTCATCTGTTGTGTGGCTACCATGAGAGGACTTCTTTTTGATTTTTGATGCTGTAGTTAGAAGCCAGTCCTAGGCAATATGGGATAACAAGATGACTTGGAGGTAAAGGGACCTTTGAGTTTGGAGTGGGAGCCAAGAAAACCTACTTCAGAGACCAAAAACTTTAAAATGAAAGCTTTATCTTACGTGCGCTCAGGGAGGCAGCCAGTTCAGGATCCACAAAGGAGATAGTTCGACATTTTCGCGAGGAGGGCTGAGGTGGGCTGTTGCATTGACCAATCGTATCTTGACACAAGGAAGTTAATGTTGGTGACTGGGCCTTATCCGAGTCACCTGGTTTCAGGGTCCTTGGGTCAGCTTTTGCAATCAGGTCCCCTCCTGGCCTCTGAAATTTAGAATGATAAAGGGAACAAAGGAGCCAGCAAGCTTCACGTAGTCAATTAAGTCATGACACGCAACACATTGATGTCGTGTGTGCCTTAGACTAGATAATGGGATAAGGGCAGCTTCCCTCTTTCCATCCTTTACTGGTTACAGACAGACCTGAAACACCTGAAGAGGCTGGACAGTTGTTCGGTTCTGCGACTGGGGAACATGAACTCATCCAGCAAGATGGACCTTGTTTCTAAGATGGCTGAACTCAGGATACTGTTCTAACGGGGCTTGCTGCCAGATCTTATAACTAGGTTCAGTCCTAGCGAGCTGCATGTTGGAAGGAGAGGTCAGACTGCTGCAAGCGCTCCTCTTGACAACCTGCCTGCCCGCGCCATACAAAGCCCCCCCCCCAAAGTACATAAAGTACATTTTAAATTACTTTAAAGTAAAAGTTTTAAAAGTTGCTAATTTGAGAATAATTTTTGATGAGATTCTTACCAAATAAAAGGCTAGTGCAAATTATAAAATGAGATGTCATTTTATAAATAATGCTGTGGATTTGGGGCTCTCTTATTAAGATTCTCAGATTGTCTTAAGACTCTCTGAAGCACTGTTTTTCTCTTTGAATGAATGTTGCTGGGTTAGAAGCAGAGACTCACACGAGCGTCAAGCACGCTGCCCAGACTGCATCCCCGCACCAGTTTTCTTTTTTCATTCATACAGCTGAAGCAGCAGCAACAAACCTTTCTACTTACTGGTTCACAGTTTAAAAAAAAAAAAAAGAAAAGAAAAAAGATTGTGTTTTGTTTTCCTTGTCTCAAAATGGAAGGCCTGGCCTTTCAGAGACAGCCGACTTCTCTGTGGTGGTTCGGGACTCCTTAGGAGCTGTGCAGTTATTTCACAGGGGACCTGGTGACCAGAGCTGAAAAGAGAATGACACTTCGTGAATTCAGAAAGGCCAGGTTCTGATTTATGGGGCTCAGCTCACTGGGCAACCGGACCCTCGGGTCCTGGATGACCTCAGCCAGCCTGCCTGCCTCTGTAGGATCTCCAAGTATCCCCAGTTCTGCCTCCCGCTTGTAGTACAGGGACCCGAGGGGCTGTCACCTATCCCTGTGTCTCGGGCCAGCTCTCCTATGATAGCATCTGCCTGGATGGGTGATCCACTAGGGCTCGGAGCAGTGCTGATCTGAATTTACACTTTAACCCTGGTACACTGATTGCCCAAGGCAGTGTCTGGTGCCCATTACATGCCCACTGAGTGGGAGAAATTGTAGTGAAAATGCTATAATTACCAAGTTAGAGAGTAACAGATTTGTAGTCTGTCTCAGAGGCTGGGGTAGGAGGGTAGCGGATCCGAGGCCTCTCCAGGTACCTCAGTGAGATCCTGTCTCAAAATAAAAGTAAGGAGGGTGGAGGCGGGAGATGAGGGCATAGCTTAGTGACATTTCTGTGAGGCTTCAAGCTTACTTCCAAGGTCAAAACAATCTTGATAGGCAACTTTAGGATGAAGGTATTTTCCCAGGCTGTCCTGGAACCCACTCTGTAGACCAAGCTGGCCTTGAACTCAGAGATCTGCCTGACTCTGGCTGCCTTCAGAGTTCTGGGATTAAAGGTACTTGTCACCATTTCCACTACATGTTTGTTTAAATGAAGAGCTCTAAAGAATTAGACGGATTTCATAAGAGTCAACATCCCAGGGGATGTAGCGTCTCTTGTGGGCACTGGGACATGGCTGTAGCTGTCAGGAGATGCCAATGTGTCCTGTTGACATTGTCTTCCACATCTTCCTGCTTGCATTCATCTGGGTAACACTCGGGTCTGCGATACTGTCTCTGCGTTTCAAGATTAAAAGTTTAAAAACACACCTGCAGTCTCAGCACTTGGGAGGCTGAGGCAGAAGGATTGCTATGAGTTTAAGGTCAGCCTAGACCTCGAAACCCTGTTTCAGAAGCAAATTAGTGAGTAAATGAGTAAAGGGCTCAATGTGGACCTGTGTTTACTTGGGGTGTGTGTGTGTGTGTGTGTGTGTGTGTGTGTGTGTGTGTGTGTCTGTCTGTCTGTCGCCTCAGTTGCAGCTGTATTCGGAGGCCAGTGTCGCACTTCTGAAGCTGAATAACCCCAAAGGCTTCCAAGAGCTGAACAAGCAGACCAAGAAGAACATGACCATCAATGGGAAGGAACTGACCATCAGCCCTGCGTATCTGCTGTGGGACCTGAGTGCCATCAGCCAGGTAAGGAGTGTAGACTCCACAGCCCAGGTCAAGAACTCACAACGTCTGCCGCTGCCGGAACAGCTCAGCCAGCCGAGCGGTCGGCTGAAGAATTACAGGGTTAGGATGCTTACGAGTCAGTTTATTACGAGGAAGAGGAGGGCCTGACCGAGAGGTGACCTGGTTAGAACTTTTCCAAACCTCCGTGCTCTACCAAGGGCTTTCTGCTTATGGAGAACAGGCCAAAGAGACGGCTCTTCCAGAGGTCCCAAGTTTGCCTTCAGCACCCACATTGGACGGCTTCTAACCTCCTGTGACTCTGGTTTCAAGGAGTCTCATACCTTCTCTGGCCTCCAAGGGCAACTGCATACACACACTCATGGTCACTCACACAAATGTAGCCAGAAATAAAACAAAGCTTTGGGCAGGCTAGATAGCACAGGCCTTTAATCTCAGCACTCTAGAGGCAGAGGCAGGCAAATGTCTGTGAGTTCGAGACCAGCCTGCCCTACAGAGTGAATTCCAGGACTGCTCTCCAGAGCTACCCAGAGAAAAATAAAAAAGGAAAAAAAAAAGAAAGAAAAATGAATTCCCAACCAGTCCTGCCTACAGCCCGATCTTTAGGCGGTGTTTACTCAGGTGAGGCTCCTCCTCTCAGATGACTCCAGCTTCCTGTCAACTCGACATAAAACTTACCCTCCTTAGATCCTTAGAGCTGGGGTTTGGAGTAGATGCCTCACGTGTCAAATCTCTCTCCCATCTCCAGTCCAAGCAGGATGAAGACGTGTCTGCCAGCCGCTTTGAGGATAACGAAGAGCTGAGGTACTCACTGAGATCTATCGAGAGACATGCACCGTGGGTGCGGAATATTTTCATTGTCACCAACGGGCAGATTCCATCCTGGCTGAACCTTGACAACCCTCGAGTGACCATAGTGACCCACCAGGTGGGTGACTTCGCACACGAGGCTGTGGTTTCCTGTCTCTGCTTCCAGAGTGGTACAGTGACCTCACGGTTTCGTGGCCCTCCCCTTCTCTGGTGCCATGTCTACGTTTTTGAATTGCCGGGCTCCTCTTTTCCTTCTTCTCCAATGCCCAACCGGATCAAAGCAGCTCACGTTTGTTCCCTGTGTGTTCTCTGTTAAAAGGACATTTTCCAGAATTTGAGCCACTTGCCTACTTTCAGCTCCCCCGCGATTGAGAGTCACATTCATCGCATCGAGGGGCTGTCCCGGAAGTTTATTTATCTAAATGACGATGTCATGTTTGGTAAGGATGTTTGGCCCGATGATTTTTACAGCCACTCCAAAGGTCAAAAGGTAAGAGATAGGTGGGCGCCTAGCTAGAAAGTCACTAGCAGATGAGGGAACCCACATGTACATTTCTGTATATGTACTAACAAGCAGGCATTTATGACTCAGCAGTTAGGCAGTAAGAAGACTACATTGAGAGATTGTTTTCCTGCAGTCTCAGATAAACAGAATTAGTCTCAGATAACCAGAATTCCTTTCTCTCTCTCTCTCTCTCTCTCTCTCTCTCTCTCTCTGACTGTCTTTCTCTCTCTCTCTCTTTTCTCCTTGACTCTTTGTATTTTCTACTATAATAAGACCACTTTGAAACAAAGTCCCAGCTAGAGTGCCAGCAAAATGACCAACATAGAAAATTAGCTCAACATAGTGCTTAAAGGGACGTGGTAGAACACACTTTGGTCCCAGCACTCAGGAGGCAGAGGTTGGCAGATCTGTGAGTTCCAGGCCAGCTTGACCGACAGAGTGAGTTCCAGGATAGACAGGACCACATAGAAATCTTGTCTCACCCCCCCCACCCCCCAAAAAAACAAAACAAATAAACTAGACACACACACACTAGTTGTGGGGGTGGGTTAAGTTTCTCACATAGGGTTGCCTGTCTGACACTTGGCTGTGTTGGGGACAGTGGGGGATGTGGGGGAGGAGCTGAAGGTTTAAATCAGGTGGCACTAGTTGACCACCCGTCCAAATTAAACTGGATATTTTTTTTACCCTGTGGCACCAGCCCCAAGAACTCACATGCCAAACCCTTAGCTACTGACAAGCTCTGGTTTCAGTTTAGATTTTAAAAGTAAACTCTGAATAAGTGTGGTGTAAAAGGAACAGCCACTTTAAGAGGGAGGATGTGCATTTATCATTAGTGGGTTTAATCTATAAAGTAACCATGTACCACACAGCTCAGTTTGGGAGCTCCGAATGTTATAGTGATTTGTCTAAACAAGGCCTTAGATATAATGCCTAGAGATAATGGCTCCTAGCATACTCTCCTCCTTCCCTCAGCGCTGAGCCCGGTTATGTGTAAATGCACACAGGGGTTACTAGTGAGTGTCATGGCTAGAGTGACTGACAGAGTTCCTCCCTTCTTTGACATGTTTCTTATGTGAGTCTGGCATTGGTATTTGATGTCAAAGTAGATTATAAGGGCATGTTACTAAAACTAACCCATGGAGTTCTTGTTCCCGTGGCAACTGAGAAACAATAGCCATGAGTACCATGAGAATAATTATGCGCATCAGCAGCCGGCCTGGGCCCTCCAGTGGGCCTCGGCCAACCTCAGGCAGTGCCGAGGACCACAGCCAGTCTTTGGGAGACCAATTTTTCTTAAGGCTTACAGTTAAATTTTAATTCAAGAGTAAAAAATGTCAGAATTTATTAGTTTCTGTTCGATTTTTCTCACAGGTTTATTTGACGTGGCCTGTGCCGAATTGTGCAGAGGGCTGCCCGGGCTCCTGGATTAAAGATGGCTACTGTGACAAGGCCTGTAACAACTCAGCCTGTGACTGGGACGGTGGAGACTGCTCTGGTGAGGATGTGCTAGGTGGACCTGTCCATCTTCTCATCCTTAATCCTAGGAACACGAGCTTCTGACACTCTAGAATTCAGAGATCCCCAGTTGATCCATGGGATGCATTGTTGAAGGCACTTCTCCGCTGTAGGCACTGTCCTTGGAAATATCTCTGTTATTACTTAAAGCATCTAATATAAACCCAACGATCGTTCTCACTGGTTCTGCAGGGGTCCCGCAGTAACTTTGAGTGGGAAACTGCAGTAGGTGTGATGTGGAATGGTCTGAGCTGCAGAAGCAATGGTGCTTATCTGGTTATCACTTCCCCCCTCTGCTGCCTCCCCCAGCCCTGCCCCCACCCCACTCCCTCCCCCAGCCCTGCCCCCACCCCACTCCCTCCCCTAGCCCTGCCCCCACCCCACTCCCTCCCCCAGCCCTGCCCCCACCCCCACTCCCTCCCCCAGCCCTGCCCCCACCCCCACTCCCTCCCCCTGCCCTGCCCCCACCCCACTCCCTCCCCCAGCCCTGCCCCCACAAACCGTCCTTGGACTTGCTGTTGTTACCTTTTGAAATATGTTCACTTAATAGCTTTCAATTTATTAAAGCACCAAATTCCAGAGCATTATTTGTTACCCATTTGGATTTTGGGGGGAGGGTCTGATAAATAGAGGGTGCACAGAGGTTGTCATCTCTGTGTTCTAGAAGAGCAAATGGGCTTGTTAGGGTGTTGGCTATTAGCTGAAACAAAATGTTGAAGTTACGTTTCAGTGTTCTCTGTCAGGTGCCCTGGCGGGAAACATAAGCACAGCACATGCGACAACTGTTAAGAGCAGCAGCATATTAACATGTTAGCATAACCGTTAACACTCGACAACACGGAGCCTGTGACTGGACACGGCTTATCTTAACCGCCACTGCCTGTTTTCTACTCTCTGTCAGGCTAGCCAGCATGACTCTCCCTTCCTCCTCCTCCGCAGGGAATAATGCAGGAAGTCGCTATGCTGCAGGAGGCGGGGGTACCGGGAATGTCGGAGTCGGCCAACACTGGCAGTTTGGTGGAGGCACAAACACTGTCTCTTACTGTAACCAAGGATGTGCAAACTCCTGGCTCGCTGATAAGTTCTGTGACCAAGCCTGCAACGTCCTGTCCTGCGGCTTTGATGCTGGTGACTGTGGACAAGGTATGTTTGTTGCGGTGGAAACATTAGGGACAAATGGCTAAGCCCACAGATGGAGGAACGCTCAATGGTTGTCACTCTTTAAGTGACATTCGATGGTTGTCATTCTTTAAAGTAATTCTTCTCAAACGGGCAAAAAAAAGTTGGGAACTAGCCATTGGTGTTTATTGACCAAAATCACTCCACGTCTTTATACTGGGTCAGGGTTGACATTCCACATAAAGTGCTGTGGTCATTTCAAATGGTCACATGAGTCACACACCCAAACCTTGTATTAAAATTTGTGAGCATTTTTAATATAAAATGTAAAGTCATCCTTAGACAATAAGAACTTGACCTCAGAGAATGAAAGCCAGGGAGTGAAAATGCCTAATTAAAAAGAAACCATCTTTGTGTTTTTTTCCTCTAGATCATTTTCATGAATTGTATAAAGTAACACTTCTCCCAAACCAGACTCACTATGTTGTCCCCAAAGGTGAATACCTGTCTTATTTCAGCTTTGCAAACATGGCCAGAAGAGGAATTGAAGGGACCTACAGCGACAACCCGATCATCCGTCACGCATCCATTGCAAACAAGTGGAAAACCATACACCTCATAATGCACGGCGGCATGAACGCAACCACCATCTATTTTAATCTCACATTTCAAAACTCAAATGATGAAGAGTTCAAAATGCAGATAGCAGTAGACGTGGACACGAGGGAGGTGCCGAAACTGAATTCTACAACCCAGAAGGCCCATGAAAATTTTGTGAGCCCAGTGACACCTCTTCCTCAGGCTGACGTCCCTTTTGAAGATGTTCCCCTAGAGAAACGCTCCCCCAAGGTCAGGAGACTTCATGTAAACGCAACAGGACGATTCCAAGAGGAGGTGAAAATCCCCCTGGTAAATATTTCACTCCTTCCCAAAGAGGCCCAGGTGAGGCTAAGCAACTTAGATTTGCAACTGGAACAAGGAGACATCACTCTAAAAGGATACAACTTGTCCAAGTCAGCCCTGCTGAGGTCTTTCCTGAGGAATTCACTGGATCCTAAAGTAAAACCTCAAGCTGGGACAGATGAGACGAAAGACAACCTGGAGGTCCCACAGGAAAGCCCCTCTCACCAACATCCACATGGCTTTGCTGCCGGACACAGATCAGAGACAGTGACTGTGAATGGCCGTGTCAACGATTCGAATACACCCCCGGCCTTGTTGACCAATGCAAGATTGTCCCAACCTGTACCCAAAGAGAACCTCTCATCGCTGATCATTCCCCCAGAAAGCCACTCGCCAAAAGATGAGAGAGCCGGAGCAGAGGGCACTGCTGATAGCCGCGGACCCCTAAATGGTGTAGTGCCGGGCAGAAGGCTGCAGCAGCACACACGGAGTTACCCAGGCTTTCTGCCCTGGGAGAGAAAAAAGTATTTCCAAGACCTCCTTGATGTAAGTTAGATCTAGCCTTCCTCTTTGTTGTACCCAGGAACACAAATCACTTTCCAAGTAACACAATGGTGACCTAGCATTGCCCTGTGACCACAACAGAAGTAAGTGCTTTTCTTGAGGGATTCTCATTGAATTTTCCCCAGTAGCCCTAATAATAAAACACCACATAAAATGTGAGTAGGGATTTTACCAGGGGCGGAGCCTGGGCAAGTGGGGAGAGCAGGGCTGACCTCTCCTCTCTCCTTAGCCTGTAGATCTGATACTATTACCCGCCTTACTGGGGAGAAAACCGGAGGTTCAGATAACTTTGTTAGTATATTCAGCATCAGTGGGACAAGCTGGCTCCTGTTCCTCATTGTCACCTGTGGCCTTCACTGTGACATGGGGTCATTTTTCTTCCATGTGCGGCCAAAGTGCTAAGCACTGGGGAACACACACACACACACACACACACACACACACACACACACAGTCACTCCACAGGAAGGCTGAGAGGCCACTAGGAAGGGGCACTTAAAGCTGATGATTGTGGCCATAAGGTATCTCTGTTGAGACTAGGCAAGGGCTCCCAAGGGAGACAGCCTCAGCTTTGCCCAAGGCATTAGGGAACTTCCAGGAACCAGGTCTGGTGAGCCGACCAGAGATGGGTTGGAGCTGACAGACCAAGAAAAGCTGGACATTGAAGAAGATGCTGAGGGGGTGCCTGGGCATCCCATCCTTAGTCCCTTTGGGAGACATCCTTTTGCCTTGCACATTAGACGCACTCTAATTGAGTGGAGGGAGGGCGGCAGGTTCTTGGCTATGTTTGTTTATACACTTTCCACACTTGCTAGGTTTCATCCTTGAAAACTTTGGGTCCTAAAATATGGCACCACCTCACATTTCCATCATGCACTGGGATGCTTGCTGTTCCATACACTAACCAGACTGGCTCTTATCTTTCATGTTTTCATCATTTGTGAAGCAGAAAATTCCTTCTATTAAGATTTGTTCGAATTCTTTGCCAATTTTCCTGGACCGTCCAATTCTAACTGGCTTTGTCTTTATCACACAGTTTCTTTAAATCCTATTCCAAACTCAAACAAACCTCCTTTGTCACCAGCCAAGGAGCTTGACCTTTAAGGTACTATAAAATTTGCATGTAAATAACTTTCCTAAATGTTGCACCAAATCGGCTTTGAAGTCATGTTTCCTGCAATTAGTTTTGAATGCACACCTGGCCTGTCACATTTCTGTGACTCTCAGGCTGGTGTTTAAGATCCTCAAAGTGACCTGACAGTGTGAATTTCCCTTGACTTCGAGGACTAGTTCATCTTTGGGACCAGTTGTTACGCGTTCTGTAACGCTGTGTGGTGGTGCCTTTATCGACTGTTAATAGAATCCACTCTAGACTAAGCACAGTGTTGAGTTGCGAAATTCTCCTTTCAGGAGGAAGAGTCATTAAAGACACAGTTGGCCTACTTTACCGATAGCAGACATACCAGGAGGCAACTAAAAGATACGTTTGCAGACTCCCTCCGATACGTCAACAAGATTCTCAATAGCAAGTTTGGATTCACCTCCAGGAAGGTCCCTGCACACATGCCGCACATGATTGACAGGATCGTGATGCAAGAGCTACAAGATATGTAAGTGTCCGGTGTGCCCGTGCTGCCTGTCTGTGTGCTTGGCATTTGTATGTTTGCCCTGCTGAGCCTATGGCCTTCCTTTCTGATGAGTCAAAGATACCATGTAAATATGACATGAAGACGTCTGTTTTCATAGACGCCCGATACTGTGTGTGCCCGGACCTCTCTGTATATTATTATATTTGGACAGGTTCCCTGAAGAATTTGACAAGACTTCATTTCACAAGGTGCGTCACTCTGAGGACATGCAGTTTGCCTTCTCCTATTTTTATTACCTCATGAGTGCAGTTCAGCCACTGAATATTTCTCAAGTCTTCGATGAAGTAGACACAGACCAATCCGGTATCTTGTCTGATAGAGAAATCCGAACACTGGCCACGAGAATTCATGATCTACCTTTAAGTTTGCAGGTAAATTATTATTTTAGCCTTAAGCTTGTGACATGTCAAGGGAAAAAATGTAATTCTGATATTGCCTCTTTTTCTGCTACATTTCAAGTAAAGAAAATTCTGAATATTTAATGTATAGTCTGGTGATCTATCCATCTATTAAAATCAGAATTAAACTAATATTTGCAATGTGTGTTTTGCGGTTATTTTTTGTGGCCCTACATTGGGATTAATCATCTATTATCTGAGGGCAGAGTTGGGTGGCAGACAACCTGCATACAATCCTTGTGACAGGTTTCTTCAGGGCCTGGAGGTGTGACTGACTGGAGTCCTTCCATGATCCTTAGAAATAGAAAACTCATGCATGGAGATACTGAAATGATTTAGCTACACAGCAGTCTCTCTTGTGACTCTGGGCCACCTTTTAGAAATGTGTCTTTTGAGAGTCATGTTCTTTCAGATGAGGATGAAATATATCATTTCCCTGTTGCCTTTCTATCCTCCAAGTCTTCTCATGTTCCTTCCCCCTTGTTCTTTTTCAAATTCATGCCCCTGTCCCCAATTAATGGGGACAGGTGTGTGTTGAGTGTGTGTGTATGTGTGTGTGTGTAAAAATATACATAGATACTACCTGCTCAATCTGTATAATGTTACCTATACACACATACTTTTTATTTTTAAGACACAGTTTTATTTATGATGTATATAATAGATTTATATTTTGCTCTGTTAGGATTTGACAGGTTTGGAACACATGCTGATAAATTGCTCAAAAATGCTCCCTGCTAATATCACTCAACTAAACAACATCCCACCAACTCAGGAAGCATACTATGACCCCAATCTGGTAAGTTTCATGTTAATCCTTGTAAGGTGTGTCTCCCCCCCAACTTCTGTATGTATGGCTCACCAAAATGTGGGGCAAAGTAGCAACGAATAAAACAATTACATCTTGCTTTAGAATCTCTTCCCGCTCTGCAAATATGTAAGCTAATAGTTAGATTGGTTACTTAGATTCCATAAACAGACTTCCTGGTGACCAGCAGTGGCAGCAAGTAACCCCAGAGCTCCCTTTTGGAACAAGAACCCTCCCAAGAAATGTCAGATGGGGTGCTGTTGGCCCTTCTGTGTTTTATGGGGGACAGCAATGCGTTCCACCTACCCATTGTAGCATCCCTTGTCCAAAGTAATCAGAAGATTGTTCATTATAAGAGATGTCAACATCTGAGTTGAATTGTCAAAAATTCCCAAGTACAATCCATCCCCTACTTAGAGACACAGAACACACTTACCTTGAGATACACTGAATCACAGACTCCTAGTATTAGCATCTTACTCTGTTCACCGTACTTTGTTCAATGAATAACTGTCATGATCAGAATAAAATTCTATTGTTTTTTAAATTACTATCGTAGAGAGGTGGCTCAGCAGTCAAGAGCACCTTCAGTTCTCGTAGAGGACCTGGGTTCAGTTCCCAGTGCCTGCATGGTAGTTTACCACATATAACACCAGTTCTGAGAGAGACACACAGCTGTTTAAGGGGTGTTCTTATTCAACAAAAGGCTGTTTATGTAATCCTGGACATTTTCTGCCTCTAGAGAGAATAAAGTCATTTTAAAACATAGAAATTAAATCATACCAGCTAACGAGCATTCTCAGAAGAGGTTTAAAATAATAACTTCTATTTAAAATGTCCCTAGATACCAATTTATTCAAAGCTAATATAGTGAAAGGCATATACAGGTTACTGACCTGGGTTTTGTTTGTTCATTTGTCTTTGTTTTGGGTTTTTTCTTTTTCTTTTTGCATCTGTTTTTAGCAAGACCTGGTGGTCCATGGCCTGGAATCCTACCACATAGGAGACAAAAGCAGGAGAATCCGAAGTTTAATATTAGCCTGGTCTTCTTAGTTCTAGTCCAGTTGGGACTCTTAGGGAGATGCTGATAGGAAGACAAAAAATAATTAAGCCAAAGATGGGTAATTAATTTTTCTTCATGTGCTTATCAACACACCCTTTCTTCTCAAGATGGAAGGTCGGCCCCTAGATTGCCAGCCCCACTGTCTCTTTAGGTGCACCTCAAGAGCGTTGCAAAGACAGCAGCCAAGAGGAAAGGATTCTGGGATCCTGAGCCATTTTCCCTTCAATATGTCCTTAGCCCAGTAGACTCTTGGAGACCCCTTAAACTCAGCACCCAAGACGCGTGCCTCACTTGCTCTGTCTTGCTTGCCCTTGATGTCTGTCTGACCCACTTGTGCCTTCTCGATAGCCACCAGTCACGAAGAGTCTCGTCATCAACTGTAAGCCGGTAACTGACAAGATCCACAGGGCATATAAAGACAAGAACAAATACAGGTAAGGAGCAGATGTCTCTTTGTTCAGCTTCAGAATACTTGGGATGGTCTGGCGTGTTTACGCCTCCACGGTGTTTTATTGGTTGTGCTTTTGTTTAAAGGTTCCTCTCGTAATCTTAAAAGATGCATGTATATCTGTTTATGTTGGGTCCAATAAGTACTCAAGAATGCTTTTCCTATTGAAAGGTTATTTTTCGTTTCATGTGTATTTATTAAACTATTAAAATATGTTTGACAATTAGGTTTGAAATCATGGGAGAGGAAGAAATTGCTTTCAAGATGATACGTACCAATGTTTCTCATGTGGTTGGCCAGTTGGATGACATCAGAAAAAACCCCAGGTACGAATCCTTTTTTCTCTTTCCAGTTGATTATAATTTTTTTTTTAAATTCTAAAAATAAATATGACTTGCAAGGGAACAAGCAGGAGTGAGGAGAAGGGAGTGACTTATTTCAGTTTGGAGTAAGTGGAGAAGCTCCCCGATAAAAGGACGTAGTTGTTCGGCTGAGCTGGCACAGAGAGCCCTGGGTTCAGTTGTTGGCTCCCCACGGAGGCCCCGCCCAGACCGCTAAGAGGTGGGTGGCAGCGGCTGTAGAGCCAAGTAGGCAGGGTCAGGGGGGCCCGTATACAGTGGTACACTCATTTCTTAAAAGGGTCCTCCTGAGCAGTTGCCATGGCAGCTAGACTGAGTCCCTGATACCTTCCAGGCATGCAGGAGGGGTCAATTAAGTGGGTTCTCTAGCTGCCAGGTTGGGGCAACTCTGGTTCTTTGATGCCCTGGGGCTTCTTAGCTTTCTAAATTTTTTTAAAAATTTTGTTTTAACTTATTTTTGAGACAAGCCCTCACTAACCCGTAATGTCCTGTAATTCAATAGAGATCCGTCTGGGCCTCCTGAATTCTGGGATACAGGCATTGCTTACCATACTTGGCTAATTTTCCTTTGCAACTCTTTCTTTCCCTCTTTTGTAAGGGGTGTGTGTGTGTGTGTGTGTGTGTGTGTGTGTGTGTGTGTGTTTTGTTTGCTTTGCTTTGCTAGCCTCAAACTCAAGAGATCTGCCTGCTTCTGCCCTGCCAGTGCTGAGATTAAGGGCATGTGCCACCACACTGTCCTTTCTGTGAGTTCTTAACTTGCTCCTACATCCTTTTCTTTATTTTTCCAGGAATTGGAAGTTGGACCTGTAGGTTTTATTAGGTTGGTTTGATTATTGTCGTTGTTGTTTTCAAGAGTGTTAGTGTCACGACTGATCGTGATCTTAATGGGACCTCAGCTTGTGACTTTGTCCTACCCTGCCCTTGCCGACCTCACAGCTTGGCTGGAAACACAGAGTTTACACTGCTGGGCACTGGCTCTGTGTGAAGCACCAACAGGAGCACACTACAACAGTCAGGTCTAAAGGACTGTACTCAGAGCTCAGTCATTTGCTCCCCAGCTGTGCAAACTCGTTTATTGAGCACATACACATTTCTGCACTGAATGGATGTCATTCATCGATTCCCACAGTTACACGGATCTTTCGCAATTATCTGCTCTAGCTCTCTTGTTTTACAGGGGAGGAATTTACAAGGAAGTTTTATAAAGTGCTCCTCTTCCAGGGAATGATGTCAGCAAGCCTGCCAACTAGGGGAGCTGGGCACACTGAAATATTCCTGGAACCCAGGTTTCTCACTTCATGAAATCAGGTTCATGTGTGTGATAAGCAATAACTCCCTGTCGTTTCAGGAAGTTTGTTTGTCTGAATGACAACATTGACCACAATCATAAAGATGCCCAGACAGTGAAGGCTGTTCTCAGGGACTTCTATGAATCCATGTTTCCCATACCTTCCCAGTTTGAGCTGCCAAGAGAGTATCGGAACCGTTTTCTTCACATGCATGAGCTGCAGGAATGGTAAACTCTTGTTTTTCATATACATATATTTGTGTGTGTGTGTGTGTGTGTGTGTGTGTGTGTGTGTGTGTGTGTGCACATGCGCTGGTGGTTCTTTATTGTATTATCTGCTATGTAATTTATTTGGAAAAATAGAGTCAGAATTTTCATTCTATTAAATATTTAAAATACCCTTATTGGCATTTCAAGAGATTTGAAAAAGATGTAACTGGGGTTTTTTTTTTTTTCAGTTTTACTGCATGAAGCTTCATTTAATCAATTTTCAGCTGATCAATATCTAAGTGAACAGCACTGGCAGGGAAATCTTGTTGTGCAGGGCAAAATGATAGGCATGTGAAATCAGCATGGGCTGACCAGACTTCTGGGCAAGCTTTCAGAACCAGTGGAAACTTCGGAGATAATGTCTGAAAGATTTAGAACTTAGAGGCAAAGGGGAGGGAGGACCAGGGAGGGGGATAACATTTGAAATGTAAGTAAATAATATATTAATTTAAAAACTATCTGCTGTAGTTGGGAAGGATGCGACGAGAAGTTAAAATTGACACGGGAGATCATACACTGTACCCCACCATTTCAGCCGTATGGCTCAGAGGCATTTATGCCGTGCAGCCTTTGAGCACACATTTCTCCATCACTTTACCCTCTGCCCCTGGTGACCATTTATTTGTCCTCTCTCTGAGTTTGCTTGTTCTGAATATTGCTTATGTAAGGACTTGTGCCATCTGACCTCATGTTTCTGACTTCTTCCCCATTAGGAGAATTGTTTGTTCTCTTAATGGCAAGACTCAAACCCTGGGTCTTGTACATGCTAGGCAAGCACTTTCCGACCAAGATACACACCAAGCCCTGGATTTTTAAAGACAGGGTTTTATTACATAGCTCATTCTGGTCTAGAATTCTCTTTGCAGCCCAAACTGGTCTGCAACTTGAGATCTGATCTTGACCTCTGCCTCATAAGTGCTGGGAGTAATTTGCTCACACTAAAGTAGGTGGCAGGCGGTAGACCAAGCCTGACTCATGTTCACACATTCTAGTACCTTCTGTAGCTGTTCTGTGTGCTTTTGTTTTTTTTATTCACTGTCATGTGGCAGGCAACTTTATCTCTGAATTTATGAAAGCGTTTAACCCTTCGCCTGCCTCCCTGGGTCGGGTGCTGGGATCCAAGGATGGAACATGCAGTGCTGTCTTTGAGGTTGCCTTCTGTCGGGGTGAGGGGCGTCAGAGAATATGTTAGGTGGGGCAGTAAGGTTTCCGAGGATATTGGTGGACTGGGGATGAGAACAGTGATTCTTTTGGGAAGGTGACACTTGGACTAGATTTTTGTCCTTATGAAACATACCTCTCACCCCAAAGGGAATAAAAGCTCACTCTTGGGCCAAATGAGAGTGATTGTGGCCTGGGAGATAAATTCAGGTTTCCCAATAATATGTTCCTCTATGCAAAGGTTTTGTGACGTTTCTGTACTCATAAAACAAAACAAAACAAAAAGATAAATAAAAGTACCTTAAAAACGAAGTGGTAGGAACAATCAGGTTAGCAGCTGTCTGCAGAAATCAGCTCTCATGTCAAAAGTACCTGAGTTTATTCTGGAGCCAAATAAGAGTGCCCATACCCTGGGGACAGAGATTGAAGTTGCCCCCGATTCTGTGTTCCAATGCAATAATAGTTAGACGATGTTTTCTGTAATAACAGAACATAGAGAGTCATAAATTAAGGTACTTTTAAAATGCATTGCTGGGAACACTAGATTGGTGGTTAAAATGTCTGCTGTAGGCTTTGGTGCTGTCTGTTGGCCTTCATGGGAATGCCGAAAGCGGTGCTCAGTTGAAAGAGCCTGGTGGGTGCGGCTGGATAACTGAGTCTTCTCGCTGCCCTGCCTGTTCATTCTCACAAGGAGAAGCTTCTCACCGTGTTCAGCATCCCCGAGCTTCCAAGTGTTAACCCCGCCCCCCAGTCCAGTTTCTATCTTCAGCGGCACAGTTGAGTAAGTGACAGGCTTAAGAGCAGTTTGAGCGCTTCTCCGAGGCACCTCCTAGGAGTTGGCTGCGTCAAGATGAAGCTGAGTCTCTCCTTTGCAGCCACCTGCTGTCAGAAGCTCAGAGTGGGTGATGAACGAAGCTGCATACTCTCTATGGGAAGCTGTAAAAGTATTCAGTACATTAATACAGCGGCTGTTCCTCTTCATCCTAGCTAGTCCCCCAATAACGACACAGAGAGACCAAGATTTATTTTCAACTTCAAGTACAATAACTAGGCATCATAACTCTATTCTAATCCTCTGACCTAATCTGCCACCTCCCAGCCAAAATCCCCAGGAAACTTGTGTTTTTGTATTGGTCTGGCCTTCTGGGCTTCAGGCGTGTTCTATGTTGATGTCTCTCCAGACCCTTCCTCTTGAAGAATCCTCTTCCTCCCCTCTCTCTCCCCTCCCCCGCCTGGCGGAAGTTCTGCCCTGTTCTCTCTATTGCCTAGTTAGGGGCTTTTCCAGCTTTTATATCGACAAGGCAGCATTGTTTACACAGCTTGAGATGGAGACCTTTTTTTTAAAGACTTATTTATTTCATGTAAAGGTACACTATCACTGTCCTCAGACACACCAGAAGAGGGCATCAGATCCCATTACAGATGGTTGTGAGCCTATGTGGTTGCTGGGATTTGAACTCATGACCTCTGGAAGAGCAGTCAGTGCTCTTAACCGCTGAGCCATCTCTCCAGCCGAGACGGAGGCTCCCGACATCAGACGTTGCCGTGTCTGGATGGCAACAAGATGCGAGGGCAGAGAAATCACTGTTTGAGTAACACAAGGATAAACTTTACACTGTGCACAATAACGTATGCCTACACAACTGCTTCTCCCATAGGCCATGGCAACGTGTGCTTGTCATGAAGTCAGGGACATTCTTGTCATAGAACAAGAACTGGAGAGAGGAAGTACCATTCTGATCAGGACTCATTGTGGGTGCCAACTGGAGTGTTCTCAATTTGGTTATTGCAAAGGAAGAAAGAAGAAAGAAAAGAAAGAGTAATTCCTGCACTGAGCCTGCAGGGTCTGAAGGCTTTCAGTCTCTCTGAACAAAGTTCCTGCCAATATGTTGTCAGAAAGCCCTTAACAAAGAAGCTAAGAAGCTCAGAACCAAAGCGCCCAAAGACTCTGTCTAGTCACTCCGTGTGTCCTGAAACACAGATGCTGGTGTATTGCTCTGAGGAATCAGTGCGCTAAGGAAAACAAGGAGGTGCTCCCCTGCCCCCCCCCCCCACTGTCTCAGCTTCTTGAGTGCAGGATACGTTCAGCATTTTTTACATTTATATCAGATGTCTTTGTTAGTATACATAATAACATGCCTTGTTCTGTTCCCCGGCTCTCCTTCCCTGTCTCCCTGCCTTCTCGGTCCTCTTTCCCCCTTGAGCATCCCTTATTCCCTCACGATATGTGTATTCCCTTAGCTTCTATCCCCCACCTGACCCTGTAGGAGTTTCTCTTTTCCTCTCATGGTGACGTTTTAGGTTCTCAGTCTGCCTGCACACAGGAATGCAGAGGAAAATCCACGCATGAG
Organism: Micromys minutus; assembly: GCF_963924665.1. Taxonomy (NCBI): domain Eukaryota; kingdom Metazoa; phylum Chordata; class Mammalia; order Rodentia; family Muridae; genus Micromys; species Micromys minutus. The sequence goes on along the minus strand of NC_137957.1, from coordinate 42,828,628 downwards.
AGAAAACGTGCGGTATTTGTCTTTTGAGTCTGGCCATTTTCCTGAGCATTTCCGGCATCCACTCTCTCGAGTACATCACAGTTTCATTCTTCCTTATGGCTCAGGAAATCCCTCGTGAATATGAGCCATATCTCCTTTATGCCTTCACTTGTTGACGGACTTCTATGCTGCTTCTGTGTCTTAGTCACTGTGACTAGTGCAGCTGTGAGCACGGCTGTGGCGGGGACCTCTGAAGCCCACATGCATCCCGGATGACCCTGCACACGGGAGAGTCCACAGAGCTGTCTGGGTGTGCTCACAGATGTTAGAAACACACAAATAACCATGTGCGGAAAAATAGGCCTTAAACTGGAGAGACGTCCCTTCCCAAAGAGCTATGAGGACCGGGACGAGGCAAAAACCCAAATGTAGTTACTAGTTTGTCTTTGAAACCACACGTCAGGCATTTTTACTGAATGTTCTTCACGGCACTCATCTCTTTATCCCCAGTTCTTGGCAACTCCAGGTCCCCTTCATTCTCCCCTCAGAAGGTCACTTTTGCTTGATATTTTTTCTTCTCACCCTAAAACAGCCCCTCATTCTTCGCCAGGTAAAAACGGACTGTGTGTCTTGCTTGTCTGTCTGTCCTTCAGTCTCCATAATCACCCTGCCTGTATGCCGCGGTTCATCTGCAGTCCTGTTAGGGTTTGACAGGCTAACCTCATTTCCAGAGTGGCCCCAGGTCCTGTCAGCCGTCTTCCTGTGACCCTGCTCTTCCCAGAGCTTTGTTGGCTCTTCGGGACTCTGGGCGGCCGGGGCCCCTCTGCCACGGTCATTTCTGACTTCTCAGCCGGAAGCGCCACTTCTCACTCAAGGCTAAGGGAAAGTGTGACGAGGCTGCTCCTCTCTCTGGGGGTTTCTATAAGACCTTATTTTGATGACGCATGTTTCTATCCACCTGAATGATGGCATGTCAGTGACTCCCCAAGTTTCCAAACACTTTCAGGCAGAAACGTTGGTTCATCCCCTCTATGTCCACAGCGATTTTGTTTTTTTCTGAAATAAATTAATGAAAATGAACAAACAAAATTAAATGTTATTTTTAAGGTCTACAAGTACTTTTGAAACAGAGGAAGCTTACTACCTGAAGTAAAGTACTTATTATAAGATAATAGATCTGAACTCATGTTAGAAATGTCTATTTTATTAATATTTTAGGGTCGACTGGATAGATCTTTTTGCTTCACAGTATGCACAGTGTGTTTTTTGTAAAGATCAGTGAGTAACTTCTGTTTCTGAACAGGAGAGCGTATCGAGACAAGCTGAAGTTTTGGACGCACTGCGTACTGGCAACATTAATTATATTTACTGTATTCTCATTTTTTGCTGAACAGGTAAGTTTTCTATGTTTCTCATGGCCTTTTAGAAATGATAGAAACTCACACCCACAGTCCTGTGGAGAATCCTACTTCTTGGGATGTTTGAGGATAGCCTGGGCTACTTAGAGATTGTATTGAAAATCTGTATCACCAGCCTCCCTTCCCACAGGGAGGAAAAAGAAGGAAAGGTAAGGGAAGTCGGTGTAAACAGAACATTTAAATTTATCCTATTGGCACATCACTCTGTGTCAGCGTGTCCAACACGTCCAGTCATGAAGTGCTCAGCCATCAGCTTATAGCCCCGTGTCAGTGTGTGCAGTATGTCCAGCGAACTTTTATTCATTTTTGTCTTCCTTTTTATTTTTGTGGACTTCAAACCATACCTAGAAGGTCTGTTTCCAACCCAAATTATGCCTAGCACCATTCTCTGGTACGAGTTTTCTTCCTTTTTTTTTTCTTAGAGAAGCCAGTATCTCCTCGGGTGCTTGTGGTCCTGTGTGTCCCTGGACACACACTGGCACTCTCCTGCTTACATCCCTTTGAACTGTCCTTTGTCCCTCCTCCTCAGTCATCAGCCTCTCCCTTCTGTCCACCTGGGTGTGCATTCAATTTCCTAATGAGGGCCCAGGAATGGGTGACATAGTAATAATAATACAGAAGTGACAAGAACCTTCACTGAACTGCAGAGGTGAAATACTGTGAAGGAAAAGATGGAAGGGGAGGAAAGGGGGTTCAAGCCTAGGGCGGGGCAGTGGGGGTAGAGCTGCCATTTGTCACACCCAGGAAACACACACTGGTAAGGAAGATGTAAATACACATCGAGAGGACGGGACAATGTGGTAGCTGGACCTTCATGTGCTACCCAAGTATCTAGACCATTCCCGATCTCCATTACCGTGTTCTTGTAGGGGAAAAAAAATAAACTTAGAAAAGAACTTCAAATAACAAAAAAACTACAAAACAAAATTTAGCAACCTTCTCTCAGCTGTTTCTAGATGAAGGAGAGGGACTTAGCTAAAACAAACCACTGGGAGTGTTGTAAGCTGCGTGAAGGCCGAGCCTTCTCTTGTGTCATTTGTCCCAGGAGCAAGGAGCTAGAAGGTTGGGAAGGAAGGACAGGGGGTTCCCGTCCATGCCTCTCCAGCACCTTGATCTCATACCAAATCAGTGTCCATCCTTCTCCCGCCCCTTACCACCCTCACAGACAACCTTCAACCTTGGCCTTACTCAGTGGGATACTCAAAAGGCCCAACCAGCCTCTACTTGAAGGGATGGACTGGGCTGGTCCTGTGTAGACGGGGAGAGGAAAGATAAAGTCAACAGCAGAATCCAGATGGAAACCGGAGAGAGATACACTTGGGTTTTTCCTCATAGCAGCTTCACAATGGCAGTTAGGGTTTCCATTTACCACAGCACATGTAACTGTGTTTCTGAGAGAAGAAGTATTTATTCAGGTTCCAAACAAATTCACAAATGAACTTTAAATGCATTTCTTATTACTTGTTTATTTTTATGTGTGTGGGTGTTTCACCAGCATGTGTTTCTGTACACCATGTATGTGCAGTGCCAGAGGAGGCCAGGGGAGGGCATCAGATTACCCAGAGCAGGACCCAGCCACAACATAGGAGCTAGACATCAAACCCAGGTCCTCTACAAGAACAGCCAGGATTCTTAACGCTGAGCTGTCTCTGTCTCCAGCCCCTGAAATGGATGTTTCTCATTGCAACCCAGTCCTAACCATTGTCTCTATTTTCAAATGCCTGTTAAGTGTAGAAAAATATACCAAGAGGATTTTAATGTATTTTTTTAACTGTCTTACAAAAGAGAATCTATTCAAACCAGAATTTGTGTTCTAATGATTAAACAAAGGCAGTCCAATCAAATAAAACTGGACAAAGATCTTGGAAGTAAATACCCTTAGCATTGGCTATGTAAAATTGGTCATTATCGATCTTCAAAAAAATGAATTGCAGGCCAACATAAGTTTAATCTTGCATGTCTGTGAGCACACACGGAAGACTATGTATGGCCCAAAGCAGAACTCGAAGGAAGTTTTTGGTTTTGTTTTTTTCTTATTGCTTTGTGTCCTTGCTATTGTTGTATCAGACTGTGGCAGTGATCGAGAATGGGCAGGTCACAGAAGAAAAGCTCCTTTGCTAACTAACAGTCTGTCATGAATTCTGGAAACCAATCTTTAATTTCTGTCCTCCATCACGTAGATAATTGCTCTGAAGAGGAAGCTGTTCCCCAGGAGGAGGACGCACAAGGAAGCTAGTCCAGACCGGATCAGGGTGTAGAAGATCTTCATTTGACAGTCACCTACCTCAGCATCTGTGAACATCCCCCTCCTCGCCACCACAGCGGTGTCCCTATGATGTGATGTGGCCCAGAGGCAGCCTCCTGGGGAGAAGGGACAGCATACAGACCGTGTTCTTCTGCGACGTGAAGCTAGCCCGCTAATCTGGAATTCCTCAGCACACTAAGAACTTGTGTCTATAGCTTGTGCAGCTTATACTTCTAAAGGATTTGCTGACGGACCTCTCAGCTTGTTGATAAACCCTCCTTGACAAGGTGCCGGTTTCTTCCCCCCATTACTGCAGACTGAGAAGCCAGGCCGGCCATCTTGAAAGCAAATGCGGAGGGAGCCCAGTCTTTGCATTCCAAAGCCATCGCCTAACTTCTCCTCGCTTCTCTCCCCCTTTGATTCATTTGTCCTTAAAACAACAAGTGGCTACTAAGTCATTCTCACTTCTGAAAATAACGAATCAGGATGTCAAAACATGTTTGTATAGATCTTATTTAAATAATGTAGAACAATTGCTTCAGCATATCTAAATTATTGATTTTATTAACATTCAAGTGGTCTTGGATCACTATTAACTACTGAAGAGCTCGAGATGAAAGTGCTTTGAGCTTGCTTAACTCATTCCCCAGGGAAACTGTGATGCCGAGTGCAGGTCTGGTTGCAAAGGGCTAGTGTCTGGTAGCAGTGCCGCTCGCTCACCGCATGTGATCATGTCAGAAATGTACATACGCAAACAAAAGTGCCTCACTTCAGAAAGGAGTAGTGCTGACGTCACCAGCACGTGACTGGTGTCTGGCGGGAAATCCATCCTACCTTCCAGTGCTAACCCTGCTTGCTTTATACAGAGCAGGGGCCAGCCAGCTTCTGCAAAAGAAAGGTAAATAACTTGACACGCATCCATCTTTGTCAAACAGTCTTCTTTGCTTAAATTTGTTGTTGTTACTGTTTTGGGGGATTTATTTTATCATTTGGCTGTTTTCCAAGACAAGGATTCTCTGTGTAGCCCTGGCTGTTGGGTAATTCACTTTAAAGACCAGGCTGGACTTGAACTTGGAGATCCACCTGCCTCTACCAACACTACCCAGCTTTTTTTTTTTTTTTTTTTTTTTCATTTTTCTTTTTGTAAACAACCCAGTTAAAAAAGACAAAAATCTGCTTTAGTTTGCAGCTATGCAAAAGCAGGCCTCAGCCAGACTTGTTCCCCTGGGCCATTTGTTGACTGACTGGAAAATCATTTTCAACAGGTGGGTAAGCAAACCCTGACATGAGCCACGCCCATTATGACATTATGCAGTGGTTTAGTGGAGATGCCCTCAATCATGATCTCAGTGGTACTCCTCCGAAATGGCACACATTTTTGTAATGAGAACTTGAAATGTAAATACTGTGTCTGTGCTATAAATTTTATGTATATCAAAAATTGAAGTCTCATAAAAAAACACATTTATTGAAACTTTGAGTTTATTGTTAGTATTTTGTCTGCATGTACCATACATATGCCTGGTGTTTTTGGAGACCAGATGAGGGTTTTAGATCCCCTAGAACTGGAGTTGCAGATGGTTGGGAGCCACCATCTAGGCTCTAGGGATTAAACCCAGATCCTCTGGAAGAGTAGCCTGTACTCTTAATCACTGAGTCACCTCTCCAGCCCTGTGCTTTGAGCTGTAAGTCTTTGAAGATTGGGGTTACTGTTGTCCAGATTGAACAGTCAATTGAATGGCTGTCAGTGTGGGTGTGCTTGGCTCTTAGGCTCTGCAGTGAACATTATTGAGTGTGAAGTAATGTAAGGTTAGATATGACATGCTGGAGAATGTTGCTTTATGGGGGTGGGGATAGATTCTGAATGGAATTTGTCAAAAAAAAAATAGTAAGGGCTATCTGGGTATTATTTAAAAGCTGAGATTTTATTTTGGGGAAGTTATTTAATGGACCTTTGGGAGTAATATAGGTTTTTGCAGTTGGATGAACTGAACCTAGTGAGAAGCTTGGTAATAGAGTGGGTAATTAAATACAAACATTTGTAGAATCATTATCTAATGATTCAGCAAGTTATTGGGACAGGATTTGATAAGCACTTAATAGCCAAAGACTTTAAAAGCTTATAAAAACTCTTCAGGTGCAATTCCATAACAGGTCAGAATGTGTCTTAAGTCAACTTGTGATACTAAATTAAAGCACAACATGCTTGTAATCTCTGCATGCTATAAGGAATATAACCGAGGATGGGTAATTTATGAAGAACAGAAATGCATTTTCCAGTCATTCTAGGGGTTGAGAAGTCTAGTGTCAAGGCGCAGGCGAGGTCCAGTTGTCTGGGGAGGGCTGCTCTGCTTCCAGTTGACAACTTGAATGCCATGACCCCCTAGGAGTGAAATGATACCTTATGCTGACAGGGAAGGAGGTAGAAAGACAAAAGGACAGATTCTTTTCATCAGGTTCACAATTGGTCATGTCACCAAGGTTCCTGTCCTCTCAACAACATGGCATAGCTGATTAAATTCCACAGAAATCCACCTGCCTCCTGTGTGCAGGCAGGGGTTAAAGGTGAGCGCCACCACAGCCACCTTATATCGTGTGTGCCAGTATACATTGTGTGAGGCATATGCACACCACAGCATACCTTCTGAAGTCAGAAAACCACTTGGTAGGAGTCAGTTCTCTCCTTGAGACATGGATCCCAGGAAACATGGGTCAGGCTTGGCAGCTTGTGCCTTTACCTGTTGAGCAAACTCACCAGCCCTGTCAGTGTGTTTGTCCTGACTGCCATGGTGATGCCAATCTATCCCAGAGTTCTGAAGGATACAGGTAGAAGATAGTAAGTTCAAGGTCTACCCAAGCTACTTAGCCAAGAGAGAAGAATGTGAGGGAATGCATATCCCAGATCTGATGATGTAAGAGGTTTCCTGTAAGCTGAACTGTTCTTCTGCCCCCCTGGTTCAAAGTCCAGCCCCAACTTAAAATTCAGTTCTCACTATTAAGTGGCAGCCAGCTTTCCTACTCAAGCCTCCATGAGTTCATTCTTCAGCACTGAAACGTGCTTGGATTGCAAGTGACAGATGAGCCCCAAGCGTCCTTTAGAAGAGGCTTACCTGAGACCTACCTGTGTGATACATAATAGCATGCACTTGCCAAGGCCTAGAATCTTCCAAGAGGCAAGTCTCTGGGCACAGATGCTAGGTATCATCTAGGTCAGGTGAACCAGTGGGAATATCCATCTTCCATGTGGACAGCACCTTTGTGGCAGCCCAGCTATAAGGAAGTCCGAGGGGAAAGCACTCTTGCCAACTTGCAGTAGCCTCTGTCAGGGAGCAGATCCACCTTGTTGACAGCCCCCTCACTGATGCCACTGCTGCCCTCCTTTGCTGGTACCCAGACCCAGCTTCTTCGGACTTCCAATGTAGATGAAGACCATTGGCTCTCCAGGAATCCCCCAGGCTTTGAGTGCCACAGTGGAACAGCCACAACACCCAGCCTCGTGGACTGAGAAGCTTCCAGAAGGCTGCTGCGGAGACATACAAAAAAAATACAACTTTTATATATTTATAATCCTTTAAAGCTCTAGATCTGGGCGGGTATCTACCCTCTAAGCTATTAGCGTCTACTTTCCCGTTGTTATCATAACCCCCCCGAAGTGTAACTTGCCATCTGGGTTGGTCTTAACTCCAATTGGCCAGCCCTCATGGCCAGGTTTTCATAAGCTTGTCTTGTCCTCTCTCCACCTTCTCCTCATGGTGTGTTTTCAGACCCCAGGCTCAGGAACCCAAACTCTGCCTATCTCTCTTTTGCCCACTTATAGGCCAGAGGCACCTTTAGTCACCAATCAGGGATAACTTTAGGGGCAAGGTCACAAAGCATCTCTTTGTGTGCAGAGTCTCTTGTTCCTGGGGTCCACCAGGCCTTGGGAGCCAGTATTTAGCAGAAGTCCAAACCAAAACACAGAGCAGATGGTATAAGCCAATCCAACAAACCCCCCTCTAATATATATTCATTCCTCCAATGGTCTTCCTCTCAAGACCCTTGATGACTGCCCTGCCAGGACTGTTGCTCAGCTCTGTCCATCCCTGACTTGCTTTCCCTATCAGTCCAGTCCCCAGAATGAAGGCATTCCTCCTAAATCACATCCCTCAGAGAGGCCAGAAAGTTCCCCTCTGGTCTAGTATATAGAACATTCTGATTGGGAACAAATACACTGATTAGCTTGCTCTAGGCTCTGTCTACTTCTGGCCTCAGATATAGAGCCTTTCACCCAAAGGAGGCTCACAGAGTCAACGAGGGAGCTGCCCTCCTATGAAGCTGCCTGTATAAGGAAGACCAAGTTGCTAGATTGCCCAACTTGAAGGCAGTCTAAGAGACTGCTGTCTCGTGAACTCTCTTCAAGAATGTATAACTTAACAGCCAGCCTGCCTTGTCTCCATCCCATCCTCCCATCAGATCCCAATTCAGGATGGTCCTTGAACCAGGGGTGAAGAAAGTCTGAAATGTACCCATACAAGACAATTTGGAGGAAGTAACAGTGAGAAAAGAACTGAGGAAAGCAATGTGTGACACCTTTGGAGGAGGAGGAGCTAGCAAAAACACTGCAAAGGTTCCAGCAGAGGGGAGTGGAAGGTAAGAGGTGTATGGAAAAATATCAAGGCCTGTATTAGAGACGGAATGAAAGAGAAACATCCGGGTGGTTGATGCTGTTGGTTATAGATGCATGAATATACGAAGCATTTTAAACTAAGCAAGATTTCTATATATTGCAGTAAAACCGTAAGGAGATGCAGAATGGGTGGGTGGGTTATATAGAGAGCACCAGCAATCCTACCTGTGCCCAAAGACCTGCAATGAGACTCCTCTCCTCACAAGGAACTGATTGCTCCACTGTTTAAAGCCATTTGGTTTTTTTTTCTTTTTCCTTCTTTTTTTTTTTTTTTTTTTTTTTTTTGGAGGGGGGATGGAGAGGGTAAATAGGACACGTACAGAGTCTCAGAAAGAGCCTGGAGGCTTTAGGCTCAGAAATAGCTTGGAGGCTTTAGTCCCCTTAAGGCTTCAGTTGGGACTTTGATGTGAATGAGCCAGAGACTAACTGAGGCATCCCAGCCAAGAGCTTGCATACTCCCAACCTTGTAAACAACTCTGCGGAGATGAGCTGCAAATGGAGGCTCACAGAATTCTGAGCAAATGCAACAATGGCCTTTCCTTCAGGCTAAGTTTTAGAGGGGTCTGTTGCGTAGCAATAGCTAAGTTGTAGGAGCTGAAAGATAGCAGAAAGAATGCTCACGAAGCGTAATTGGAAGCCCGTATGAAATATCTTTCTGTGTGAACTGGCCTGGATGCCTGCCCATCAGCAGATGACTGGATAAAGAAAATGAGGTCCATATACATACTGGAATTTTATTCAGCTGCAATAAAGAATGAAACTGTGCTATTTGCAATAAAACGGAAGGGACTGGGAATCGTGTTAAGTGAAATATGCCACATAGTGATAGTACATCTTTTCTCTCATACGCAGAATCTAGATTTCAAGTGAGTCTATAGGGCTGGAGAGGTGATTCAGTGATTGAGAATATGCACTGTTTTCGAAATGTTTCCAGCCAGTTCCCAGCACACAGAGTGGCAGACAACTGCCTATGACTGTCGTGATTTTATAAAAGCTAGGCAGATGTGGTGGCTCGTGCCTATATAGCCGGGGTACTGGTGGCCGAGCAGGAAGACTGCTGCAAGCTAGTGAGTTTTAGGCCAGCTGGGACTTCAAAGTGAGACATGGGTTCAAACGAATAAAATAAAAACCTGTTTCTTCTGCTGCTCTTTGGCATTATGTTGGATGATTTAGCCAATGAGATTTAGCACAGGAAAAAAGAGATATGAGGATTAGAAAAATATAAGATGGTCTTTACAGTAACATCAGAATGCACCTGAAGGACAGGAGAGATGGCATAAGGGGTTGTCTCCTGCCAAGTCTGAGGGTCTGAGTTTGATAACTGAACCCACACAGGGAAATGAGAAGCCAGCTCCTGCAGGTTATCCTTTGATCTCCTTAGTGTTCCCCATAAGCATGTGTGTGTGTGCACGCACACATACACACACAATTTAAGAAAATATGCTTGGGATACTGTAGAACAAACTTAGCCAAATATGAGAAAATTCTGCGTGTGGGCTATAAAAGCAGCATTAAAAAGAGAACTCCCAAAAGCTGAAGCCCAGTAGGTGTGGCCCCTTGTCTCCCCAAAGCTGACATGTTCTGCCACCAGGAGGCCAAAATGCACCAAGTGTCAGTGCATACTTGGCGGGCCTTCAAGATGCGCACAACCCCAGGGACTTAGAAATCCTGAAGTTGGCAACAATGGATGTGAGGACTCCAGATGTTTGCTTTTACATGATGCTTAATGAAACTGTTTGGTCCAAGAACGCAGAAGGGTGAAGTTTGACCTCATAGACCTTCATAGACTGTAATAACTCATAAGCAAACAAATACAAGTGTGGGTTAGAATAAAGCTCTGATAACCAGTTATAAAGCCATCCAAAATACAAACAAGACATTTTCAACGCCTGTACTTAGAACAGCACATGATGCTTTTCTTTTTTCTTTTAAATCTTTTTTACAAAGATTTATTTATTTATTTAATGTATGTGAGTACACTTTTGCTGTCCTCAGACAAACCAGAAGAGGGCACCAGATCTCACTATAAATGGTTGTGAGTCACCATGTGGTTGCTGGGAATTGAACTCAGAACCTCTGGAAGAACAGTGTTCTTAACCATTGAGCATCCCCACATGATGCTTTTCTAAAAGGGATTTTTAAAGAAAATTTTAATGTACGCATTACAGAAAACAACACAAGAAGCCAAAACCAATATCATCCAGTCACAAGCAGGTCAGCTGATGTGTCTGCCTGGATCCTGTGTTTCTGTGCAGTTAGGTGATTGAGCCCATACAGAATGTGTCATGCCTGCCCACACAGTGGGAAAGTGTACCAGCTAAAAACCCCATGCTACTTGAATATTTTTATAACCAACAATACACTGTGTCATCTCTGTCTGTCGGAAAAAATTGTTCTCCTCTCTTCCTTGATAATTTTATATCAACTTGACACAGGCCAGAGTCATCTGGGAAAAGGTAGCCTCACTTGAGAAAATGCTTCCATAAGAGATATTTAGAAATAAACAAACAACCACCGCCACCAACAACAACAAAAAAAAACTGCGAGGAATAACAAGAACAAGCATATTAGGACTGTCAACTTCTCGACCATTTCTATCACTTTTTGAAACCAAGGATGGGGTCGGAATCCCAACCTCTGTATCTCTGTCTTCAGTGAAGCAGCTGCAGGTATAGTAAGTTACTCTGGTTCACGACACTCCAGGCTTCTGTAGTATCTGCCACTGCAGCTTTCCTCAATCTCTCCTCCACAGTCAGACCAAGGAGACACACATGGAAGGCTGTTGAGATCGTTTCATGTCCCCCTTCTCCCACGTGTGTGGGTGTAGCTGTTTGTAAGATAATACGACATGTGTGTCCATAGCCAACCTAGGGCCCACCCCAAGTTTGTGTTTCAGAGAACTTATTTATTTCTTGTGTCTGGGCCTGTGTAGGCACTAGGCCACACTTCCTGAAAAAATGAAATCTAAACAAAACAAAACCAACCAATAAACCAAACAAACGAGTTGTCTGTCTGTCTGTCTGTCTTTCTGTCAGGGCTACACAGAGAAACACCATCTCAAATAAACCAAAACTAACACTGCCTGGCATACAGAAGGAGTTCCAGAATGATTAGCTATTTTTATCCTTTATTATGCATTTTAATTTTTTTTAAAAAAATTTAAATTAGTGCTTGACATGGGAGGTTCCCAGCCCATTGTAGGTGATGCTATCCCTGGGCAAGTGGTTCTGGGTTCTATATTAAAAAACAAAATAAAACAAAAACAAGCTAAGCAGAGCATGTCTTTAATCCCAGCTCTCGGGAGGCAGAGGCAGGTAGATCTCTGAGTTGGAGGCCTGTCTACAGAGCCAGTTTCAGGACAGCCAGGGTATCCTACGCAGGCTGATCAAGTCACAGGGAACAAGCCAGTAAGCAGCATCCCTCCACAGACATCAGCTCCTGCCTTCAGGTTTTCTCCCTGTCTAAGCTCCTGTATTGGTTTCTTCTTTAAGTACTATAGATGTGAAAGCAGAAGCCAAATAAACCTTTTCCTTCCCAACTTGCTTTCAGTCATGATCTTTCATCATAGCAATAGTGACCCAAACTAAGACAGAAGCCAAAACAAAACAAACAAAGGCCTGGCAGCAGACCCTTTAGAAATGCTGGTGGAGTTGATATTAAATCCCTACTAGTGTCAGGGGTTGGCTCTCTCACGTGGGATGAGTCTCAGGCTGGGACACTTCTCTCTGTTCTCTTTATTTGGGGTTAGCCATTTTCTCTGTCCCCACTCCATCTTTATCCCTGCACATCGTGTGGGTTAGATCAATTTTGAGTTGAAGGTTTTGTGGGCGGACTGATGTCCCCCCTCTCTCCTTTGGAAGTCCTGTCTGGCTACAGAGGTGACCACTTCAATCTCTACCCCCCCCACCTTGTAGGAATTTCAGCCAGGCTCACCCCCATAGGCTCCCTGTATCCTCCCCGATCCTGGCCTCCAGCTAGTCCCAGAGATGCCCCCACCGTACACACTGATTTCCATTCTTACTCCTAGCCCTCTTTGGTGCCCCACCCCAGCCCCAAACCCGATCACCATCCCTCTTTCCTTCCTTATCCCCTCTCCTGCCCTCTCTCCATCCCCAATGACTATTTGTGCATCCTTCCTTGCGACCTCATTATCCGGTTTTTTTGGGTCTGTGGATTTTAGCAATGTTATCCTTCACTTCTTGGCTAATGTCCACTTATCAGTGACTACATACTATACATGTTTTTCTGGCTCTGGGCTACCACCCTCGGGATGATATACTCGGGTTCCATCCATTTGCCTGCGAAACTGACACTGTTAACGATACTCTGCTATGCTTGCAGATAGGAACCTAGCAATAACTGTCTTCACAGAGGCTTCATACAGCAGCGGATGGGAGGCATCTGCAGAGACGCACGGCCAGAGCACGGGAATCTTGTGGAGAGTGGGAGAATAGAGGTGAGGAAGCTGGAGGGGTCAGGAACACCACAAGAAGACCCACAGAGTCAACTAATCTGGGCCCACGAGGTCTCATTCAGGGCCACCAACCCGAAGCCACCAACCCGGAACGTATAGGAACTGAACCTAGGCCACCTATACATCTGCAGCAGATGTGTTTGTCCTTCATGTGGGTCCCCTAACAAGTGGAGCAGGGGCTGTCTTGGTCTCTGTTCCTGGCCATTGGACCCTCTTCCCCTAACTGGACTGCCTGGTTGGTCCTCAGTGGGAGACGATGTGTCTAGTTCTGCTGGGACTAGATGTCCCAGAATAAGATGATACCCAAGGGGAGGGGCTAACGAGAGGAGGGGTTTGTAAGGGTGGGACTGGGAGGAGCGGAGATCGGGATATAAAGTGAATAAAAATATAAATATTGGAGAAAAAGGACCGCTGATTTAAGTGAAAACAAACACAAAATGAACCTGTGAACCTATGGCAAAGGTTCTCAGGAGAGCCTCAGTTCCAGCACACTGGTAGTCTGGACTTCTGAGCCTCCCTCTGCCCCTCCACTGCCGGCATATGGGCGTGTCTTGACTCTCAGCGTCCAGACGTAGTCGCCTAACAACTCCATGCGCCAAAGGAACCTTTTCTGTAGTTCTAATACATTCATTCAATAGCTATACTTTTTTTTTTTTTTTTTTTTTTTGAACCATACACTGTCACAACATGGTCAATTTAGGAAAGGTCTGCTATTCTCCTCCGAACAATATGTCACATTAATTTTAACAAAGGCTTACTGACAGTGTGGTACTTTACTACTTATAAAATATGTCAGGCACTTCAGCCCATCTAGAAAGATACTGGCAACAAGTACTGAGCATTGTCAAATTCACACACACATACAGAGAGGAGTGAGGAAAGAAGAGAAATGCACATGTAATGTTGAAATATTTTTTAATGTCTGCTTCACACGACCCGTCTAGTTCCAAACGTTTTCTTTTTTCACTACACTATAGCTGTCTTCAGAAGAGGGCATCAGGTCTCATTACAGATAGTTGTGAGTCACCATGTGGTTGCTGGAATTTGAACTCAGAACTGCTGGCAGAGCAGTCAGTGCTCTTAACCACTGAGCCATCTCTCCAGCCCACTCCAGATCTTTTCTGCTCAGCCTTCTACCAGCACAAAAAATATGTCTTTACAAGCGTCACTCCTGAGGTCATAAAAGCAGCCTAAACAAGTCTTCCTTAAGACATGCCTCTGGATTTTAAAAAGATGACACATGCCTAGATTTAGCTGAAGGTTTGGTTTCAGTGGTTCTCAGCCTTCCTAACACTGCCACCCTTTAATACAGTTCCTCATGCTGTGGTGACCCTCAGACATACAATTATTTTGTTGCCACTTCATAACTGTAACCTAAGGGATGACACCCAAAATTGCTGGTTTTCAGATTACATGTGCACACACGTGCCAGAATACCCATGTGCACAACACACAAATGCATGCATGGGTACACACACACACACACACACACACACACACACATACACACACACCACAAATGCATAAGATTGACAGGACTCAACTCTCTCTAATTCAGTCTATAAATCAGTGGCACCCTTCCCACATCAAAGAAAATAGCAAGGCTGGTTTTGTTTGTTTCGAGTGGGTCTAGGTAAACCTATTGAAAATTTGGGAAATGAAAAGTCAAGCATCCTCAGGATGTGTCTTAGGAAGGAACAAGGTGTAAGACTTGCTGTACCAGGAACTGAAAGTTCGCTAAGGTTGAAGCAATGAAAATCGTGGTTTGCAAGCAGGGACACAGGGAAATCTGCCAGTTGATCAACAGGAAGAGGAAACTCAAATTTGGGAAACATACTTTGATTTGATCATGGCATGCTGTATAGTATACATGTGTCACATTATCACTCTACATCCCATAAATGTAGGGTAAAGGGCCAAGACATTTGACATGACTCCAAGCCTGAGACCAAGGCCAAAACAAACAAACAAACAAACAAACAAAATCAACAAAAAGAAAAAAAGTACAACAACAAAACTCCACCAATTCTCTGAGCATGAAATCCCACTAATGACTGAGCTTCAAGATCAGCTCACAAAATCCCACCAACCCCAGAGCTTGCCTGGAGATTAGGCCAGATAATGCTCCAATCCCAGGCCACCCTGGAAAGCACTCCCATCTCAAGAAGTCCCAGGTAAACCTGCCTTCCACTCAGTTCCCTGCTCTTTCTCACCATAGCAGAAGCAGCCACCTTCCTGGATTGTCCCTCCCAATAAATCTCTTGTGTGAGGTTTGTTGTGTGGTGTGACTTTGTGGTACGTCTTGGATCTCCACGGCCAGGATACCTTCCTCAGCAGGGCTGTAACACAGCACTGGGGAAGTCTCCCCTGCCTGAGCAGAGGAGAGCTGTTCCACTTGCTTTGGGGAATGCCTTTTCCCTCAGAGCTGTATGACAGACATATACAGTTGTTCCAGCAAGATTTTTCTTGACATATAGCTAAGAGGTAGTTGATATATGACACAGCTGATAGAAACACACTTCAAAAAACTTTTATTCTTCTCTCATATATTACGTTATGAAGGCCATTCCTCCCCCTCCTCCCCTCCTCCTCTCCCCCTTCCACTCCTCCTCCTCTCACATTCACATTTCTGTGCACACACTTCTTAATAAATTATGAGACAGTTTCCATAGAAAAGGTAATATTTTTTCTTAAAGATTTTAAATATCAAAATATTTAAAAATATTTAATTAAAATATTAAAAAAATATTTTTAAAAAACCTAAAAACTCATGGAACTTTTAATGATTAGCATTCAAAGTAATGATAATTTTTATATGAAAATGAACCCAGATACAAAACATAGATGAAAAGCTACCAAAAAAATTTTTATAGACTCAGTTCTAGTGAATGTTCTAGCATAAATCTTGAGTTTATATGACAATCCTAGCTATCTATAATAATAGTGGTTCTTATAGTAATAATGAATTAAAAGGTGAGCTGCAGAATATTATATAAAATGTTGAACATATTTTATTATTGAACTGCTCAGACATACAGAAAAGTATGGTGCATTGCTATATTAAAGACCATGTCTATGTGTTATCAAAACTCAGAAACTGTAAATCGGTCGTGGTTTACTTCTATAATCCCAACATTTAGAAAGCGGTGGCAAGACTACCATGCCTTTGAAGCCAGCCTGCGTTAGAGTGAGACCCTGTATCAGAAAACAACAAAGAATCAAACAAAGACATCAGAAAATGGAAGATGGGTAATTTACAGTTTCTATATAGGTGTGAATGAGGAACCGTGGGCAAAGACAGGAGATCAGGTGGGCTGGGAGAGCCAGGAACGAAAAGCTGAAAAGTAGCGGTCGTGATGTGTCTGTCATGGAAGTGCCCCGCCCACCGTGCCGCTGCCGTTGGCTACCACGTGAAAACAGGCATGGAGCATGTGCCAAGGGGGCGGGGCTACTACGTAAGCGAGTGTACCCATAGCATTCAGCCAATCAGCAGAGAGCTTGGCCAAGGCCAGGCTGTATTTTCTCCCGCCCAAAAGCCAGGTTTCCTCAGATGCTTCGAGGCTGCGGAGACGAAGACGTCGACTGCTCACCAGAGCAGCTGAAGTAAGGAGCCGGGTAGTGACAGCTTAGGCCTCGGGAAGAGGAGGAGTCCTGCCAGGGAGGAAGGCGCCTCAGCAAGTCAGGCCTGACTGCCTCACCGAGGGTGGGTCACCAACCTTGGCCGGTGGGGGCAGGCAGGGGCTGAGGGACTGGAGTTTAGGCCGAGGGAGTTGAGGGTCGGGCCGAGGGAGTTGAGGGTCCGGCCGAGGAAGTTGAGGGTCCGGCCGAGGAAGTTGAGGGTCCGGTCGAGGGAGTTGAGGGTCCGGCCGAGGGAGTTGAGGGCCCTGCTGAGGGAGTTGGGGGTCCGGCCGAGGGAGTTGAGGGTCCGGCCGAGGGAGTTGAGGGCCCTGCTGAGGGAGTTGGGGGTCCGGCCGAGGGAGTTGAGGGTCCGGCCGAGGGAGTTGAGGGCCCTGCCGAGGGAGTTGAGGGTCCGGCCGAGGAAGTTGGGGGTCCGGTCGAGGGAGTTTAGGGTCCGGCCGAGGGAGTTGGGGGTCAGGCCGAGGGAGTTGAGGGCCCTGCCGAGGGAGTTGGGGGTCCGGTCGAGGGAGTTTAGGGTCCGGCCGAGGGAGTTGGGGGTCAGGCCGAGGGAGTTGAGGGCCCTGCCGAGGGAGTTGAGGGTCCGGCCGAGGGAGTTGGGGGTCCGGTCGAGGGAGTTTAGGGTCCGGCCGAGGGAGTTGGGGGTCAGGCCGAGGAAGTTGAGGGCCCTGCCGAGGAAGTTGGGGGTCTGGCTGAGGGAGTTGAGGGCCCTGCCGAGGGAGTTGGGGGTCCGGCCGAGGGAGTTGGGGGTCCGGTCGAGGGAGTTTAGGGTCCGGCCGAGGGAGTTGGGGGTCAGGCCGAGGAAGTTGAGGGCCCTGCCGAGGAAGTTGGGGGTCTGGCTGAGGGAGTTGAGGGCCCTGCCGAGGGAGTTGGGGGTCCGGCCGAGGGAGTTGGGGGTCCGGTCGAGGGAGTTGGGGGTCAGGCCGAGGGAGTTGAGGGCCCTGCCGAGGGAGTTGAAGGGTCCGGCCGAGGGAGTTGGGGGTCCGGTCGAGGGAGTTGGGGGTCGAGCCGAGGGAGCTGGGGGTCTGGGAAAGGAAGTTGGGGTTTGGGCTGACTGGAGTTGGAGTTGGTCAGGGCCCTGGGAACTAGGGGTGGGGCAAGGGAGCTAGCTGTCAGAGCCTAAGGAATTGGAGTAGTGGGCTAAGAAAATTAGGAGACAGGATCTAGGATTTAGGGTCTAGGGAACTAGGAGTCATTGGCTTAAGAAACAGGAATAGGGAGTTAGGGGTCATGGCTGAGAGAATTAGGGTCGGGGCTTAGGGAAGTAGGGGTCAGGATCTAGGGAGTTAGGTTCAGGCTGAGGGAATTAAAGGTCAAGGCCTAAGGAAGTTAATAGGGAATTAGGGGTCAAGGGTTAAGGGAATCTGGAGGAGGAACATTGGGAATTAGGGATGGCAGCCTAGGGGATTAGGTGGGCCTAGAAAATAAGGATTTGGGAGCAGGGAATTAAGGGCTTGCACTAGAGATTTGGGGATTTTTGCTGTTTTTGTTTTAAACAAGCAAACATCTAAAGATGGTTCCTGGTGGAAGAAAGCATTCTGGGAAATCTGGGAAGCCACCATTGGTTGATCAGCCTAAAAAAGCTTTTGACTTTGAGAAAGAAAATAAAGATCTGTCTGGTTCAGAAGAAGATGTTGCTGATGGTAAATATGTAATGTTGGGTACTAACAATGTTCTAGAGTACATTTATTTTGAACTTACTACACTTAAACTGAATTAAGAAAGCATTTCCACATAACTTTCTTTCTTTTTTTTTTAGATTTATTTATGAGTACTGTTATCTGCAGAGGGCATTAGATCCCATTATAGATGGTTTTTGAGCCACCATGTGGCTCCTGGGAATTGAACTCAGGACCTCTGGAAGAACTGCCAGGCTCTTAAACTCTGAGCCATCTCTTTAGCACCCATACTTTGTTTCTTATGAGATCTCCCTATCTCAGTAGCACAGTTGTAACACTTCAAAGAGTATTCTTTATCTTTGTAGTTCCAACATGTTAGTAAACAGTACATGACCATACTTGAAATTTTGCTTCTAAAAAATGGGTCCTGAATTGTGATATAAATTAATTTTCCTGAAAAAAAAAAACATTTATCTGCTTTTAAAATTTGTTACAAAAATTTGTTACAAAATCCTGAAAGGACTGAAAATAGATTTCATTACCAAAATAGCATATTTAATGTCACAATTTATTTTGTCAATATAGAAAAGACTCCAGTAATTGATAAACATGGAAAGAAAAGATCTGCAGGAGCAATTGAAGATGTGGGGTAAGATGTTATTAAAAAAAGTACTTGAGGGTGAGCATGTGCACGTGTGTATATGTATTCGTGCATGCATGCATGCATGCATGCGTGCATGTGTCACATGCACAATGAGTACTTTGTATGGAGGTTGAATGTCAAGTGTTTATGCTTGCAGAGAAAACATTTAACTAACTGAACTATTTCACTAAGCCCCACAGATGTTTTCTTTGCTCAGTAAAGTACTTTAAGAAAAGTTTACTTTAGTTTATCTAGTGAGTGGTGATATAAAATACTCATCATGTGGCATTTCTCCCAAAACAAGTATATTGTAAATCTATAATTTTTTTTGCTTTATTTTTAAATGATGTTGGGCTTTGAGCATATTGGGCAAATGTTTCACCACTGAAATATACTCCTGGTCTTAATTTTTTAACTGTTAATTTTTCACAGAGGTGAAGTACAGAATATGCTGGAAAAATTTGGAGGTATGTTTTTGGGAGACATATTTTAAAAAATTATATAAAATGGTATAATAATTGTATAATAGAAAATGAGGTCACTATGTGAATATTAATACTTTGTTTTTATCTATAGGGTTTTGCATAAATATGATTTAGTGTCATAGATTTTCTTTCTTAACCTTTTCATGATATTAAGGATTTTAGAAAAATAGAAGGGGAAAGTTTTTTAACTTCTTTATATTCACAGAAAAGTGATTATATATATATGCATGCCTTTAATCCCAGCATTTTGGAGGCAGAGGCTGGCAGATCTCTGAGTTCTAAGCCAATTTGGTCTACAAAGTGAGTCCAGAACAGCCAGGGCTACACTGAGGATCCTGCCTCAAAACAAAAACAAGAAACAATAACAATGAAAAAGAACTATTATTATTTTTATAGTAATAAATGCATGTAACTGAAAGTAAAAAGACTTTAGACAGTAAAAAAATGTATAACCAGAGCCAAAGACCTTAAGTGTTAAATACTGGTTTTTATGAGTTTAATTAGAAGACAGAACTCTGCTTATTTGCTTCTTTTTGAGACAGGAACTTGCTAGTCTGTCTAGGTTGACCTTAAACTGTGTATCTCTTCAAACTTGTGGGTGCTGAGATTACAGGTACCAGTTATCTTGACTAGATTAGAAGAATATACTTTTTTTAAACATTTCAGGAGGGGGGTGAGTAGTATGCCATGGTGCATGAGTGGAGAGAAGATGGCTTATTGGAGTCAGTGTCTCCTCTTACCATATGGATGGATCCTGGGGATAATACTCAAATTGTCAGGCTTTGCTACAAACACCTTTACTTGTTGAGCCAAATACTCAACCATCCCCCAAATACTCTTTTAGAAAGAACAGTTGTTTCTATAGGCATTATTCATACCATCATGTCTTTATAAGAATTGCTCTATTTTGGTAGTAACAAACTGCTTGCTTTATAAATTTACTTTAAATCCTGAAAATACAAAATATATAATATAGTTACATCATAGTCACTAATAGGTAACTTATGGTAAAATATATGTATAGCAAACAGTGAGGTATTAAATTTTTAATAAACAGCCATATTTATTAGTGATAAAAATGCCCTATACAAATCACTGTGAACTGGGCTTGGCAGCACACACCCAGCTCTTGGATAGCAGAGGCAAGAGGGTCTCTGAATTTGATGTTAACCTGATCTCCATGGTGAGTTCCAGACTAGAGAGGGCTATGCCATGAAACCTCACTTCAACAAAACAAAACAACAACAACAAAAAACTAAAAGAAAAAAGTCCTCCATTAAAATATTATAAAGTATTCCCAGATGCCTTATTTAGATATTTCCCTAGATTTTTTTATAAAAAATGTTTAATATTATTGGTTTTAAAATTTTTACTAATAATCTTTTTTGATTTTTTTAAATTTAGTATTTCTGATAATGAGTTCTAAAGTTCTAACAATTACACCAAGTATGGTCTATCAAATGGAGGATATACTATAAATTTAGAAATATTTAACCTTTATTACTGTTTGTTCATAAGTCTGGCCTTGATCCTTTATTTTTATTATCATTAAATTTACATTTTACCTCAGTTATAAAAATAAGAATTGAGATAAGTTTGGGTATTTTATGTATTCTAAAATATCTAGGACTAGTGTTTCAGAATTCAGCCATTTTTGGATTTTGTAATATTTGCATAGATTTTACTGGCTAACCTGCCTCAGTCTGAAAATCCAAACTTCTAAGTGTTCTAAAATACAAAGCATTGGTGTTATTTTAAATTATAATATCTTAATTAAAATTTTATGATTTGTATGTGATGTATATGTGTGAGTGTGGGTCTTCTATTACGTGTGTAATAGTATGCCTGTACAGGTCAGAGGATACTTTTGGAAGTTGTCTCTCCTCTTCCACTGCGGAAGATGTTATCTTTCAGGGCTTGGTAATCCCCCTTCCACCATGGATTCTTGGGATCAACCTTAGGCTGTCAGGCTATGGCAAGCGTTTAAGTGTATTTGTGATAGTTATGTTTCCTGACTGGCCTGAAACTCACGATGCAGACCAGGCTGGCCTAAAATTCACAGAGTTCTGCCTTCCAAGTGCTGGGATTAAAGGCATGTGACAATAAGGCCCAGAACAATTTTTTTTCTTCTGCTGAACTCCTTAGTCCCTAAATTTAACTTTAAATCTCCTTGATATTATTGAATGAATCCATAATTATATTACTTGACTATGTCAACATTAAACTTCAATTTTTATTTTCAATATAGCTGACATCAACAAAGCTCTTATTGCCAAGAGGAAAAGAATAGAAATGTATACCAAAGCTTCTTTCAAAGCCAGTAACCAGAAAATTGAGCAAATTTGGAAAACACAACAAGAGGAAATGTAAGGTTTTCAGAGAACTACATCTTTATCATTTCTTAGTATGTCCTGGTGCAAATTACCTACAGAAAATAAGTATCATCTGCTTATTAGAGTCTCTAGTAAAAATGTTTGGCTTTTATTTTTTTCTTAATCAAGTAGTCCTATAACCACATGCCTTCATAGAATTGAGATGTTTCTCAGAAGTCAGTGGAGATTGCTTTTTTTTCCCTCCGTTTAAATAACTTGAAGGCTATTGATCTATATTCATTGTGGAAATATAGTACTTGAATAAAAGAAGTAAATGTCATAGAAACTACTATTTGATAACTGAAAATATAGAAAAAATGTTTTATATCATAATTAATTTACATATTTTAATCAACTTGACTATTACTTTGTACTAAAAATCTTTACCATGTCAAAATGGGGGAGGCAGCCTAAGTGAAATAATTTGCTTATCAGAACTATATTCAGTAGGAAAAGTGAAAAATTCCTTGGAGATTAAAAGTAAGTTTTCTGGAAAATATAAAATAAAACTTCCTTAGTGTCAAGAGCTAAAGCATGTGAAAAGACATCTGTTAGGAAAAAATACCAAAATCAATGTAAGTTTTTAAATTTTCTTATCAAAGTACTTAAACAATTATTTCTTTTTTACAGCATAAGATATAAGAATTAAATTTGTCTTAAATGTTCTTTTCACACTGGTATGAAATTTGACAGGATTCATTAATTTTTACAGACAGAAGCTTAACAATGAATATTCTCAGCAATTTATGAGTGTGTTGCAGCAGTGGGAACTGGATATGCAGAAATTTGAGGAACAAGGAGAAAAACTAACTGTTAGTATCACAACTGACTTTATAATTAGTCTATTAAAACTAAGCCTCAGCAGAAGTAAAGAACATAGTCTTATATTATGTCCATAGAACTAAGACAAGTTTTATTACCCATTGTCATGTTTTGCTATTGTCAAATGATAAACCACAGAAATATAAGCACATACAATATTAATATTCTTAAAAGCATTGGTCTTCTTAAGGATATCAACTAATATTCTTGGAATTTTAAGTAACAGAAACTTGTCACTGGATAAAAGAATTACTAGTTTATATAAAAGAATTTGTAGATAAATTAGCTTTAGACATAATGCAGTCGATGGAGGGTAGGGAAAGTTTGCTTATTATAGTGTCAACTGAGCTCTGCTGCTAGGCCTCCATGAATGTACTAAGTTAATTCTCCCAGTTCTAGACTTACTACAAATTTAGTGACTGTACAGACTGAGATTATCTTTCTGAATATTTTTGGCAGAAAATTTATGTGAGTGTAACTTAATTAATCTAGTTCGTATCATTTGCTCATTCCTAGCAAATGACTGTAGACATAACATGGCTTACCTTGTACTTCCTCGTTCCCTTCCACCACCAAGACTACCCCCACCCCCACCCCGAGTGCTAGGGACCGAATCTAGACACTTTGTGCAGCCTACTAAAACATGCTATCATTGAGCTATAGCCTCCACCCAGAATATGGTTTACTTTAAATTATCCAGATTGTATTATTTCTCTATCTCCACTGATATTGGAAGGTAACCCCACTCATTCTGTTTAGAGAAAGGTTTGTAGTGTTGGCTGACTTTGAACTCAGAGTTCTACCTACTTTTGCCTCCCAAGTGCATGTTTATGTACTGACAGGAATTATGAGGAACAAACTTATTTCTGGTATTGCAGATTAAACCGAGGCCCACAAAACTGTTCTACCACTACACTATGTTCTCCTTTTTAACCTTTCATTTTGAGATAAGAATTCAAGATACCCAGACTAGTCTTGTACTAGGTAGGATTTTAACTTTTGGCCTCCTGTCTCCACCTTAAAAGAAGCTAGGGGTTATATGCCTGCAGCTCCATGTCTAGCTACAGAGAGAATTTTAATAGTAACAGAAGGGGGGCACTGCTGAATTCTTGAGAATGGAAAAGACAAGAAGTTGGACTGAGTATGGTTATCCTTAGAAACAAGAGGAATAGAGTATATGAGTATGAATACAAACAGATATAGGTGGTGGTAGATGTATATGATAATAAAAAACTGTTCTCTCTGGATTCTATTTGATTTGGTAGGATCATCACGTAGTGAAGAGTAATACCATCATGTGGAGTAACGAGATGAGTTTTACAAGATAGGGATTTATAAAGCTAAGTAAATGTGACAGTCAGAAGGCAACAAAATGTATATGCAAAGGAGTGTTGTGCAACTTAATGTGGGAATTGCAGTAAAAGGAAGAATGCAGTGTTTAGTCCTGAACTAAGATTGAACTATACTATAGTACTAAAGAGTTAGCCAGAGGCAGGCAGAGTTGAATATATGGTATACTAGAGAAACCATATGTACAGTGATTAGAGCCTGGTTATAGAAACATATTTGGAATCAAATTCTGCTTCTGCTTGAACAATAGTTAGCTATGAAACAACAGGTAATTTCCTGTTATGTTTCAGTTTCCTCTACTTTGGATATGACTGATGAATATCTAAATTGAGTTTTAAGGGACTTAAGTACTTAAGGGACTCAAAATATTTAATATTAACATGCAATTAACATATTTTGTTATTACATAAAATACTATAGAAAGGTTATATTATGCCATTTATAATGGAAAAGTCTCTATGAGGATGTGAGTGAATGGATTAAGGGTACTATAAGACAAAGGCACTTGTGGAGAATAGATTAAGGAGCCAGAAAACATCTGTGTAATTCATCGAAATTACTAAGAATAAGATAGTCTTGGGCTAGGGATGTACATCATTGGTAGACTTTAGTGTGCACAAAGCTTTGAGCTTGATCCCCATCACTACATAAACCAGTGTATTTTTCACTTTCCACAAACTCAGTAAATAAACCATATCTTTAATCCCAGCATTTGAGAGTTAGAGGCAAAGGGATCTAGCACTTCAAGGTCATTTTTGACTACACAGTAAATTTAAGGCCAGCTTAGACCCTGTCTCAAAGCCTTGAAAACTGAGATTTCATATTCAGTCTTTTATAATGATATACTCCTTTAATCCAGGCTGTTTAGGAGGCTGAGGTAGGAAGAGTTCCAAGTATGGCTGTACAACACTGGAACCTAGACTCAAAAAACAAAACAAAACAAAAAAAAAAAAACTGAAATTTGAGGCTAGAGCAATGGCTCATATACAAAGAGTTCTTATTGATTTTATAGATGACCCAGGTTTGGTTCTCTGCACTCAAATGACAGCTCATAATTGCCTGTAGCTCCAGTTTCAGGGGATCCAACACCCTTATACTCAGGCACACAAAACATTTTTTAAATGTATATATACCCTTTGACTGATAGGATTATTATAGTGCATGTTAGTGGTGAAAAGTACTTAAGCTTAGTCATAATAGTTGTTAAAATACTAGTTATTAACCTTAAACTATGACTTTTAGTTTAATGTGTAATTACTTTTTGCTGAATTTAATAATGACTGCAATAGAGCTAGGCTTTTGCCTACCATGCATGAAGTCCACTATAAAAAAATACTTTTACCAAATAATTATCACTTTTTTTAATGTTTATAGAATCTTTTCCGACAACAACAAAAGATTTTTCAGCAGTCTAGAATTGTTCAGAGCCAAAGAATGAAAGCAATCAAACAGATACATGAGCAGTTCATAAAGGTGAGTTATACACAGTAACATGTTTTTGTTTTATTTTGGGTCTCCTTTGTTTTTGTTTAAAACAAGACTCACTATATTGCCTGGCTGACCTAGAGCTTGCTATGTAGACTGGGCTGTGTCAAACTCACAGAGATTCTTTTGCCTTTTCCTCCCAAGTACACCTGGTGTTAAAGATGTGTGCCACCACATCCAGGTAACCTTATGTTCGTTAATATTGTATATGAGTGTTTTTTTTTAAACGACTTTAAAGTGTTTTTATATGTATGTCTGTACACCATGTATATGCCTACTGCACACAGAGGTCAGAAAAGGGTAATAGATCCTTTAAAACTAAAGTTACAGATGGTTGTAACCTTCCATGTAGGTGCTGGAAATCAAACCTAAGTCCTCTATAAGAACAAGTATTCTTAACCACTGAGCCATTTCCTGCCCCTAACATATATATACTTATAAACCATAATTTAAGGATTTTTTTTGCAAATTCATGGGAAATGTTTTCATTTTTTAAATTTCTATTTTGAATTGTTTGTGACCAAAGTAATAAATATGTCTGTAAAGATCTATGGTCCTATGAAGATTATTCAAGACAGTAAATGGTAAAGTAGGAATTTTACCTTAAAAAGTTCTTATATAGTTAGTCCATACTTTATTAAATAACACCTTTTAACCATTGTATTTTTTAACTGAAAATAGTAAGTCTGTAAATTATTTCTGCAGTTTTTCATCCCAGTATTCCCGGTGTATTTTTAATAGGAAGCACCCACTGGAGTTATTTTCTCATTTTCAAATGTATCATAGGTCTTTTCTGACATATTAGCTTTTAGAATTATTCCAGTGACCACATTGACTTTATATACCAACTTATATATGAGAGGAGTTATCCAAAATTTATTACAGTTGAGGATTAATTAAGACTTTGTAAGTTGAGAATTATCTCTTAACCCATATGCTTACTAAAAAGCTGTTCCCTAATAGTAAGTAATATTAAAGATAAATATGAACAGAAAAGTTAATTAAGTATTTCCAAGAGACCTTGTCAGCTTGCTCTAATGTTCCTTCAGAACAATTTAATTATGACTTGTACTTGAAAAGATTTCTCTAAATATTATTAATGTTATAATTTGGTAGAAATGTCAATATAATTTTAAGTCCTCTATATCTGGGGTTTTGTTGTATATTTTTTGAGAAGAGTTTCTCTGTGTAGCCCTGGCTGTCTTGGAACTTATTCTGTAGAACAGGCTGGCCATGAACTTAGAGATCTGTCTGCCTCTGCCTCCTGAGTGCTGGGATTAAAGCCCTACTCTTTATATTCTTATAAAAGATAAGAAATGTTATTAAATTCTAGAATTCTTACCTCTACAGGGGTTCATTTCTCTAGGCTGTTTAATACATTTGTTCATTCTTTTGCTTGTACTATTTTACTTTCTCATCACATTTTGTCCTATTAAAACTCTTCACTGATTTCTCTTTACTTCAGACCACTCTTTGACTCTGACCTATAATCTTAATAAATCATCTCTTACCTGAAAATGTGCCTATGGTCATCCCTTCTAAATTTTTAGTTGTACAAACTATACATGCACACTACTCCAAACTATCTACATAATGGCTTTCTCTGAATCCATAGACTTACGTAGTTCCATCCTTTGGTTATACTATTCCTCTAGAATATCTTAAGTTCCCTTTTAATTAATGAAATAGAATAATTTTATTAACTAAACAGGAATTATTTATATGTTCCACTAGATAGCTATAGGAGTTGCATTTCCATTCTTATAAAGTTAGGTTGTTTACATAATTTATCTGATTGGAAAAAAAAACACTCGTGTATTTTTTTTTTTTTTTTTTTTTTTTTAGTTCTCCACAGAACAGTATTTTCTACATAATAGGCAATAGAATACCGTATATTTGGTGGATGAGTACTAATTTTTTAAAAAGTGTTTAGCTAGGTGTTATGACACATTTCTCTAAACCTGAGACAGTATTAGGGAGTTTGAGGTGAGCCTCGCCTGTATTATGAGACTTTGTCTTGAAAAACAAAATACTAGGGCAGAGTTCAATCTATGGGACCCATATACTAGGAGAAAACCTAGTACCCACTAGTTGTCCGCTATATATAATCAGTTATATGTGTGACTCATACACACATACACTAAATGGATGAAAATATAAAATTTTTAAAAGTCTAATAATTTTCTTTTAACGACTTTATACTATATTTTATTCCTTTTTGTGAGTTTAAGTCACACCGACTCTTAGTCACAATAAGTAGATTATACCCAGATGTCTTAAAAAACTTAGTAGAGGGCCTGGAGAGATGTTTCAGTGGTTAAGAGCACTGACTACTTTTCCAGAGGTCCTGAGTTCAATTCCCAGCAACTACATGGTGGCTCACAACCATCTGAAATAGGATCTGATGTTCTCTTCTGGTGTGTCTGAAAACAGCTACAGTGTTTATAAATTTCATTTTCTTATTCTTTTGAGACAAGATCCTACATTGCCCAGAATAGCCTCAAATTTGCAATTCTCCCATCTTGTTTAGTTCCCTTCCCCATTTTTTTCATCACCTTGACCTTAGTTCATTAAGCGATTGTTTTGGACAATAATGTTACTGTTTTATTTTAATTGTATTTGATTAATGAGTGATATATTTACTTGTTTATAGTGGGAAATTTGGTCTATATGAGTTACTTAGAATATTGGGATAATGAGCATTTTCTGAATAATGAAAATATTTTTACCTTTGAAGATTTTACAATTTAGAACCTCTGGTTAAAGTTACAGTTTATAACTAAAGGGGCTTTTTTGTGTTTTAGAATTTGGAAGATGTGGAGAAGAATAATGATAATCTATTTACTGGCACCCAAAGTGAACTTAAAAAAGAAATGGCTATGTTGCAAAAAAAAGTTATGATGGAAACTGTAAGTTCTATTTTAAATTGCAAAGATATGGATTAATGGAGGCACTTAAATGTTTTATTTGTTGAAAATTTTATAACATTTAACTAAAAATTAAACATGTTTCATATCTCCTTTCATGAAACAGCAGCAGCAAGAGATGGCAAATGTTCGAAAGTCTCTTCAATCCATGTTATTCTGATGAGTCTTTGAAGAAAGAACTTGAACCTATGTAATATGATACAATTAAAACATTAGCTAAAAGGCATGCCTTTAGTAATTACAGTTTAAACTATAACATCAGTAATTATTAGCTTGTTTAAGTAGAAGATTTTTGTTACTGTTAACTTCTAAATAAACTTAAACAACTGTAGAATAAGTAGCAGCTATTCCACTGTATCAAGCTTTCAGGTTTTGTTTGTTTGTTTGTTTTAATAGTTGTTCTCTCCACTATTGTGTCAATAAAGATTTAAATTTATGTTCTGGTTTCAGTGTATCTCTTAACACTCCCAAGGTACAAAGTTCCAAATATAGATGGTTCTGGGTTTTTTATTTCTAAGATAAGAGTCTAACCCTCTTGCCCAGATTAGTTTCAAACTTTTAAGAGTAAGAGATCTTTCTTTATACCTCAGCCTCCCAAGTAGCAGGAACAAATACAAGCCACCACTGGTGGTTTACACTGTTATCCTTTAAGGAAAAAATCCTAGAGAATTTGTTGTGTGTATAACTTCATATGTCTACTAAAATAATAGATTGCCAATTCAAAGAAAAGAGAGTCTACTATATAGTTTATTAAAAGAACTCAAGCTTATATTTTGAAATAAATCGTGAATGCTAAAATAATTAAAACACCTGAAAAAGTTTCTAAATATTAGCTTTAATACATAGATTTATGAGTAATTTCATTTCTTCAAGTTTATCAAGATACCATTTAATTGATGATTGAGAGCATTATCACAAACACAGCTAAAGTTATTTATGATTTAAGTACTTCATATCTGTCTTCAAATATGAATTTCCTAGGTATGTTTTCCATTGTAACGTCCAGTAAATGTTCTGAAGTTTGATTTCATATTCATTTCTAAGCATGAAAAACAAATTCATGTTGAATTGTTTCAACATTTCTTTGAAGTCACTTGAGCTTTCTAGTTTTGCTGAAATTGGATCCAACGAATCATTCAGAATAAAACATACCCATTAGAAGGAAAACTATCTTTTTAAATTTTGTTCTATAACCCACCTTTTAAAGATTTCAAACAAGTCTATATAATACTCTTTATTGTCTAGGAAGACAATTACCCTTCTACTATTAGCTTTGACATTAAAAGGATAGCCCAATTCCTTTTTATTTGGGGTGGAAGGGGTGTGCGTTGCTAGTAGATCAAGCCAGGGCCTCATCCATGCTAAGCATTTTACTCTTCCACTTAGCTATGTCTGCAACATGGACTATAAACCTTAAGCATCATTCACACCTTTAAGATCTTTGAGAATCTTACCCAGGAGTTAGAGATGCAAAGATACGTTATAGTGTTTTCTCTATTCACATATTTTTACCTTTTGAGAAGCATACACTTTTCTTGCTTGGGTTACTTAAAATATATGTTTACTCTGTCTGATTCTTTCATTATATGGTATATAGCCTATGGAAATTTTGTATGAAATCAGAAATAAGGTCATATGGGTCATAAGGTCTGAAGAGTGTTAAGGTAATTGTAGTATTTATAAAGAGAATCTTTGGTATTTTCAACTGAGAATAGAAAAGATAATCAGTACCTAATGTACCTAGTGTTGAATACTGACACTTGTTTATTCCCCCTTTATATCTTTTTTTTTTTGCCATTTTTCCAAGTTACCAATTTCCTATCAATTATTTGAACTACTGTCTTTCTTTAAGGATTTAAGGTTCTTTTTTATCCCCCCCCCCCATGGAAATAAATTTTGTACTTAGATTGTTTAAGGCACAAGTTACCCTCAAAGATTCATGTTATGCTGAATTAATACAACAGAATATCACAACCACTGTTTTAAGTTCTAGATAGTACACTAAAGTATGTATACAACTAGTACATACCTATTTTGAACAGTGGTTAGTACACACAAATTTCACAGTATTTGAAATTGGCTCAATTATAGTATTATCATTAAATACTTAGCATTATGAACTCTTTTCAAGTTTTATCAATCAGATGTCACTGTGACAATGGCTAGAAGTTTTTAAGTTCTGAATATTTGTGTAATCCTTTGGCAATCAAAACCCCAAGTCTAATAGGTGTTTTGTAGATATAGTGCTATTTAGACTTACTGGGGTACAATTTCTTATTGCCCTCGGTATTTAAATTTATTTTTGTTCTTGTTTCTAATGCATATATTATATTACATTGATAACATCTGTGATAAGTCAATGACAAGGGATTCATTACTGATGTAGACATAATGAAAGCTACAGACTTATGTTTTATATCTAAACATAACCTTATAGATAGTATACTAGCCTCCTGCATAGGGGGATATCCTTCATACATGGGTTCCCCTAACTGCTTCTCCTCTTTTCCTTGGGCTACTAGTCAGTCAATATGCTTGTGAACCTGTTCAGGTGCTTGTTGACATGAAGTCTTGAAGATATTTAGATGAAGGTGTCTTGAAATTTGCAGGCACAAAGAACTAAAGTATACCATCATATCAAATGAAGAAACAACCTTTGGAAACAAAACAGAAAATACAAAATGGGTTATGATTTATCTTTTTAAAAAATACAATTAATTTTCTATTAACCCCAACTCCCATCTCAAATGTCCTTAACATTCCTAACCAAAAAAAATACTGTATTTTAGAGTGCATGCCTTTCATGTTTTTTGGTTTTTTAAAAATAGGGTCTGGGATATAAGGTCCTGGTTGGCCTTTTAACTGTGTAGCCCAGGCTGGCCTTTAACTCATTGAACTCCTTTTACCTCAGTTTCTGGAATCACAAGTTTGTGCTCAATGTACAGATGTTCTAGAAATTTATGAAATTTGAATCATAGAGGTAAAAAGTTTAAATGCTTAAAACTTAGGATGACCTAAGGATTCTGATTCTACATTCTTCCAGCTTTCTGTGGCAATAAAGCCACACATTTCCTATATGAAGGGGCTGTTCACATATTTTTATCCCTTTGACATTTAAAAACTTAAAAGGCCTAGGAAAGAAGCTGTAGTTGAGGGAAGCATACATAAAATTCTGTTATATTAAAAAATTAAAGGGTAATATATGAGATTAGAGTCAAATACCTTAAAAAAATAACAGTTCAGAAAAAGCTATTGATTGATGTTGGTCATGAATGGCTCAGTAGAAAGAGAAGCTCACCAAGATGAGCTTCATTCACTTCCTAAAGGAATAGAGGTAAGCTCCCACACCCACTAGTGTATTGGACTCAATGGATTATTTTTTTTACAAGGACAGGAGTTAGGAGGGGTGTTTGTTAGATGGGTCAGGATGGACCTGGGTAGAGTTAGAAGAAGGTGTAGTAATGAATACAATCAATATATATGTGTGTGTGTGTGTGTGTGTGTGTGTGTGTGTGTGTATGAAATTCTCAAAAAGTTTCTTTTTTTAAAGATCCTTACATCAACTTTTCAAGTTATCTTGAGTAATTTCCCATTTAGATTGTTTTCCACAAATGTGATGTTAAATTTAGGTTGTTTTGGAGCCATAAGAATAGGCAGCAAACTAAAAGAAATTAGTTATCAGTTTTCAGAATATTGCTTAAAAACATTCACTACTCATTAGAAAGAACTAAAAAATGTATATCACTACTGGGAATAACAGAACACTAAACAGAATATTAACTAATAGTAGGCTGTTAATTTATTTACTCCAGGAAGTTTAATGTGTAACCTATTGAAGGGTCATTAAATCCTAGTGCTTATGCACAGAACAGAGAACAGATTTTTAAAATACCTGTCTAGCAACAGATGGTTAATGTAAATTAGCAAAAGATTTGCTGTAGACTCTAAACATCCACATATATTACTAGGAAATTGATAAAAGTTAATGAGGGAAATATATGAGCCATAGATAGGGAAAAAATCCATAAATATAGATCTTAATACTATATATATAGTATATATACTATATATGTATATATATAAAGTAAAAGTAAAAAAGTACTTACCATTGCTATCCATAGAACAACATATTCATCTATAAAATTATTAAAGTATTGGTCTAAAAATAAAAGACCTGGCCCAATAAAGACAGTGTCTTGAAGATATAGTTCACTTTTTGTCATGTGAGCTATCTATAAAAAAAAAACAAAATAATTTCACTATTAAATTTTAAATATTTTTGCCCTAATTTTTAGGATACAAGAAAGACATTAATTTACTATTAAGGCAATTACATTTCATTTCACATTTGATAAAGGAATACTTAATATAAATCTTATTTATGAAAGGATAGCTTATTAAAAGTTCTAATCTTTAAGCACCTTGATATCAGAAAGTTATAACTGAGTATTATTGAAAAAGGAATTGAATACACTATTAACTCACAGCTTTACCTGCAGCACAAACAGCTATTTGTTATGCTGCTGACACCATAAAAAAAAAACAATACTTTATAAGAAATTGTTCCCAAATTTGTGGGTGAGGACTATAATATTTATATATCATGAATCTTTTATAAAAAGAATTTCTTACACAATTCACAGACCACATGAAGCTCAAGAAGAAGAAAGACCAAAGTGCAAATGCTTCAGTCTTTCTTAAAAGGGAGAACAAAAATATTCACAGGAAGAAATACAGAGACAAAGTTTGAAGCAGACACTGAAGCAAAGGCCATCCAGAGACTCCCCCACCTGGAAATCCAGACAATATTGTGGATGCCAATGCTGACAGGAGCCTAATATAGGTGTCTCCTGAGAGGCTCTGCCAGATCATGACAAATAGAGAGGCGGATGCTCTCAGCCAACCATTGGACTGAGAACAGGGTTCCCAATAGAGGAATTAGAGAAAAGACTGAAGGAGCTGAAGGGGTCTGCAACCCCCTAAGAACAACAATACCAACAACCAGAGCTCCCAGGGACTAAATCACTATCCAAAGAGTACACACGGACAAACTCATGGTTCCAGCTGCATATGTAGCAGAGGATGGCCTTGCTGGTCATCAATGGGAAGAGAAGCCCTTAGTCCTAAGTCTAAGGCTTGATGCCCCAGTGTAGGGGAATGTCAGGGCAGGGAGGCAGGTGGGGATAGGTGGGTGGGGAGCACCCTCACAGAAGGAAAAGGAGGGGGGATTGGATAGGAGGTTTATGGAGGGGAAACTGGGAAAGGGGATAACATTTGAAATGTAAATTTTTTAAAAAGGGGAGAAGAAAAAAGAATTTCTTACCACCAATTTTTGTGCAACTTTAGCAAAGACACATCCAAACATTAATGTATAAAGGCAAGGGTGTTTTTCAAACACATTTGTTGCAGACTTTTTATAGATCATTATTGCCAGTATAATAATTAGTCCTATGTGGAGTCCAGGTGACAAGACACTAGTGCCCTGAAAGATTAAAAAAAGATTACCACTTGTCATCAAAAGGTAATATAAAGCCTGACTGATAGTAAATGTATAAGACCTGTGAATAAAGAAAAATGATATAGTAATGTACTATATCCCCCCCCCACACACACACACATGTTGAAAAGCCCAAGAAAATTACCAGAATGTGTTTTAACCTTCATTTCTTGGGCATTTTAATCTTATTTTTAGTAAGAAAAAAAAACATGATTCTTTGGAATATAATCTTTCTAAAGTAGAGGAAGCAATCAACTCTGGGGACAAACCATATTTACACAAGGCCATGGTCATGATCATGGGAGCTTGGAAGAGGGTCAGGATAGCAATGGGCCAGGCCCAAGGGATTAATCACTAAAGCGACCTGTCAAATAGACATCTTTCTACCAAGGTGTAAATGTAAACGGAAGGTCAAGAATTCTCAAACTGTTTCAAGCCTTAGTAGCTGGAAGTAATTCCAGGGTGTATGCACCCTTTTGTGGCACAGTCAAACCAAGTCTTGGATATAGGGTGCCAATGCTGCATGCCAAGCAGCTACTTGGAAGTTGCTATAAGACAGAATTGAAGATCTGAATTATAAGACTTTTTAAGACAATTTAGGTATTTTATACTCTCTAAACTGCCATTTTTACACAGTGCTGCGGATATTCATATAAAGTACATTTTTCCCAAGTGTTCTTTGTGTAATAGTAGCTTCTGGTCTAGTGGGTTATTATAGGGGCTGGGAATCTATGATTATTTCTGGGTATGAAGCACCAGCCCCAGCAATGAAACACTTGTTAGCTCCAGGAAGCAAGGTCTCTCAGCCAACAAGATACTCTTGTGGAGGAAGGGAGAAGGATTCAATCAAAAGAGGCCATTTCTGTGGAATTATCCACTGACCAGTGACCCTTTGTTTTCTATGACCTGAGAAGAAGAGGCTATTCTCAGGCTACAGGCAGTCAGAGTTATAGTCCTAGAAAGTTTAACAGTACCTGCTCTCTAGGAGAGTAGACAGGAGAAAAAAATACTGCAAACATTTTTTTTTTTTTTTTTGAGACAGGGTCTTATGTAGCCCAAATTGGCCTCAAATTAATTGTTACTGATCCTTGATCCTGCCACCACCTACCAAATGCTGGTATTATAAGCATGTGCCACTAAGCCTGGCTTTGAACATCTGTTTTGTGCAAAGAACTAGAGAATACAGAACATAGCTAGTATATGGCCTCATTCAAGCTTTCTCAGAATCTTTGGGTTTTACAGAAAATGATATGACACAACAGATACTGATTCAAATTTACATATACATGCTCTAACAATAAACAAAACTGACAATTAGATTTTATATGAACTTTTACTAAGTCAAAGGCCATGAATAATTAAGACTGTCAATTTTTATAAAAGTGTTAAAATAAACTTACTTATCCTGTTGGCTATAAAATACTAAAATCATTGACTAGGAAGTGCTCAATTTAACTCTGGTTTCTTTCTACATATAAATTTATATATTCTAAGTCATTAAACTTTCTTTAGTTTAAATCAACTCTTATCCTAAACAAAATGCTGAAATCCCTTTAGCACTGAGACTTACTGTTTATATGTTTTAAGCTAGAATTAACTCTAAATTATACCCAGGACTGTAAAAAGAGACCCTGCCTCAAAAAAAGTTTTAAACCTTGTTCTAAGTAATAATACTATTTTGTGTGTTTTATATATTATGCTCTTCTCTTTAATTCAATTTAAAAAGTCTGCACCCATCCCAGTGTTTGGGAGGGCCAGGCGTGGGAATGTGAGGCCAGCTTCAACTATGTAATGATATCCTACTTGGTTTGTTTTCTAGTTGATAACCCACTATTTTCAGTTAGAAATCACTTCCTAGCTTAAGTTTTACTTAATTCATATTTCAGACATTTAATTAATAATTATTTCTTGGTATATTCTCTATGTGATATTGAATCTTACCAAATCTAATTTTCTTTATTAGAACTCATTCTGTTCCTGTTATTGCTCTATTTTATTACCCATTGTCAAGCAATATTTATTCTCAAGGACCTAAAGCACTGTACTATACGAAGGTCAGCAGAAAAAAAAAACACCTCAAAAACAGTTTTTACAAGTAGATGAGAACCTGTATATCTAAATGAATTTTATAATTTGGTTTTTTATTTGCTTTTGAATTATAAATGGTACCTTAAAATGTTGAGACTATTAATTATAGAAGACATTTGAAACTGTCTGAGAGAGGCAGTTTACAAGTTATTTGGAAAGTTGAAAATTCTTGTAACTAAAAATACTGTATCTTCTGTTTATTACTCTTAATAATTAAATCTTATTCTAGCTAGGGGTGAGAAGTGTGAGGCTGGCCTGGTCTACACAACAAGCTTCAGGGCTCTCAGATCTACTGAGTGAGACCTTGTCTCCCCAAAACAAACAAGCAAACAAACAAAAAAAAAAAAAAAAAAAACAAAACCTAAAATTAACCTTGTTTTAAATCAATAAACGCTTCAAGGACAGAAATTTTGAGTCATAGAACCAAAGAAATTAGAGAATGCTATGGTTTAAAGTCATTCTTAAAAGCCATTTTAACAGTTTTGCAAAAACTAACATCATCTGTATAAGTACTACCCTCTTATGACCAACTATCTTGGAGATAATAAAAATGTACATATCAAAAGTGTCAGAAACTGTTTTCTTTTGGCTCAAAAGTCCCAACTTTTTAAAACAAATATAAATAAATCCACAAATTATGATAGCATACACAAACTAGAAAAAAAATAGACAGCATATGTACTCTGGAAATGAAGTTAAAATTTAAATTCCAAATTATCAGACTAGTTCCTTAACTAGTTTTAATTTCAGTAAAATTTCAATAAAATGTATAAGTCATAAACTAATTCATCTATGAAACCTTTGGCCTTTGGAATCAATCCAGAACTAAGCTCAATTCTCCTCGCTGCTGGTTTGGTCCAGGCTCAAAATGAACGCAGATGGCAGGGGTAAGGCTTACGGTTACTATGTGCAATTATAAAACACTCAAAGAAGAATGTATTAAGTCTAAACTGTTTTAAAAATGCTTTTGTCTAAAACAAACTCTTCAAGATAATTGCTTTCTTTGTCCACTCTTGAGTTTTGAGGCATTTGTCTATCTTTGTCCCGTGTTTCTATTGAAAGGTGATGAGAGTAATGTCTTACTGCAATAGTAGATCCATTCTTGCCAACACCACCATGAAGGATCACATGGAAATAATTTGAACAGGAAAATATTAATCCACCTACAACTCCAAGAACCGGAAAGATCTTCAGTTTTATTTCTAGAAGAGGCATCTTTGGGGGTAGAGGAAACAAGCAAACCGTTAACACAACAGAATTCTCTTCCTATTAAACAGAAAGAAGCAGGACATGATTGTGTACAACAGGCTACCCTGTTCCACAAAACCAAACCTGAGAGCCTACAATATGAACAGGAACTTTTCCGACACTGCTTTCTTTACTAACTGAAAAATTAATCCACCAAACCAGTTCAGTTTGTTTATAGGATTGTAATCAAAGAGTTAGTTTTGCAAGGCTTTAGCTGACTTAAACATGAGAAAGCACTGTTTACTGGAATTTACTAGCTTCTAAAAGGCAGCATCAGAGAAAAGGCAGACACCATGGTCGGCACTGTACATGTGGTAAAAACCATGTGTGTGCATGCAGAAAGACTGTAGTTAAGACCGAGGATTAAACCTCTAGTGATATATTTACCTGTTGGTCAACTGTTGTTCAAGACAACTTCCAAAGGCAGCAAAGGATTTAAAAAACAATAATAATGAATTGCTTGATGCTATTGGCTATTATACTTTGAAAATAGACTTTGAGAAATGATGCCCAAATTTTTGGAAACTAGAGGATAACACTAACTATAGAAAACCTAATTATCACAGTGTGAGATTTTTTTCCCATATGTTTAAGACTCAATTGCAAATTGAAGACAAGTGCACCTGACTTAGTGACTAGAACTGCCCAACTGCTTCTTGGTCCGCATTCAGCAGCCAGCAGATTCAGGTCAGTGGGAGAATGTCCTTGATTCTATTGCTCATATGGGAAAGAGCAAGAATGCCTTGGGGAACACAGGGTTACGACTAGGTTTGATTTCTAAAAATGTGTCTATGTGTTTGATATATGTGCATTGAAGCAGAGGATATTTAGGGATATTTTACTAATTCTATTAAAGTATTTGTAATTTCAGTGCATTTTTTCTCTTTTGTATTAGGAAAATAGAGAGATTTTCTTCTATGCAATAAACATTCATTACAGAAAGAAATGTAATATAAAGATAGCATACAGAATATTAATATTATTATATGAAAGTAAAAGCTTACAAAAGTTCAATGTTAAACAAACTCCAAGGATTTCTAAAGACAGGCAACAATCTAATATCTTCCTGTGTCCGTAAAAAGCATTTAAATATGAATTTGAATATTTAAATTTACCGTATAGTCCCACATCGTTGCTCCTCCAAAAGTAGACAACACAAAGACGATCACTAAAGCTACCTGGATCTCAGTTACATCCACCCTACAGAGAAGAGCCAAAAGCGGAGAGCGTCTGTAAACAAAGGTCCTGCACATGAAGGTGAGTTATCACATACTCTTATGATTAAGGTGCAAACAAACAACACAGACATGGTTTTATGCCTTTATACCCCTCACTGAATTCTGTATCAGCAGACTATGCTGGGTAGAAAAGAACATTTGCTCTCACACAGGTAAAGATCAGTATAGGCAGCTGTGTTGTAAATTACTGTATAACATACATACATTGCAAAGTCACTGAACCTACAGAAATAAGACATTTCCTTTGAGTTATTTAAATTCACTTATATCTCAATCACAGCTTGCTCCCTCCTCTCCAGTCCCACCCTTACAAATCCCTCCCTCCACTGCCCCCTCCCAGTCTTCTTGGAGGGGACACCCAGGTACCTTTATGTAGTACCCAGACATTTATTTTCTACTTGATGTATTTATGTAGTTTAAATTTTTCAAAAGAATTATGTGTTAATCTTAAAAAAAATCACAAAACATTTATAATAATACATACGTAATCACATGACATAAGGCAAAGTGTTTGTTATTGTTGTGATTGATTATTATTATTGGTATGTGAGTGCAGGTTCATGTGGAAGTTACAGGGCAATCTTAGGTGTTAGGCTTCACTTTGTGTCTTGTTTGAAACTAGTCTCTGTCATTTGGGGCTGCATGTGCCAGGCTGGCCAGCCTGCAAATCTCTGTGGATCCTTCTGTCTTCACCTCCCGTCCTACCATGGAAGCACCATGACTAGAGATGACTGTGGCTGTGCCTGTTTGTATGTGGAGCCAGGGAATCCGAACTCAGGCCCCATGACTGTGCAGCAAACCCACTGAGCCACTCAGTATGTGTGTATGTTTGTTTGTATGTATGTATGTATGTATGTATGTACATACATATCTGTCTATCTATCTATCCATCCATCCATCCATCCATTCATCCATCCAACCAACCATCCATCCATCCATCCATCCATCCATCCATCCATCTATCTATGTGTATGGGTGTTTTGTCTTCATGTATGTAATATGCACCATATGTTTGTCTAGCGCCCACAAAGGCCAGAAGAGGGTGCTATAGCCCTTGGAACTAGAATTACAAATGGCCGTGAACTGCAAAGTGGGTGCTAGAAACCAAGCTTGAGTCCTTTGGAAGAGCAGCCAGTGCTCTTAACTGTTAAACCATCTCTCCAGACTCACCTAAGGCAAGTTCTTAAACATTTAAGTTAATTTTATGAGTGAAGTAGAGGGAAATCTAACAGCTTTCCTTATTAAGTTACCAGTGCCATAACTTTTTGGTTTCTACAGATACTTTGTTGTTTCATATATAGACATGTTTAAATTTCTCTCAACAAAGACACTAATAAAGCTTCATGAGTCCCCCTAGCTTATGCTCCTTAGAAACTGTTAAACTCTTCTGTTCTGATATGGAAGTTGGAAGACTGAAAAATCTGTCTACACCGATGCTCTCTTCCTCTCTTCATAGGTGCCAGTTAATTTACTAGAGTCTAGCCTTTGGTCCCATTATTCTACTGAAGTTTTTTAAATAAACGGCTTTTTTCAGTGCTGGAGAGGATTCCAGGTCCTTCCACATGATAGGCAAGTATGCTACCATTGAGTCACATCCCCAAACGACTCTCAATTACTCAGAGGTTCATTTTCAGTGATTATCTTGCATAACCTGCCTATAATGTTTAAGATGAGAGTCATTCTCTCCTTTTTGAACTACTTTGCTAGATTCTGACTCTGTTCTACTGTGACTTTTTATCTTGCTAGGTGTCTGTTGAAGGTTGGTTCTCATGCTTTGACTCAATAGGAAATCTGTGTCCAAACACTAGCAGTCTTGTCCCCAATTGGTTCTTGATCGATTAATAAAGATGCCAGCAGCCAATGGCTGGACAAAGGGAGATGGGGTGGAACTCTTAGAGTTATGCAGGCTAGGCCGCAGTGTGGAAAGGGAGAAATTGCCATGAGGCAGTGGGATAAAGCCAACCAGCCATTCCATCTGAGAGCAAATGGAGGATATTCTTATTCAAACTACCACACTATTTGTATAATAGCCCTAAACATGCTTCTGACATTTTGTATTATGTTTGTGTGAAATCAGCACTGATAATTATAATGCCAAACAAATGATTGGCTCTGAAAATGTTGAAGATGCTCTATGTCCTCCAATATCAGATAATCAAGATTTACTCTCTAGGTAAAAATAAATAAGCATATCTATCTCATTAGAATGCAAATCTGCTTTTGTCTTCATTGCCTAACTTTTTGTATAGTATTTTGCCAGCATTTATACCCATGTGTCATTTGCAGAAGGGAAAGGTTCAGTCTCTGGAACTGGAGTTACAGATAGCTATGAAGAGCTATGTGGGAATAGAATCAGGTCAGAGACACCTCTCCAATTCCATTGCTTTTGTCTTTAATAAACCAAACACATTTGTGTATTTGTTTAAAAATAAAATTCCTCATGATTGTTATCAGTAAACATTTTTATTCCTTTTATAAGCTCATATACTATATTCCATATAGTCATTTCTCAGGAATAAAGGAATTGCGAGCAGAAATAGCTTAAGCAGTCCTGTTCTAGAGCAAATCTTCATGCTCCTAAGATACTGGTTCCAGAATTCTATCTGCAACTTTATATCTTTTCAACAACTTTATCTCTAATTAAGACTGTCTTCTGACATGCTAAATCCAGATCTCCAATTTACATTTTTCCCCTAAATTCAGTTTTTCTGTCTACCTACTTTACATCTTTGCTTTGATACCTGTCTTTAGATATGAGAGGAATAATAATTTCTTAGCAAATATAGTAAACGTAGGGATTTGTTTTTTTGAAAAATATGGAAGAAAACTTCTTGACTGGGCTATTTGGGGGCACAGTTAAAGGAATACAGTGGACTTACTCTTAACACACAAATGAAAATGTGAACAACAACGTTCAGTATTTGCAACAGCAATGGCGAGCAAATACAGACTTGCAGCTAGCTGGGGATTGGTCGAAGTGAACACACTGATGTCATATGTGGTACTTTACTGAAGGAAGGAAGAGGAATGTTAACATCTAAGAACCCAGCATGTTAGATGAGCTATCAATTATTTGGAGGTGGGTTGTTTTGGTTTTTTGTTTTTTTGTTTTTTTTTTTTTTTCCTTTGGGTGGGGGGCAGGAATTAAAGTGATTTCCCAATGCCTGTATTAGAACAATTGACTATCCTAGAACAGCTGACTACCTACGACACTTATGACTCAATATCTGTGTTGTGGTATTTTCAGTATCAGTCATATGTGACCTATGCACACTGCCATGGGTTTTAACTAGTGACTAGAGCAGCTAGAAAAGTAGGTCAATATCAAGGAATGACCTTTCTTTAGATGAAAGCAAAGAACATATATGAGAAATGAGCTTCACCATATGTTTTTAGTTAAATTTATGTTAAACTTTGTCCTATGTCCATGTCATTTAAGAACATATTAGGCACAGGTATATGCTTATATAAACACATACAAATCCTCAACAGACAGCACAGCATCTGTTTGTGTGCTAACAAAAAGATGTCTAAGGGGCTGGAGAGATGGCTCAGTGGTGAAGAGCACTGACTGCTCTTCCAGAGGTCCTGAGTTCAAATCCCAGCAATCACATGGTGGCTCACAACCATCTGTAATGGGATCTAATGCCTTCTTCTGATGTGTCTGAAGACAGCTACAGTGTACTTATATATAATAAATAAATATATAAATAAATAAATAGGATGTCTAAGGAGGAGGTACCCAAGGTATATGTACTAAGCAGCATGTAGCTCTAGCATCTATTGGGTGTTCACCTGTCTCCCATAGCCGAGTCTTTGGATCATCTGTTGTTGGTGACTACTGTTGGGGGAGAGGGGGATTCTCTCTTTTAGAATATATAATAATTTGACCAAAAAAATCACTTTTAGATATTGCATGGTGGTCCGTGCCTTTAATCCTAGCATTTAGTTAAGTCAATTGGATATTAATGAGTGTGAGGCCAGCTTTGTCTACATAGTGAATTCCAGGCCATTCAGGGCTGCATATATAACCTTATCTAAAGTTTTTTTGGTTGTTTTATTTAAAATTCTTCAACAACAACAACAAAAACCCATAGATTCAACATCATATTATTTTATGAGCCCAATACTGTTAGGTACTATATATCCTTTTAAAAAAAATTTGGTATAATAAATAAATAAAAATTATTTTTTCTATCCTTATTTGAACTAGTAAGTCTGAGAAGATTGGAAGAAAAAATATTGTCAAATAATATAACTATAGAGGACAGAAGAAAATATTATTGTTAAATAATGTAGCTATGACATGCAAGATACTAAATCAGTTGGAGGTATGGCTCATGGATATTCTGATAAATTACAAGAATTTTAATTACTGAACACAGCTTTGTCTTTGTAATATGAACAGATACCATTATAGATTATAAAAATGAATGTGGTTGCATCATATAATGTAGAACTTAAGAAACATGCTTACCTTCCAAATCTCAACACTCCTGAGACATAAGTCTGCCAATGAGCACAAAAAAACATGAACATCCCAACGAAAGAGCAGAAAAACAACCAGTCAGGATGTGTTCCTAGGCGAACAGCAATTGAAGCGCCGATGGCCATAAATACTAAAAAAAAAAACAATTTTAGAAACAGTTAAGAAATAAACCCCAAGTACTGAGTTAATTTGCTTAGAAATATGGTTTTAAGGGACATAATCTTGGCATTAAAATACAATACGTTTTTAAGAAATTTTTTTACAATGCAAAATTCAATTTTTGTTTGTTTATACAGATTTACATATGGAGGACAAAGGACTGCTTAAGAAGAAGATAGTAGGTTAAGACTAGCATGGACCATTTAGTGAGGCCCTGGGTCAAAACAGTCAAAGGACCTGGTAGACCAGTAGACTGATAGGCAGTGGTAGACCAGTTGCCTAGCAGGCAGGGAGCTCCAGTTTCAACTGAGTCTCAAAACAAACAACAGTAAGATGAACTCAGCTGTAGGGTGGGTCAGGCTGCCTGAGTGAGGAAGGTACGTTTCTGAGATCTACCCTAGTTCATTTTATAGGCAGACTTTTATGGAGGGGACAACTGTTCTTGAGTTAAAAAGCTCAAGGAGGGGACTCCAGGAATGGACCGTGATTTTCACCTCTCCTGTCTTTAGATGGACTTTTCAGGATGTGGCATGGCAACAGGCAATTTTGCAAGACTACAGATATGGAAATAGAATTGTGCTTAAGCACAGGGTAGTGAGGGGTCATCTTGGTCCTAGTCAGGTTTAGCATGTAACTCTGTGGCTGTAGCAGCCACTTGGAGGAGACCCTGCAACTGCCTTTCTGCTCTTTGCTTAGATGTCCATCAAGAAAGGTTGTCTTTTTAACCTTAAGGAATTGAAGAGGGACAAAGTTCCACCCTCCATAACTACTTCGGTTGACACTGTGCTATTGCCCCTGTATATTGAGGAGGAGGATTTTAGCTGTCCGACCCAAGGGGAGTTGGAGGCAGTGCATGCAGGAGCAAGCTGGAAGGCCTGCAAGATCATTTTAACACAAAAGAAAATTTCAAACACACATTTAAAATATGCTAGGCAAAACTGATCCCAAATATATATCTCTGCAAAACACTGACAACTCAAATAGCTCAGATTTCTAAGGTTTTTATGCTGTCATTAAAAAAAGGGAGGAAAAGCAAAAACTTCATAGATTTACCTGTGGAAAGAGAGTCACAACCATGATCAAACAGTTCCCCTAAAGGAGAGCAGGAATTTGTCCTTCTGGCTTGTTTCCCATCAATGGCATCCAGTGACTGGTAGATAAAGAGTCCCAGGGCACATAAAAGGTATGTCCAATATGGTGCCTACAAAGAAATATGACTGACAAGAATGAAAAAACATAATGCTAAGTGCCGAGTAGCTTCAGACTCTGCACTAGATGCCAAGTCCCTGGCTTCTCTAATATTCCCTCACTTTATAACCCGCACTTGTATGATATTTTTCAAAAAGTTTGCCATAAGACCTTTAAGGCAAACAGCAGAACTGTCTGTGTCTGCTCATGATAGAGATCGCAGACTGGATTTATTCTCCCATCCTGAGATCTGAGAGAA
The DNA here is from genome assembly GCF_963924665.1 of Micromys minutus. Taxonomy (NCBI): domain Eukaryota; kingdom Metazoa; phylum Chordata; class Mammalia; order Rodentia; family Muridae; genus Micromys; species Micromys minutus. The sequence goes on along the minus strand of NC_137957.1, from coordinate 42,784,341 downwards.
GGAAGCAGGCAACCCCGTGGCTGCTCTGCTGTCATTTCCAGGCCACAGCACAGGAGTGGGGACATAAATGAAGCCCATGGTCTGTATTGAGAAGGGCAGAGCTGAGAAAATGGAGGGAACCAGAATCTATACAGCAGAGAAGCCAGGAGGCAGCTGTGCTGAGGGAAGCTCAGGCTCCAAAAGGCTACTCCCCAGTCTCTGGCTAAGAACTGACCTGTGCCTGAACAAGACAAGACAAGGGCAAGAAGTCCCAGGAAGTGAAGGTCAAACTCTTCTCAGATCACACACAGAGCTGGGGAGAAGTCATGTTCCCATCAGGCAAAAAGACCTTGTGATGTGTGGGGACACAGAACAGGTCTTAGAAGGGTACTACCCTGGAGCCATCAAAATTAGCCCTGGACCAGGGAGTTTCTAGACATCTCTAATAAAACCTAAAAGACAGACTTTAAAACAGCAATTCCCAACCTGCGGTTATGACCCCCTTAGGAGCTGAATGACCCTTTCACAGGGGTCGACTAGGACTCTCAGAAACCAGACATTGACATTATGATTCATAACAGTAGCAAAATGACAGTTATGGAGTACCAAGGAACATAAGTTTTTGGCTGGGGGTCACCACAGCATGAGGAACTGTATTAAAAGGTTGCAGCATCGGGAAGGCTGAGAACCACTGGCTTAGAGGATCTAATTAATTCCCCACAACTTTACTGCAACCAACACAGAGCACATCTGATAGGGAAAAATTCAAAATACAAACACACAAGGCTTAGCACCCAATCAAAAATTAGCCACACAAGCAGCAGAAGAGGACACAGAGGAGTAAAATCAATTAGAACAATGACATTCAAGAATGTAAGAAATAATAGGAACAGCAGATCAGATATTAAGAAAGTGGTTGCAAATATGCTCCATAATTTTAAGAAGGTAGAAAAAATTTACAAAAGAAAAAAATGGAAGAAAAGACATAAAGAGAAACTCTAGAAGTGAGAAGTGTAGAATCTGATCTGTAAAACACCTTGGTGTGTTATTTTACATTAGACACTATGCAAGGAAAGATCCGTGAACTGGCAGATAGACTAGATGGAAACTATCCAAAACACTGCACAGGGACTAAAAGTACCAGTACTTGACACAGAACTGCCCCAGGGAACAGAAAAGCACTTACGTGGATGTGCTTCTGAGAGAGTAGGGATAGGCAGGTCATAAAAAATGTTGGGAAACAATGACTGAAATATGAAACTTATAAACCTACATAATATGAGAAGCTCCACAAAGTCCACACAGAATAAATAGTTTTAAAACCAACCAAAGCAACACTCAACACTTGAGATACTAATATAGGAGGATCATGAGTTCAAGGTTCACAGCAAGCTCTAGACTAGCCTAGGTGATACTGCAAGATTCTATTTCATTCCCCCACACATACCATGCATACGCATGTACAAGCTCATATTCCACTATTACTATTATTATTATCATTATTATTATTATTTTGGAAGAAGAGGAGGAGGAACAATAAGACCATGAATATCATTTTAAAAGCCATAAAGAAAAAGATACATTCCATACATTCTATAACACACACACACACACACACACACACACACACACACACAAGAGGAAGAGACCCGTTGCTCATCAATTTTCAGATAAATAAATGTACAGCAGGGTTTCTGTAAGGTTTTGGTCCATAGTTGCTTGGTCACATTGTTTCTTATCTGGGAGTAGGGGTGGGGGAGCGCGCTAGTAGGAAGCTCAAGGCAGACCAAAACAGTCGACCTCTTATCCAGTAGAAGGCATATAAGAAGGAGGTGTTCAAGGACATACCCATTGGCTACTCCTTCCAATTAGACTCACTTTGCAACCCTCCCCTCAAAAATGATTCACCAATGGGTTAATGCTTTATGAACTGAGATCTCTCAAAGGCCTACTACTTGCTACCAAGCTTTCTGGAGTCGTTGGGGGAACATTTTAAACTCAAGTCCCAGGCAGCCAGCCTAGAACTGTACACGTAGAAGAAGGAAAAAGCACAATTGTTAAAGAACTAGGATCTTAAAGGTGGATGTGCATTTGGTTTCTTGGCTCTGCTACATAATGACCATGTGACCTTGCTTAGACAAGTCATTTATCCTCTGATGTTCTGGTTTTGAGACAAGGTCTCACTGTGTATCCAGGCTAACTCTGAAGTCACAGTGACCATCCTGCCTCTGCCTTCCAGGTGCTAGGACTAATAGGTGTATAGCCCTAAAAGAATCCGGTTATATCAAGATAAGCTGCAGGATTACCTCGCCCGTAAAGCGGGATCAACAAAGGCTCTATCTGATAAGAAAACTGTTATCACTCTTTCTACAGAACCTGGCCACCAGTAAAAGCCCGATAACGTTAGCTGCTATCATTGTTTGCCTATTTCTTGCAGCAAATATACATTTTAAATATCAACCTGTGCATGGTTTATGGTGATTCTACAAATAGCCAAGTCAACCCAAATCTACTCCTCAATCTTCCTACTAGTAAACAGAACGTTGCTTTGGATAAACTATATAAAAATCATAATTTGTTACTAGTAGACTCCTGACACCAGTGATCACGCAGCTGATTATCCTGCTTTTCCATTTTTAAGGGTTGCTTTTAAGACTGGGCCTCTCTCCATTCCTGACTGGCCAGGGTACTCACAGGCTCGCCTTGGATGTCCTAAGCTTTCTCCCTACATTCTCCACCTATGCTTCACCTAGAAAGAAATCAAAGGACACACCACACCGGTCACGATACTCCATGCTAAAACACACCTTCTACATAGGTTTTGCTTTCCAGTTGCAGTATGGTTCGTGTTTATAGGACTGTTGGCATCTCAAATACAGACATTTAAGAAACTAACAGGGGCCTGAGAATCTGTAAGAATACTCTGACTTGGCAGCAGTGAGGTAAACAAGCACAGGTCTAGAATCCTCTAGTTAATGAGGATGGAATTTAGTCAATCGTCCAGCTGTTTCTTTGAATAAATAGCCAACTGGCATCTTAGTTCTTTTCATTTTCAGTTACCTGCATGTGTGTCTGTTGGCGTGTATGTCACATGTGTTTGGATGTCCGTGAAAGCCAGAGGTGTCTAGTCTCCTGGAGCTGTAGTCCCTGACTTGGGTGCTGGGAATCGAACCTGAGTCCTCTGGAAGTGAAATGCACGCTCTCCCTCACTGAGCCACCCCTCCAGCCAGTCAATGGGCATTTAAAATGTGTAATTTAAATGAATGGAAACAAATGGCAAAGGCTTTCTACTTCAAACCTTTCTTTAGACCTTTAAGAGCACATATCAGATGTTCTTAATGATAACTTGACGGGCAAAACTGCATTATTGTAATGAGAAATGATAATCTCGAAAAGACAAGTGGTGCTTTTAACATGAGAATTTGAGATTTCTACTGCTACTCTTCCCATTTGTAATATATTTTTTAAAGATTTATTTATTTTATGTATATGAGTACACTGTTGCTATCTTCAGACACACCAGAAGAGGGCATCAGATCTCATTACAGATGGTTGCGAGCCACCATGTGGTTGCTGGGAATTGAACTCAGGACCTCTGGAAGCGCAGTCAGTGTTCTTAACCACTGAGCCATCTCTCCAGCCTGTAATAGTTTTTTTAATTTAAAAAAAATCAGTTTATTTTTCATTTTATTTTATTTATTAGAAGGAGCTCGAAAAGAGACATAATAATCAGCCAGTGCAGACCAAAAGGTATTTTAATATTCAATGTATCTAGGCGAAAACGAGAGAAAAGAAAACCTTTTCTTACAGAGAAAGCCAGAGGGTAGTAAATCAGCTGTTTGTTATCTGAGTTTCGTAGAGAGAGAAACCTCACAGATACCCAGATATTAGTACTTTAAGAATCCCGAAGAAAACTGTTTCATCAGAAAACCAAAAAAACTTAGACTTCCCTTGGCTTTCAGCCGCACTGAGCAATGAGTGTTAAGCAGTAGCTGCATGTGCCATGTACGTTCTGGAAAAGCACTGGAGAGAAGACCAGACTGTTGAACTGTAAGCACTTGAACCTTTTCCATGTGTGAGGCAGGCACTTTAACTCACATACATGGTGCGCACAAAGCAGAAACCAGCAAAGGGGGAAAAACCAAGAGTGTCACATACACAGGCTTGGACGGAAGGAATGGAGTCCTCTGTGGAACGTCAGCCAGGAAGAAAATGGCGACTTGACTTAGTGAGGGCTTACCACCACCTCTCACTAAATCACAGAAAGGGCTATGAGAAGGGAGGTGGTCGGTGCCTATAAGGCCGTCCACAGAGGCAACACTGAGCCCTACTGATGGAGAAACAAGAAGACAAAGAGGAACTGGGGAACAAGGGACTTCCTAAGAACGAGGGCCCTGGGTTGTAGGGTAACTGGATTATTGCTGTCACTGGTGTGCATGTTCCCAAGCAGGTTCAGAGGACACCAGTGCATCCTCAAACAGGAGGCCCCGCATGCTTCCACGCTGTAAGTCCTGCCAGAGACTAAAGTACAGAGAAATAAGACTCCAGGAGCCCACAGAGGCAGTGTTCTTTCCTAAACAGACACCCTTATCATAAAGCTAACTCTACATTACAACACATCCCCTTATCAGAAGTCAGGGCGTGTGGAGGGAAGTTAGACACCGAGAGATAAGAGGGAGAGTATGTGTCAATTGTCTTTGGTAAAGTTAATCGTGAGCTGAGAGAACTCTTAGAGTTTAGATCACTGGCAGTCAGGTCCTAAATCCTTTTCCCCCTCTGAAACCTCATGATCCAAGCCTATACTGTGTTTCTCATGGTCTTACCAACCCCCGCCAGAACAGCCCAATACACTACACCATTCTGGGTCTTCTCCAGTTCTAAAGCCTTTGAACCATGATCAAGTTCACTAAGATAATGGCTCCTCTCCTTGGTGCTGGTCTTCCATAGTTGTTAACTTTCTTGTTGTAGCAGAATGTATGACACAGATTCAGAGGAGAAGGGTTTATTTTGGTTTGGGTGGTGAGATACTCCACCGGGTGGGCAGGCACTGTAAGGGGTTATGAGAACTCTGGCCACACCAGCCACACAGCCAGGAACGGAGCAACGAATGCTGGTGTTCACTGTGATTCCCTTTTCTATCCAGTTGCCCATGAAACACTGCTTCCCCACATTCAAGAGTCTCCGCTCTTCACATAACCCCTCTGGAAATATTCTCAGACACACTCCAAAGACCCCGAAGATCCGAAATCCTGTTGACCAGTTAGATTAACCAACCACGCTAGAACAGGCAATACCCCAAGGGTCTTCTGAAATGGAAATTTAGGAAACACTAGAACTGTCGTTCTCTATTTTCCGGATTTTTATATTTAAAAAAAGATCTCTTTGCTTTAAATGGCCCTGGGTGAACTGGCACATGCCAAGGGGAGTCACAGAGTCACCCTACGTGAGCTATGAGAGTCTAATAGTTTCCACACCTCAGACAGCATCTGCATGAGAAGGGAAACAAGAGACAGGCTGTGTGTGTGTGTGAAGGATGTGATGCTGCTGGAGGCGGCTTGACTCCCTGTCGGGTGAGTCTCTGAGTTCTGGAAGAGCAGTCGGTGAGCTTAACTGCTGAGCCATCACTCCAGCCCCAGTCTCTGTTTTTTTTTTTATGATTTATTTATTTATTTTATGTATGAGTACACTGTCACTGTCTTCAGACACACCAGAAGAGGACATCGGATCCCATTACAGATGGCTGTGAGCCACCATGTGGTTGCTGGAAATTGAACTCAGGGCCTTTGGAAGAGCAGCCAGTGCTCTTAACCACTGAGGCATCCCTCCAGTCTGAGTCTCTGATTTTTTTTTTTTTTTTTAACAGAACTTGTAGCTTCTCCAGTAGACTGCTATCCAAGCTCAGGAAAACAGACCTATTAGAGATGACTAAATGCCTCGCTTCTGTAGCTTCTCTATGTGCCTGGGAGGTGTGAAAGCACTCTGCTGTGGGCTGGGGAGACAGCTCGGTGGGAATCAGTTGGCCAAGGTTCTCACATAAAAAGACAGGTGAGTTGTTTATAATCCCTGTGCTGGGGAGGCAGAGACAGGAAACCCTTAGGGTTTACTGACCAGCCAGCTTAGTCTAACTGAGCCCTCAAACCTAGTAAGAGATCGTGTCTCAAAAGAACAAGATGTGGGGGGGGGGGCGTTAGGAAAATTACTACTGGAGATCGACTTCTGTGCACTCGAATGCATACACACAGAAATCAGGAAAACTCTCTCACACACTGTTTATTGGGAGCCTGTGACAAGCAGGGCACTTCCTTGTTCCCAAAGGCAATTTTCCTCCAGGGCAGGTGAATGGTCAGGAAGGAGGACATCCTTGGCCAAATAGAACAGCCCCAGGGGTTCGCTGGTTTCCCTCTGGACTCCTGGCCTCAGCTCAGTTTACACACCAGCACTGAGTTGAACACGCCCATTTATATGAAATATGGCAGCTAGGAGCAGGGGCAAAGACACTCTTACACCATGAAGGTGCTCAGCCAGGCGCTCCAGGACCAAGGGTTTGCAGATCTGAGAAGTCCTTTGGAAGGTAGCCTTTCTTTCTCTCTTTGTTTTGAAGAGTCCTGGATTACTTTCCCCATCTTTGGGAATTCTGGGGTTCTTGTTGAAATGCTAAGAGGAGCTGAGGAAAAGAAGAAGGCAACTCCCACCCCAAATCTACTATTAGTATATCAAATGCATTAGACAGATGCCCAATAAATGTTCTGTTCTTTAATTCAATAAAATGAGAGGGGTCAGCGATTATGCCCTGGCCTAATGAAGCAAGAGCAGAATGTATAATCCTTCCTATATATCACAATGTCACACGCTGTCAATACTCAGTGTAGGCTTCTATGAGAGGAACGGCATATTCCTTAGAAATGAACTAGAGTGAAGTCACCATCCAACGGAAACAAATCACAAAAGAAAACTGACCCCTGAAAAGGCCTCTTCTGGACACATCTGGAAAGTGTTAGGAGGCAGGGGGCACCTCAGCTGCAGGATGGCTGGAGACCTCTGCTCCCAGGTGCCAGAGAGCAACATTAAATCCTGGGCCATAGTTCACTTCACCCCAGTTTCTTCCCTACTTGTTGAACTTTTTTCACCTTCTGTCAGATGGGAATTACGGTTTCTTTTAGTAAGAGAAGTGCCTCCATTACAAGATTCCTGTCTTAAGTAGCAGTGCTTGACAAAGTATTGAGCTGGTTAAAATAATAATAATAATAATAATAATAATAATAATAATAATAATAATAATAATAATAAACAAACAAATAAATAAATAAGAGGTGATGAAAAGGAAATACAGATCCCAAAGAATTAAACCTAGTTAAAAAAATATGAATGTGTATAGTGCCCTTGAAAGAATCACTAATGTGAATGTAAACACACAGATTAAGGAGGGGAGAAAATATCAACGCAAATAGGTAAAAGGGTATTATGCCACAATTGATATTAGCCATTAAAAAAAAAAAGGTCAGAAAGTATTTTGTAGTAGAGAACGCTACTGAGCTGGGGCTCCCCATATTCCCTTTTGCTCTTCTGCACCTCCATAAACCTTTGGATAACAAGAAGCCCTATCTGTTATTAACTTCCAGAACTCAGATGACTTTTGCACCCCTCTTCCTTGGTAACTACTGGAAAGAGGAGGTGCAAGTTTGTTGGCAATGCTGTGGAGCGCACACACCCTGGCTAGCCCACACTGCTCACCCTGGCTTCACTACCCCCTTCACTCCATGGAGACTCCCCTAGGAAGGAAAATAGATTTCCAAGGAACTAACTCAGCTCCTTCAGGGATGCCTTTCCCATAAACCTGATTCCTTACTACCAATGCTTGTTTATTCTCCTAAACACTGGTACCTCGGTGGCTAGGAACAAGGATATTTGATTCTGGTAACCCTAGAAGCCTGAAGCTAGAACTAGCTTTGAATCACCAAGTTATCAGACATACACTTGAAATAAGTGCATTCAATAGGCTCTGGGACCGTGTTATGTCCTAAGAACTTATAATTCTACTTCAGCAAGAGGAGCCAGGGACTGGATCCCAAGGATCATATTTGAAAAGGCTTCATCGAGGTGTGTGTGGGGTGGGAGGAGGAGTTCTACCCAACTACTAACATGTGCGGATGCTCAGACCAAACAGGCCAATATATACTCCAAGAATCCTGAACTGGATGGGAGCTGAGGAAGCCATCTCAAGATTACACTGTGCTGTTTCGCTCAGGCACCCAATTAGCAAACACGATGCAAGACACTGGGTGAGCAGTTGAAACCTGGTAGGGCTGTCCTGCCCAGTAGGATTACACATAACAAAAAGAAACGGAGACTTTCTACTGGAGAGCCACAGCAGCAGAAACACAGCTGTCTGGTTCGGAATCTTAGTCCCCAATTTAGAAGCTCTATAATCCTGGAAGAGAACTCTTGCCTTCCTTAATCTATGAAATGGGGATAGTAACTATCTTCGTCATCAGACCAGGAGACTGAGTTAACAGAACAGCTCTGAACAGTGCCTGAGAGACAGTAAACAGCCCGTGGCTGTTAGTTACCACACACTCAGGATTGTGGGAGTCCCGGAGACTGAGTGGTTGATTTGACTTAGAAGAAAAGAGTTCATGGGGTGGTAGTGTTAGGGGAGACAGAGCTAGAACTGGACACTGAAAGGCAGGTAGGTAATTGGTAAGTGAAGGAGGAAAGGATGAGAGGAAGAATCCCTGCCATAGCAAACTGCACCTTAGGAAGCTCCCTAAGCAGAAAGGATGGTCTGCAAAGAACTTTCTGACCCCTTTCCCTTTGCTCCCAATCACGTTCTAGAAGTAAGTGCGTAGCTTCTGAGTTCTAGTGCAGCCTGATCAACCAAGTGTGCCCTATTCCAAAATTAAAAATTACATGTAAAACCTGCTGGAGCTAACCTAAGCTCCGAGGCAGAGCTTTCTTGGCTGTCCCATTGAAGGCCCTGGTTCAGTCTCCATGAAATTCCAAAACCACCAAGCTGGGTTAACCTCACTTAACCTCTGCGGACTTCGGTTTCCTCTTATGAAAATATGCCACTGTTACTTCAGGCTGGCAAGAAGAAATTCCAAGACGGCGGGCGGCAGGAAGGCCAACCAACCTCCTCAGGTTGATACGAGTAAAACCTAGAACAAATGTGAGCGCCCTTCACATACATACTTGCATCCTAGAAAACACCAGTGTTTTCACACACACCACAAACTCAACCCAAAGCATGTATCCTTCACAGCTGGATCAACTTGGCCCTAAATTTTATCAAGCTAAGCCATCTATTAAAGCAAAATGACCAGAAACTATTCTCAGAACACATTAGAAGCTACATCTTATTAAAACAAAACAATGTGGATTCTACAATGTTGTTCCTCTTCTCACTTAGGCCACTTAGAAGCAAATGCAAGATCCAGTGACAGAGACTTTACACATTGTCATAGGTTATCTACCATTTACCCCTCAGCCCTTTTACCTGGGCCATTCTGGCTTTACACATGTCTTAAGTGCTTGCTAGGGCCTATCATATCCTCTTTTAAAAATGAGTCTAAGAAAATAAGGTAATCACAAATTTATCTCATCCACAGGTCCCCTTCCGCCCCAGGCCCTAGGCCTCGCTTATCCATTCTGCTGATAACATCAGCGTTAACAGCTTAATTGGACGTTGCCAGAAACACCCAAAGACCGTTAGCCAAATCTAAGCCCAAATCAAAGCTAAATTTTATTGTGCATGCTTCCCAGCACTGTTTATCAACTGTGTGTTTTTCATGGGTTGAGAGAGAGTTTTATTTTGTTGAGTGAAGTGCAGGGCCCTACCATTATCTGCACGGATCATTCGCTCCTGGAGGCTGCCTTGTAAAATTGGCCCGGCAGACATTTCTATTTTCAACACGGGAAAACAGATCGGGTAAGTCTGCCATGGTGGAGGCTGATGGGGAGCCAAGTCCTTCACTAGCAGGCCTGCCAATCCTTCCATCCTGATACAGTGCGCCTCTGGGGGTTCGGAAACCAGAAAAATCCCAAATAGCTTCGTGCTTTCAGGTCACACGGAAACAAGTGACAGACAGCCATCAGCAGGCCAGAGCTCTAAACGGCGGGCTCCACTAAGCTCTTAAAAAAGAAGTTTTTTCTTCGATGCATGGACTATTGCTACTGAGTTGCTGTTATCCAACCTCGACGCTCACATTTGTGCCCGATCTATATTTACACGTAATTCTGGAGGGAGCGTACAGAAAGTAATGTCACGGGATCTGCAGAGTAATGCTATCTTACATAGTGTGTCAAAGCTCTCTCCCTTGATTTTATGCCCTCTGTACCCAGCCCGGGGAACCACTTCCGACCACCACTGTACAGAGCCAAGTCACTTAATATTCTTATAGGTCATATATAATAACAACCAACAAAACGTGTTGGCTTTTATAATCTGTAAGTCTAGATGACTGTAAAGGACCATCACCTACATCCTGCTTGTTTTTTTTTTTTTTTTGTTTTTTTTTGTTTTTCGCGAAAAAGTCAATGAAGCAACGAGAAAGTTGCCGTCCAGAAAACAACTTATCTTTGATCAGAGCTGCTAGTAATTTCAGGATCACTAGGCACCACCTTTGAGAAACAAGAAAATTGTAAAGTGCTAAAGGGCATCTTGGCCTCACCCAACCCATCCACGCCAGTATGGGGGATGTGGGTGTTTAATCCCCAGTGTGCGGAAAAACGGGCCGGTGGTCCCGTGGCCCCAGGGATGAAGTGGGCAGACACAGGGCAGGGGCAGTGACCTTGACAGCCCCCTCCAGGGAAGCTCAGAATGGTCACAGGATTGGAGTAATGGCGAGGCGGTCTCTAGGAGCCCCCGGGGAGGCTGAAAATAAACACCACCACCACCGGACAGCGGGCTGGTCGCGTCCGCACCTCCCTGCTAGACCTCGAGGATGCTTCGCTACACGGGGTCTCCCCGCTCCACTGACGCCTAGAGTGGGGCCGGCTCCGAAGGAGGCCGGCCCAAGGGCCCCGGGGAACAGTACCGGCGGGCGGCCAGCCCTACCTCCTCCGTGACCGTGGGGCAGTAGAAGATGAGCACTAGTGTGGTGACCAGGTTGACGGCGAGGCCGATGAGGGTGATGGTGTTGGGGGCCATCCAGAGCGGGATCCATTGGAGCAGCCAGGTCCAGTATAGCTGCAGCGGCGGCTCGAACAGCGACTCGCCCACCGCGCTGTAGCGGTGTTCCTCCAGCCGCCTCAGCTGCGCGGCGCTGAGCGGCTCCCCTAGCGCCTTCACCCATCGCGGCGCCGGCCTGGCCCCGGCGCCCGCCGCCATGGCCGCCTGCGGGGCCCGCCGCGACCCAGCGCAGCCCGCGGCCCGCGCGGGGGGCGGGGCGGAGAGAGCCGAGCGAGGGCACTGCGGCCGGGCCAGCTCCGCTGGTGGGACTCACTGAGCGGCCGGCCGCGGGGGCGGGGCCGGGCCGCGGGGCGGGGCCGCGGCGAGCTCGCGGGCGGAGGCGGGACTGGGGGCGGAACCGGGGCGGGGCCTCGGTGAGCTTGTTCCTGGCGCCCGAGATGGGTCACCGCAGCCTGCGCTTTCAGACGCAATGGTGGCTCTGCCGCTGTAACTTTTCTATTGGGACTCCAGGGTTCGCCCTCCTCTCCAGCCTTTGCTTAGGTTTCCGTGACGACGTCTGGCTAGCCTGGATCCTGGTTGAGCTGGGTTTTCTACTGAGTGGTAGGTACAACTCTGACTAGTGTTGTCTACGCCCTGGCCTTTTATTAGTCAAGATGTCGCCTATTGAGACGCTGGAGTGCTCACCATGTATGTACTGACCAGAAAACACTCAAGCACCCTGGAGGGAATATACAAAAGCCCCTCCGCATATTAACTTAGTTAACCCTCACTGAGGGATCAGGTCAGACAGCGAGGTTTTAAAACAAACAAACAAAACCTAGATCACAAAAATATTGTCATCAAAGGGGAACTGGATGTTTGAAACCCAAATGCCCGTTATTTCAGACCACTTGACACTCATCGCGGTGGCTGTTTTTAGACATGCTCTTCCTTGGAGTAGAGAAACGTCTAAGCCAGTTTCACAGTCTTCTTCAGTGGAGAAGGCCGATTGCCACATAATGGAAGGTCACCAGCTCCTTACTTCACAATGCACCCATCTGGACTAGTGGCATCCTGTCATAAGCATGTTCTGTTGCCTAACCAGACACAGGCTGCCCACTTGATCTTTTGCACCTTTTAAACGCATAAGACAAGCTAGAAACTACTTTCCAAATTCTTGGATTAAGCAACGTAGGTCATCAGATAAATCCCCCTTCACTGTAATTTGAGGAAGGGTCAGCAACCTTTGGCTCAAAAGACAGGCCTCCCATCTCATCCTCCACAGCACACTACAGAAGTATGCTTCTTACGTTTTTAAATTACTGGGGGAAATAGCAAAGAATACTGTTGATGATGTTGGGAGTGATATAGTTTAAGTCTCAGTTCTGGGACTATAGTCGGGTTTACTCCGACCGAGGTGAGGAGTTATAGCACAAGGTGACTTACAAAGTCTTGAATGTTCATTACCTGGCCTTTTACAAAAAAAAAAAAAAAAAAAAAAAAAAAAAATTGACAGCTGGGTGGTGGTGCTGCAGGCTTTTATCCCAGTATTCTCCAGGCAGAACCAGGTGGGGAAAAATTGGCAGCACATTCTATATTCCTAGTATTTTATTATCTTGCTCTGGGACTTTGAACCTAGCGCCTTGCTCTGTCCTGTTAAGCTTTATCTCCTATTCTTTTGTTTGCTTTGATTTTGAGACTGAATCCTGCCCTGTAGCCTAGACTGGCCTTGAACTTCTTCAGCCTCCAGAGCAGCTGATTACAAGCAATTACACTGGGTGTCTTCTAAAGCGTTGTAGTTGTAAAGGTGCACACAACTCTCTCAGTTGGTATCAACAATTGCTTTACGGTACGTCTAGGTAAACTACATCTAGGTACAATAGGCAGCTCCAATGAGGCAGAAGCTCACTTTGCCCAAGCATAATGTCTGGACAGATAATTGAGTGTGAGAGAGATACTGGCTTCTTCTATTTTATTGTCTGCTACCTTTAGGGTATTGTCTCTGTCCTGGTCAAAACAGGCTGATCACATTCCCAAACAGCTAGGAGGAGGGAAAGGGAAGAAGGCTGAACTTCCTGGATTCCTCATTTGTGACAGAACCCTATTATGTGAGCGTGGCACCTAATTGCAAGGAGAGCTAAGGAAAGTCGTTAGCTGGCCAACGATTTGTCGACTAATTTCTACTACTATTGAAAAGTGTGGGAGTGGATGTTAGAGAGCCTTCTGCCCATTTCAACCACGCTTGTGTTCTGATTTTTTTTTAAAGATGCTGTTTTATTAATTCTTTGAGAATTTCACACACCACACTTTGATCATATTAACCCTTTATTCCTCTCCCTAATTCCTCCCAAGACCACCCCTATCTCCTAACTGCTCCATCTTCGCCCTCTTAATTATTACTGGATTTTGTAACCCATCAAGTCCAGTTTGTGAGCTGAATTTGTCCTGCGTGTGAAACCAAGTATCGAGAGTGATTCCAGTGAGCCACGGTCAACCTACTAGATAAAGGCTACATCCATCCTTAAAGAGAGCTGGTTCTCCCTCTCCTTGAAGCCTTCAGCTGCCCACAGCTCCTCCCTCGGGGATGGGGAGTAGGGGACACTTTCTTTCTCCATTCTAGAATGTTGACTGGCTTGATTTTGTGCACGTCTGGTGGCGGCAACCACAGCCGCTGTGAATTCATGAGTTAAGAGTTGTCATGTGACTTCCAGAAGACATTGCTTCTACCCAGTGCTCCCTGTCCTCTGCTCTTACGCTCTTCCCGTCCTCTCTTCATGCATCGTCAGTGAGCATGCCTTACCACGCTGGTCATTACTGTAGCTCACAACAGGATAAGTCGATTGATGACCCCATTTTAATGACGTCCCCCATCTCCCCATTTCACAGATGAACTTAACTAGGCTCAAATTCTTGTCCACAAATACACGTGCAGCCAATACAATATTGAGCTAGGTTGTGACCTTCACAATCTTTAATCCCAATTACTGCAGAATGCGACCCAATACATTACATGAAGTGTGAGTTAAACATGGCTACTTTAGAAATCTGAAATGCACCATCATCCAAAACTTATACATAGGACCTGATGCTGGAAGTGGAATATTCCGTAGCTGATGTCATAAGACATGTTAGTCAAATAGGAAAACTGTATGAACATACCCTCAAGACAGTTTGCGAGGCGTATATGAAACATCAATGATTTTGTGTTGAGGCTTGGTTCCTAGTCCCAAGATTTCTCATTTTGTACGTACACATAGAATCCAAGGGCTGAAAAGTCTCAAAACCCCAAATACTTCTTGTCACAATTATTTTTAGCAAAGGACACTCAACATGACCAAAGCCTTAGATGGGGATTTATTTTTGCCAACATTGAACAGCCCAGCTTCTATGTACTGTGCAGATTTGTGCCATTGTGAATGAATTTTTTTTTTAAGATTATTTATTTTATGTATGTCAGTATACCGTAGCTGTCTTCAGACACACCAGAAGAGGGCACCAGATCCCATTACAGATGATTGAGAGCCACCATGTGGTTGCTGGGATTTGAACTCAGGACCTCTGGAATAGCAGTCAGTGCTCTTAATCACTGAGCCATCTCTCCAGCCTGTGAATGACTTTTAAGACGACATAATGAACTAGTTTCCTGGATAAGCACCTCCAAAATACAGCGAAGGGTGAGCTCTGGAGTCCACGGCTGCTTTTCTCGCAGGAAGTGGGCCTTGTTCTCACAGGAAGTGGGCCTTGTTCTCACAGGAAGTGGGCCTTGTTCTCACAGGAAGTGGGCCTTGTTCTCGCAGGAAGTGGGCCTTGTTCTCGCAGGAAGTGGGCCTTGCTCTCCCTTCGTTTGTATGACTTGTACTCACTTTTCAGATTTCCCTCAACAACTTTCAAGTTTAAGCCAGAGTTCCCAAAATTATTACATAGTTTCACACAACCATGGGAGGTACAGCTGGACCTGAAATAACTACTTCACAACCCAGTTTTCAGTGGTCTGGGAAAAACAAAACAAAACAGCACCACCATATCCTCTGGACCCCAGTTTGATCATGGTACGTTGTTTCCGTGTATCAAAGTTTCACATCGTATCCAGTGAATACACACAACTGAAATGACAATGGCTTTTTTAAATGATTCTCTTGGCTAGACTTGCAAAATGTACTGTTCACAATTCTTTTTTTTTTTTTTTATGATTGCACGATCCTGTTGTATAAATACTTGGGTTTTTTGTTGTTGTTGTTGTTGTTTTTAGGTTTTATTTTTCCTTCTTGCATCCGTGTGTGTAGCATATGTATGCCTCAGGAGGCCAGAAGCTGCTGTTGGATCTCCTGGTTTTGGAGTTACATGTAGCTGTACGCTGCCTTGTGAGTGTTAGGAGCTGAACCAGGTCTTCTGCAAGAACAGCAAATGCTCTTAACCACCGAAGCATTCTCTGGCCCCATAAACACTGGCTTTTATCACATTTACTCTGACCTGTCCTGACAGCTTTGTACTTTGACATCCTAAAGGTCACACTTTATGTAGGTGGGCAGATACAGAGTACTCAGTAATTAATCAACAAAAACCTTTGCTCTACTCTCTAGAAATGCTTAGTGTCATATTCAAGCTCAGAAAACAAGCAGAATTTCACAACAGAACCCCGGAGATGTGGTAACTGTGGTGTTTTTTTTTTTTTTTTTTTTTTTTAAATCTGAAATTGCAAAAGTAATTGAGGGTTAAAGAAACTAATCTCCCCTAGACACAGTTCTTAGCTCTCAGTCTTGTTTATATCCTTTAATCATTTTTTAACTTATGATTCTTTTCTGGGTTCACATTGTACTGTGTTAAAATGTTTTCTATACTATGCTTCGAGGAACCCTAAGGAGGGCATCAGATCCCATTACAGATGACTGCGAGCCACCGTGTGGGTGCTGGAATTGAACTAGAAAACCTTCAGCACATTGACAATATGTCTGAAGAAAAGTGAAGGGCAGTGTCTGAATATTAAAAGGTGCACAGGTTGTTGTTAATTTGCCCTAAGTCAGGACAGGTGAGGACAGGGCTTCACAGATACTCCGAAAAGAATACCCTACCAGAAAGGGTTAAGAAGCCATTGCTGGGTTGATGCTTGTATGGCAGGCGGATAAGAGCCCCGTTCTTTCTGTTCCGTTCTCTCCTCCTTTAGGTCCTTGCCTGCTCACTTTATTTCTGGTGTTGTTTCTCTGGAGGCACTTGAGTGTCCTTCTCTCCTCCCCTTGCTGCCTAGCCTTGCTGTGTCTTGGCTGTCACAAGCTTTTGGTCTCTCTCTTGGTGCCTAAGTCCTTAAAGGGGGGGATGATTAAGGGATGGATTTGGCCACAGTTGGTGTTGGCCACAAGGAGGACTTGAAAGCATGAACTGACTTAGGAAAGCTCACTGGATGGCTTCTGCTGGAGGAATGTTATGTGGTACTCTGACTACGAGCTCCTGGGAGGAGGAGAAAAATAGCCCTCGCTAAAGGGTTCTCTTCACTGTCACCCCAACTGTCATCTCTCAGTGGTACCTTCCAGTGCAGCAATAGGAACTGAGTTCACAGTGGCCCCAGTGGACACCAGGGGGCAGGAAGAGGCACCCTATCTGCAGCCTGCAAAGGACAGATCCTTGGCTCCTTCATCCCTAGACTCTCCCAGATGGCCACATGACCATTTATTTTGAAACATGGCTCCCTTCCGATGACCCTTTGTCATAATTCTCCAAGAAGGTTGCCTTACAAATTACAAATTTTCCATGCCACGGTGCTGTGAAGGAACTCAGCTTAGTCTTTATAATTCACTTGAAAACTTTAAGCCAGCGAGTATAATTTAATATCTCTTTAAGATGTTTTCCTGGGCCCCAAGATTAAAATGCAGGTGAAGGAGGAAGAAAAGCAGGCATGATTCACTTGCTTTGAGGAACTGGCCCTGTCCCTATCAGAAAACAGAGGTAATGTCAGTATTGCTTGGGAGGAAATGCTGGATACATAGGAGCGGGACAGTGTCTCCTTAGTGACATGTTTGAGTCACCCAATGCCCTAAGCACTTTTATGTCCTCTTCTACATATGTCCTGGTAGTTTGCCCCTTGTAAGTGCCTTCAGACATTGTTCAGGCACCAGAGAGATCACCAGGAAACTTTAAGAACAGCGACAACCCTTAGGATCTGGACAACAACTATTAGCATTGTCTAAGCTCTGCCCCACAGTTATCTGGCAACAGTCAGGCATGCCTCTCTCACTATAAAGGGACTGCCTGCCCTCTTCTCTTGCTCATCTCTTACAGTTGCTCTTACCTTTCTTGCTCCTTCTCTGACCCCCTTCCCTTCCTCCCTCTCTCTCCGTGTGCTCATGGTCGACTTCTTACCCCCCCCCCCCCCCCCGTGCCTTTCTCTGCTTTTAGTGCCCTCTTAACTCCTCTCCCCATGCCCTGAATAAACTCTATTCTATACTATACAGTCCTATGTCTGGTCCCTCAGGAAAGGGGTGCCTCAGCATGGACCTGCTGAGGCACCCCCTTTCCCCATGCCTCACCACATCTCTACCAGAACACATCCCCTTCCTCTCTTTATCTTTTTATTAACACATCAGCCTCGCTAATAGATTTGTCTCTTATCGTTTATCAAACATTTAATTGTGAAGGATTTTCACAAAGTCTTGTAGCAGGAACCTGAATCTTTGATGAAAGAATAATACTAATTAATTGGGATTCACATAAATAAGGAACCACAACAGGTGTAGTTTATTTTAGTCAACTGTTAGAGGGCCTAGGTGCTCAAGTATCCAGCCAAATTCAAGTCACATCTCTGTCCCCAGCTTCCTGGCACATAGGTGACTTTAGGACAAACTTTTGGGCCTAGAATGAGCATGTTGGCTATGAGGTGCTCCCATGGGAATTTGGGTCCAGAAAAAAGTTCCAAGAAATAGACCCAAGAAATATACACCATAAGAAAAGGGGGCCGTGGGAAGTGTAGCTAGCAGGAAGGTCTGCTTGGATCCATGGAGTCCTTGACCTATGGAGGAAGCTAAGTCTTGAGAATCCACAATGAAACTCTAGAAAATTTGGAGGTCCTTTCTGCCAAATTGTACTGAGTCTCGGAACTGTCCAAATCTTTCAAAAGGAACACACATAAAGGAGCATGGGACATGCGATGGCAGTTAATTTTATGTGGTAATGGAACTGGGTGGGTTTTGTTTTGTTTTGTTTGTTTTTATACAAAGTCTTAATCGTTCAATTTTACCAATGAAGACAATGAGTCAGATGCTGGGTTGAAAGCCTCTTAGATCAGAGAGGGAGTGAAAGCACCCAGATGACCTTCCTCCTCGGCCAGTGTCCCAGAAGCAATGTCCTTCTCTCATGCCTGGCTCATAAAAACCTCCTTCCAAGTCAATGTCCCTTCCTTCTCCCTTTTTGTCTCTCTATCCATCTTCCTGACTCCCTCTAAGATTTTTCTTAATAATCTATGTTCACTTCCTGTCAACTGGTTACTTGCTCCGCCTCTCCACCTATGGTGGACTTTATTTAATCCTATTTGCAATACTAAAGCAGAAAGCTCTTGGATTATAAGTGTGTACTAAGGCTGAGCCACACACACCACAACTAAAAACTTTTTTTTCCCCAGCAAATCACACAATCTCAGGGTTCACAGTGTGATCACATATTCTGCCACAACTGGGTATCATAACGCCACAGAGATTCTTAGATGACACTTGTGGTGTTTTTAACACATTTGAGTAAAGCAGATAACCTAAGTGGTTGGACATCATCTAGTGAGGCCTGTAGGAACTCCTGGTCCTCCAGCTAGCTTTCAAATGCAGGATGAAATTTATACCACCAGCTTTCTGATTCCCAGACTTCAGCTGTGCTGTTGGCTTCCCCAGGCGAGCACCTTGTAAACAGAAAACTGTCAGCGCAGAGTCTCCATAATTCATAACCAATGCTCTTAGACACACTCCCTAGAATCCAATCATTTAGCAATGCAATCTAATCCAATCTAACCTAATCTAATTTAATCATCTACCTCTTTTTGATTCTGTGTCTCTGGAGATCCTAATACGTTAGGCAAGCTATAGCCTCAGAGGCTGAAGTAGCTCAGTGCCACAGGTCTTACAATCACTCCCTTTTAATAAGCCATGGAGTCAGTTGCTAGTTGGATTGAAGACCAGAGGACTTGCCTTCATTCTTTTTTTCCTAAGCACCAGAAAAGAGCACAGCTGATCTGAGAACCTTTGGCTTTATCTCTATACGGGCAGAGGATTTTTTTTCAATCCCCCAAGGTGCTAGAAAATGTGACTCAGGGTCACATTTGATACAGAAAAGGAAAGTAACATATCTTGTCCTGTACCTTTATTCTAACAGATATATAAACACATTACCCAACTTCAAAGCCATATATGCACGCTATACCTTCCCTGTTTATGTGTTCCTGAGTTTGGAGTCGACGTGATACACAGAGCCAGTTATCAATAACTCAGTTGTTGGACTGAGTCTTGTTTTTAAACTCAACTTCAAAGTGAATAGTTAAGAACATATTATCTCATTTCAACATTTCTTAGACCTTTTTACTACTTCCTTATTGACTTAGAGGAAGCCTTTTTTAGGCCTTTAAAAAATAAATGTGATCTTTCAATTTTTAAATGAATTCTTGCCCTCCAACCCTCAATCTGGTATATTCCCATGATACACATTTTTTTTCTTTAACGGAGTGACATTTAAACCTAATTACAGCAAAGTTATAGGAAAAAATAAACTGGTGTCAGTGACAGCTTCTGACAGTTTTATTGTTCAGAGTTTCAGAATAGCCTTTTTTTTTTTTCTTGGAGCTTTGCATAGTCTAAGAACTGTTTGTATGAAGACAGATCACATAATGAAAGGACTGAGTTAGCCAGAGCCAGACTAACTCCATGACAGGCTACAAACTGGCCGTTTGAGAGACTAGGCCTGAGTTTCCGTTTCCCAGAAATGAGAATCCAGATCCAGGAATTCGTGGTCAGCCAACCATAGCCTCGGGCAGCCAGTCTTGAGGATACCTCTTCTTCTGGCCTGAAGTAGCTAGAGTAAGCAACCCCTTGGGAAGTCTCTAGAGCCTAACCAATTACAATTAATCAGGCAGACCTCTAGAGATAGAGCTAACTAATCAAGGTAAAAGGTCACATACCCCTCCCTAGAATTCCCCTAAGTGACAATAAAAGCTGGGTCTTCGAGTATCGAGTCTGATAAGTGTCTCCATTCCCAAATGGGGAGACCCCTGCATGCAGGAAATTCAGCTGAATAAAATGTCCTTTGCTTTAGCATACTATTTGAGTCTGAGGCATTGTTCTTTGGCAGTTCTCGGACCCTAACAATATAGAGATGTAACATTACTGAGTAGAAGATATTAAAGGGACTAGTGTCTGACTGAAGACACAAGACCAAATTGTCAGCACAAAGGAAAATTATTTGTCCCAGAAGGACAAAGAGCAAGAAGAAGAAGCAGGAGATAGAAGGCAAGGGAAAAGGGGGAGGGAACAAAGGGAAGGGACATTTGTCCTGGGCAACGAAGGCCTGCCTCTGGATAGAGAGGAGAAAGACGTGGTGTAAGGAAAGATGACGGGGCACCAATGAAAGGAAAAGTCACTGAAAGGAAAAGTCACAGGGCACCAATTTTGTGAAAAGATGACGTCCTAGGTTTAGGGGAAAGATGAAGAGAGTGGGGGCATATGGCCCATGGAGATGCGCGAGGCTTGGGGTAAGGGGGATGCCTCTGGGGGGGGGTCCGTGTTGGGAATCCCTTCCCCCTGAGGGACCAGCCACACAACAGTATAGTACAGAACATATCTGGCTACTGCTGGGTAATTGAAGGGTGGGGTATACCTGGCTGTTGCTAGGTAACTGAGGGGTGGGGTTTACAGAATCCCAACCCGTGGCCCATAAGAAAACGGCAGTTTATAAAGGAAAAATGGGAAACACTGTGTTAGGAGAAGGTGTTTAATTCTGATTTGGCAGGTTAATGCCAAAGAGGGCTTTGGACTGCTAGAATTCACTACTTTGAATGCTGGACCTTGGTAGTCAACCTCGGGAGGATGAAGTCGCCGAATCAGGGAACAGACCTTAGGGGATAGCTTTAGGGGGAAAAATAATCTATAGATTCTTGTCACGGCAGAGGGGATTGGGGGAAAAGGGCAAGGCCTGTCAGAGCTACGTTTGCCACGCTCCCTTCAGATATAATTAAGGAGGTTAAGTTATGTGTAGGAAAAGAAACTCTGGGAGGAAGCTTCAAAATTGAGACTCTCTGCCCTGACTTGACTGTGACTCAGCAAAATCAGCCAGCGTTCTCATTAGGCAGCCCGCCCAGCGGCTGTGACCACAGGCAGCCTGCAGGGGGCGAGCTGCTTGGCTTTGCTACACAGTCATTTACTGGGTGCGTACAAGGAGTTCTAGTCAGCTTGTGTTTCTTAATGAGCCAGACGTCGTTTGTGCAAAAATATGAGCCATTAAGGTTCAGATAGCTCTCCTAATGGGATGGCTCACATGTCGATGGCTAGCTTTATCTTTAAACCTTTACAGTCTCTGGACTTAAGGGAACGACAAAGCGAAGTTGGACTTCCAAATGTTAAGGGGCTGCTAAGGGTTCATTTTTGCACTCGGCCTTGTCTTGTACGACTTTAGCAAACCTGCCAGTTTCCATTTCTGGAAACAAAAGCCTGCTTTGCCCAGATGACCTTGTGCATAGACACAATGTAACATTGTGTTCTTTGCCTTTAAAAGCCCCTGACTGAGGAGGCTGGACAGTACATTCCGGAATCTTCTGAGTAGACAAGACACCACTATAGAAATAAAAGCCTCTCCTTTAAAAAAATATATTCACAATCAGACTGGTTAACCTCTGAACAATCCCAGACCCATGACACCAACGAACAACGATGTTTGCCTAAGGACTGTGCATTATAACAGTCAGTTCTTCATGTCCCCGATTCAGCTGCTAGGATAGTGAAAATATTCAAAGAAAACTGTGTTTGTGCTGAACATTGAAGGCAGGAAAGGCTTCCCCTGCCCTTGTCAGAATTCCCTGAACAGTAATGTAACAAGTATTTACTTAGCAATATATATATTGCTCATTTTGTATAGTAGTGATCTAAAGGTTATTTGAAGTATACAGGAAGAAGCATATAGATTAATGTAAATACTATGACATTTTGAATATAGAAACTTGAGCATCTGAAAATGTTAGTACCCACAAGGTGTCAGAACCTCTCTATGGAGCCTAGTAGACTGAGAAACAACTATTATTTTGGAGTGATTAAAAGTACAAGAGCACAGTTAGTAACAAATATCCAGGAAGCAAGATTACCAAGCAGTGGGAACAAAAAAAAAAAAAAAAAAAAAAAAAAAAAAAGGAAGCCATCATAGTTTGACCATAAAATGCATAGCAATCACTCATTCATCTTTCCCTTGGTGAGCTCACTGTCAGCCCAGGGGGGACTGCTCTCACACATTACCGTTGAAAATTTGAAGAGAGAGAGAGAAGGCAATATTTTTAAATGTCATTTCAAGATGCTATGGTGACATCTGTGGGCAACAATGGACTTAGCCTCTGGGACAACAACAGAAGAAGGGGGTTATTGGAGTGGGGGGTTAAGAGAATTAAAAAATTAGGTGTGGTACTGTCTGCTTCTGTTCCTTTAGCTGAAACTCAGGAAGAGAGACGTTGTTAATCAGATTAAGGGACTGTTATATGAGCATTTATCAACAGCTAGATTTTTTTTTTTTTTAAGGTTTACTATCATTGAATACTAAGTCTGCAGCTGCTTCATCAAGTACAGAAGGCCTCCATCACTAGGAATGGCAGTTTGGGCAAAATTTCTCCTAGGGAACATTATGGGCAACAGACCCAAGTTTGGTAGCATCAGGGCCCTACGCCTTTTGCCTAACTCTGAGACTACAACTCCAAGTGCATAAGCAAATACCAAGTCATTTCGGCACACTGACTGCAAACTTATCCGTTCCCTTTACTAAATACCCCCCCCCCCTTTTTTTTTCTTTTTTACTGAAAAGAAAATGCCTTAAAGGTAAAGTTTATGGTGCCTCTTATTAAACGCAAATGGGAAAAGAAGGCATAGATCCTCACATGAAGTAGGTTTGAGTGGACCTAACAAGTCCCATTTAGAGGCGTAGACTTAGAGAAATTTATTGAAGCTGACGAGCATTTCGTGCCTCGCCTCTAATTCCAGTCCTCAGGGGGCTGCGGCAGGAGGCTCACTTCGAGGCCAGCCAGGACCACACAACAAAAGGGTAATCCAGAGAGATAGATTTTTCAGGATCCCATTATGGTGGATTGTGACTCCATTATTGTGATTTCTTTGCTGTGGGAGAGAGAAGCCTTTGGAGATGCTATTATAAACGGACATGACAGTGTTTCTGTACTTCACAGCTGGCTTTTACTAAGGTCCAGCGAACCAGGCAAGATCACAGTGAACAAAGTATGACCGCAAGAGAGATTTTGTTTGCAATTTTTAATTAAGCAATCTGTGCAAACAATTTTTTTTCTTTCTTCAAGGTTAGGAGGAGAGAAAATGACCACACTTGGGGGCCCGGGAGAAAACCAGAAGATGCTTTCCGCTGCCAATCAAGTGTCAAAGCACTGGTGCGTACAAAGGCACCCACACCCCTCAGTATTCCTCAGGATTGCTCGAGTGTAAGTCTCGCAAATAGGAATCAATTATGTTCGGAGGCACGCCTTGCAGGAGGAGCCTGCAGAAGGACAGCCCACCTAGAGAAGACAAAATGAAGAAAGGGAATGTTAAAAGCAGCTATGTGGAAGATGACAGGGAGAACGCTCCTGAGCTAGCTGCCTACAAACAGGGTTGGGTTTGTTCTTGTTAGCTACAAGGACTCACACAGTCCTACTTGAACTCTTCTCCTGGTTCTAATACATTCACAATATAATGTACTTGGCATCTCAAAAAAAAATAATAATCAGGTTTTTGGCAGACCCATAATAATTTACTCCTTTACCATTGTTCTATCTTGGTTTAAATCCCCACTCATTGGAGAGTGGGTTGCCCTCTGACAGGTTTGGGGAACCCTCCCTGCGATGGAAAGGTCCTGACCAAGTGGCTGTAAGTCAGCAGAAGAGCCATTTCTTAACATTCTTTTTAGTTAAGCACAGAACATTCTGATTCAAGCACACTAGGGTAGAAAAAAAAAAAAATACCCGCTTTAACTTTGGCCATTTATAAACTGTGCAAAACCTAGAACTAATACCTTCTGAGAGTGAGAGAAACGCCAACTAGTATTTCATACGTACCTTCTGAATCCCTGTCATATATATTTAAAAAAAAAAAAAAACCCTCAGAGTGTCATTCAGGAGAGAACCTATGCAACCAGAACTCTGCTCTGCCCTTTAATAGATGCTTCACTTGCTAAAAAAAAAACTCCATGAGCAGACAAAAGCAGCATGCTGTGTGAACATTCTTAAAACTTCTTCGATGCAAAGTTGAGAAACTCATTCTCCTTAATAATGATAACAATAAAACAAACCAAAACAACAACAACAAAAAACAAAACAAAACAAAAAAAACCAACCACGTCACATATTGGTAGAAATGATGCCACTTATAAACAGGTCCATTCCTTGATGCAAAGACTTCAGACTGCATGGGATCATTCATTCAATTTCATCTACATCAAATGCTCTGAGCCATGCTCTGCCGCATCCAACAATTTGCTGTATGTCAAGAGGAAAGGGTTGCGAAGGGTCAGCAGTGGACGTTAGTGCCAGGATCCAGAAATACAAACGAGAGCTAGGAAGTTAGCAGGTTCTCTTTCCGCTGGGTTACAGGGTGAAAATCATGCCATACTCCACAGGCTTGGTATGGCTTATGACATTCATAAGCTTCATATGCTAAAACCATATGAAAGCTTACCTTAGGTGACAATATACAATTCAAAAATCCTTACTGTGCTACGACTAAGGGAGAGAGAGAGAGAAAAAAAAAAAGAGAGAGAGAGAGAGAGATGTTGTGAGCATTAAAATAAAGTGCCGACATCAAAGTTGAGTGTACGTTGAAGGTGAAGTTATGGTCAGAATTGTGAGGTGATTTTCATTAATCCTTAGTCGGGTGAAGGGCAAAGGAAAAATAGAGTGAAGGGTGTCACTTCAAGAGGGTCATTAATACATAAAAAATTAATAATATGCATGACCACTTTGCTAGAATAGGTGGCAAAGCTGATCCGACTAGTGAATATTTATGGTAGGAGATTCCAAACCGTTAGCTTAACAAAAAAAAAAAAAAAAAAAAAAAAAAAAAAAAAAATACCCTACAACATATATATATTGTGTTTTTCAACAAAAGAAAAACATAGACAATATTTAACACTGTTAGTGCTCATATATATATGTTGAAATTACAAAAGGCAAAATTATCAAGTATAAATATTAAACTAGCATATTTTATAATGTTCTATTTGGGATCTATGATGTGGAACTAGCCTAAGTCAAGCCTTAAACTCAAGCTCCTGGGTGACTGCGCTGTAATCTACTAGACTTTGGGGGAAGAGCTCTGATATTTTACGTTTTCCTCGGGACTGCCGATACCTCTAAAGTCAGAAAGCAGATACTGTAAAGTCAGGCATAGATCGACATTAGAGTTTAATTTCGTTTCTTTGCCTAGCTCCCAAGGAACTCCTAGTTAGCTCTTCCAAGTGAGAGCGGGTCATATACATACAATAGAGATTTGATGTGTAACACATTTCGCACAGGGCCTTAAACGTTTCCTTTAAGTTTACAAACGTATGAAATAATTGGAATACCATAAAGATATCCAAACCAATAGAGGAATAAGTTAGGTACTCTTCCAGTGAATTTACAAAGGGAAAAATCTTACATACGAGACTTTCCAAATGTTACATCCATCTTTGTATTCTCCACCCAAAATGCACAGAGCATGCTCTCTTCAGTTCAAGGTGCCCCATTTCCTAAATTCCATCATGGATCTAAATTCCCTATGCTATAAAACTATCTTCAAGGACCCTCGTATCTCTATCCATTTGAAAAATGAAAGCATTATGTAAATTTCCTTGTTTCCAAAGGGTTTTTTGTTTTTTTGATAGTCATATATAAAATGAAGTTTTCGTCAAATGTAGCTTTCTAGCTTTCAGGGAGAGCGCTCTGGTACTTTATGCCTTCTGATCAAAGATAGAGGTTTTACATTAATTAATAGTCTTGGATAATTTGCCTTCCTCGTTCATGGCATAAACACTGTATGCCATGAGCTTCTAAGGAATACAGTTAAAAGCATCCAAGGAAACCAAGCTTTACATGCACAGTGCGTTTTCATGTAAGAGGAATGGAACAGAAAATGGAAGAATCCAGTGGGGTATGAACTTTTTGAACCTGTTGCTGCCCCTCCAGGGAGACTGGCTGTCCAGGGGTATTTACTCCTTGATATATCACTGCAGAATTAGAATATTTGTACCATATTTATTTATTCTCAGTTAGCATTCTTACCTTTTAATACATAGCTTAACTCATTTAACTATGACCCCTTGTCAGAAAACAATTCGACGATAGACAGTCTTTGGTTTTAGGACCAAAAGCTTATATTAAGACAAAAATTACAGTTGATATCTTATAATTTTTTTTGCAAAAGAATACATTGTTATTATTATTAAATCCAGTTCACCACAGAATTACTCAGAGCAGTGTAACATTTACGTGCATAATATCACTTGTTTGTATAGAAGGCTCCAAATACTGAACCACTTAGGAAATGATCATTTTATGCCCTTAATGTTTTTGTTATTTTCAAGGCATGAATTTATGACAATTTTTAATTTTGCTTTTAGATGATAGAAATTCATCAATGATACCTTGATGATATCGATGACGCGTTGATGTAAAAAAAAAAGTGTAGAAACCAGATGACTTATAAATGTGGCCTAAATCATCACTTAATGCTAAGAAAGCAGCTGAGTGTACTTGTTACATGTGTAAGGGCTTTCTCAAATGCATTTTTTATGACTATCATAGGCCCTGTGTTCATCTCTCCTTACTCACTTCTGAATTATTATATGCCCAAGAATATAAAATATAAGGAGAATATACACCATAAGAGGAAGAAACATTTCAAGAGCATGTCATTGTTCAAGAAACTTCTTATACTCTATTTAGACCAAAATGAGGAGAAAAAAAATTCTTCTAAAAAGTATTTCGGACATTTATCGTGACTATAAGATACATATTTACAAAGCCATCTTTTTAAGTTTTAGATTCTAATTGTTTCATCATAGACAGGGAAAATAAAATATTTTGGTCATCAGAAGATAGAAATAAAATAAAGAATGAGATAAAAGACATTGTAATTATGTTGGCTGATATCTCTTGGTATCCCAAAGTGGGTTTGGTTGTTAAGGAAAACTCTTAGGCTAAACAGTTGTTAATAAACAATGTGATTAAGATGATAATATATGCTAATAGTTTTATCTTATATAAATCCTTATGTGGTTTGTTTTGGCTTGCATTTGTTGTGACATTTCTTAAATAGAATGTAAACCTATAAGTGAAATTATTAAGTATATGAACGTATATATGTATATTTGTGTATATAGGTAGGTATATGTATATACATGTATCAATATGTATGTATGTATATGCAGTCTCACAGATTACTACGAATGGTGTGACTTCCTTAACTGCAGTTTGAGTGTATATATGTATATTCATGTATATAGATAGATATATGTATATGCATGTATTAATATGTATGTGTATATATATGTATGTATATGTAGTTTCACAGATTACTAGGAATGCTATGACTTCCTTAGCTGCGGTTTGAATGTATATATGTATATGTATATAGGTAGGTATATGTATATGCATGTATCAATATGTATGTATGTATTTATGTATGTGTATGTATGTATATGCAGTCTCACAGATTACTAGGAATGCTGTGACTTCCTTAACTGCAGTTTGAGTAGAAGCTCTTAACTAGGCTTTTATTTGCAGCTGGACTGTGTCACAAAGCCGTACTGTTTTTACTTCATTCGTTCTCACAGTGCTGCCCACCTAACACATGGGATAATTAAATATTCCCTTAATTAACAAAAGTTTAAAAAAACTACCAAAGCAAGTTAACCCAAATAGGTATCTTAACAAGCATGACTGCAGATGTAGGGGTGTCCCGTTCCTCCCCACCAATCCATCCCAGTCACCGTGTCTTGTCTGGACTTTACATTCCGGGGTTCTTTAGGCCACAGCCTTCAACTTAAGCCTACAGATAGCTCTTAGCTGGCGTACCTTTCACCTCCAGCTTGCATTCGATCTCCACCGTCCCCAGATCATTGACTGCTTTGCAGCAGTACGTGCCTCCGTCATAAGGACTAGGCTTGCGGATCTCCAGGGTGCAGACTCCTTGGTTGCTGAACATCCTGTATCGTGGGTCATCCACGATGGCCACTTTGTTTTTCATCCAGGTGATTTTGGGCTGAAGTTCAGATTGAAGAAAGTCAAGTCAAAGTCTATGATGCGTGGATCATATTGGGAGACCCAGTGTCAGGATTTAAAAACATGGTTCAGAAAGAAGGGGGCATCTAAGAAGGGCAGCTGCCTCTCTCCTGTTTGTCTCTATCCTGATTCAGCTCTATTTCATTAGCAAGAGGCCACATGGGCAGCTCTGAAGAAGCAAGCAGGGACTGTTCAGAGTTCGGCTCAGGGGCGCGCTTCCCAGACGGAGTAAGTTGCCTTCCACATTAATCTACACGGGCACAGAGTGTTCAATGATAAGACGATGAGTTCTATGCCTCTCTTGGCCTCCAAGTGTGTTTGTAAGTGTGCTGGTTGTGAAAACTGTTGCACAATGTGCACATCAAGTCACACTGTGTGCCTTGAACTTGCACGTTCTGGGTTCATCAGTCATATCCAGATGTTAAAACTTGATCTATGCTGTGCTTGTGCTGTGAGTTCAAAATAGAGAATGTATTGATGGGTAGTTTTTCAAAGAATACCCCAAAAGGTGACATGATCTTCAAATTGTCTCTAATTTTTCATAAGTTGCATAAGCCTCTCCTCCGTAACACCCCCCCATCGGTCCACCATCTTACTTACCATTTAGTGGCACAACATCAGTTCTGACTGAATAACACAAGATCAGCAACAGACCAGTCACCCAAGAAGGTGGGTCTCTGTGTATTGACCCTTGGTCTACATTTTAGGCATTGATTCCCTCCACTTTCCTACTTACTACTTCCCTCTGTAAACATACCCCCCCCCCCAATACGATCTCTCAGACTCTCTGCATTTATTACTTTGTCTCTCTATTGAATCCCAGAGTGGGAGCATTTTCTTTTATCTATTCCTCTCCCTCTTCCACCTCTCAAATAAACATTCCTGGAGGCTCTGGGGCCTTGGTTTTTTACTACCACCCACCCCCATGCTATTCCTAAAGGGTGGTGTGTAGCATCTCCATGATGAGACTCCCCAGATGAGAGCAGTAGCCCGAGCCTTCCTCCTAAACTGGCGGTTAACACTTCCCTACTGCCATGTGGAGGGACTCACCCCACATCCCTTAGTTCAGCACCTTCCTCCCATGCTCCTCCTGGCTCCTCCCATGCTCCTCCTGGCTCCTCCCATGCTCCTCCTGGCTCCTCCCATGCTCCTCCTTGCTCCTCCCATGCTCCTCCTGGCTCCTCCCATGCTCCTCCTGGCTCCTCCCATGCTCCTCCTGGCTTCTCCCTTGGCCTTCCCTCATTCTGCCAAAGATAATATGCCACTGTTACTACATTTCATTCAATCAGAGTTTTCAAAAACTCTTTCCCTGGCAGCCACCCAGGGATACCGATGATTATGGACAACTTCTGCTGTGACTTTTAAATGCCAACAAGGTGAAACTTGAGAATACTTCTAAGTGTCCTCAATTGGTTTTGATACCCCCGTTTTAGCAGAGCCCAGTTAAGATTTTGCCCCGAATTGTTGTGTGACTGTTGAGTGTGTTATAGAGCTCTTGATGAGCATTAAGTCACACTGTGTACGCACATCTCTGTTATGAGCTCATAGCACACACCTGTACATCAAGTTTTTAAATCTGGAAGCAACTGATGAATCAAGAATGTGTGAGTTCTGGGCTGGAGAGATAGCTCAGCTGTTAGAAGCTAGGATCACAACCAAAAATACAAGATTGTGTACGTTACAGGCACACATACTATGCACAACGATGCCACCTCCTTTTTTCCAGGTGAAACCATACCCATCTTGTTTCTGCTGTGTGGTTTTGTTTCTTCAGCAGCTAGCCACTAGATCATAAAAGTGCACCCATGTTTGTTACCACCACATTTAAATATTACAATTGTTTATCCAGAAACTGCACCTTTCTTCACTCCCTGACCCAAGGAAGACAGGAGTTGGAAGGCCTGTTTATCTTTCACCTGCCTATATAACGTGGCAAATACAAAAGAGATGCTTTGGAATCGATTTAAGTAATTCACTGTACCTTAGGAATTGAGTAATTCACGGTACCTTGGGATTTCCTCGGACGCTGCAGTTCAGGGTGGCATTGTAACCCGAGATGGCGTAGGTGTTAACCAGAGGCTGAGTAAACATGGGGGCCTCTGTGAAATTGAAGTCTTCATACACTGGATTTTTATAGATCTTACCTTAAAAAACGAGGATTAAAAGATGTTTAAAAATAGAAGTCAGCTTGAGAGTGTGTTATTTTTAGCATCTTTTACTCATGAGTAAAACTTTCTTCTCAGAAAAGCCTGAGAAAATGCCACATGGCGTTTATTCTGATGGGGACACACACAGAGCGGGCCACACCTGAAGCAGAAGCTGAAATGGTTATGAGACACAAAATCTTCTGAGTTTCTTAAAGATACGTCCTCATGTGGAAATTACAGAGAAGGATTTTGATGGGGGGTTGGCCTGGTGCTGTGTACACACATGCTAAATTCTGAACCCTGAGATCTGGTTGCCCTCCGATGAGTGTAGTATCCTCACATATACACCAGCCTTTCTTGTGTAAACCTTGCTCCCCAACGTAAAGCCAGCAGAGAGAGAAAGGTGGGACCTGAGAATGGGGGAGGGGAGTTTTGAGAGAGACCATGGAGGAAGAAGAGGAGGTAAGAGAAGAGAAAGAGGAAGAGAAAAGACACAGGGAGAGGGGATGGACCAGGAGCACGTGGCTGGGTGGCTGGAGGAGTGCCCCCTAGGGCAAAAGGATGGGGCAGGAATAACCTGGGTGAGACTCGGAGCATCAAGGGGCATGACTGGGCTGTCAGTTACAACCTCTGGCACAACCCGCTCAATCTAGGCTTACTGCTAAAATAAAATACCAGGGCGTTGTGTCTTCTATACAGACTAGCTAATTATTCATTTACAGGACTTGAGAGCCATTGAATGAAACTATAGAATTCAGCTCCTCCCCACCCTTTTTAGAGCAAGTCTCATGTAAACACCACCCTGACGGTGTCAAAACACAAACAGAAAACCAAGGAATGTGCCACTTTCCCTATCTGTGTGACATTCACCACGTATAGACCCAGCAACCAGAAACTGGAATGAATTAAATTAGTAAGCTCTATAACCATGATACAATTCCCCCAGAAAACAATCTGCCTGTAGAGCCGAAATTTTACTTGAATATTGTTGTGTGGTTTCCCAGCATGCTCATCCTCACTCCCTTTCTTTGCATTTCCTCTTTAGTTCTCCCCGGTGAGCCCACCAAGGTTTCCAGATGCGGGTCCACTCCCGACTCACCGTCCTTGGCAATCACAGCACTCTCCTTCGTCATGGTCGCATCCTCGCTAAGGCCACACATGTTTTCAGCAAAGACCCGGAAGTAATACTCGTTTCCGATGACCAGCTCAGTAATGGTGGCATTGGTTCGGTGGTAATGCTCAATGACGGTGAACCATTCCTGAAGGGACAAAATGATTACAATTTGGTGAAAAATCACCTATTTGTTAGGACAAAAAAGAATGTGTCATTGATTTTTAAAAAAGCACTAATTTCTGTAGGGAGAGCAACGACCTTATATATTTATTACAACCCAACTTATCTATCGTCGTTCGCAGTCTAGTCTTCATCTACACATTGGATCCACATCATCTATTATTTTTATATTTTCCATAAGTGCCTAATTTCTGTCATCTACTTATCAACCCAATGACTTATCAATCTTTTGTGGGGCAAAATATAATTATAGAAATTAATCTACTGCTAAGAGTAATAGAGGAAGCTAAATAACTAGGGGAAATTAATAGTATTCAATAACTAAAGAAAATGAATAGAATCCAGTATGCTTGCCTAGTTTATTAATCTAGTCTGTTTTTTATCCGTCACCTTTAGCCTGCCTATTTCTCTTGCTATGTTATTTGTACCATTTTGGTTATTCTTTATGACTTTAGCCTGGGTGTTTTTTCTCTTAACCCTTAAATTCTCTCTCTTTTCTCTTCTCTCTCTCTCATTCTCTTTCTCCCTCTCCCCCCTCCACACACACACACACACACACACACACACACACACACACACCACACGCAATTTATTTACTTGTTTGATCTCCCAACTCCCGTGGATGCACCTTTAACACAAACCCTGCCTCCTCTTCCCACCTCACAGAGCCTATGACAGTACCTGGCACCTGGTAGATCCAATACACAAAGTAAATATTGACTATCTAATGGATAAATGAATGAATAGGTTAAAACACTTGGTATGTGGTCTTCCCCATTCCAGGAAATGTACTCAAAGCTTTGCTTTGCTGACAGCCGAAGACCACGCTGTTCAACATGTTTTGGACTAGTAATAGAGAAAGCACATTTGCTAACAAAAACATGCTTACTAAAGGAAAAGCATTTTCCTTGGCTTTTCAAGTCCATTGTTCTCAACAAATTTTAGATAATTTAATACCAGGAAAACATAGCTATGCATTCATTTATTTACTAAACTTTGAAAAGTGTTTTTATTTTATATACATTGGTGTTTTGCTTACATGTATCTGTTGAGTCCCCTAAAGCTGAAGTTACACATAGTCGTAGCTTCCACATGGGGGCTGGGAATTGAACTTGGATGCTTTGGAGGAGCAGCTGGTACCCTTAACTGTCTTGTGCCTTAACCTTAACTGAGCCATCTTGTAGGGATTTGCAAAACCCTTAATGCAAACCTTTATCCTAACATTTATTATATTGGCTTATCATATAGTTTTATGTCTTTCATCTTGCCTTGACTGAGGAGGTCCCCAGGATAGGAACGGAATTCTCTCTCTGTCTCTCTGTCTCAGTCTGTCTGTCTGTGTCTCTGTCTGTCTGTGTGTCTCTGTCTGTCTGTCTGTCTGTCTGTCTGTCTGTCTCTCTCTCTCTCTCTCTCTCTCTCTCTCTCTCTCTCTCTCTCTCTCTCTCCCTCCCTCCCTCTCCTCTCCCCTTTCCCTTTTTCTTGCCCGTCCCCAAGAGGATACAGTAATGCTTAACATATAGCTAGAAGACAAAAAGTCAGACCTACCATGCTCTTCTTGTCTGCCTTCTGGATGGTATACCCTGTGATGGCAGCATTCCCATCATCCTTTGGTGGTGTCCATGTTAGAGCAACATTCTCTCCCCACACATCTTCAATAGTCACAGCCTGGGGTGGACCCGGGCGGTCTGTAGGATGGATTCATGGCATCATTGTGAATTCACGTTCCCATCCAGTCTGTACCCTGCTACCTGAGGATCTTAAAATGTCCCTTTTCCCATTACTGGAGCAACATTCTTCCAGACTCTGCCATGGGGTCTGCACACAACCTGTGCTTCTTTTATCTGAGCGGATCCCAGACAGGGC
Source organism: Micromys minutus (assembly GCF_963924665.1). Taxonomy (NCBI): domain Eukaryota; kingdom Metazoa; phylum Chordata; class Mammalia; order Rodentia; family Muridae; genus Micromys; species Micromys minutus. Next base: position 42,750,478 of record NC_137957.1, on the reverse strand, counting down.
CAGGGCATAGAGCAGTCTCACGCTCCTCTTATCTTAAAAGACCCCTTAAAGTTTGATTTAAAGAACTTCAGGTTCCCCAGAAGAAATGTCCCTTTAGTTAGAGAACCCCAATTCCCAGGAAATTGACTGGAATAAAAAAAAAAATCAGAAACAAGGCTTGTCTTAGCACTGATAGTTAGCTAGCTTGACTTTTTAGATATATGTGATCTTTAACTCAGCACCTTTTTGCATTAGCCTTCTACCTGCTAGAATTACAGGCATGCGCCACTGTGCTGGGCCCTTAAATTCTGTTTATGTGTGTGAGTGATACCATGTACATGTATGAGTATGGGCGCATGTACATGTCAGGATGGGGAGGTGCACACATGTGGAAGCCAGAGGAGGGTATCCCGTGTTTATTCATCTTAGTCCTTTGAGGTCAAGAGTCTCTTTCTGAACCAGGAACTAGTTTTTTTTAGCTTCACTAGCAGGTAGGAAGTCAGGACAATCCTTTTAACTTGATCTCTCCTTTTAACTCAGTGCTGGGCTTTTGGGCCCATGCAGGACCACACCAGGCTAGCTATGTGGGTGCTGGGATCCAAATCCAGGTCCTCATGTTTGTGTGCTCTTGTTCTCTGAGCCATCTCATGAGCCCCCTAAATGTTTTTCCTGACATTGCAAACATTATGGAAGAGTTTAAGCAAGCGCCATGGGCTGCATAAAGGATCCCCCCAACTCTGTTTCCATAACTGGGAACAACGATGAGAACTAACCTACCTATTTTCTATAGGTAGTGACTAGCACAAAGGACCAACTCCTGTGGTTGGGTTCGTGACTTTGGTTGATGTTTCTTTACATAAGGAAAAATCTTTACTCTTTGCCCAGACCTTACAGCTAGGGAATTGCAAGTATGGCAAGAAACATTTTCAACTGTCTAGAAGTTGCTACGTGTTTTAATGCATGGGTCAGCATAAGACACTATTATCAAGGAACTAGACATTATAAAGCAATGACGATGGAGTTCACTAAAAGTGTGTCTACTAATTACCTTATGCACATGTCCCCAGGCCTCCTGTGATTTGTACATTTAGCCAGTGAAAGTTATTTTGAAATACTAATAAATCTTGCTGCCTATTTCTTTTTAAATTGTTTTAATTTCCTTCTTTCTTTATTATCTGTCTATCTATATCTATCTATCTATCTATCTATCTATCTATCTATCTATCTATCTATCTATCTATCTATCTGCAGACAGGATCCCTCTATGTAATCCTGGTTGTACTGGCACCCACTGTGTGCTAGACAAGGCTGGCCTTAAAATAAATTCAGAGAGCCTCCCGCCTCTGCCTCCCAAGTGCTGATATCGAAGGCGTGTACTACCATACGTGGCATCTTTTTTTTAACCTTAAAGATATTTTCACATAGAACAAGCCTATCACATTCCTATCTTGCCCCAATGATGAAGGACTAACTGACTCCTTTGACAGAATGTTCTAGCTCCTTCCTCCAAACTTACTTCCTCCAAACTTACCAACGATCTGGATGTCAATTGAGGCGTTTTCCACGTATTTATCCACTTTGACCTGCAGGTCGTACTTGCCCGAGTGGCTTCGCTCTGCTTTTCTAATGAATATGATGGTATCGGTCTCTGAGTTTCGAATGTTTATTTGGTTCTTATCGATTTCTTCCCCGTCCTTCTTCCAGGTCAGTTCTGGTCTTGGTTTACCCTAAAGTGGAAGTCGGAAAAGTTAAAGGGGAGAAATAACACTGCCACAAATGTGTGTGTGTGTGTGTGTGTGTGTGTGTGTGTGTGTGTGTGTGTGTGAAGGGGAGAAATAACATTATAACAAATATGTGTGTGTGTATGTGTATGTTGAAGGGGAGAAATAACATTGTCACCAATACGTATGTGTGTGTATGTATATGTATGTATATATGTATGTATGTATGTATGTATATATATATGATTTTAACAACACAGGAATGACAATGGCCTGACTTATTCTAGGCAAGAATGGAAAATGCCATCACTCTAATCCAACAGTGGGTGACACTGGGCCAGCAAAGCCACTTCCTGCTGATTGGCTTCTGTGTGTTAGCCTACACAGAAATATATTTCCCTCAGCCTACACAGAAATAAGTGTCATTATCCTCACTGATTTTGAAAGAGGGATTCAGGAGTTTTTCCCTAAGGCCTTGAAGTTGAGAAACTTCTGGAACTAGTTCTTGAAGATAGACTGTCAGACCTTAGAGGACAGTGGGCAAGAGCATGTGCTCTAAGACCCTATGCTTGAACCTAAGTCACTTAGTAATGCTGTGACCTTGGGGAAATTGTTTATAGTCTCTGTGCCTCGGTTTCCCAATCTGTAAGATAGTAAAAGTAGCAGTGGTTCTAAGGACTGATGCATCCAGTCTGTGTGTTTAGCAGTATCACCTAAAGGCTAATGACTTTCCTCTGTACTGTGTTTCTCCTCTCAGACTGGGAGAGAGTCTCTCTAACTACTTCCTCTATTGAGAAATTATAAAATTATAACGTTATCCACAGGAACAAGTTTCAGTTTCTTTTGTTATTTTATTTTTTTTTTTTATTTTTTTTTTTTTTTGAGACAGGGTCAAGCTCAAGATAGCCTCAAGTTTCCTGAGTAGTCTGGGATAGCTTTGAACTCCCTCCTGAATCCCACACCTCTACCCCCAATACTAAGATTTCAGGTATGTACCACTGCATCTGTCTCATCTGTTCATATGTGGATTGGCTGTCTTGTTAGTGGCCTTAAACTCACAGCAATCCTCCTGCTTCAGCCTCAAGTGCTGGAGTACAGGCATAAGCAGGGAGTGTCTCTGTCTCTGCGTGTGTGTGAAAGAGTGCGAGGGAGGGGGGGAGGAAGAGAGAAAGAGAGAGACAGAGACCAGGAGAAGGGGAGGGGCACGGGGAGGGGAGGGGGAGCAAGAGGGAGAGGGAGGAAAAAGAAAGAACCAGGTTAATCTTACAAACAGCAGATTCTCTTGCTGAAGCAATGATTTCACAATGGGCATGGATTGGAGTTAGCGGTATCAAGATTTTGAAGTAGAATTCTGCTTGAAGGGAGCCATTGTGGAAATTAGGAGAATATTGCTCTGTTGAACATGAGAACTTGCTGCAAACAATCCTTGCTACAGATGGCTGGGCCACAGAGGCTCTTCTGGCATCTCTCCCTCCCTTCCTCTCAGATATCCCTGCCCCACCCTGAGTCTTTAGGCAAGACTAGGTCTCTGTGTCCTACGAAATTTGAATCTGACAGCTGTATGGCATTTTCCATTACTGACCTGATCGTTCCAGGGAATTCTGAAACACGGGGAACTTACAGGCTAGACTGTGTTGCTTTACCTTTTAAACACTCCAGTCCTGGGAAAAAACACAAAGAGAGGTGCCTGCATTTTACCTGGAAAGGAATCACCAGATTGACAGCTTCTCCAACTCTGCGGATGTACGTTTGCTTCAGATGCCTTGGGATGCGAATCTTTGGTGGCTCTGGGGAAGGGTGGAGAAGCAGAGCTGTGCAGTCAGTATCGTTTCCTGAGAATGGCCTTGCCTAAGCAGAACGGCATGATGCTCGTGACCTGTCCTGGGGACCACATCCTTCAACACACAATCCTACATGTTTCACTAACAGTATATTTAGCAAATCGGGTCCAAAACGGTGTTCTCCAAGTACAGACATCTTTATATTTATTTATTTTTAAGATGCATTTTTATGGGGTTAGAGAGAGAGGTCCGCACTCAAGAGCACTTGTAGCTCTTCTGGTGGGTCTTGTTTGATTCCCAGCACCCACATGGTATAACCCACAACTGTAACTCCAGTTATAGGAGATCCAATGACCTCTTCCAAGGCCTCTTTGGATACCAGGTACAGACATGGCATCCTGACATACGTGCAGCCAAAACATTCATAAACATAATATAAAGTAAATGAGGGGGAGGAGAGGAGGGGGATGGGGGAGAGGGGGAGAGGAAAGAACGAAGGGGGAGGCAGGGAGGGGGAAAGGGGGCTGGAAAAATGGCTCAGCGGTTAAGAGCACTGACTGCTCTTCCAGAGGTCCTGAGTTCAATTCCCAGCAACCATGTGATGTCTCATAGCCATTTGTAACGGGATCTGATGCCCTCTTCTGGTGTGTCTGAGGACAGAGACAGTGTAGTCACATGTATAAAATAAACAAACTAATTTAAAAAAGAAGAAAGAAAGACAGCATTTGAATACTTAAGAGAGCCGGAAGCCAAGCAATCTCCCTGCCCCAGCCTTTCAAATAGTAGCTGACACATGGGCATATAGCACCATGACTACCTTCTATGCCTGGTTTATTTTGTTTTTTTTTGTTTTTTTTTTTTTTTGGTATGCATTAGTCATTTGGAAACAATTACTATAAAGAATTGTACAACTCTTCCAGATGCTGATGTTTTATTATATAATATCTTAAAATTTTTATCTGCTGATATGACTGCTGTATCAATATTGTTAAGTATTTGAAAACTGTCAAGCCCATTAACAATGGCGTTAAGATGTTTCTAGGAGCAAACTGACAACTGACGATGCAAACTGCACGCCTTGGACTGACAGCACCGTCCCATTCGGTTTTGAGAGAAACCTTAAGATGCCTCAGTGGGTAAAGGTATTCACTGTTCGAGCCCAATGACCCTGGTTCAAGTCCTTAAGCCCACATGGTGGAAAGAGAGAAACAAATTCTGGAAGTTGTTCTCCAGTCCAAAAAAAAAAAAAAGAGTCATGAACTCGAGAGAGCTAAGATTAGTAAAACTGACATTTCTTAGGTTTGATCAACAACACTCCAAGGCAAAACAATGGTGGTGGGGGACACAGGGTGCTGGTCCTTCTCTGTGTCACTAACTTGATTCATCTGCATGTAGTTTTATACCCTTGGTGCAGATTGGGTACATTGATAGGGCCGGAATGTATCCATGTCATCCATGAAAATGGCTGTGGCCCTGGAGACCCACTTGAGCTGGAGAGCAGGCGTAGGTTCCACCAGAGTTGGTTCAGAGAATCTGACCAAGTCAATTAACTAGTCTTCTGAATACTAAATTAGACAGCCCAACGCTGACCCTCCTAAACTACCTTTAAAAAATTATTTATTATATATAAGTACACTGTTGCTGTCTTCAGACACACCAGAAGAGAGCATCAGATCTCATTACAGATGGTTGTGAGCCACCATGTGGTTGCTGGGAATTGAACTCAGGACCTCTGGAAGAGCAGTCAGTGCTCTTAACCACTGAGCCATCTCTCCAGCCCCCTAAACTGCCTTAAAAGCAGGATTCTGTGAATTTTTCACTTCCAGGAAGCATTCATAAACTATCAAAGGGATGGCAGCCCAATAAATCTTAAGAAAGGGATAAGTGTGTGTGTGTGTGGGGGGGTGTTTGTGTGTGTGTGTATGGTGTGGTATGTGTGTGTGTAATGTGGTGTATGTGGTGTGTGTATGCATGTGTGTGTGGTTTAGTCTATGTGCTTGTGTAGTGTGGTGTTTGTATGTGTGTGTGGTGTATGGGGGACTGCGCATATGTCTGTGTGCACATTTGTGTGCGTGTGTAGTGTGTGTGTGTGTATGGTGTAGTGTGTGTATGTGTGATATGGTGTAAATATGTGAGGGGTGTGTGTGTGTGTGTGTGTGTGTGTGTGTGTATACAGTGTGCACACACACCAGAGGTCACTTTTGGGTATAATTCCTCAGGACGGTGTCCACTTTGGGCTTGGCTGTTGCTTTGTTTTTTGAGGGGGATCCACTGGCCTGGAGTTCACTGGTTTAGCTAGAGCGGCCAGCCAATGAGCCCCAGTGAGCTGCCTGTCGATCCTGCCAGCACTGGGGTCACAGAACATCACCATTCCCGGCATTCTTATGTGGCTTCTAATGATTCAGCTCAGGGACTCATGCCTGCAGGAGGACTTCACTGACCGAGCTGTCTCCCCAGCCCTAGAAAGAGATTGTAAAAAGTCAAAGCAAACGCTGGGAACGGTGAATTAGATGTGGGGCCCTGCCACCTACCGATAATTTCCTTCACAAGGATGGGCTGAGAATAGTACTTGGGCTCGCTAGCCCCAGCCGCGTTAATAGCTTTCACACGCACAAAGATCTTTGCATCCGTGGGCAGACCATTGATGGTGAACTTGGTCTTGTCGATCAGGTCTGTGTTGGCAACTATCCAGTCCTCAGCTACAACCAGTCAAAGACAAAGAAAAGAAGTGGGAACAGTGTTTAGTGAGAGAAGCCATCCCGGGCCGTCACGACCAGTTCTAACTTAGCATTTCATTCATATTTGGATCTGCACTAGGCTCAGGTTGTCACTATTTAAACACCTAAAAAACGCCTGCCAAGTGGATAGCTATAAATGACAGGAAGAATTAAAGTCTGCCATTTCTGAAAAATAAATTTTAAAAAAGCTCGTACTCAGGAATCAAGCACCCTGAATAATAGTAATTGTTGCCAATAACTTTGCAACAGGTTTATTCGAATGTGGTTTCATACTGCGTGATATAATCTTGATACTTATGCACTGATAAGCTTTAAAGTTCAGAAAGAAGGGAAACTGCCCTTCTCATGAAAGAAAGGCATTAATCTTGCCACATGGCCTCTCTATTATGTTTTATTGCCATGAAACTTAATATGGAATCTGATCATATCTGTTCGCACTCATGAAGAAAAGCCAACTCTGTTTGCACAGAAGCGAAGAGGCTCATGAGCTGATATCTCCTGTGCTGGCACAACTCTTCTCTGTCAACCAAAAACTGGATTTGCTTTTCAGCAGTTGGTAGCTCTGTCAGAACTGCTCTTTAACTGTGAGCACATGTTGGAAGGAAGACAGGGGAGCTGTCATTCTTGGAGGCACTGACTTGACGATATGTAACATCAAAAGACTTTAAACCCAGCATCCAGGATGGACAAGCATTTCTAAAAAGTCAGAAATAACCACTGGCAAAAAGGAAGTGTTGGAGCCAATGAGAAAGTCACCCCGTTCCCCTCAACTCTAGGGACCTTCTGTGTGGAGGTCATGGGGTGGTCCTTCACGTAAGGTCATGGAACATTCCCAGGTATGGTTCAAAGAGTAAGAAAGTCCAAGAGCTTCATAGCATACGTTACCTGGTAGATCATACGCAGCCTCCCCATTTTCATTAGACTGTTTTGCTGATGAACCTTTGAGAATCCGTCAATAAATTAATTAAAGACACCCACTTTCACACCAGAAGAACATTGTATCAGTAGTCAGCATTCTCTGTTAGTAAAGTATGCAAAGTGGGCAAAGAGACTTTTCTTCCAAGTAGTGACGCAAGAGACCAAACATGTTAAGGGGGGGGACAGGGATTCTCCAGAGAGGCGTAGATTATTCTCTTAGGCCTTTGGGTTTTGTCTGCAGGTGCCTGCCTTGGAGATGAAAGGGGATAAGAAAAGAGAAGAGGAGAAAGGAGGCTGAGACACCTCCACAGGTGGGAAGAAGAGCTAGAGAACAAAAGATCTTAAAGGCAAAGGAAGGCTCGATTCTGGAATCCAGAGGGAACAGCACACAGCAAACAGTCGGTTCCTAACCAGTCCCCTAGGAAACACAATGGTCCTGTGTCGGGGCTTCCTCATCACAGTCTAGGAGAACACTTTAGCACTGTCATACCAGACAGGGCATAGCTGAGCCTTGAGACATTCCAAGTGAAAATGGGAATCGGCCCTGGCAGCCCGGGGAGCAGCCCTGGTTACTATGACAATGAACTCTGCATGAAGAAAAAACAACAACAAAACCCAAAACGGCCACTCTGGCGCCCCTGTAGTCCTTGTGAAGGGCCCACAGGTTGGTTTTGGGGCTTGTCCCAGTGGTTTGGAATGATGTACCTATTTTGGTACCAAGGAGATGAGCTGGGGCAAGGAATCTAGAGTGGCCGCCCCCAGGAACCTTGGCCCACTTCTCTCTCTCTCTGACCTTATCAGAACTATAAAGGAGGTTTGGTATCTTGACCACCGAGAGGCAGAGAGGGCACGTGGGTGATAAAAAAATTACCCATGACTTTGAAAAAAGGATACATCTTTCAGCAAATAGTCTGTTTGCTAGTTATTGTGCTAATTTCACAGTTAAGACTCGGTGGATGGGAAAGTGAAACAGAGATGAGGGAAATATAAAAGAACGAAGAACAGATAAAAGAGAAAGCAAGAAGGAAGGGGAACAAAATTAGCCCATCTTCTCACATCCCAGCTACTCTACCTCAGGGGAACAGAAAGAACGAGGCCTGGGGGAGGGGGTACGCAAGTTGTTTAATAATGTGTGCGATGTGTTTTAAGAAAAGGATGAACTGGAATGAAGGAAGAAGAATGAGAATAAAACACTTCAGGCATTAGAAATAAAATAGAAAGTCAGAATGATAATAAATAAAAAACGCACACAACCTTATATAAGACTTCTTTTACAGAATAAACTCGATATATCCAAAAGCATTAAACACTTGAGAAAATTAGTTCTGGAGAATAGCAGCCATTAAAAGAGAATGAAGAACCAGGCAGCCACATTAAGAAAACAAGGAAAGACAAGGAAAGAGATAGCGTTATGAAAGAGTTTCATGTTATGTGGCAAATATATACATAATGACCGTGTACATATACATATGTATACACTTGTATACATATGTATCTACACAGACCACACACAGATGACGTAAAATACAGTTCCTTGTATTTTATCTAAGGTGGGTAACATCAAAATGACAGCCATCTATCATTTTGCTGTGTCTTCTTACGTTTTAAACCTATCAGAAAGAAAAGAGTAAAGAATTTGCTCCATTTCATTCACATACAGAAGGTTGTTCAGAAGCCTCATGACATATAAGGTTAAGAGATCCTGCTGGCTGGGCCGTCTGAAAAGCGGAATTGGGCGCCCAGGACCAGGGGATGCAAAAAGGCCAAGGTCAGAAATGCTGGAGGGTTTTCTCTTGAATAAGTCACAACACCCACTTCCCTGGCTGCGTTAACCCTGGGCCTTTTTCTTTTAACATCCCCCCCGCCCTTCCCCGCTGGTTTTGGATCAAGGGCCTTCTGAAGCTTGGAGAAAGCTTATCAAGTGGAGCGAGGTTCCATAAAGGGTGCTTCATCCCCATCTGCTATTCTTGAGTGGCAGCTGTCCCTTTGGCCCGGGCCGCGGTGCATGCTGGGATTGCCACAGGGTTTTTGTTTGTTTGTTTGTTTGTTTTGTTTTTTTTTCTTGTAAGGTTCTTCTTCTCCTCCAAAGACATCCATCAGTATTTACATTTTTGATTCCCAAATGTATTATTTCTTTGCTTCACGGGGGAACTTCAGTGTTAAAGTTTGGGGTCCGAAGAATGGTTTCAAAGGTTAATTCTTGGCCTTTGGAACCTCTGTAAGCTTCTTTGTGTGGGGTGGCTGTTTACCTATCATCCACCAGAGAGGAACCTGAGTCTAGAGCCAGTCTTCCTTCCTTCCTTTTCCTTCTTTCTTTCCTTCTTCCTTCCTTTTCCTTCCTCCCTTCCTCCTTCTTTCCTTCCTTCCTTTTCCTTCCTTCTTCCTTCCTTTTCCTTCCTCCCTTCCTCCTTCTTTCCTTCCTTCCTTTTCCTTCTTTCTTTCCTTCCTTCCTTTTCCTTCCTTCTTTCCTTCTTCCTTCTTTTTCCTTCCTCCCTTCCTCCTTCTTTCCTTCCTTCCTTTTCCTTCTTTTTTTCCTTCCTTCCTTTTCCTTCCTTCTTCCTTCCTTCCTACTGCCTTTTCCTCTCTTTTTTTTCTTTCTTTTTCTTATTTGGGATAGAAGTCAGAGCCTACCACCCTCCAGGCAAATGCTCTACTGTTGAGTTATATGCAAAATCTATTTTCAAATGTCATTTTCTTCTGGTAACGGCAAGTAGGAAATTAAAAATACTAGGCAATGGATAAGTGTCACACCTTTTTTGGTTTTGGTTTCCCGTGGCATTTTCTTTTCTCTCTCCTTTAATTTAAAAAAAAAATTATTTAGGGGCTTCTTTGGAGTCTTTTCTTTTTCCTCCAAAATTTAATTTTCATATACTCAAGCCTTGAGATAGGTTACTGCCACGTGCTGAACGCATTACTCTTTCTGTGATGTAATCCTATCTCCTTAAAATTAAGAGTTGATTTTAATTATTCCTCTCTTTAAGAAGGAAGGGGATGCTTGCTGGTTGGCTAAGTATACCATTTATCCCCAGTGCTTGCTCACAAGTAGACTTCCATTGCTCAGAGGCACATTGCAGCTGCATGCACCCAATATACAAATGGATGTCCCCAAATTTTTGCCAAAAGACTGTCGTCCTTTGCAAGCACGGTGGTGATGCGCAGCCTTATCGCCTAATTTATTTTTTTTTTCTTTTTGAACATCTACATTGTAGCATTAAATACTAGAGGAAATTTATATTCACCTACATCTCAGAAAGATGACCTTTGGCTCGCCGTCATTTTCCATAAGAAAGCGATGATTTCCCACAAAAGACAAAAGAAAGCGAGGAGTGTCTCACCTAGCGATGCCAGTGTTCACTGTAACGTCTAGGCGTACTTACTTCCTTCAAAGCAGTACTCTAGCACATAGCCGTCTAAACCTGCAGCGCCAATCTGATCTGGGGGTCTCCACTTCATTGTCACAGACGAGTCAGTCACAGAGTCCACAGCCAGAAGAGTAGGAGGGCTGGTCACAGCTAAAAAGATGGAAATCAGAAGACACATCCGTGAGTACGGGGCCATGACAGAGCACCGGCGAAAAGACAACCGGGAGGCCACTAAAAATACGCGTGGAGGCTCTGGGGCTTAGCGGTACTCATTGCGCATGCCTGGAGCATGGCTGCATGTAAGCCGAATGATCGACAGGGGCCTCGGAAAGACTGCTACACTCCTTCTCCAGTTTGAAATGTTTGCATGAGAGGTTGGGCAGCCAAAGGGACCTGGAGAAATCAATTTCAGGGATCTAATGATCTAGAGTAAAATTCCCTTAGCCTTATAATTTTATATATTTGTCATTTTAAATTATGTGTACATATGTTGGAGGGGGGCTATGGGCATATACATGCAGGTACCTGCCGTTCAAAAGAATTGTCAGATTCCCCCAGAGCTAGGGTTACAGGCAGCTATGAGCTTGCCCCATGTGGATGCTGGATCAGACTCGGGTTCTCTGCAAAAGCAATACCTGCTCTTAATCACTGAGCCTCTTTCCAGTACCTTAGACTTGTACTTTCCCATTGTTTCTCTGTGTAACAGCCCTGGTTGTCCTAGAACTCACTCTGTAGACCAGGCTGGCCTTGCTCTCAGAGATCCACTGCCTCTGCCTCCCAAATCCTGGAATTAAATGTACACCACCATGCCCAGCTGAATTTCCCATTTCTTAAGAAACACTTTAATGCAGTAAAATAGTGGAGACGGCTTATCTTTCATTTGCCTTCCCTGGACATCTTGTGGATGTTTCCTAGATAAACTAAGATGCAGTTATAAAGCGAAGAGGTTCATTGTCAAGCGTAGCTTGGTCTATGATACTTTAGGAAGGAGGATGGAGAACAGTCACATGAACTCACCTACATGTTTAGAGCCAGGGGTGGCCGTGAGAGTCATCCACAGCTCCCAGTTCTGGAAATGAATTCCAGGACCTACATTCTGAAGACGGTCAGCTTCTCCAGACTTAGTTTTGAGGTTCTTACAATATTGCCCTTAACCATGTCTGGCCCCCTACCCACCCCACCACTCTAAGAAGCTCCAGGTCCAGCCCAGCTTAGTCGTCGGAGGGAGACCAGTGACGTCTACAACAGAGGCATTTCTTTGGACTCACCCAAAGGAACGAAGGGCTTGGAGGGCATACTGGGCTTGGAGATTCCAATGGCATTGACCGCGAAGATGCGGACCTCGTAGGCCACACCTTCAATCATCTTCTTGGGCTCAAAAGTTGTCTCTTTGCAGAGATCAAAATTTAGTCTCATCCACCTGGAGCTTTGTTTCTTTTTCCTTTCAATAAAGTATCCTGTAGGTGAAACAAAATAGACTCAGGGGTTTTTGTTTGTTTGCTTTGTTTTGTTTCTCTTTATCTTGTCTCCAAGATTAAACTTTACTAGACAGTAGTTCCTAAAATCTTGTACATTCTAAGTAGACTGAATAAAATATTCAAATACATTTACACTTTAATGCACCTTATTCCACTGGTTGTTAGAGATCAGATGACACAATTGTGAATTCTGTAAAATACAGATAAAATAATAGGAGTAGAAAAAAATGAAGTTGTACAGGAAAAGAAAAAAAATGAGTCAGGGACATACAGCTCCCAGCAACTTAGTCACTGTTGTTGAGTAATCAAGAGCCAAGAGCCCAGAAGGTTACAGCAGTGGAAATAAGAGAAATCAGTTTTGTGAGTTTTATTACTATAGAAAAAATATTTCTCCATTAAGGAAGCAAATTCTCCTAAGAACTTAATGATAAAATAATTTCTTTATGACATAATCTATGGTGGTGTGGAAAATAGCCCCCATTAGCTCATCTGTTTGAATGTTTGGTTAGTTAGTAGAACTGTTTGAGAAGGATTAGGAGGCGTGGCCTTGTTCAAAGAGATGCATCACTGGGTGTAGGCTTTGAAGTTGCAAAAGCTTATATCAGGCCCAACTGCTGGCCTACTGGCTACAAATCAGGATGTAAAGCTCTCAGCTACTGCTCCAGCACCATACCTGTCTGCTTCCCACCATAATCATCATGGACAAACCCTCTAAAATTGTAAGCAAGCCCCCAATTAAATGCCTGATTTCGTAAGAGTTGCCCTGGTCACGGTGTCTCTACAGAGTAATAGAACATTAAGTTACACACAACCCTATGTATGGTAGTTACTGACCAAAACAATGGGAGTTATACTTGGAACTGTTTCAGAAGTAATTGTTGAGAGAAAAGAGAAAACAAGCAAGAAAAAGATATGGTCAGGGGACACGAACATGAGCTGTTCAAATCCCAAGGAATTGTAGAACATCACAATAGATATCTCAATTTCAACAGCTATTTGAAGTCATAGTATACAAGCACCTCTCTTCCTCCTCTTCTTTAGCAGTACTAAGAGTTGAGTCCAAAGCCTCGTATATGCTAGGCCAGGACTCTACCAATTCAATAGACCTATTTCTAGATTTATTTTCCAGAATGTATTCTGTTTTAATATGCTTAAAGAGAATGCCAACTGCACTGGTGTTAACCTGGGCCAATCGGTATCTGATTACCTAAGATTGGAGACCCTCCATCATAGGCAGGAGGCTCCCAGTTCATGATGCACCAGTCATCCCCCACTTCTGTCACATTTGGTGCCACTGGAGGATCAGGGATATCTGTAGTAGATGGAAGAGAAAAATGTTAATAGGAAAAACAGGGCTTTGGGTGAAAGTCAGAACCTTGTACCAAGTTTTGGATTTATTTTCTGAAACAAATTTAAAAACTAACTTGGACAAAAAGTGAATACCAGGTAAGTGTGTAGTGAG